>NC_133156.1:219831850-220467850 GCF_040802235.1 Manis javanica
GGAAGTGTCCACTTACACCCCATCCTCTGAACCCACACACCACGCACCTTCCTCCTTCCCTCTTTCTGATTGAACTTCGCCAATCTGAGTGAAACTTCCCAGGATGCTATAACCCATCACAGTTGTCTTCAAGGCTCCCTATGTGTCACACAATGGCCTCGGTGGTATGTGGCTCCCCAGAAAAGAGTCAGGTGTCCCCACTTCATCCCCTGGATGTGTCATTGACTCACTGGGTATTACAGGCAGCTCACCCCCCACACCCCCATTTACACATAATCTCATCTTTTTGGTAGGGATACTCTTCCTGCCAAGCAAAAACAGTTTTTTTTTCAGTTTATTTCTTTATTGTAAAATGAAACACATTGGTTGTAAAATATTTGGAAAATCTAGAAAAGTACACAAGAGAAAATTACTGTCGCCCATAGTCTGCTCTCTCAGACATTCAGAGATTACCATAATATTTTGATATATTTCTTCTAGCATTTTTCTCATGACTCTATATTTTCAAGAAAATGTATAACACATATTTATCAAAAATGTTAACAGAGTTGTCAAACAGGGAGGAAAAAAAGTAGTGTCATTTGGCCCACGTCTATACTTGGCAGCTCCCGCAGTTGCTACTTAGGTCACATCTCTATGACTACCAATTTGTCTCTCTTAGAGTGGAATCAGGCGTCATAATAGCCAAATGTCGTGAGATTGATTGACCCACACACAGCTCGATTTGGCCAGCCAGCCAGTGAAATAACTGGCTGCAGCCCAAGAAGAGGGTTGGTCAGAGGGGAGCCTCCCAGACGTTAGGTGCCTAAGGATCGCTAAAATTGAGGATTCTGATTCAGTAGGTTGGGGTGGGTGGGAAGACCTGAAATTCCCATCTAACAGCTTCACAGGGGATGCAGCAGTGGCCGGTCCCTGGACCACATTTTGAGTGGCAAGGGGCTAGAGGATTGAATCCACCCCCATTCCACTCATCTAATAAGTCCCACAGTCCTGCAGTGTGCCCACTTGATGCTTGGGTGGTCAAAGGGCAAGAGAGGAATGGCACCAATGCTGTGCGCAGCCACTGGCCTGAGCAGCCATTTCCCGACCCCACCTACTCAACCAAGGTCTTTGTTCTGATGCCTCGCTGCCTCCTCCAGCCTCCTCGGGAGCGGCTTCCTGCTCAGCAGGCCCTGATGCGCTTGTGTGGTGGTGATCCTCTCCGCTAAGGAGCCCTCCCACCCCTCCAGGTTTTCATCACATAAGGTGTCCATTGACCTCACTACTTTGCCTACCTTCTCTCCCTTTATTCAAAGAGCCAAAAAGAAAGGAACACCCTGGACCTTACGCCACTCTAGGTCAGGGAGAGGCTTCCAGAAGGTGGAGAATGCTGGTGGCTCTCTGCGTTCCTCCAGCTGGAAGGCAAACGCAGAGCTGCCACAGGCATTTGCAGAGGCTGAGGGGCCTGTCTCGGCCCCCGGGGCAGCGTTGGCTATTCCAGCCCACCCCCCAGGAGTTCCCCTGCTCCAGGCACGGGCAGTAATAATGCCACCAGCTCTCTGTTTGCTCAACTCTATTTACAAAATGTCTCTACACTCTCTCCCTTATTTTATCCTCAAACCAGCCCTGTGAAATAGTCACTAATACTCCATTTTACAGATGTGGGAGCTTCTGTGATAAAGGAAGTGACTTGCTTAAGTCACACAGCAGAAAGCAGGGAGGCTAGGACTGGAGCTCAGGTGTCAGATTCTGGTGCTATTAAGGTACCAACACCCATAGGACAGGCTGACTTCTCTGCCTCCAGCCCTTCAAAGGGTAAGGGGAGAGGAATGAGCTCAGCCCTGCCTCCTTCTGCCAGGAGCTGCTGCTTGCTGGAATCTTCCATTGTGATTCTTGGTTTAAAGCTTGTAAAGGACGCTTCATGGAAGGTCACTTCCAGCTACCGGTTAGTTTTTGCAAAAGAAGTGGATGTGGGATCCCTTGAGGGGGGCATAAAAAATAAAACAGAAAGATCTCCTTAGCTTTTGGATTTTTAATCAGAGGAACATGTGGGGCTTGGGGGGAAAATGATTTCTTCAGGGGGGTATAAACGGGAAGAGATGCTCAAAGTCAGTGACAGCCGGCTTTAATTTATAATTCTGCCTCCATGTGAAATGCACAGAGAAACAGGGGGAAATGAGTAATAATTCACTAAGGTGCTGTCACACTCAGGAAGCGTGAGGGCCTCTTTGTCAGCCTGCCGCTGCCAAAAACGCTTAGACAGAGGAAGGACATGGAGAGCAGCGGGTCTGGCTGGGGAGCGCCTTTCCCTCTGGGGGGAGACATAGCCCTGCTGCTCCTCCACGACCTGGCCTGGGCTCCTGGGTGATTTCAGAATAGTCTGGAATGGCCTGCTAGCTCCCTGAGGCTGAGCGCCTCCCTCAGCCATTCTCATAGCAAGCCGGAGATCGTGAGTTCTCTCTAGCTCTTGCCTCCTTTCTCCCTCCTTCTGTGGGCAGTTGGGAAATACATGGTCTATAAAGCTGACTGTGGCCTTTTCAGTGGGACCTGAGGTCAGTCTGGTGTAGAGAAAAGGGTAATGGGACCATTTATGCTGAGTCATCAGGTGATGCAAAGAGGCCCCATGCCTGGGATGCTTGATCAGGAGGGTCTAGGCCGTGCTGCTGTGATAAACCATCCTGCCATCTCAGGCTTAGCAAGACATTTCCAGCACCTGGCCATGGAGGGCTGGGGCGGGGAGGGGCCCCTGCCCCACAGGGTGTGCAGGGACACAGGCTGGCGCTACTAAAAAGCAGCACTCCCAGCAACGAGAAACCCCCTTGGCCTCTCAGTGGGGGGAGGGAGACCGAAGAATGCGTAAGGGTTTCTTGCAGGCTCAGTCTAGAGAAGACACATGTCATGTCCACTCCCTTTTCATTGCTCAGAACTACTGGCTTCACTTCACTGAAAGAGAAATAAAGAGCACATAGAAAGTTCTGAGCAATCTGTGTCTCAGCAAAGCGGGGTGATTTGAGGGACCCAAACCAACTCCCAGCCAACAGTACCGCTGCCACCACCACACTCTTGTCACTGTGTTGATGACAGAAATGTATTCCAGTGCGTTACATGTCAGCTTCTCCTGGGGTCATGTTCATAGTGGATTGGTATAAAGAGCACAGAATTTAGAAGCAGAAGATCTGGGCTCAAGCACCAGCTGGGTTACCTGCTGGCTATGTGACCTTGGTCAGATTGATCGACATACCTGAGCCTCTGCTTTGTCATATAAGAAACTTGGTTAACAACATCCATGCAGCAGAGTTATTATTATTACCATTTTATTGTCTAACCACCAGAAAAGTGTAAACCAACACATATACAATTTAGGGATTGGGGCTTCTCTCCATTATAACCAGTGTCATTAAACATAAATGGTCTGGCTGGGGAACTGTTATTAATGAGAATGATTTGGCCATGCCTGGCTAATTTTACTTGATACAGGCATACTTTGCTTTTAGTAGTCCTAGAAATGACCGTGCCCTGTGCTCTCCTGCAGGTAAACTCCCTGATGGTTTTTACTGCGACTTTGAGGATGGCTTCTGTGGCTGGACCCAAGGAACACTCCCACCCCACGCGCCCCAGTGGCAGCTCAAGACCCTAAAGGATGCTCGGCTCCAAGACCATCAGGGTATAGTGCTGCTTACCTCCCTTCCCCCTGGTGCCCACCCAGTCAGATGAGAGACTGAGGGCCACCCTCCAGAGCTGCTGGACCTCCCCCAACCCTGCAGGGCTAGCCCAGGTGGCTGCCCCAAAATTGCCCTGGGGTGCTCCCCCACAATTCCTTCTTCACACCTTCTGGATTAAATCAGGCCAAGGTAGATGTCACCTTCTGCTCCTTAAAATGAGAATGCTAATAATGAAGGATCAGCTGAAAGATGAGAATACCAGCAACAAAGAGAAGAACGCTTTCATTTGACAGGTGTATCTTGAGGACCTACTGTGTCCAGCACATAACTCATTAAGAGGGGAAAACCATAGCCCTCTTTGTGACTGGGGAGCTGAGACACAGGGTGGCCTTGTGTCATTTGCCCCAGGGTAGTGCCCTGGAACCCTTGCCCCACATCTGCTCCATTCCCTGCAGCCCAGCTTGCCCAGCCATACCCCAATCCTATACCCAAATAAGCTGGCAACTCCCACCCTCCCTGCACCAGAGCCCCCCCTTCTACTGCCCCTGCTCAACTGCCCCAGGGGTAAGGGCCTCCATGCCCCCACGAGATGGCCCCCTACACCTGGGTGAGCTGACCCCACACCAGGGAACACCAGCCCAGCTGTGGGATCAGAGAGGGTCTGTGAGCCAGCACAGCTGCCAAAGCTGGGCCGCTAGAGAGGCCAGACGATCCAGTCGTGGGGCCAACCTCTCTGTAGCATGGGGCTGGGGGTGAGGGGTCTCTCTCCCCTTCCCACCCCGGCATTTGCTTGCTCTTTCCAAACAAAGACCACACAGCCTATGGATTCCTTTAAGAATTAATAATATTAATAACAATATTAAGTGTGAGAGAGGATACTCCAGAGCCCTTGTAGTTCTGTCCTTGGTCCTGAGAGCTGGTTGCCACTGAGGGGCCCGTGAGGAAGGCTGAGTGACTTGCAGCCACGGGAGAGCTGCAGGACCCCTCACCAGGTGCGGAGGCCCCAGAGCTCCTGCCTCTCCCGCACCCCACCCCCAGCCTCCTCACTGCACTGCATCAGGTCAGCTCCTGTTTGTAGGTGCAGAGAAGAGAAACAGAGCTCAAAGCTGGACATGATCTTCATGTCCCGGCTGTCAGTGGGACAGGCCCCTGACAGCAGGCACAGCAAGCCCAGGCCCAGCCCTTGCTGAATGCCTCTGGTGGCAGGACTTTCACTGCCTCCCAAAGCCACCCGTTCCATTGACTGCTCTGAATGGAAGACCAGTTTTTCTGCCCTCAGAATAAGCTCCCCCCTCTCTGTAAATTCTACTCTTTGATTATGATTTCTGTCTCCTGGAGCCCCACAGAACTAAACCACTCCCTCTCCCACAGAAGCAGCCCTTCAGATATATGAAGACAGCAGTTGTGACCCACCTGCTGCACAAGGCGGTTTCTCAGCCACATACCCCAGCCCTTGATGCTTCCTCCAGAAGGGTCGACATGCTAATGTCTGGACTGGCCTGGCTGCTCTGCTCTGGACCCACCTGAATTTGTTACTTCGTAGTGACTCAGTAACAGACCTTGCTAAGCAATAGAGAAAAGTAGAAATGAATGAGTAGAGTTCTGCTTGGCATTCTGTGGGGCACCTAAAATGTTCTGGGCTTACTCCGCCACCCATCTCTGTAGCACTGACTGTCTACAACATGTCCTACAGTTCCTGGAGGTTTGCAGATGATTCTTCCACCTCCTGCTGGGGTAGATGCTCATGTTCTCTCAAGTTCTCAGGCAGATTGATACTTAGAGGACACAAGAAATAAGGCTGACTGGCCAGGGCATGGGGCACAGGATGATCTGGTACAAGAGCATGACAGTTGCAGAAACCATTGGAGGGCAAAGGGCCGGCAGACCTAGAAACAGGGAGGGGTGTGGCTGGGGGAGCCCAGAGTGACTCAGGCTGCTCCTGGGATACGGGCTGGTGACCTTGGGAAATCAGGGGTGCAGTAGCCCACATATATGGTGCTGGGACACTGCAGACCATTGACAGTGACAAATAGACTGTCTTATCCACTGGAAGCATCAGAAAGCCACAAGCTCGAAGGTGTCCCGAGGTTAGAGAACAGGGCAGGGCCCATAAGCCCTGCACTCATCAGCCTTCCCCCCGGGGCCCTCCAGTACATGAAGATAGTGCTTCTTTGACTCTCTGCCTCTCTGTCCTAGGCCATGCCCTCTTGCTCAGTACCACTGACGTCCCCACTTCTCAAAGTGCTGCAGTGACCAGCGCTACATTTCCCGCACCGATGAAGAACTCTCCGTGTGAGGCAAGTCTAAATGTTCCTCTAGTTCTCTGACTTCTGCTCCCACCCTGAGGGCACTTCTAGATGAGCCCAAACCATTTAATAATAACCAAACAGCTTGGATGGTTGGGCTGCTTGTTCTCGGGGTGGGTGGGGGGGCTACGCAGCAGGCAAGGAGACCATTTTGCCATCTTCTAGGCAAAGAGAATCCACCAGCATGGTGAAGTCCCTTCTGCAGAGAATCTTACCTTAAACACCCACTCTCAGCTGCACTGAACTATTTGCAGTAAGAACTTGATTTAAGCAAACCCAGAAAATATTTCCAAGTCTTAGCAGGGAAGAGTAACAGCTATTTACAAAAGACTTTCTACAGAACCTTTTTATAAATATCAAGCTCTTATAATACATTTCAAGTTTTACAGAGCATCAGAAATTTATTTTAGATGAATTTCACTAAGACATCAATGGCAGTCAGTGAGGTACCTCCAGGTGCACCTACCCAAATGGCTCCTGTAGCTCTTACCTCTTTAGTGTGAGGAGTAAGGGACTGCTGCTGTGTTTCTTAGCATAAAGCCATATTTCCTAAGAACCAAGAAATGTGCCTACACCCCAACATAGCCTGGTGATTACGCTCATGAACTCTGGATTCAACCACCTGAGTCCAAGCCGGGTTCTACCACTGATTGGCTGCACAGTTTGTTTGGGCAGTTAATAACCTCTCAGGGCCTCAGTTTCCCAACTTGGAAAGTGGACGCAGTGAGAGTACCTGCCCCAGCAAGGAGAGGATGAAATAGAATAATATACAAACAGGGCTTACCACAGCATCTGGTGCGATGTTAGCACCACCGCAGTCAGCCAGCAGGGCCCGTCACCCTGTACAAATGTATGAAAGGAGGATGGGGAAGGAGGATGAGGACGTCAGCCAAAAGTCCCACCCCAAGTTCTCAGAAAGCCTGCTGCTGCCCGTGCTTCTTCACTTCTCCCCCGTGACACCACATCAGTGTCTTGAACACAGTAAAAAGCTAACACACAGTTTAAATTTGGCCAGTCCTCTCTGTCTGGAGACTCACAGGTGAAATCCCTTCCTGGCTTCGTTTCAGGAATAGCTATGCGCTCTCTGAGCAATTTGTTTCCTTCCAAGTTGTGGACACCGTGAAACTGACCAGGCTCGCCTTCCCTCTGCTGGCTGATAGAAACCCCAGGGAGGTGTAAGAACAAGCTTCCCCTGCTGAGGGACTCAAATTCAAGCCCTCCAGGCTTTTTTGTGAAATGAAAACTCACAGGCATAAAACATATAAGAATGGAAAAGATGCATCAATGATTTTTTTTTTAATCAGGATAACTGTCTAATTAAATCTAAAGTGCCCCTTTTAGTAAGCAAATGGGGGCCTGTGAGGTGCAGTTTGTAGCAGCTTTACTCGTGGTTCAATTTTATAATCCCACAGGTGTCCCATCTTTCTCACCCTCTTGTAATGTATGTTATCTTACTAGATTTTATGTATCTCTGTGAGCCACCTTAAATTCTTTTTGGAAGAAGTTAGGGCACAAATAAACAGATTCGTTACATTAAATTGTATTTGAGAAACCTCACTATCTGATGCAGATGGTAGAATTACACAGTCATCGTTGATATTCTCAGGTGCCTCTCAGCAGACACCTAGCAAAGAAGGCTTGCTTAAGAGGAAATGTAAATGGAGAGAAATAGTTGGCCCACCTGAGAGGTGAGGGAGGATCCTTAAAAGCATTTGATCTTTAAATTTAGTTTTCCCTCGATCGAATATGAAACTAATTTCAGAAAAGGAAATGTTAAGATAAAAATGATATTTTTCTCACATTGCATCATTTCTCTAATAACCTTTGGGTTGATCAATAGCTTAAACAGGTGTTTTGTTTTACTGGCCTGTTTTACTTTTCCTCCAGTCATATTTTTCCAGGCTATCTCTGCTGTTTCCTGCCCTTTTCCAGAATTTAATTGGGCAGGAGTAATGAAGGGCAGGCAGTGAGTCCATCCCAGTCCAGCTCACAGTTATTTCCCCGTCAGACTTTCAGGCCATTTGTTTAACACTGACGGGTCTCTGAATTCCCGATGTTGGGGGAAATGTTTTCATCAGAAAAATAAATAACCAAAATAGAAATATGCATTTCCTGGTTTGTAAGCCCTGCCATTTATTATACGCAAATCCTAAGTATGGAAGACAAGAAATGGATTTCCTTCTCCCAGCTGGCTGATCGCCAGTGACAGGGAAACCGGTGTTGCTTCCTTGCAGGAGACTGTGTGAGGTTAACGTGGGCCGTTCAAGCTCCACCAACCCTCACAGGGCCTGTGTTGGCCGTGAGGTCCGGGTGCAGGAGGGTGGACACTAGACAGAGCCATGGGTGGGGGTCTCTGCTGAGGGTCAGACCCCCAGGGACTGCCTGCTGGCTGAGCAAAGCTCCATGGCTGACCCACCACTGAGCACCTTCTCTAAATCCAGATCAGTCCTGGGAGGCCTAGAGTCTCTTCAAGACTAGGGAGTTGAAGTAATTGCAGAGTATCTCAAAATGCTGTCAAGAAACCCCGCAGTTCCCAGTGTATTCCCATAGGGGAGCCGGTGTCGCCTTTGGTGCTCTTCCTCGAAAATCTGAATATGCCCTAACTACTAGGTCTATGTTTCTCTAGCTGCAGGCACTTGGAAAAAGTAATAAATACAGATTCTTGGGCCCCGCCCCAGATATCCTGGCTGACATCACTGAGCAGGGCTGAGGATCTGCATTTTCAAACCTCGCCCAGTGATTTGGATGCGCACTGATACTTGAGGGTAACTGGCCATGGGTGAACTTGCCCACTGTGACCAAAATTCACTCTGGGCTCATGCTGAGAGATTGCCTCCATTATCTTGGCCCCACAGAGTTTGATGTAACTTGCCTTTTAGAAAGATGAGTCAGTGAAGCGCTTAGAAATGACCAGGTAGAGGCGGAAGAGGCTGGGAGAGCGCCGCTCGGGGCTCACGTGGAGCTGGCTCAGAAGCCCACCGACGATGGAGACACAGCCAGGGTGTGCTTTGGTGCCAGCCAGTTTCCAGTGCCTTCCAGAAGCACACCAGCTCCAGCCTCTGCCCTCCAGATGCCTGCAGCCACCCTTTGCTGGCCAGCCTGGGTGCCAGCGCCTCCTCCATGGCTCAGCACACTTGCATATGGGGCATGAATATTTAAAGGCCTCTGCCTAGCCCAGCCACAAACAAGAGAGTGTTGTATTTTTTTTTGTTTCCACCCCCCACAAGCTATTTCCTATGGGAAACTGGGGAACCACTTACAATATATTCAGATTTTATTTTATTTTTATTTTTATTTTGCTGAGCTCCAGTTCAAATAATTAAAGTTGCCACCGGGGAGGGGAGTCTTGAGGTAGCCTTTCATGTGTTCACTTGCCGTCAGATCGGCTGGTGGCTGCCCTGGCTGGGAGGCACGCTAGAATGTGTCTAGCACTGCAGCTGCTGGTAATAAAGAGGATGAGAGAGTGACGGCCGTCTCCACCCCTCCCCCTGCCTTTCACACATCCCAGAAGCCTGAACGTCTCAACAAGCCCCGTGTGGTTTGAAATTCTATTCATTTGAATAGCCTGCCTGTGACTAGAATACTTTAAACCATGTTCTCAGGACAGAACAAGGCCTGGGGGAAAAAAGTGGGCTTCCCTCATTTCTTTTCCACTCCAAAACATAGAAGCAGTTTTCTTTCTATGGGCTTCAGGGATGAAAAGCACCCAGGAAGGGGGATGTGCCCCATATGATGGGTGTTGACACCCTATGGCAGGTCCAGTTCCTAGCTGCTGGTTTTCTGACCTTGCACAGATCCAACCACATCTACAGACACACAGACACACACTGGGAATCTGGGATACACCTGGGGCCTTTCTACCCCTGGCATCAGCCCTGCCATGATAAAAGGGTCTGCTTTGATTTGCTGCTGGGGGCTGCTGAGGTAAGAGCAGGAGGTGAGCAGCAAGGCTCTTCCATGTCAGCACGGGCCAGCTGGCCTGCAGGGAAGGAGACCTCCCCTCAGTGTGTCATGAAGCCAGCAAATATGGCCCAGAAGGCCGTGGGGGAGAGCCTGGCATCTGAGCTTGACTTCTGCCATGTGTTGAGAAGAATGGCAGGCAGAGCCTGCTCCCCTGAGAAGGAGCCCCCTATGGCAGGCAGACCCCAAAGGCTGAAGGTCAGGAATTTCTCAGGAAACCACTCTCTGGCTGATTTTGTAAGACTTTTCAGGGTGCTGGTAATCATTCCTGGACACAGGGCCCAACCTTTCCTGGGGATTTGGCCCCAGGGGATTTGCCAGCATTTCAGTATAACTCAGAAGCAAAACAAGGTGAGTCATGGCTGTGTTGATGAAGCTTATTCAAGCTGGTCCCTTGGGCAGCCAAATAGGACTTCCAGATAGCAAAAAGTGGAACTTTTCTGATTGCTGTGCTTTAAAAATTTGTTAAACTCAACGGCAAAATCCATAGGATGGCTGGAGCTGGAGGTGAAACAAAAGCTCTTCCTTTAGCAGCTCCTAAACCCTCAACAAGAGACATTCAACTCGGTTCACTTTAAGGAACAGATCCTACAAACTTCCCCGCCCACCATCTGGGTTGAGGTGCCCAGGGGGTGGAAGCAACCCATCTCAGCAGGACAGGAAATAAATATACAGGTACACCTTGTTTTATTGCGCTTCACCGATCATGCTTCACAGATACTGCATTTTTTACAAATTGAAGGTTTGTGACAGCCCTGTGTCAAACAAGTCTGTCTGCACCATTTTTTTCAACAATTGTTCATTTCATGTCACATTTTGGTAACTTTCACAATATTTCAAACTTTTTCATTACTATTATATTATGGTGATCTGTGATCAGTGTTTACAACTCACCAAAATTTCAGATGGTGCTTAGCATTTTTTAGCAATGAAATATATTTTAATTATGGTATGTCCTTTGTTTTTTAAGACATAATGCTATTGCACACTTAGTAGACTCTTGTATAGTGTAAACATAACATACATGCACCGGGAAACCCGAAACTTCATTTGACTTTCCTTATTGCAATATTTGCTTTATTGCTATGCCAAGCTAGGGGGGATTTGGGGTAACATCATCCCTAGCTGCCCTCCCACAAGCCCGAGCACCTTTGGTTGGTATTTGGGACTGGACATCCACCGCCATCGCATCTAATGCGATGACATCCACTGCAGTGACTGAATGCTCACTGGCTTGCAGGGAAATCCAGCTCACCTTTGGACAGCTCCAGGCTTCAGTGCTTACCTGCATTAAGAATAAATGCAACTAGATATGCCGGGGGTTTTCTTCATACTCTAGTCCCTATACCACTCCTCTTCCTGCTTTGGGGACCTTCAAAGAACTGGGGGCAGGACTTCATGCTAGCTATGTGACATCCAGGTGGGTGTCCGTGCTCTGCCCAGGAGGACGTAATGATGGTCCAGGGGGAAGCAGTGCCCTCTGGCTCCCTCAGGGCGCCACTGACTTTTGAAGCAAGTCAGAGCAGCTTGGTGGCTCCAGGCAGCTGATTCCCTCCTGCCCCAGGGCCCAGCAGCCATGACATCACCATGCCCAGAATAACCCAGCTGGTCATGCGGACAAAAGGAGTGTCACTGAAGCAGCGTAGTTGGTGAGAAGAGCAGCACCCTGAGGGCACTGGAACTTTGGTGGCATCCTGCCACTTTCTAGCAAGGTGACCTTGTACAGTTCATCTCACTCCTCCCAGCCTCAGTGTTCTCTGCAGGACTGACAGGAAAAAAAACAGTAGACAAGATATAAAAGGCATCCAGCCTGGGTCTGGATACATAGAGGGTGCTCAATACGTGGTGCATGTGGTTTCTGCTCCTCTTCCTACTTTTCCTGACTTTTGTGATAATTCTAAAATCAAAGGCTGGAGCCTGTTCTAACTAGGATCCTGAATCTGAGAATTAGGCTTCTGCGAATATGCCTTGGTGACCTGGCAGTAGATGGGGTAGAGTATGTTGCCCAGCTCCATGACAGCAGCCAAGGACACTAATGCTCTCCCAGCAGCAGATGGGCCCCTGTCACCGCCTCCACCCTCTTCAAATCCAGCAAAAGTTCCTCTTCTCCCACTGCCCTCCTCCCACCCTGGCAGCCGACACCTGGAGAGATGAGCTCTTTTCACAAGTGATGATGCCCTTTAACAAATGGGGAGACTGAGGCTCGGGGGGAGGCATGGGGTCAGGTGCTGCTGCTGGCAGTGCGGCTAAGTGTCCTTAAGACACGAGAGCATCTCCACTTCCCCCGGGAGAACCCCTGTCCCTGTGAAAGGGACAGCTGCAGTGAATGAGGGGATGAGCCGAGAAAGGAGAAGGCCAGGCCAAAGGAGCAAGACAGGAGGCAGTCTGGTGAAAGGACCCGGAGCACCACATCCCACGCCTGACTCTTCTTCTAATGTCTCTTCTTATGACTTTAAAATGAAAGCCAATTCTTTATTTTATTCCTTAACATGCCTGTTTGTTTGAGTACAAAACACCACACATACTTAACACAGTGGGCCCCTTGCCCGCAGTTTCACTTTCCGCAGCTTCAGTTGCTCGCGGCCAGTGTGGTCCGGAAGCTGGTGGTCCTCCTTCCGACAGGGTCAGAAGGTCAGTAGTAGCCTAGCGCTACATCGCAGTGTCCGCGTCATTCACCTCACTTCATCTCATCCCACAGGCATTTTATCATCTCACATCCTCACAAGAAAAAGTGAGTATAGTACAATAAGATATTCGGAGAGAGAGACCACATTCACGTAACTTTATTACAGCATATTGTTATAATTGCTTATTTTATTACTGTTATTAATCTCTCACTGTGCATAATTTATACATTAAACTTTATCATAGGTATGTGTATGTATGTGTGTGTATATATATATATATATATATATAGGAGAAAACA
Source organism: Manis javanica (assembly GCF_040802235.1). NCBI lineage: Eukaryota > Metazoa > Chordata > Mammalia > Pholidota > Manidae > Manis > Manis javanica. The sequence continues at coordinate 219,844,684 of NC_133156.1, forward strand.
CAGTACCTATAGTGTTCAGTACTCTCTGTGGTTCCAGGTACCTATAGAGGTCTTGGAACATACCCTCTGTGGATCAGGGGGAACTATTGTATTGAGTGGCTAACACTTCCAGAAGATACATGCTATTTATCCTGTGGCTTTGGGTACTCCCAGGAAGACCCCAGAGTGTATGTACCCCCAAGTTTAAGAAGCCTAGGGGAACAGCTCCAGCCCCCACTGCCTTTCCCTGAACCCCAGAGACCTACCCACCTTGCATGATCTCACCCCGTCTCTCTGGTCACCATTAAGCCCATAGATAGTGCATTCTGAAGAGTATCTGCTTGCCTTGGTCATCCCTAAAGCCATCCTCGAATACAGCTGTCCCTCCGTGAGCCACCCTGACTCTGCCTGTGGTCTGAAGCTCCAGGAGCCCTTAGCTCTGACAGCCACTCACAGCCACAGTCATGCAGACAGTAATCTCAGAGAGCCTTGACCTGTGGCCTAAGCATGTGCCATTTTGCATCAGAGGGAAGGGGAGCAGAAGTGGTTCCTAAGGTGTTTACAAATGGCTTTTCCAAAGCCCCACAGGATGACTGAGAGATTTGGGCCCCACTTTCAGCCTCTAATGGCAGTCTCATGCGCCTGTAGTGACAGCACATGCATACGCCTATAATGAGAACCCTCTACACATCAGACACTGCAGAGGCTTTCCACCTCCCCACAGTCACCTCAAGGAGAGGCTGAGCAGCTACCTTTGAAGCCAGGGGACTTGCATTTGAGTCCTGGTCCCTGCATGCTTTAGCTTGTGACCTTGGGGGCAACTCCTAGTGCTCAGAGGGAGTCAGGGGGCAGCCCCCTCAGGACAAGAAGGCTGGGCAGCCACAGGTACAAGATGAGAAAGGCAGCATGAAGCTTGGCTGGGAGGGATGGCAGAGACGCCAGGCGGGAGGGATGAGGGAGAGCATGGCACAGAGGACTCTCGGTCAGGCAGTGAGTGGGTAAGTACTCATTCAAACCCACCGAGTAGCCAGGCGTGCTGAAGACAGACTGCAGGAATCTGGGACCTCTGGGATGTTTATTCAGCAGCAAAGGTAAAAATCCTGACTTTCAGTATGATGGGCTTCAGGTTACTTATGGATCACTCAGCTGCATTACATTAAAAAGCAAGTCAAAATCCTTAACTAGAGCCCTCAAACACTCTTATTCTTTGCAGTCCTAGGAAAGAAACCTTCCCTTAGTCTGGGGCTGAGGGAAGGGACTCTATGGTACCATTAGGCCAACTTAGGAAGCATTTAAAAAATATCAGTCCCTAATTGTGTGGCTGGCACTGCTAAGCATTTCACTTGTTTTATCTCATTACCAAAATGGACTTGTGAGGAACAATTACCCCTATCTACTGAGCTTAGAGAGCTTAAATGACTTGCCCAAGGTCACCCTGCTAGTAAGAGGCAGAGCCAGGATTCAAACCAACATCTGTCCAACTCTGAAGCCATATCTGCAAACACAAATCTAAGATGACTGGACTTGACTAAACCCAAACTTGAAACCCAGCTCTGCCACGGAGCCCTAAGACCTCAAGCCAGTCACTTCCCCTAATTAAGGATAAAAATATACCTGCGCTTGCTGCATGAGCTGGTTGTGAGAATCACATGAAAATGTGAAAACCCTTTGTAATCTCTATCATATTTTATGAATGACTTCAATTACTGTTATCTCGTCACTTTATGCAGGCAGAAGTCACTACCAATACAAATTCAGACACTGTATGTTCCTGTTTCTCCTCTTGGTTAGCAGTATGCAGGCAGGTCGGGAGTACTGTTTTGCACAACACCCAGCATTAGCACCAGGAGGATGTGCCCAGTAAGCCCAGTTAATCTTAATTAATTGCACAGCCCCTCAATTGTGAGCATAACCCTGGTCCAGGATAAAAGTTAACAAGGATTGCTTTACTCACTGCTTCTCAAGGATCCAGTAAATGTAGCCCTTCTGAGATTTCTGAGCCAAGAGAATTCTTACCTCAGTACCTAGAGCTGGGAAGCTTCTGGAAACTAGAATTCTGTCACCACTTACTGTGACATGGCCGATGCTGCCAGGACACATGCTAATGGGCCAAAGTAATCAACAGCAATTATAATTGCAGTCAGACATAATTAATGTAATACCTTTAAGCCATTCAAATTTAATACCTCTGCCATTACATGATGAAATGGAGGCATGTGAAGGATTACCGTCAAGGCTCATGGGTGTGAATTGTATCCTCCTGGGCACTTGGTAGAGATTTGGGTCCCATTCAAAATCCACCTGTTAATCACGGACCCTCTTGGCTCCCACTTGTGACCATTATAACACATTCAGGTGGCCCATATATGGGGGAACACCTTGTTGAAAGCACAGACTGTCCCTCGCAGTCAAAAGATAAATACTCCCCAGTAGCTATGGGCCCCTGCAAACACTCATGTGCCTGGAGTCCATCTCTTCCAACGGCTGGCTGTAAAGGTTGTGGGAGTTGCACAGAGCTGATCATGTTCCCCAGGCAGAGGGTTAGAAAGCTATTTTGCAGCATTGTCCCCATAACATCCAGAGAAACTAAGGCAGAGAGAAGGCTACTTGCCCAAGATCACAGCATCACAATATAACTCAAAAGAAAATACCATGTTTTTCTTCCCATAAGACTAGAAAGATAATTCTCTAGGGTGCCTGGAAGATAAAACACTAGACCAAAATATTTTTAATACAGCTTCCTTCACCCTGGCCTATTCTGTTTTTCTATGAGCTGTTTATCTCTAACATAGTGTTCCTTTCCTGCTCTTTCCAATACAAGAGGAAGGAACTAACATTGGTCAAATGTATTTGGTAAGCTGGGCACTGGGCTCACGTAATCTTATTAACATCTCACAGAAATTCTTTAAGGAGAGTGCAATTGGCCCTGTCTTATAGATAAAGACTGAGGCCCTGAGATATATCATAAATGAAGACAGAACTGCTCTTTCAGATTTCAAAGCCTCGGCTCTGTCCACAGCACTACCCCACCACATTCCCCAGAAGCTCCCACCTCCCCTAGGTCTTCCTCACAAAGCCCACAGTTCAGGCTAGAGAACATGACCCTCCCTAAAGTGGGTGAAACAAGGCACTCTCTTTTCCCACTTTCCAATGATATCAGAATCCTCCCTTGATGCCTTTTTTAATACAGCATTTATTGTTTTTTCCGATTACAAAAGTGCTCTATGTTCATTGCAGAGCATTAGAAAATGTAGGAAAGTATGAAGAAGAAAATTGAAATTGCCCAGAGTCTTACCCACCAAAGATAAACCCTGTTACAACATTAGTGCATTTCCTTCCAGACAGAGATGTCGATATGAGCAGTGATAGACAAAGGGTTTATACAAATTTGGTATCATTCCATATAAGCATTTTGTGTCTTCTTTCTTTACATAATATTTTATTTTCCTATATCAAGACTATTCTTCCTAAACATGCTTTTAATAGGTGCATACACTAGATTTATTTTATTGCTTTTGTTCTAGTCATCAAAAGTAATAGATGTTTATTGTAAAAAAACTTAGAAAAGACCAAAGAAGGGAAAAAAATCCCTGTAACTCCATAACCTCACCAGGTAGGAATCCCACAATCATTTTTTTGTATATAATCTATTTTAAATATACCTGTTTTCTTGCTGTGTTTTCACAAAGAGGGCATGTAGATGTCACTGGCTGGGTGTTCTCTGGCTTTAATGTGATACTTCAGAAAGAAGGAGACATGGGGTGCTATTTTCAGAAAGGATCTCAATCTTTTAAGTCTCCTACATGGCCAAGAATCCAGCATTTCTTAAGTCTCCACAATTGCAAGTATTTGCCAGCCTATTTTATTTGCTTGTTATCAGCAATCTACATCTGGCCTGCTTCTTGCTGAGTTGGGTTGATTTTTCACTGCGCTATTTATAGCTAGATAGCTGTTTATTTTTTCCAGGTGAATTAGTAGATGGCGTACGAAAACACGGAGTTCTGCACTGAGTCAATACTCATAGTTAAAGTTAATGGGACCACACTGAAACCAAGGAACTCTTAAAATTATCAGTTCACACCCAGAATCATAGCCCTGTGGCATCTTACAGTGGGAGGGGGCCTTAACCTCCATTCTAAGCTTGAATGTTCCTGACAGCAACCCCAATCCTGGTGGTCCAGTCACTGCAGGATGACCCCCAGTATGGGGAGTACCCAGGGAGTACCCTCCCCAAAGCAAGCTCATCTGTGAGCATCTCCATCTGTGAAAAAGTGTTTCCTTCTACTGAAGTGAAATACACACTCAAGCATCCATCCTTGGTTTTGTCTCTACTGCAGGATTCACGCAGTCCTTCAGAAATTTGAAGAAAAACAGTACCTCCCCCCTCATTGCATTTCCTATATTTGGGGGTGCCACATGCAGAATGGACATTATTTAGTACCATTGAGTCTCTTCTGTCAAGTTTAGCTTAAATTCCACACTGAGTTTTCCTTTATGGGCTGAAGAGGTTGTTGTGAAGTTGCCACAAGGTATGCATAGCAAACACGGGGCTATTCTAGACATAAAATTGCAGTAATTACCTCTGGAGGAGGAAAGGGCCATGGGAGAAATAATGGCATTAGGCCTAGCCACAATGCTGCTCCTGCTTAACCTACAGAACTTTAATTAATAAAATGACAAACACTGGAAGCATATAATTGGAAAGTCTTTCAGGCCCCACCAAGAGGGAGGGAAAAAGGCCCTTGTGAAAGGGCTGGCTGGAGCCAGAAGATACAATTGCTAGTGGCGAGCTCCTGGTGTTGTGTCTTTTCACTTGCCTCATTGCCATCTGAATATAAAAGAGTGTTTTAGTCAAAAGCAGTCATTTATAACCTGTATCTATTAGGATGTGTCTGAAAGGATCCAAATTTTTATTGTTACAGACCCTGACAAATGTGCTTTCTCAGAAATATTATTTAGGATTTATATAAGATTTCTCATATTTGTGTGAATGCATTTGTTTTATATACATTTATGCACGCACACACACATATATGTGACTATCAATTGTCTGGCAGAGACAAAGGTAGTAAATGGTCTAAAATCCACTTTCTCTCTAAGTCCTCTATTGTGAGGGTATTACTTGGACAAGATCTTGTTATAATACAAGGTCTGATTCAGCATGTCTAGAGTGGGGCCTGAGACCCTGCATTTCTCATAAGTTCCTGGGTCATGCTGACACTGCTGGCCCATAACCACACTTGGAGTAATAAGGATCTAGAAAACCTTCACAATATACCCCAAAAGGTTTAAATATTACCACAATATGTTACATGTATATGGCACTGTAGATATGACAGAGCATAGAACATGGGTGGGATCCAGGTCAGCAGCATGTGGGCTCAGTGACCATGAGTGACTTACTTAATCTATTTCACTGAAAAATGAGTATGATAATATCTACAGGAAGGAGTTTTTGAGATAACATATGTACAAATGTATTATTTCATCCTATAGGCCACCAGATAGAAATTAGTCTTACTAAGAGTGTTTTTGCCACCTCTGGGCTCTTGATCCTAGACTGTCAAGGTCAAACTGGCATGGATATCTACATATAACAATATCGAAGGGGTTCTTTAGCCTAGGACTGTGTAAGGCAAATGGAACTCTTTGAGAGGGAGTCTGAGACTGAGCCTGCAATCTTCTCTGGGAACCACATGTAGTTTGCTTTATACACGTAGATACAAGTGGTCAATAAAGGACTTTCAGCAAGAATTGACATCAGTCCTCCAGTTCTTCTAATTAAGAAATTGGTGTGAACTTTACTCTGTGGGTCCAAGAAGATAGCTTGTAGTCCTGTCTGCATCCTCAGATCACCCCTGCCCACCCTTGGCCCAGGCCCTCACTCTCTAGATGGGTCTCAGTATTTGCCTGCAGGTGATGTGGCAGCCATGTGAAGACCCTCTGCTAAGGGCTGTGTCCTCCCCCTTGCAGGAAAAACACCCCTTGTACACCTTGGTGATGGGTGGTAAGCACATTTTAAGTCTTCTTTTATAATTAGGAATTGCCTCTTACTCCAAGTCCGAAAATGAAAATGGACCCCTCATGGAGAAGGCCAGGCTCCTTACTGCTCTAGGTAGTGTATCTCCCCAGCAGTCTCAGCCAAGGCTCTACTTTAGGATCACCCAGAGAGATCTAAGAAAGTACTGATGCCCAGGACCTACCCAAGGCCAATTAAATCAGAGTCTCTGGGGTGGAGGCCAGGCCTGGGTAGCTGAAAAGCCCCCCAGGTGATTCCAACTTGCATCCCAGGTGAAAACCACTGGTTTAGTCATGTTATTGACAACATGTGGGCTTTAGTTTCACCTTCTTTATCTTATTCACTTTCACTTATTCTTTATAACCACTTTTTAAGGCAAGCGGGGAAGGTATGATTATTATCAAAAACTTATCCATAAGAAAATAGAGGCTCAGAGGGAGTGTTTGACTTAAAGTCACTCAGTAAATTTAGTCTTTAGTCTTAGGGCACAAACTCCAAGTTATACTATTGTCAACAGGCAAGGAAACAAGGACAGTTTGACAAGCCATCAGAGAATGAATGCTAATACAAGGGGCAATTTTTCCAGTGCATTCTAAAAAGAATGTGGGATAGGTCATAGGGCACAGGGGCAGGGCCCCAGAGGTTGCCCTTTAACTCTCTGCTTCTCTGCAGATCCTGCCGCAGTAGATCCGAGCCGCCTCTAACAAGCTCCCAGGTAGCGCCGATGATGCCAGCCTGAAGATCACACTCCAGTGGCAAAGCACTGACTGGCTCTTAGAGGCAGAACCTGGAATCAGTAGGGGCAACCTCAGATGAGAAGTAGGCTAAGTGACAGACTCTGGGTTCTGGGCTGCTTGTATCTTGAGGAGGAATACATCTGCCTGGATAGATCACCTTACCAGACACAAAGTGAATGAAAAAAATCAACGACCAAAAACACACTTTGCTAGCCACTCACTGGCTGCCAGTTTGCAATCTTATTCCAAACCTTTTATGTCTGTTTCTAGAACTATACTTTGCTGAAATTCAGGCCATGCCTGTCTTGGCTTGAGTTGTGGCTATGGATATATGTTTTCTACTATAAATATAGTAGATTTGTAGGACTGTAAGATGAAAAGAAAGTCAGATTTTTCATTCTCATATTTACCCATTGCTCTAAATGGTTGGGCCAACTGGGTTTTGACCCAAGTCCTGACTGTATTATGTCAAGTGTCTTGACTTGACTGTCTTTTGTCTTATGTCTTCACTGTCAAACGGCTCCAATTACTTCCTCTTTCCCTATTCTCAGCACGATGGCAATTACTTGTTTGAATTCAGACTTCCTGGCTAGATGATAAGCTCCATGAGGGCAGGGAGGATATGTATAATATGCTGCACAGAGCAGGTATGCAGTAAATATTTGTAGAGTGAATGAATGATGACCTCCCTCAAGGGCCAATACCAAAAGGGATCCCAGTAGGGGATTGGCCTAAAATACAGTGAGGAAGATGGAGAAAGCTCAGCAGTCATCTGGCCAATGGTCCTGTGATGATATGCCAGGGCTCTATCTAACTGACAAGCTCAGGCCACTGGCAGACTCTACTTTAAACTGGAAGTTTCCTGAGAGCTGCTGAGAACTAGGCAGTTTAGATGGCAGCCAGTCAGCTGCAGAGCAGGCGGATCCTCTCCCCTTTCCTGGAAACTGACTACAGCAAAAGTGCTGAGGAGCGTCACAGGATGGAAAGTTAGTTTCTGCCCCTGAGACAGGCCTGGTAAAGGGTCTCCCTGTAAATATATACATCTTTGTTTATGCTGACATTGATCAGCCCCTACCATGTGCCCTCACCTGACAACTACAGTGAATCTGGGATGGAAAGATGGTCCATGCCTTGAAGGAACTTGTAGTCTAAGAGGGGCTGGAGGGAGACAAGACAGCAGAGCTGTGTCCCATGATGGTCCTAATAGCCTCAGTTCTATGATTTCGGAAGAGGGGGAGGTCATCTCTGAGATGGACAATAAGAAAAGGTTCCCTGAAAAGTAAACAGATTTATTTATTTTTTTTTAAGTGGTGAGGAGAGAACAGGCAGAGGAGATGGCAGGATCAAAGGCGCAGAGGCAGAGCCATGCAGAGCAGGTGCAAAGCCGGCCTGCCGACTGGTGGGAGGAGTCTAGGAGCCAGCGTTCCCTGGGCCCCCGCATGCGGACAGCTGGGTGAAAACTCTGGTAGACCCCTCTACTTATCGGTTGCTCTAAGGTAACCAGAGAGGTTTTCAGTGACCTCAGAACACTTGTTGAGAAGTTTAAAGGCCCATCTGGTCAAAACTTCAACCTTGCTTTAAAGTTCGGCGTCTTTCCCTCCTCTCTGCACCCGCAACTTGGCTCTATTGCAGATGAAAAGCCGGAAATTGGGGAAAGGGTGGTCACCGGTCTCTTTCCTTCTTTACCCAGCTCTCCTCCTCCTCTGTCTTGTGGCTAACTTGGGACCTTTGAAGGTCTTAAGCACAGGGGAGGGAGGAGAGGTAAGGGGGGTAAAACAGCCCTTGCTTGACTGGGACACACTGGTGTTCTCCAATGTGACAGATGTTTTGGGCTTATTTACTGTCTCTCACAGGGATACCGTGGTCCCTCAGGAGACCTACCTTTCTCCTTACCCCCTCCAGTATGGATGGGGATCTTTCAACTTGACTAGGGCATGAGTATTACTGTTCCAAGCAATCACTTACTCCTTCCCCTGCCCTTGGGCATCTCGAGATGCCTACAGCTTCTTTCTGCTGCGTTCTCTTTACCCCTCCAGATAGACAAGGTCTCTGGGGACAAGATCTAGAATGATGCCCATCGACACCTTGTGCACGGCTCACTTTAGTCTATGATTGCTCACGCATTGTTTGCCCTGCCAGATCCTGGGAGTGCAGGCCATCCAATGCTGCCCCTTGGCCTGTTCTGCCATCAGAGCAAGCTAACCAGCCCCCTTGTTCATAATTTAGATTTTCCAGGTAGGAGATAGACACTAAGCAGGGGAGGATAAATATCAAGTGCTTGAAGAGAGACCATTCAAATCATCGTCTCTTGGGTTGAACAGGGGAACTTCTTAGGACGGTGAATTGAGGTAGAACTCATACCAAAAGCAAGCTCCAAAACCTCTCCCCTCGCAGTCAACCACCTTTTCTTGCATCTGAAGTATGAATGAGGGATTAAGAACTGTGTAACCCGTTTTTATCCGCCTCTTTTCAAAGTCCTGCATCACTGTGCTCTCAGACTTCCCTTTGAAATATACTATTGTCTCAGTTCTTCCACCAAAATTCCTTTTTAACATTTTGTTACTTTATTTATTATCTCATTTACCATCACTATAGTCCTATAAAGTAGTAAACCTATTCCCATTTTAGAGCATAGAGAGACCTGAGCTCCAAAATGACTGAAGTGGCAAGAAGAGGTTTTGAATCCAGATCTTTCTTACTCTAGGGATCTTAGGTCGTCCTGACGTAGAGGACACAAGTGGCTCAGCCACAAGTGCTTGATAAATATTCAGAGAATGCCTAAGAACTGGATTTGCCTAGATTGTAGAGGAATGCGGTGCCTTGGTATTAATTGATAGGGAGGGAGAACCCGTTGAAGTGTCACAAATGTCAGTGACAAACAGGAAAAAGTGATAGAGATAAACAAGAGAATTTAGAAAGGAGGAAGAGTGGAGAGGGAGAGGCACTTTAGGAGGCTATGGAAAACCTTGATGAAAGAGTGAGTTATAAAGGACCTGGTGAGCGTTGCTTTGTTAGGGTAATAAGGATAGAAGCCCGGTTGAAAGAACTTAAGGAGTGGTGACCTGGAAATAAGAGGAGTAATTACGCACCAGTTGTCCAAGCTGTCAGCATAGAAATAGGTTGCAAACGGGAGGAACTAGCAGGAACAAACAAAGCATATTTTTCTGGGGTGGGTGAAACCGGGCCTTCCTTGTAGACTGAACAGCCAGCAGGTAGACAGACTCTAAAGGTGCTGGAGAAAGCAGGAGCAGTATGAGAGAGCAAGGACTAGGCCGTAGTGAAACATGAGGGGCTAACATAGAAGCAAATGACGAATACATCTTCCTGTAAGAGGGGAAAGCTTGAAAGAAGGTGGGGGAGCAGTGGCAGGAGGGGCAGAGAGGAAGGAAGACAAGAGAGGCTGAAGGAGACTGCACCTGATATACTGAATTTTAACCGTAAACTAGAAATCAAAATAATGGATCAGGAGTTGGGGACCAGGAGGTGACAGCAGCAGGTTTGAGGAAGAGTTTGAAACACCCATTGTGCTACACGTGTTGAGAAATCAACTGTGGAAATCAGTGGATGAGTAAGTGCCGCCAACCATCAGGGCACTGACATTCAGCAGTCTGAGTTCACAGAGTCCCAGTCAGCACAAGGAGAGGATGGGTATGGCGAGCATTATCCCAAGCTAAGCAGTGCAGGGCATGGGCTGAGGGCTGAGCAGGTTTAGTTAGCAAGGGTAGGGTGAACCTTTCCAGACTGCCCAAGGAAGCCAAGTGAGGCCAGAAAAAGAGTCACAGATTTGTTAACTTACCTGGGAGTTCTCGGTGGAGACTAGTATTTGCTACCCTGGGTTTGGGGAAATGGGAAGGGTATAGGTGAAGATGTATGGTTATAAAGCAGGCTTACCTGACTCCAGCTTTCAGCCACATAACAGCACCTGGGCACCCCAGTGGCAGTGAAGGGGCCCTATGCAACAGGGTGGGAGGGTTTTGGCTTCAGCACGTCATGGTATGTAACCTCTTTGATCGAATTATAGGACAATCATGAGCTCAGGGACTGGGAGACAAAGAATTTACAGAGAAACATGTCTTCAAGCAGTGAGAATCAGAGAAAAGGGGGCACCATAGCCAGTGAAAACTCCAGCTTGCCACTGGACATATTTTACCTGTGTTCTACAACAGCTATCTTTTATTCCAGGATCTGAACAGGATTACTTGAAGCAATGATACGGTGTAGTTGTCCTAAGTTTTAAATGTTGTGTATAGATTGTTTCTATCAAACACAAAGACCAGGGACCTTGTTTATAGCATATTCTGCCTCCAGGCATGACTGTTCTTAAACTTTCTCAGAGAGAGTAACTAAAATTCCCTTTCATGTGTCTGGGGAACAATGCCATAAAACCTTTAATAAAGACACAATGAAACATACAATAGCTTCCTTTTGGCAAAGTGGGCAGCCTCATTCTGAAAGATGCTGATAGGTAAACTTTTGTCTCACCTTTGCCTACCAATGGCCATAGGTATCAAGTCACAGGGTCTCCTAACTAACACATGGCATGGTATCATTCAGATAAGATTATTTGAGTCTTTGGGAGAAGAATAAAAATCTATGATACCAAAGTCACTAAAAGAAAGCGAGTCACAAAATCACTTGCCCAAGGTCACGAAGTGAATTGGGGCCACAGACAAGAATCTTTGGGTCCTCTGTAGTTCATTTAATACCCCATTGATCTTAACATCACGTCAGAGGTGGAATCTTGTGAAACGCAGGATGATGACATCGGCTGAACAAAGCCCCCAAACTGCCCATCAGGCACCCCTGCTCGGCTCCTCGAGCCCTAATGAAAACCACTTTGAGAGGCGGGCAGCTGACTCTCCAGCAAAATCCTTTAGGATTCAGTTGAGAATTCCCAGAAGGGGTCCTGAGGTTTCCTTTCACAATTCACACCCTGGCCTTTTGGCTCTTCTCTCCCCTGCAGCTCCGAATGTCCTGGCTCATCCATGGAGTCTTGCAGGGAAATGTGTCCTTGGTGCTGGTGGAGAACAAAACCGGGAAGGAACAGAGCCGAACGGTCTGGCACGTTGCCACCAGCGAAGGCTTGAGTCTGTGGCAGTGGACGGTGCTGCCTCTGCTCGAGGTGGCTGACAGGTGAGCCTCTACCTGTTTCTGTCACTCCCTTTTCCTCTATCAGCCAAAATGCAGAAGGGATTCCCTCGTCTCCCCACCTTCCTGTGCCCGCCACTCAAGACACACATTCAGACATGCTCATATACAAGCAGTCTCTCACACACACACATATACATACGTACACTTCCTGCTGACTGACAGGGAACACTGAATTTCTCCGAGGGATTTCTGTGCTAATGAGCACTCATCTCTCAAATCTCCGGCCTGGCCTGATTGGCTACCTCCAGTATCTGTAGGAAGAAATAAAACTGAACAACTCATAGTACTCAGGCTTTATATATATTTAGCATTTGCTCTTAATTAATGGATTTTGCCTTACCTTTCACTTGACATTTTATTTATTCCCTATTAACAACAACAAAACCTATGATGTAGGTAGGATAGGCCCTGTCATGTTCCCCATTTTTGCGCTTTTACAAAGTTCTCATCCGCTGAGAACCCAAGAGGCCAAGCAGCAGCTCAGGCCGGCCCAAGCCCAGGCTCTGTGAAGGCTGGTTCCCAAGGCAGGGGGATGAGGTAGGTGACAAGATCTTCAGTAAACAGAGGAGTCCTTCAACCAGAGGCCCTAGTTCTTACTGGGATTCTATCACTAACAACCTTTGTGACCTTGAATTTCTCTGGGCCTCAGTTTCCTCATTTTTAAACTAAGAGGGCTGTACTGGAAGGTCATGAACTCTGTGTGCCACTGAAACAGAGCAGTGACCGTGGAGTTGAGCTCCCCTTGTCTGCCCAGGATGGCACCAGTCTGCCACCTGCAGGTGGCCCAGAGCGAACAGCACTTGGCCTGGCACAGCAGAGGACAAGGCAGATGCTTGGCTGTTACACTGAACCCTCCACAGTTGGTGCTGGTCTGTTTCCAGACCACAAAGACAGGGTGCAGGGGGTCATTTCTATAAAGGAGGCAGGTAGATGGATCTGGAGGGGGAAAACCATCTTTACTAGGCCAAATGTCGAACCAGACAATCCAGAGCAACCTCTGCATTAGTCTCCTAAACACATGCAGATCATCGTCCTAGTAAATCCACCTTTGAAAAAGGAGGGCAAAAGGGCTTAAGGCAAAGCAGGAGTGATGCCAGCTGGAGCACAGCTTTGTAAGTATAAAACTGGGTCTCACATTCTTCACCCAAACTTCACAGTGCCTGATGTTCACAAGAGCTCATAACTCGAGCTGTGCTGTCACAGGAAGAAGCCATTGTCCTCACTCTGAGCACCAGCTTCCCACTCCTTTAGATGTGTGTGGGTTAAAGGTCAAAGCCCTTGGACATCTTGAGGCTCAGCGCTGCCCCCAGGACAAATGGATTTAATTAAAGTGGAGGAAGGGGCAATGTGGGTGCTCCCGCCATAGTCTAGATTTTTGTCCTTAGGGACTGCAGGGGCTGTGTGCTGGGGATGCAGAATAGGAGGAAGACGCCAGAGCCACCCTCCTGGGAGAAGCTAAATTAATTCAGGGGAATCAAAGGGTCTTTTCCTCCTTGATCCAGCAAGTCCCCCTCTCTTTCATAGCCACTCCGGGGGATTTAAAGCAAGTCAGGCATTGACTCTTCAACCCATACACTAGAGTTTCATTTGAAGGAAACTTTGTTCTCAATCTCCCTCCTCTCTGTTAAAGGCTGTTTACCACACTGACATTTCCAGTATTGATACTGAGACCAACCTCTCCAGTGGGGATTCAGACAAAGGCCAGCTTGGTTTGCTGATGCCTCGTGACCTAATCAGTGAGCTATTACAGAGCACACGAGTTCCCCCATTCACCCGGAGCCTGCACACCACTGACATGCTCTGATGGTGGAAGTTGCCCCCTCCCTCCAAGCTAGAGATAATATAGGAGGCATCGGGACCCAGAAGGAAATGAACTGCCGGAGGACGAGGTACAGCACTTTCCACTTGCTAAAATCACTTGCCCGTAGCTGTGCTTGGCCCATACAAGTAAGGAAGCACTGTGGATGAAAGAACATAGGCTTTAGAGTCAGAGTCCCAAAGCTAAAATATGGCTCAGCCACTTACTATTTGTGTGACTTAAGCCAGTTTCCAAACCTCTCTGGGGTCCAGTGCCCGTATCTGTAAAATAAGTATAATAACAGTACAACTTCACAGGATTGTTATAAAACCAAGTAAAATGGCTGTTGAGAGAATGTATATGTAGTAGGTATCAATGAATTTATTTCCCATGTCTTCTATTCTCATCCCTCAGTTATGTGGCCTCAGATAATTTATTGAGTAAATAGCACAAATCACAGCCACTGATCTTCTAAGTCAAGCCATGTTCTATAAAACAGATAATAAAATCTACCTCTTAGGCTTAGGGAAGTAAAGTGCTGGGCGAACTGCGTATCCCACATAAATGCTTACTCTGTAATAACTATAAATAATAACTAATTTAGCCGTAATAACCAGTCATGCAACCATAAGATGGGGGTGAGGGTTCTTATGAATTTGCTGTCATCTGTGCTCTCTAGACTCCTTACCTGAGAAAGTCACTGATGCAAGAACAAGAAGCACACTTGCCCTCTTTCTTTCAGGGAAAGTGAGCTCTGCTGCCCAGATTGCCAGAAAATGAAAATGGGAGGCAGGAGAAGGTAGAGGAAGGAAATAAACAAGGGTAAGAGAAGCGAAAATGGACAAAAGACAAAGAAAGACCGACTTCCTCCCTCCAAACCCTGAGGGAGGCATTAGCACCTTGCAGCTCCTGCCGCCATCCCCTGGGGCTTCCTTAGGCAAGTCCTGGCTTCAGTTTTTCAGCACGCACCTCTTGGATAGCTCCCCAGCTGTGGACCTTGAAGAGGCAGGAACCTTGTGCCTATTCTGTCCCAAATTACCTCTGCTCTTGGGTTCCCCAACATCCATACATTGCACAGCTTTTTGAAGCAACTTTATTAGGGTTTAGAGGTTAGCTCTAAAGAGCTCCGTGGCTCTAGACACAGGTCCTAGCCCTTGAGCGTTACCTGAAACTAGCCTAAGCCATTATCCTTGTCGGGATACGGCAGTGACCACCCAGCTTGTCTCCTTGCTTCTATTTCTGTGTGCCCACCCAACTCGGTCCACACAAGGCAGCCAGAATAAACTTTTTAAAATGTTAATCTTATCATTCTCTTATTTTAAGAGTCCTCCCCATGCTTCCCATGGCTTTTAGGCCTTAAATAAGACATTTATTTAGGCCCATGTGTAATCTGTCCAACCCTAATTTCACCACCCCCTCTTCATGCCATTCATCCTCTATCACTCTACCTGGTACTTTACTAAACTTCTTTAAATTCAGTTGTACCATACTAAATTCTTACAGGTTTTTGTATCTTCCATTCTCCCCACCTGAAGTGTTCTTCCTCTACCTTCCATCTCCTTAACTACCACTTTTCCTTCAACTTTTTAAAGAAGCCTCCCCAGACCCCTGTACTATATAGTATACTTACAATATATTCTCACAGCTCTTTAAACACCCTTATAATAACTTGTCACTCTTTGCTGTTTTTTTAATATCTGAATATACACACTGACAAGTCGGGGATCGGGTTTGTCTTATGCATCACTGTTTCCTGAACATCTACCACATAGCATGCCCATTAAATATGTGCTGATAGAATGATGTACTGAGGGAAGTTGCAAATATTTCCAAATTCCAGAGAATTCACTGAGAATTTCACTGTTGGTATCCATCTAACATTCCTAGTCTGTTCAATCTAACAAAAGAGATAAATCACATGATAATAAAAACTACTGCAAAGTGTTGTATATATCAGAGCTATACCTGTGTCCTACCAGATGAGCCCAAGCAGCATTTGTTACTCTTATGACAAGGAATTCTCTTTAGACACTCACCCCGAACCTCTGCTTTCTTGACTCTGGTCACTGTCCTATCACAGTCACTTTATAAGAAAGACTTTGCTCTTAATTGTGTGCCCAGGTCCTTGTGGTTTGGGAGATCTGGAGCTAAGCACTTGAGAGCAGAGAGCTGTATTCAGATAGTTCCCACCACATAGTAGCCCTTCTGCAAAGGCTCAGAGAATCTGCCTTGGGTATATGAAGGCTGATGACAGAGAGACATTGATCCATGGCATGGTTTTCTTCCATCCATTTACAAACAGGCAAAGTAATAGAAATAATACCATCATCTTTCATCATTCTGAAATGATATTAACTATATAACTGTAGCATAAAGAATAACAAGAAAAATCTCCAAGAGAAGTTCCCAAGATATTTTGAGCAGAGGTAATAGCCCTGGAATACAGATGCTGCTCTCAAGGTAATTTTGAAGGCCAGCACCAACTCAAATATTGGCTTGATGTGTGCTTAAAAGTTATCTCATTACTTTACATCCACCTCTAGATGAAGAAATGGTTTCATTCATCCTCTCCCCCATTTTATCATCTCCCATCCATTGAACTGCCACTCTTCCTGCCGGAATTAATTCTACCTTTTCTCAAAATGAAAGAAAAGAAAGTTTTCTCCCCTTATTCTGTCAGTCTCTTGCACGGACATATCCCTGGTTTTTCTCTTTAAAATCATATGTCCTAGTAAATTAACACACTGTTACCGCATTATCCCAAGTTTTGACATGCTTACAGAGCAGAGGCTGGTGCTAAGTTCAACTCATTACAAGATGAATGTACTATGGATTAAATTGCACCACAAATCACTGCAGTCACACAGCCAAATAGAAAGTACATAACTGAATGCACACGTGCAGATTCTATTCCCCAGCATTATCATTATAAAGGCTTTTAGCAGTACACTACATATACAACCTAACAAGAAAAAATGTTCCCTCCAGAGATATTTAGATTTCTGTTTCTTTGCACCCTTTGTCCTGAAGGACAAGTGGTGTGTTTCATAAATGCATCTTTCAAATGGGACCGGTTAAACTGAGAGTTATGTCTTCATGCACTTAGACCAGAAACTCCCAGAACCAAGATTTTTTCCTCCATTCTTGCTTTTCATCCACAGACTTCCCATTTTGTATGGGGTGCTCTCAAAAACAATACTCTCCCTTTGTGTAACATCTTTCTGTGATAAGAAAGGCAGTAAGGGGAATTTTCATTATTTACTCCTACCTAAATAGAAAAGTAGTACATTTCAGTAAGAGGAAATTTTGAGATTTCTTATGAACTTTAGTTTTCAGGTCTAGACACACCCCTGCAAAAGCTGTGTTTAATTCAAATTTTTGTAAATGGAATCACAGCCTCCTCATAGAACCACAGGAAGAGTTGTAAATGGTGATGATTGGAGCTAGGATTTGTTGAACACTTACTGTGTGCCAATCACTGTAGCAAGTACTTAACATGCATTATCTCATTTCATCTTAAAACAGCCCCTTGGGGTAGATACTGTAATTAAGAGGAACCTGAGGTCTAACGAGGAATGATTTTCCCTCAACCCTCAAGCTAGTCTGCTTCCTATGCACATGCCTGAGGAAATGAATGCATCATGTTTGGCATGCAGTAGAAAACTTGATAAATGGGAGCCATTGTTATTAACAAAATATTTTGGTTTCTGAAATTTTAAACCACACATATTATTCATTTTGAGTTAGTTTACTGTCTTCCTTTGCTTTGTCCACCCTGAAATCCATCATCTTAAATCCCCACCACCAGCTCTTGCTGAAGACCATCCCCACCCAGCGTCTCTGTCTCACACCTCCAGCCTAGGCAGCATCACCAGCACAGGGAGATTCTCTCCTTTTCCTTCCAGGCACAATGGCCCCCTCCTCACATGCCTTCTCAAGTCACCACTCTCTAGCATTGCTTCTGACTACCTCTACTCCAAAACTAGAGCATAGGTTCTGATTTGCATCTTTTATTTGCAAATGCATTAATGTACCATGTCTAACAAAAACATAAAAATAAAATACATTTAGTTATACATTTAACAAATCACCCTTTGGTAAAGAATAAAGTTCTCACCTATAAGGACTAACTTAGAACATCTAGGTCATACAGTGGCTACATGGTCCCTAAGAGGGGCCCCCGGCAGAGTCAGGCCCTGCCTGCATTCTTCTCTTCTGCCTGCCTCCCCTTCTTCAGAAGCTTCCATTTGCAACTGCTTTGCCTTTCCCAGCCCTTACCCAGCAAGGAGAAATGCCTATGGCAGGAGCGGATGTCACATCCTGCACACCTCCCCAGGCCAGCACCTGCTGCCCCTCCACTGGACTGGCTGCTCCGACTGTCACAGCAGGACCTCCCCAGGTTCTGCCCCATGTTCCCCATGCCCACAGCAGCCACACATCTCCATCCCAGGGTGCTTTACTCCTTCACAGTGCGAGGTGCCCACACCTCTGCATAGCTAGGACAGATGGCATCTGATATTTTCTGGTGAGACTAGGGCACAGAGGGGTTTAATCAGGGTACTTCAGGTAGTTAAACATACAGGCTCCTCCTAAGAGCCACTGCCCCATCTCCTTCCACTTGACCGGAGACCCCTGTGAGGTTGCTCATGTGGCAGGGTACTAACCTCCTGAGTCATACAGGAAGTAGGCATCTATCCAGCCAGTGCCTACTGCCCTACCTGTGCCAGGACGTGGGCCTACCGAATCAGGCAAAGCAGCCCTGCCCTCTAGGAACATCATCTGTCAGGGGAGGCTGGCAAGAGAGCAAGACTTCTGCATTGCAGGGCACTGACGTCCAGGGAGGATGGAGGCACAGAATGAGAACAGCATGGAGACCCAATAAAGCCATGGCTGTGGGGTCTCCTCACTTTGAAACAGGCCCCTCTCTGGTAGCCAGTCTGGGGTTCTCTTCTGCCAGATACGCCCATGCCAACGAAGCAGAGAGTATTGACTGCTGCCCGTAGTGGGCCTGCATTCTTTCATTCATTCTCTATCAACAGATGCACATCAGGGCCTCAGTAGGGAGCAGCCCCCCAGGCTAACAAGTTGGAGGTGGGGGCAGAAGGGAGGGGAAGATCTCAATGCCCTGCTTTCCCAGGGTGGCACCTGCCCTCTGGAGGTGAGTCTGACAGCCCCGAGTCCCTATACACAGGCAAAACCCAGCCCTTCCAGGGCCCTCCTCACAGTGGAGGAAGTGAAGAAAATGAAAGGTGCTCTCTGCCCCTGACCCACTGCGGCAGTACAGGTTTCCCTTCCTGAAGCTTCAGCGGCTGGGGATCCCAGCATGCTTATTAAGTTAATCTGAATCAGTTCTTTGAATTGGAGGAAAAGGCTCCAGGATAATTTTAGGCCAGGAAGGGTGACTTGCACTGACCAAATCCATCAAGCTCAAAGCCCTTCATGGGTAACTTGGCTTTGCTCCCCTTACTTTCCCCAAAGGCAGGAGGGAACTAGCATCCCAGAGTGCTAGACCACACTCCCTAAGGGCACCCTGCCTCACTCAGGCATGCCCCTGGTCCTGGAGTGCTGCAGAGTGCCCCGTGGCGGAAGGCTGTAGCTGTGGGAAAAGGCTGTGCCTGTGAAGGAAGTGTGCTTCAGAGTCCGGCAGCCAGCCAAGGGCTGCCTTTACCCATCAGCCCACCCCAGGAGTGACTTAGTCATCAACCCAACCATGTCAGGAACACTGAACTCACCAGAGTAGCTAGGCTAGTGCTACATGATATATTAGTTGGGGTATCACTACCCAAAGTGACATTAAACTTCCCATCCTCAGAGCAATACAAAAAGAAATATATATGAAATCCAGAATGAATGCACTGGTTGGTGGGTGGCCTTCCATCTGGTCGTTCAGTGGCCCAGGCTGTCCTGTGGCTCTACCCTTTGCTCCAATTTTGGAATCCTTTGCCTTCAGACAGCCAATAAAGAAAGAGCATGGGGGACCTCACACAGGAAGATTTTTATGAAATGTCACTTAAGCTCACTTTCCATTGGCTAGAATTTAGTCACATGTCCATAACTAACTGCAAAGGATGCTGGGGGATGAAGTCTATCTGTATGCCTCAAAGAAGGGGAAATGGGTTTGATGCAGGAAAAAACAATAAGCTGTACCATGGAAAAAGCCAAGGAATACAGCCCCTATCCCTGGGCATCTATCAGAATGTCACTTGAGAAAACCAATTCCTTATTTAGCCACTCTGAGCATTAATCAGTCTTCTCCAAGAACCTTCATAATTCACAGCTTAAATCAATTCCAGGATCTATTCTAAGGTATGAAAGTTTCATTCCCAAAATTTTGTGATGTAGCAAAACCTTACTTTCTGGCAGAAATCACCCCCAGAATTTCTCTCACTGAATTTTTCCTTTCTAAAAACAAAAATGAACTAAACAAATAAATAAACAGGAAAAATGTACTTGAAAAAGGCTTAAAACTAACAGGACAGAATAGAACAATGGTTCTAAAATTTGGCTAAATATTAGGATCCCATGGAAGCCTTGTTTTTTTTAAATACAGAGTCCTTGGCCCCATACACAGATATTCTGATTCAGTAAATCACATACAAGCATATCTCATTTTATTGGGCTTCACCTCGTTACACTTTTGCAGATAATGCTTTTTCTACAAATTGAAGTTTTTGTGGCAACCCTGCACTGAGCAAGCCTATTGACACCATTTTTCCAACAGCATTTGCTCACTTTGTGTCTCTGTATCACATTTTGGTAATCTCATAATATTTCAAACTTTTTCATTATTATATTTGTTACGGTGATATGCAATCAATGACTTTTATGTTGCTATTGTAATTGTTTTGGGGTACCATGAATTGCACCCGTGTTAATTAGTTGATAAATGTATGTGTCTGACCGCTCCACCAACTGGCCATTTCCCTGTCTCTTGCCCTTTCCTCAGGTCTCCCTGTTCTAAGTCACAACAATATTGAAATTAGGCCAACTAATAGCCCTACAGTGGTCTCTAAGTATTCAAATGAAAGAAGGAGTCACACATCTCTCACTTTAAATCAAAACCTAGAAATCTTTAAGCTTAGTGAGGAAGATGTGTGTTGAAAGCTGAGATAGGCTTGAAGCTAGGCCTCTTGTGCCAAACAGCCAAGCTGTGGATGCAAAGAAAAGTTCTTGAAAGAAATTAAAAGTGCTACCTAGTGAGCACACAAGTGATTAGAAATGAACAGTCTTATTGCTGATATGGAGAAAGTTTTAATAGTCTGAATAGAAGATCAAACCAGCCACAACATTCCCTTAAGCCAAAGCCTAATCCAGAGCAAGGCCCTAAATCTTCAATTCTATAAGGCTGAGAGAGGCAAGGAAGCTGCAGAGGTTTAAGGAAGGATCATGAGGTTTAAGGAAAGAAGCCCTCTCCATATCATAAAAATGCAAGGTGAAGCTGCAAGTGTCGATATAGAGTTGCAGGAAGTTACCCAGAAGATCTGACTAAGATAATTCATCAAGGTGGTTACACTAAACAAAGATTTTCAGTGTAGACTAAACAGCCTTCTTTTAGAAGAAGATACCATCTAAGACTTTGACAGAGAGAAGTCAATGTCTGGCTTCAAAGCTTCGAAGGACAGACTGACTCTCTTGTTAGGGGCTAATGCAGCTGGTGACTTCAAGTTGAAGCCAATGCTCATTTACCATTCCAAAAATCCCAAGGACCCTTAAGAGTTATGCTCAATCTACTCAGCCTGTGCTTCAGAAATGGAGCAATAAAGCTAGGATGACAGTACGTCTGTTTATGACATAGTTTACTGAATACTTTAAGCCCAGTGTTGAGGCCTACTACTCAGAAAAGAAGGTTCCTTTCAAAATATTACTGCTCACTGACAATGCACCTGGCCGACTAAGAACACTGATGGAGATGCACAATGAGATTAATTTTATTTTCATGCCTGCTAACAACATTCATTCTGTCCTCTGTGGCCTGGAGTCATTTTGACTTCCAAGCCTGATTTTTTAAGAATACATTTCATAAGGCTATACCTGCCAGGGATAGTGATTCCTCTGATGGATCTGGACAAAGTAAGCTGAAAACCTTGTGAAAGAATTCACCATTCTAGATGCCATTAAGAACATTCATGATTCATGGGAAGAGGTCAAAATATAAACATACCAGGAGTTTGGAAAAAGTTGATTCTAACCCTCATGGATGAAGAGTTCAAGACTTCAGTGGAGGAGGTAACTGTGGATGTGGTGAAAATAGCAAGAGAACTACAATTAGAAGTGGAGCCTGAGGATGCACCTGACTTGCTGCATCTCATGATAAAATCTTAGCAGATGAGGAGGTTGCCTCTTATGGCCAAGCAAAGAGTGGTTTCTTGAGATGGAATCTACTGGTGAAGATGCTGTGAAGATTGTTGATATAACAACAAAGGATTCCGAATTTTACACAAAGTGGTGACAGGGCTTGAGAGGATTGACTCTGATTTTAAAGAAGTTCTGCTGTGGATAAAATGCTGTCAAACAGCATTGCATGCTACAGATGAATCATACATGAAAGGAAGAGTCAATCTTTGCAGCAAAGTGCATTGTTGTCTTATTTTAAGAAATTGCCACCACCACCCTAACCTTCATCAACCACCACCCTGCTCAGTCAGTAGCCTTGACATCGAGGCAAGACCCACCTGCAAAAAGGTCACAACTCACTGAAAGCTCAGATGATAGTTAGCATTTTTTAGCAATAGAGCATTTTTTAATTAAGTTATGCACATATTTTTAGACATAATGGCATTGCACACTTAATAGACTACAGTACAGAGTAAACATAATTTTTATGTGCACTGGGAAACCAAAATTCATTTGACTCCCTTTATTACAATATTTGCTTTATTGCAGTGGTCTGGGATGGTACCCACAGCATCTCCAAAGTAGGCCTATCTTGGGCTCAGGAATATATCTATTTTTAATTTTGTAAATGATTTTGATGTTCTACCGCATTTGGAAGTCACTGACATTAAATGTCAGATTCAGATGTCTTGTGCACAAAACAGGAAATAAAATGACTGGAGAAGTGTCATTAGCTATCACATTGTCAGCAAACATATATTAAGTCCCCCATCAAGCACAGAGGTTGGAAAGGGGTGTATGTTCTGCCTCTTGCTGGGTTACAGGGCCTGCATGCTGGGAGCAGCTCTGAGCACTTAGAAGCAAAGAGCAATACACGCGGTATTGTGCAGGACCCAACAGTGTTCAGCAGGCACAGTGACCTCCGTGTGTCAGGGGGGCGGTCATCAAGAACATGGGATTATTGTAAGGTGGAACTCGAGGAAAATTTAGGTCATAAGAGAAGTGGGAAAGGGACAAGGACATTCCAAAGAAGGCCATCAGGACGAGCAGAAGCTTAAAGATAGGAATGTTTTATGTGGGTTCAAGAGTAGTAAACTAGTTCATATCAGAAAATCCTGAGCAATTTCCCTGGGGAGAAAATGCATGTGGACATTAAGCCAAGTATTTTAGATTCTGTGGGGAATAGAGAGCCATCTAGCCAGAGATGGACTAGAGGATGGGAAAGCAGAGCACGGAGACTGTTTTAGGCTCTTGTTGGGACTGATGGTGAAATGATCTGAGCCCTTGAACTAAGGCTCAGAAAGGGGGAAGAGGAACTAGAGGAAAAGAGGCCCCTTCTGCTACTGCTGCCAAATGGCACCACTGGCCCATCCAGCCTTGGGTCAGCCCTCTGAGAAGAGGGGGAGAGATGTGGCTGGTGGCTCAGCCATGCAGTGTGCAACCAGGCATTGATATATACAAATCTAACATTCATAACTCTGGAAGGATCTGGCCCTGTTTCTCTCTCAGAAAATATCCCAGATCATTGGAGCAAGGAATAGATTAGCAATTCTGAGCTTTAAATCCTCTTTTTAACACTGATTTACTGTGAAGTTTGGGACAAGTTGTTGCTTTTCACTGCTAAATTTCCACAATCAAGAGTGCAAAGCAGTGAGACGGATCCGGACTGTGAGCCTGGTTGAAGAAGTAGATGCTCAAAATGGCAATAAGTGAACCCTTTCAAAATAACAGGATGTTTAGATCTGCTCAAGATTTTCTTGGTAATATCCACAGCACAGTTTACAATTCAACAGATGTATGTTTTTCATAACTTTTAATGCCTCTGAAAATCTAGCCCTTTTCTCAGCCCTTCTCTACCCAAGCATGAAGTCTGGAATTTAGGGGAAAACTAGGCTGCTGATGTTCAAAGCAAAGCAGAATCCAATTCTAGATATGCTTTTCTCCAGAATCTCATTGATGTTCACTGCTTCCACCTTCACCTCCATGCAAATGACACATAGTCTTTATTTCACCTTCATCCCATACTTGGGTTTACAGCTACCTCACGGCATCCCACCCACACCTTCCACATGGCCCCCTCCACCATACCCCACTCCAGTGTGATTCTTCTGTCCACATCTCTACCATTCTCCTAGGTGCTCAGTTTTCCAAAGCCTTTCTTGACTTATCTCTCACTGTCCATACTCAATGTTTTCCCAGGCTGTACATTCTAGCTTTATGGGGACAGAATTAAAAGGGACTTCAGAAACCTCCTAATCAGCAAATAATATGAATTACAAAACAGTCCAGTTCCTCAAGGTCAAGTCCATGCTTTATTTACCCCTCTACTCTCAGCTATGGACACAGTGCCTGACTAATAGTAGGTGCTCAAATCATCTTGCTCAAAGGCAGAGGGGAATAAATGGAACTTAGAGTTACTGCCTGAGGAAGCTCAGATTCCTATAAAAAATATAATATGAAACAAAAACAATGAACTAGAATCTCTCATGCTAAAGAAAGGCTTCTGCTGTGAAAATACCCACATTACATTGATTTTTAAAAACTAACATGGCACCTAACAAGTTTCCCTGACTTGTCCAAGTCACTGAAGACAAGCACATATATATCCCAGTCTTCACTCCACACTGCCTTTTGAAACTCAGTCCTTACTGAGCAGAGAAAGCTGCTAACTCACCCTCATGAGGATATTTTTGACAGGAGAGAGAAGGGAACTAGCAATTGTCCTTCTCCTGGGTCTTCTCACCCTGGAGAGTACCACCTCTCAGCCCTCTGAGCCATCAGCCATCACAGCAACAGAGGGTAGAGGAAGAGGCCAAGGTGGGAAATACCTCTGTGTCCTGAGAAAGGTGGAACAGAAACCTCATCCACCTGAGAACATATGTGGTCCCCCAGTGGCTCCAAGAGGCTTATTATGTACTTCCCCAGGAGTATGGAGTAAATAAAAGGATGAATGAGATTAAAGAATTTGAATGGTTCTGGAAGAGATGTTGAAAAAGTGGCCTGGGAAGTGAGGAGGCCTGGGTTCCTATCATGCCTCTGCTACTGCCTCCCTGTGTGACTCAGCAAATCAGAAGACTTTTTCAAGAGGTCCCTGCCCTTCCTCCTTCAGCTTTCTTCTTATGCCAGCCCCCCAGTGATAATCTAGCCTAGTAAGGAATAACGGATCTAGCGACTCCAGTGGGTACATCAGCCCAAGGAGGAAGCTTGCTCTGTGGCCCTCTCTCTCTCTCTCCCTCTCCCCCAGCCCCCCAGGGGAACCGCATTACTTCCCCTCCCTCAGGGCCCTTGACACATTTGAGTCTATGGGGCAGGTGTTTTTGCACAGAGGCACATCTCTGAGGCTCCAGGGCCCCAGGAAGCAAGATCCATCTTTCATCTTTCCCCCTCAAACCCTGGCCCAGGGAGAGTTCAATATATGTGACCCAAAATGAGAGAATGAAAGAGCAAACTGGGAACTAGCTAGAGAGGGCTTCTCCCCACCCTGCAGTCTGGTGGAACGTCCTTGTGGCAGGCCTTTCCAGTTGGTGGCATGCCAGCAAATGTGGGGACTGGGTCTTCAGTCCCAGCTTCCAGAAGTGAGCACAGCCTGCCAATGCCTGCAGGCCTGGGACTGAGAATGTCCAAGAGGCTGAGTGGTTCTCCACGCTTGCTCGGCCTTACCAAAAATTCATTTTCTGTCCTATGCCACTGCAAAGGGCTCCCTCAGGGAAGCCAGATTCATTGTGAGAGATCTCCATGGCCCTTGGCAACCCTGGAATTGCTCTGACTTCCCTTCACTACTCTTGGTGTCATTATGCCCAGAGGGGAAACCAAGTCAGAAGATGGTAAACTACTTCGGAGAGTGGGACTGAGTGGGGAGAGGGTGCTCCCAACTGCTGAGTCTGGCCTTGAATGTCCAGTCCATCCCCACCTTACTGTGCCAGAGCCAAAGTCTCCTAGAGTCGGGGCACACACGAGCCCTGGCCATGGTGATCCCAGCGAGGGCTGGTCCCAGGAACTCACAGCTGGCCAGCGGCCCCTCCTTTTCAACCAGTAACTGAAGTCAATTGTGCAGATAATAAGATGGATGCTGCAGGCATATCATCACAGACATTATTCTAACAGAAATGCATACCGAGACCCGAGCTTTGTGACAGTCCATTTTAGAGGACTTTTGCAGAGCACATCCACCGCACAGTGAGAAATTGGAGAAAGTGTTTTTCCCAGCCATCTCTGCCAGCTCAGTCCTAAGCAGCCAGAGCCCGGACCAGCCCCAGCTGCAAAAAGGGATGCAGAACACACCCTCCTTCTGAGCCCACTAAATGGTCAACAGAGGAATCTGGGATGTGGTGCCCATCCGTTAAATAAATCCCTTTTACCCAGGCCAGCCACTCCTGCCTGCTGTCTCTCCAAAGCATTCCTGTTCCCTCAGTCCACATTCAGACACACATCTTTTTGTCAGCTACTTAAAATCAGTAAGTGATCTTAATTAGGTTTGTCAATCCCTAAGGCTGACAGGGTGGCTAATAAGGCATTATATTCACTGCCCATTAACAGTCTGTTGCCTGAATGAGACTGTGCGTTTCCCGAGCTGTGCGTGAGCAGCATCAGCATTTCCGACGTAGAGATCTGCCCAGTGAGTCTGGGAGAAACCCAATTCTAAGGCCGCCCCCTCTACCTGGCCCACTGCCCCAGTGGCTGCCTCTTGGGCCAGTTTCCAACAGGCCTCTCTGTAAAGCTGAGCAAGAAAGAGTCAGAAGGTGCATTCTTTATGCAAAGCCAGGCTCCAACCAAGATCTCTAGCCAAGTCTGTTTTTGCAACAATCTCCAAACCCCACCGACTGGAAAAGAGAGAAAAAGCAACAAGAGCCCATGCAATCAAGTGTCTTCTTTAGAGAAACTGAAAGAGCTGTGCAGGTGTGAACCACTGAGGGGCAAAGGGTGAGATCTGCCCTGCTGAGGGATAGAAAAAGGGGAGCTCTGCTGCCAGGCTCTAAAATAGCACAGGCTAGGGAGAGCTGGAGAAGCCCCAGAAAGCTGGCTCTTCCCCTCTCCGTGACCAGGCTGCCCATGGAGATGGAGGGCCACGCTCTTCGAGCCACGGATGCTCGGCTTCCTTCCCCCACACGCAGCCCAGGCTTTGGGATAAGGGGCAGTAGAGTAACCCATATGTTTTCTAGCACCACCTACCCTTTGTAATCCTGGCAGTAATGTGGCATGGGCTTTGCTTTGCCCCAGACCCAGAGCAGTCTGCCTGGTACGTACTAGAACTTCCTCTCAATCAGAGCACTATGCTTGGCACATGCGAGAACTCAGGACTTGAGGCTGTGGCTGACTCTGAAGAGTGACTTGGCATCTGTACTTTTTTTTTTGGTGGGGAGACCTTAACAGGAAAGAATGACTGGACCAGAAAGACTTTGAGAGGCCTAAGGAAGTCTCCCCCATCTTTAGCAGGGAAAGGGTGGATACAACCAGGAGCAAACTCTTCTCCCTCTAAGGTTCAGGTAAAGACACACAACCAGGTACCATCCAAAGCAGAGAAGCTTGAATCTAGGGGAGGCCTGATGGCCACCTACTCTTGTGCCCAGTGCCTCCCTACAAAAGAAACTCTAACATTGGTTCTGCTGTCCCCTCCCTGCACCATGACCTTCCATCCCTGACCCCATTCCCAGACCGCCTCTTTTCACCCCTGCCCTCCTCACACCCTAGCGTGACCCACCTTTGTCCCACCTGTTCCTTCCTTACAGCCTCTGGAATCTGGAGCGCTTGGAGAAGGGTTGGCAGCATTGCCTCTTGGGTGGACAGAGGCAGCTTTGCATGTTTACATCTGATTCGACATCTGATTAAGTCTTTCCTGATTGTTATGAATGTTCCTGACTCAAAATATGTGCAATTCCCAGTGTCAATCAAATTCTTTTAAGCAGCAGCTGCCACTGTCGTTGCCTTGGAGAGCACTTTAGAAACTCTTCTATTTAGAAACCATCCAGCCCCAGCTTGCATCATGCCATCCACGCTAAGAGGCCTTGTAGCTGGTTAAGAACTTTGTAGTTCTAATCTCTCAGTAATAAAGAAGGAAGGCAGAGAAAGGGCAGAACAGCAGAGAGGAGAGGGAGGGGAAATGAGCAACTTCCCTGGAAGGGCCTATTTAGGGGACAACAAGGATTTTCTCCTTCATCCCCATGCTCAGTAGGTGCACACATGTAATTTACTCACCTGGGCACTGCAGGCCCTCCAGGAAGGCACACACCTGATGCAGCTCAGCATGAAATCAGTGCTGGCCTGGCCCCTGGGCCTGTGGGTGACAGGGTAGAGGATGGTGACCCAAAGTGGATAATCGGAAAGGTGCACCGTGGGCCCTTACCTGCTGCTCTTTGCCCAGGAACATGATTTTTTCTAGTGACCTTCTCCAGGTAGCTCTAAGTGCCTGTTCTCTTGCTACCTATGAGCAACATCTTCCTACCCCTGGCCCTGCTGTAAGACAGCAGCATGAGGGCCCGTTTGCCAGCTGAGAATCCAGCCCTGGCTGTGCTCGATGTTACACCAGCTCAAACTGGGAACTCATTTATGGACCATGCCCCCCCAAACCCTGTGGGATCTGGGGAAACCATGGCTGTGATTGTGCCAAGGCTCGTGGAGAAACCCGATGCTGGTGTGTGCAACACCAGTGCCCCCCACCATTGTTACCTCCCTCTAACACCTCCCACCGGAGCCAGAGGGGCCCTGTTCTGCTCTGCTTGTCTCTCACCCCCTCTCCTCACTGCTGCCCATGCCCACATCCACATCTTGAGTGCTCTCCTTCCTCCAAAGGCAGCTGAAACACCACCTCCTCTGTGAGGTGCTCCCATCTCTCCAGCCTGGTGGAACGCTGGTCTCTGAACTCAGCATGTTATCTATACCACCCCTGTGCATTCCCCTCCTTCTGCCTTATTCTACCCTGATGCACACCCTTCCTCTCTCCACCAGATAGTAAGCAACTGAGATGCAGCATCCCCCATAGGCCTAAAATAGGGCCCAGTGCTCCATAGATGTGTGTGAACTGAAAATTGGTTCCATGGGTCATAATCAAGGTCACGATGGTCACCAAAGTCATAAAGAAAGATGCCACTCAGAGGCCTCTGCCTAAGTGCCAAGAGCTGGCTGGACAAGTCATGGGGTGGGGGTTCTTGTGGTGCTCATCCTGTGTGCCCAGAGTCCCAGGGCAGGGTTTGGGGTCCCCCACTGGGCACTCCTCTTTCTGCACCCACCCAACCACCAGCCCTCCATGCTGGTCTGTCCTACAAGGGGCACGTGGACCCCATCATGGGTAATGTGGCCTGAAGGGCATCTGTGGTGGGCCCTGTAGTTGTGACCTTCCAGGAAGGGTTAATTGTGAATGACCAGATTTCACAAGATTGGTGAAAGCATTGACAGATTTACTGAATAGTTCTGAATAATCGATCACAAATGTACTGTTTAGATAAAAGTTTGCTTTTGATTTCAAGTCTTTCCCCCACAGGATGTCGTCATTGTTCTCAAGCCAGGAATAACCAAGTCAGCCTCTAACCCTTCTACCTGTTGACGAGAGGTCATCCGCTCCTGGGCATGGCAGGCACTTCCAGCCCAGTGGCAGTTCACGCACTGACTGCATAAAGCTTTGCTGCCCTCACTGCAAACGTGGATGGCTCTCCTTTTCCCTGCATGTTTCTTTCCATCCTGCCTCCACTCGCCTTCTGCTCCCTGTCCTCCTGCGCACTCTCTGTCCGGCCCCCCCTACACTGCCAGTCTCCACTCCTGCCGACACTCCCGTTTTCTGCTCTTGCTACCCCATGCTGCCGACACTGTCGTTTCTCTCCCCCTCCTTTTTCCTAACAATTTTGTCGAGCTATAACTGAAATACTATGAAGTTCACCTGCTCTAGGGGTACATGCCAATGACTTCTAGCCAATTTGTAGAATTGTGCGAGCACCACATCCAACTGTCGAGTATCTCCATCCCACCTAGAAAGAGCCCTGATGCTGGTTTACAGTCAATTCTGTTCCCACTCCCAGCTCCAGGCAGCCACTGATCTGCTTTCTATCTCTACAGATTTACCTATTTTAGACATTTTGTTAAAATGGGATCACTTAGATGAATGAAATCATGAGGTCTTTACCTTGTTGTCTGGCTTCTTAGCACAATGTTTGTGAGGTCCATCCATATCAGAACCTGTCTCCTGGTCCTTTCTTGCTTACTGGGAAGTAGTATTCAGCTGTATGAACATCCCACATGCAGCTTATCCAGTCTTCAGTTGATGGGCGTGGATTCCCTGTCTTAAGGGTATTTTAACATCCATATCAGAGACCATGCACTCTTCTGTAGGACATTCTGGATTGACTTTCTGAGAGGTGGGAAGGGTTTTTAAAGTTCTTGGGAAACTCACTTTACAGCAGGAAAGGCTGGTTGACTAACAGCCATTCAGGGGGATGACTTCCCAGGGAGCAAGCGAACCCAAAGTGTTTTCTGTTTATCCAGCTTTAAAGCCTTCCTGGCCACAGTGCAAGGACCTGATCATCCAAGGCGGTGAAGGAGGTAGAAAGCAATAATCTCTCAACACTACAGCCCACTCTGTGTTGGTTACAAATACCCCCAGGGGTCAGGGTCAAATCATTTAGTGTTTGACAACCAGTCAGGCATTTCACAGACCAATGCCAAGGAACTGATGTGGGACAAGACCCCAGACCCTTGAAACCTCCACTGTGTGAGGGGTTAACCTTCTGGCTGCTAGAAAATGGGGAAAACCAGGGGACAGCAGGGAAGGAGCTCAGCTGCCTGAGGCAACAAGCAGGGGCTGCTCAGGGGCCAGCTGCTCCTATCAGTTACTACTCAAGCATTTCAGTATTTTAATAATGACTGCAACTCCACTGGGGAGCACCAGCTGGTCAGCAAGTCTGCTCATTTCCGCCCACCCTGCATGCCCAGAAACTGAAAGAGCTCTCCTCAGAGTTTGAGGGAGCCCTGGACACAAGCCCCAAACTCCAAAGTGGACCACCATACGGAACAATCCTTCAGAGGGGGAAGTCCTGTGCTGGAGAAGTCAGGGGAGACTTTGACTGCTCCCTACTGGCCAGTGCTCTGAAATTAGGGAAGGCTGATAAAATGACAGTCATGAGGCAGGCAGAAGTACACACTGCTGGGTGCTGAATCCTAAGACATGACCAACCCAGGCTGTTCCTTACACACATTCCTCTTAAAACACATACAGGTTCTGGCTGCAGATTGTCGCATGGTGGGGACAAGGATCCAGGGCCATTGTGGCTTTTGACAACATCTCCATCAGCCTGGACTGCTACCTCACCAGTGAGTCCACCCTGTCCTTGGCACCTGTCCCCAGCCCAGACTGCTCTGTGCCTCACTATCCCTCCTTAATCCAAGCCCTGTTGTCTCTCCCACCCTCCCCTGGGCATACGCACCTCTCTCCCTTAAACTGAGCCTCATTTAACTCAGCCCATGGCATCTTCTCTATTCTAGTCAGTGGGGAGGACAAGATGCCACAGAATACAGCACCCAAGTCAAGAAATCTGTTTGAGAGAAACTCAAACAAGGAGCTGAAGCCCTGGGAAAATACACCAAGAGAGACCCCGATCTTTGACCCTACAGGTAAGGATTCAACTTAACAAATTTCAGCAAAGTAAATTTTTGTCACAAAGGATGGGAGAAAGGTATGTGCTGTGATTGGGGTGGAGAGCTGCATTTTTTAAATTTTATTATTAAAGAATAAAATAGTCAACCTTTAAGAGGAGACATCATCTACACCCTGGCTTGTCTGAGCAAAAGTAGCTTCTGGAAGTTGGGCAAAGGAGCTGCTGTTCTCCATGCCTGAGGAATACCCAGACCCCGGTACAGAGAAGCGAGCTGGTCTCCTTGTCTCAGCTCAGTGCCTTGAAACCACTCGTCACTGACTGAGCAAAGCAGACCTCTGTCAGAGTTCTCAGAAAGAGGGTTGGACCAAAGCCAAGAACAAGGTTGTCTATTGCACAAGGCTGTCCAGCCCATCACAGGTAAAGCCCCCAAAGCTTCCAATTCAACACATTTTCCCAAAGCTTGGCTCCCCTCTAATGCTGTTCACCTTAGCATCCCCGAGGCCGAACGGCTCCTCATGGAGGCTCTTGCTTCAAACATAGGCTTTTTCTACCTCTCTTCTTAAACCATGTGTTTGCATCAGGAGGAAATTTCTCATAATCAGTTTCCAAACCGATATGATATTCCTCACCAATTATTAAATCTGTGAGCCTAGCGCCAGAGAAGCTGCTGAAGGCCACCAGGACCCTACCAGCTGGTCAAGGGCTTCCTCCAGATGGGGGCTGGTGCCTGGGTTTATAAGGCTTCTTCAAACATGAGTAATCTGAAGAAGCAGGCCTATACAGCTCACCCACACTCTTTTTCCTGTACAAGAGCATTCTTTATTAAAATAACAGTACAAAAGTGATAAATCTCTAATTTCTACTTATAACACGAAGTCCTTGTTTAGTGCAAAGTTGGAAAAATGAAGCATATACCTTCACGCTAAATTCATTGACTCTCAATTTATTAAGTAGATGTTAGCTTTGTTAGCCTTTGAAGAAATCCTTTCTTTTCCCTCCCCTGAAAAGCTGCCTCAGGACTAGGTCTCATCGCTTCCCAAATCCTGCCTGGCCTAATCCAGCTGCCAAAGCAGGGGAAAGAGAAAAAAAATGGGAAAAGCTTTTCCCATCACTTCTCCCCTTTCCTCTCTCTCACTTTTAACTAAACTCTCAAAAAACCCTTTTCATTTTCACACACACACAGCAATCTGGCTCCCAAACTGTGATCTCTATTCCCCCACACTGCTTGTGGTTCATGAAAATGCCTAACGTGATGGAGGCAGCCTTCCGTTCATCTCTCCACACCCCTTCGTCCACCCACCCCCAAGATTCATCTCCATCATTTCCCGGCCCTTGGTCAACCACTGCCACCCTGTGATGGATTGAGGACCTGCTAAGCAGACACGGCAGCAAGCCCCACCCCGCGCAGCCACCAGCACTGATGACATGAGCAGGGGCGCCAGAAACACTGACTGACTGGTAGGCGCTTGATGCTTGAGCTCAGTGCTCAGATGTCAGCAGCCAGCCCCCCTACAGCCAGCATTTAGGAAACAGCAGTCCACCCTGCCTGACTCCTGGGTTTATTGCCATGTAACTCCCACTGTCCCTAAAAGGCTGAGCAATAAGGGCTTGCCCAATAGCCACTCAGACTAATGAAGTGGCTCAAAAACAGCAATGCTCCCCCACCACCTCTGAACAAAATTAAAAGCAAGTGCATGCCTGAGAGGCTGGAGATAACAATGGCTGGAACATGGGCTTCCTCTACCGGCCACCCCCAGCCTCAGAGTAGCAGCGATGGGCACGTGGCTGTGGGTCAGCTGTGGGTCTCTCTCCTGACTGCCTTCTGGAGTGACCACAACTGCTCATCGGGAGCAGCTCAGGGAGGGAGAAGCTGAGGCGAGCTCCCAACGCCCTTTTCCCCACTGGGCTCCAGCCGCAGCAGGCATCTCTCCCCTAGCCTAACACACCTCCCTGCCTCACCTTGCGGCAGACCTCTGGCCGTGTATGGTGGGGTGTGTCTGTCCTCATCAGAAGGATTGATGTGGGGAGGAGGGGGCAAGGCCTCCTTTCCCCACTGCCCACAGGACAGCGTCCACCAAGCCCCCTGAAGTCAGGGCACAGCCCACAGGCAGGGAGAACAGGCCACACGCCAGGTCCGTGCTGAGGCCCACCCTCTCGACTGTGATCTGGACCCACCCACAGTTCTCACGCACTTCCTGTGGGGCTGGTTCTGTGCTCAGAGATGCTGGCCGGAACAAGGCCCGGGGCAGGAGCTCAAGGACTCAGTCTAGAGGAGAAGCACCCAGGCAGACAGACGGTCAAGGCAGGGCAGGAGCGGCAGCGACAGACATGCGTGCGGAGGAGGGCTCCCAGAAAGGCCCAGGTCAGGGCCACAGCACGCAGGAATGATCACTGCCTGCGTAGCCACACCCGCGGGAGATACTTGCTCTTGTGGAGCTTCTGGTCCAAGGGAGGGGTGGCCTGTGAACCAACTGGCAGGTCAAGGCCTGCAAGGTGAGGCTGAACCCAACTCAGGGCTTCTAGCTGGGCGGGCCCCAGGAGAAGGGGTGCCAGGACAGGGCAGAAGAGGAGCGGCCAGTGAGCACCTGCCCCGGGCTGGGGCAGTTCCCCCTGCTCACCTGGTCCTCGCTCCGGCCCAGGGACAGCCCCTGAGATGAACATGGCCCGGGAGAATAGCCGACAGCTGGTTGGCAGGGAGTGGGGCCAGAACGTGACCCCAAAGTCCATGTTCTTTCAGCTGAGCTACTTCTAGGTATCTGAGTCCAATCAGAGATAAACGCTGAAAATGGAAGAGCAGGGAGGGTGTCCCAGAAAAGAGCCTCTGCATGACCAGTAAACAAATTCACTCCCAGCCCTCCAGCTAAGGATGCAGGAGACAAGGTGATCATATTCTTCCCAAAGTTCAACGCTGTCCACTCCTGCTGGGGTGGAACAAGGGCGCCCGGTGGCATTTCAGCTCTCTTCCTGGCAGGCAGTAAAGCAACTCCCAGAACCGCAAAGGCCGCACTGAGTCTTTTGAAAACGGTCACTCACAAGGCTTCCACTTTTCCTGAAACACACCTCCCATCTCCCGAGCCAGCCTCCCCCCCACTGACGAAGGCCTCACCCTCTGCTCTGGGTCTAGGGGGTCCCCTCAAGCCTCAGCTGCAGGCCAAGCTCACACACTGGAGCACCCGGCAGGGAACAGCCTGCACAGGTGCTTCATGATGCATTCCCGGAAGCCTGAGTCACTGCAGCTAATCAGATGAAGAGACTGAGAGAGAAAACGGGGCAAGTATTAAGTCTGGGGAAATTGCATTTGTCAGCTTTGCACCTACAATTACACCGATCAAGCGGTCAGGTGATGCAATGGCAGGGCTGCAGAGCTCTCCACTCCTCTCACATTCTCTCTCCACCTCTCAGTCACCCCACCTCAGGCAGTAATGAACATTAAGGGTGAGAGCCACACCCCCCGAAAGCCCAGGAAATGACAGGCAGGACCCCCAGGGCCCAGTGACCCTGCCTCAGCTCCCTGAGCCCACAGGGTGTGTAGGGAGATGGGAGGGAACGAGCTCAGGTTATGTGAGAACCAGCCCAACCCACAAGTGTCTGTAACTCCTGGAGCCCTGGTATCAAACCACAGTCTTGCTTCTGAGATGGTTGGCTGACCATTTCTTGAGTGCATGTCTCTTGCCAAAGGATGGAGAGATTATTAAAAATTTGTATGATCTTAAAAACAGCACAGCACCAGCAGTCAGAACCCCTGTGCACTGCCCTGGGGGTGTCCTGGGGTGGGTCCCTCCTCCTTATGGCCTTCTATTCCTCACCTGATGTCTGGGGCATGTCAGTGAGCCCACAGGTAATGGAGCTCATGTGAGACGCGCTAATGTGAACACAGGGGAAGGCAAGAACACTGCTACCTTTACAAGTCAAGGATGGCAGCAGTCTCCAGGTCCCTCTCCATCCCCAGCTCCATGGTTCTAAGGGCTGATGGGATATGGTATAGTGGAGCCAGAGCTTTCCTTGACCCATCTCTCTAATTAACCCAGGGCACTGCTGATGTGCCCAGAAGCAAGGATGACAGACTATCCATTTCAGCACATGCTCCTATGATTCAAGAACAGATGCCAATTTCAGTGAGAAAATTTTATGTGTTTCATATAAATTGATCGGGTCTATTTCTGCTAACTGCAGTATCCATTCACCACAGAACAACTATTAGAGTTAATAGAATTTGTAGCTAGAGCCATTATGTTCCAAGCACTTCAGGGGATGATGACATTGCTGGAAGCCAGGCTTCATGGGGCCCAGCACGCCTTGCTCAGACCCTATCTTCTCACTCACTGGAGTCTTTGTGTCCATCAGAGCCTCTGCAGTCAGGCCTGCAGGCCCAGCCAAGCTCACTGCAGCAGCCAACCAAGTAGTGAGGATTCACCCAGTTCCTAGATAAGTAAATGCACTCTAATCCAATTCCCCAAAATCCCATCATCTTATCCCCTGTTGACATCACAGACAACCCAGTGCCAGCCTGGGGAGAGAGAGAAAGCGGGATTCCTCTTTTAGCTACAGCTCTTTACTGTGTGCCATTTTGGAGGCAGGAGGCCCCAAGACCTTGAGAGGACAGGCAACCAGGCAGGAGCCCCACTCACTCTGCGGGAACTCATATTGGACTCTTGGGTTCATTGCATCATTAGCAGTTTTCCCCAGAAATGCCCAGTGACAGAATGTGGGACTTCCTGAGGGCAGCAGTGGGCAAGTCTGCCATCGGGGACCCAGATCTAGCCCAGGGTTTCTCCAAACATAGGTAAAAATGCAGATTCCTGGGCCCTGCAGACCTGTGGAATCTGAATGCCTGGGGCTGGTAGGTCAAACTGCATCTTCAGCACACTTTCAATCAAAGCTTGATTTGAAACAAAGTTTAAGAACCCCGGACAGCAGCCTGACCACCTCAGTTCAGATGAGGAGCCTGGGCCTCGGGACAGTAAGGAGGCAGGCAGAGCCCCCCAGCGCCCTTGTAAGGTCTCATCTCAGACAGCAGAGGCCTTGCACTGTGCTGCTTCCTCTTTCCACAGCACTGATCGCCACCAGTCTCTGAGCATTGCTGTGTGCCACGAACTGTGCTGGGCTCTTGCCTATGTATTATCTCACTCACTGCTATCATGATGTTTTCCCCCTTTTTATAGGCAAGGAAACTGGGCCCACAAGAGGTTAAGTAGCTTGCCCTAAGTTACATAATTTGTGTAAAAGACTGAAGAACATGTTTTTTAATCAAGTAAAAAGAGTTAAGTTTTCTAAGCCAAATGATCATTTCCAAACAATAACATTTGGAAGAGCAAAGTTGTAAGAAAGAAATCTTCAACGAATTCCACTGTTGAATAGGTCTCTAGGGGAATCTCTCATCTCTGAGAAGCCCCGTTTCTAATGCCGGGTTTTGCTTAAGCGGAGCCCATCTACATCTCACTGATACTCAAAACAGCAAGCTAGGCCCTCAGTGCCCCACACATAGTTAAGAAAGCTGATAATTGTCACTAATTGGAGTCCCTCTGTGCAACCCAGCCTTTATTGGTGTGCATGGAAAGTACTTTGTCAGCACCCATTCAATCTGGGGGCAGCTACTCTTTAAAAGCTGGGCAGCCATGGGGCCATAGATAATATCTTTGGAGGCTGATTGGGCCCTGGACATTTCCCTTCTCCGCTGGCCTGCTATTTAACCAAGTGCTGTGTGTTCTTTCTCACTTTACTAATTTTAGATCATCACCTATTTATAGCAAGAAAACTAGTGATGACGCATGAAGCGCCAGGCTTAACAAGGCTCATGAGGCCCCATTCACACCAGCAGGTTCAGCGCCCTCAAATTAGGATGTCACTCTTCATCTGGGTGCGTCTCCCTTCCCTGGGAGCTGGCACGACTGTGCTCCAGGAAGAGAGGTGGTGTGGAACTAATTTGTGATTCATGATCCCCATTACTGACGTTAACAAGTCTCTTCCCATGCAAGAGGCTTTGCAGGCTGGAGAGCCAGTCAGCATCCCCAAGGGGTGGCTAATACTGAGGCCCAGGGACTGCCTGGTTGCCAAGGGAGGGAAAGCACTTCCACAGGGATCTGGTGACAGTGACAGGGTGAAACTGAAGGCTGGGTAGGAGGCCCCATCACCAGCAGCTGAGCTTCTGGGTAAATGTTCCACATTGGCAGGCTGTCTCCTTTCATCTGTACACCGGTCTACAGTTACTGAGCACATTCAGTGTCTTTCATTTGATCCTTACAGATCTCCCAGGTCCCGTGAGGACACACATCACAGTCAACAAGCAATATGACATGGTTTTTAAGAGCACAGACAACCTGTGCTCAAGTCCCAGCTGTGCCACTTACTTTAAACCACTCCTTCCTCCTCTCTCTGCCTTTGTTTCCCCACATGGAAAAAAACGGTGCTTATAGTGCTTACATCCAATAGATTTGATTAAAGGATCGCATGAGTGAATGTGTGTCAAGAGCTTAGAGAGGTGCTTGACATAAAGTGAGCTACATGAGCCACCGCTCTTTTCCCCAGTTTAGAATTAAGGAAACAGAATCAGAAAGGCTATGTGACCCCGTCCCCACCCTACCCCACCAATCAGCTGCAGAGCCATGGTCCAGACTCACGGCGGCTCCCTCCAAAGTCTTCCTGCTCTGACCCCACGCCGTTATGAACAGTCCCAAATACCACCCAGATGCCGACCACAGTAAGGGAGAAGCTCTTGCTTCCTCATCAGTCAATTTTCTCATTCCACGCAGGAGACCCAACTCAGCATTCAACACAGAAAACAAAGCATTGCCTTCTAGTCAATGTTTTCACAATACCTTGTGTCCCAATCCTGAAAAAAAATAAAGGTCACCTAGAGCTGAGCTGAATTTAACAAGCACGCACTGTGTGCCTGCTCTGTGCCAAGCCCTGTGCTGGGTGCCATGGGGCCTGCGCTGGGAACAAGCCAATGCAGCACTCTTGAAAAATGCACCACCCAAAGCTGGGTCCATAGAGCCTGATACGAAGCCCCTCTCATCTCAGCACAAGAGAGGTTCTGGTTCCTTTTCCCATTTCCAGTTCTGATCACACCTGTGACTAGAACAGGACCCCCAGTCTGCGTTGCTTTGCCCTTCCCTGGATGGTGAGAACGTCTTCATCAAGATTGGTGCTTACAAATTATACTGTACTCATCATTTTTTAAAAGAAATCCCATGTCCTTGGGAAAGTAAGAATCAATGCTGTTACCTCAGGACTGCCCCACCTTAGGCCCCACTGGAGAAATAGTATGGCAGCACCCAGCTCTGACTCCAGAATGCCTCATGACCCCGAGTCAGGCTGGGATTATGGCAGTGCTACAGACAAAATGCCTTGACATCACGCTGCGGCTCCTCAGCAACAGGAAGGACTCGTTGCCTTTCTCTCTCCTGGTTGGCCTGAGAAAACATGTTGTTTTTCCCCATTTGTTTTAGTGAAAGGTTACATACATGGGAGACAATAAATGATGCAGGAACTCCGGTCTCAGCATGCCTTGACTAAGATCATTTAGCTCCAACACTAGCAGAGCACAAAAGGCCCCTCCACCCATGCAAGTGCATCAAACACTTGTTTTTTGGAAAGACCGCTTTTTAATTGTCATCCTTCTCTGAGACTTGTTGGTCCCTCCTGCAAAACAAACCCTGCATCTCCTTGGAGCCTATGCAACTCTCTGCTTGTGGCAACAAAGTGTCCTGGTCCCGAAC
This sequence comes from Manis javanica, assembly GCF_040802235.1. Lineage (NCBI taxonomy): Eukaryota > Metazoa > Chordata > Mammalia > Pholidota > Manidae > Manis > Manis javanica. Next base: position 219,883,998 of record NC_133156.1, read on the forward strand.
AGAGAGCTATTGTTTTTGTTTTTAATTCATCTGGGCCCAGAGCTTGACAGAGGAACTAGGAGTAGAAAGGCTGAAATGTTAACTCTAGATCATGGGCAGAGGCCTCCCCCACCCCTTGCTCCTCCTGCACCACCAAGAGAAGGAGCCCGAGGCGCAATCACCTTAGCCATCACCGAGTCAGGGTGGAACTGAAGGCTGCGTAGGAGGGGAGAGAGGACCCTGGAGGAACCCAGCCCAGCCAGTGCCTGCCATGCAGGGTGCTTACACTAAAGATAAAGAGGCCAAAGAAAGTACCTGCTGCTGGGCTCTGGGGTAGCTAGAGAGTTATCTATTGCTTCATAGCAAATGACTGTAAATGTAGTAGCTTAAAACAACACACATTTGTTATACCAGTTTCTGTGGGCCGGGAAACCAGGCACAGTTCGTCTGGGTCCTCTGCTTCATAGTTCCCCAGAAGGTTGCAGTCAAGGTGTTAGCAGGGCTGAGTCTCATCTGATAGCTTAACAGAGAAGGAGTCACTCCCAAACTCAAATGGTCATTGGCAGTTCGTGGAGAAACCAGTGAACATACACAGGTGTCAGTGGAGAGAAACAAAGTTGGCTAACAAGATCTAGCACAATGAAGTTCCAATCTTATGTGACATAATCATGAAAATGACAACCTGTCACTTTTGCCATATTCTATTGATTGGAAGCAACTGATAGGTCTCACCCATACTCTAAGGGAGGGAATTATGCAAGGGTGTGACTACCAGGTGGCAGAGATCATTGCGGGCCACCTAAGAGCCTACCTGCAGTGACTTTTCTGTGCCAGAAATCAACCAAATCACCAGTATGCTTTGGGAGATCCCTGTGGATTCTGATGGGCAGAATTTCTGGTAGTGATCTCAAGCCTATCTGTTCAACATTCCACAAATACTTAAATAGTCATAAAGCACCTACTGAGTGCCAGTCCACAGCAAGACAGTAAGTAGATTGGCAAAGAATCCTAGAGACCAAGGATCTAGCTGTGTGACTTCAGGAGCATTAGACATTCTGGACCCCAGTTTTTCCTTCATTCATAAAGAAGGAATAATAAACGCCTGCCACCCTTCTTTCTGAGCTGTGGCTATTCTAGTGAGCAAATGAGACCATTTCCAATAGGCTTTGAAAGGTTCAAGAGAATATACTAATATAATATATGGCTGTGATATTGTTGTTAACATTATTAAGATATATAATAGAAACAATTGAGCAACAACTCATGTGTTGCTGTCTATAATTTTTCAGTTATTTATAATCCTTTACTTACCCATCCTATGAGCTGTGCACTCCTCTTTTGTTTATATGTAAATGTGTGTTCTGGTATACTTTACCTCAAAATTTTTTGCATAAGTTTCAAGCAAATTCCATTTTCTGACCTCTTAAAGCTAGCCATCTTAAAAAGCAGGGAGGTCTATTTTCCATTTGGGGTCCTCTCATTCAATCAATTCCCCCAGCCCAGCTAACCATCAATTTGCAGGTGAAGCCCTCAAATTCCACTTGAGGGAAATAAATGACGTGTATGGAGGCAGAGAATTACCCCGAAAGACCCACTCATTGATGTGCATTGAAAACGGGATTTTGGTCTTTTTAAGTTTGTTGAGATCTCAGCCATAATGAGGACTCCAGAACTTTCTCCAGGAACAGTATTTCAAACAAATCCCAGGTCATTGAATCGAATAAACCTGACTTGGTTTTTATAGTGAATATTGACGGTGGCTTCATAATAACATGACAGCACATTTTTTCATTTAGTTATTATTTTTTAATTAAGTGAGTGACAGATCAAATGATCCTATTCCTGGATGAACATTAACAAGTAAGAAAAACAAGGCAGAATTTGGATTATCTGCCAACCTAACTGGAAAAGCAGAAAAAGTCACTGGGCCTCAGAATAACTACCTGAAAAAGAGGACTATTTCTGTTCCTTCAACCAGCTTCATGGCTTAGGTCCTCCTGACTAGTCCATTCAGTCTGTTAATGGCTTTTTGCCTCATGGCTGCTGCATCTCCAGCCACTGTGACTGCATTGCAGGCAGGAATAAGAGAAAAACGTCTTTTCTCTTTTCTAGCCCACTTATCTTACTTTGCCTTCTTTTTCTGGCCCACCATTTGGCCCTGCTTTCCTCTGTATACTTTCCTTTCTGCCTTCTCATGTGTCCTTGTGTCCAAGACCCAGACCCAGGAATCGGAACAGTTGTTCTTTCTAGGTCCAGATCACGTGGCCCACTGGGCTGCCTGCATGCCCATCTGCCCGTCTGTCAGAGACATTACAGTCACAAGGGCCTTGCAGGGATTTCAGTCTTCATGAGAGCCAAAGAGTAAGCAAAAACTCCTAAGAATGAAGCAGTGAGGGCTTCTGGCCTCCCACACTATTGCCTCTCTCAGGAGGCAGTGGACCTTACAACAGGAGGCAGCAAATCCTACTCACATAACCCAACGTTTTTCCTCCCCAGTCTACAGAAAAGAACAGATGAGGGCAGAAGTCAATGACTCTTCAGGCTGCACATGGCAGGGCTGGTTTTTGAACCACCATCACTTCCCACTTAGGCCTCAAAACCAAATCCATTATGTGTAACCCACAGATGGTGAGTCTACAGCACCCATCTCAGTATCATATACTTTATTAACACAACTCTGGCCTAAAGCCAATTTGGGAATAACTAAATTAGCCCCAAGGCCTCCCTTAACTTAATTTTTATAGCTCTGCTTGCAGGATAGTGTTTTTCCTGTGACCTTTCTCTTCTCTCATGTGTTACTGACTTTCCCTCAGGGAGCAGGGGGTGGCTGAAAACACAACACAGCAACCATCACAGAAGCCATTTTAAACTACCTCAGATTGCCTGGTGTCAGAGCTGTTTAGGATAATTCAGTCCTGAAAGCAGCTTTTATCTCAACAGCCCTGACTGGCTGCCCTCTTGATTGGGAGCTGGCTTGCTCAGAGGTTCCTCTCCATGAAGGGATGTCTGCCTCCCAGCAGAGAGGAACGTGGGCCTATTGTCTTTGTTCCCTGGGAGACCTCAGCATCTTTCAGACATCCTGCCTGTCTAGAGGAACTGTGTGAGGAGGGCAAAGGAGACAAAGATGTAAAAAAACGTCATGTATTGGAGTATCTCTAGCACAAAACACAGGGCTCCTGACTTACTATCAAAAAGAATAAGACAGAAATGACCAGAAAGCTTTGCATGAATGAATGTGTATGTATTCACATACATACACATTCATTCATGCAAATTCAGTCTGAGAAGCAAACTAGAACAATAGGGAAAATACACAAACTGAAAACTGTGTTGCAAAAAAGAAAAATTGTGGCATGTCCTTCCTCACATAGCCTCGGGTTTGCTCTGTAATCACAGGCCAATTGCTTAACTTTTCTACTTGATTGCCTATCTTAAGAGATGAAAGTAATTCTCCCCCCTTTCCATCTACTGACCTAACATGGTTTTTAAGGAGCTAAAGTTGATGGAGGATAAGATGCAACATAAATGTACTATAATTAAATACACTGAAATTGAAGGTCTAAAGATTCCTAGCCCTGTTCACTCAGAATCATAGTAACTTCCTTTCATCTGAGGTTACATTTCCACAACCTTCACCATCCACCAATATAAGTACCAAAATATAAATGCATGCCAAAACTATGAAATAAAGGCTTCCTGCAGCTAGCTGCCCTTCAGCCTGATACATAGAAAGATACAGGACCACTCTCACACCCTCACCCAACATTGTGTATAAGGAAGGATTAAATGTAGGAGGACATACTGAAGGACTAAGAAAACATATACCATAGGGGAGAGATAAGAAAGTGAATCAGTTTAAAATATTTACATCTGGAGCCATTTAGTGAAGGGAAAAATATCCCTAAACAATTGTCGAGTCTGGGTGGCACTATAAAGAAAAAGTTAAATTATACTTAGTGTGCTGTGTCCAAAAAAAAAAAAAGGCAGACCATGATGTAACAGCAGGTTCTAGGCCATGGTCATGGTCATTGGAGATGTCCCTGATGTGTAATCTGAAAAGCCCTGCGGCTCCAGGAGTAGAAACACAGGTGAGAGATGTGACCAGAAAGGTGGTATAAAGGAGCTAATCAGCAAATGACCTCAAATGATTCCTATGTTAACATTTTTCTTTCAAGGATTCTGGGAAGATGTCAGTAATTGTGGTAACAGCATAGTTTTTTTATCTCTCTGAATCTAAAACAGACCAATCATATATCAAAACAAAGCTCAGGCATATTTACAACAGAAATTTGATAAGGTATTCCCTTCAAACCTCAAAATACAAGTAGGTGAGGATGAAGTACCAACAACCCCAAGACCTGCATAGTACCAGCATCTGAATGAGAGAAGGAGAGGAAAACAACAGGCTGTCTCACAAACCTAGGGGACAGGAGAAACGAGCTGACAGATATCTGCTGGAAGTGACAGAAAGCCAAGCTGGGAGCACCTGCTGAAACTGGGAGAGGCTTTGCCCAGCCCAGTGGCATGTGAGTTCACAGAGCCCATGGTAAGACCTGAGGGACCTAGAGCAGCCTGACCTCCAAGCCTCCTTTCCAGGAAAGGGCCCTCACTGAGAGGAAATTGCTGGGGGTTAAGTTAATATTGAATAGGATAGGAAAATAGAGGAAAAAAAGAGAGGATATCCAGATAAATGTGAGGGAAAGAAACATAGCCAGAAAGCTCAGAAAGCAAGCTGCCCTATCTTTAACATTGTATTTTTTAAAAGAGTAGAGGGAGCTGTATGAAGTCAGAAAAGCTCGTGAACCCTAAAAGTTGCAGAAAACTAATTTCACATAAAAATGCATAAATATCAAGATCAAATCACATCCAAATTACAATATAAATTTAAAAGACATAGAGGACAAAATAACATCCCTACAGAAAAATGAAAGCATAACAGAAAGATATGCCTACAGAAGGAGACAATATTTTAACCTTATATTTCAAAACAAGCTAACAGACACTAAAGCAATGATATAAGACATGAAAATAACATGAATCGGTCTTACAAAAGATCAACAACTAGATGGAGAGCTAAGAAAAGAATATGAAATGAAAAGAAAATGTAATTTCAGAAATGAAGACTAGAAGATATGCAAGAGCAATTAGGCACAACTGCTAATGACTTACAAAAAAATAGAAGATGAAAAAAAATTTTTTAAATAAAAAAGATGACACACATAAAAGGCCAAGAAGATCCAACATACAGACAAAAGAAGAGAACCAAAGAAGGGGAACAAAGCACATGCTTAAAGCTATAATTCAATAAAAATTTCCTGATTAAAAATGCAGACTGTGTGTCTGAGAATATTGACCCAGAATGAGCAATACCAAAGGATATTCTAGTAAAATTGCTGAACCCTAAGGAAAAAGAAAAAAACACTTTGGGCACCTAAGCAAAAGCAGCAAGTGATTTATTAGAGAATGAAATTTAGATTAGCATCAGAGTTGTTGACACTACTACTTTATACCAGAAGAAAATGGAGTAACATATTTAATATACTCAAGGGGAAAAAGTATCAATACCCAAGAACTCAAGAAATATTGCTTCTATGAGCCCTTCCTAAGGAATGTTCTTGAGAACAAGCTTCAGACAACCAAAATGACTAGAAATATATTACCATGACTGACATGAACATTAAATGTACAGTACTTACAGAAGTATAACTAAAAGATTTGAAAAAGAAAAGAGTATCATATGTAATGGTAATACATCCAGTCAGTGTAGATAAGAGAACAACTTCAAGAAAGTATAAAAGAATGGTGAGTACATATAGCAAAAAACTTTTCACTGATCTCAATGTTTATATTGATGATAGTATAGTCATATTGTTACTTTGATGCTATTGTGAGTATAATCAACAATAAACTAAATGAGTAATTGTAAAATATTCTGATTCACTTATCACCTGTGCTCTTTAAAACCAAGATTCTCAGTGTGGAAAAAGAAATACAGATGTAATACCAAAGAGGTTAAATAAAAAACCCTGTAGTCCTGAATTTGAATCAGAAAGTGATTGATGTGAGCTCATGAAGTATTTTTTCATATACATATATGTGTATTTTACATAAAAATGTAACCTACATACAAACACACATATATGTATTTCCTAGCTCTGTTCACTAAGAAGCCTAGAAAAAAAATCACCAATTCAGTAGCAATAAGTGTCCATAGTTCCCAGATTGTGTACTTAAAATACCTTTTTCCACTAAAAAAGATCAAAGCTTTTGAGAAAATGGCTGAATCCAGGTCTGGGAAAGGACTATTTCATCACACCAGATAGCAAAGAAGCAAAAGAACTCAGAAAGCTACCATTGACCAAAAATGTGACAATTGAGCTTCTAAAGATAATAATCCGATTAATTAAAACTCAAAAATATGTTTGGATTCATGGATTCACAATGATATACAAACAACTAACTGGTCAACTTCAGAGGATAATAGAAAACTAATTCATTATCTTGAAAACTGTAAAAAAGAGAAAGAATTGAGCATGTATCCTTTCTTTCATATATATATGTGTGTGTATATATATAATTTTCATTTTGCCCCAATAAGGTGAGCAATTTGTTAATTTTCATCATGTACTCAAAAAGGACGGGGGTTACCTTTTCCAATTCATAACAGAGAATGGTGGTGTATACATTTATAGGTGGTGAATGACTGTATTTACTTGGATTTTGGTCATGACTTTATTTAATGGGATCCTCAATGGCCATCAAAATGGTTCAATATGCCACAGCTCCCATGAGGTTCAGCTCAGTCAACAAATATGGGTTAAATTCCATCCAATGGATCAGAATCAAAGTAGTACAAAAGATCCACATGAGCCATTGAGTGCCCTTCTGTGGTATAACCACACAGGCCTTCAACATGAGGGAAATCCCTATTATTGTGATTAATAGTGATAGTTGAGAACTTATTTTCCTTTGTATCATGCTTTATTTCTTTGCATTCAATTGAGCAGATGAGATGGCTTAGCAACAGTAATAAAACCAGTGCAAACACTGTCTAGCCTATGCTTTTTAGCATTGTGCTGTATATTACTAATTGATTTGTTTCTTCTTGGAGGGTGCTGCAATATACTTAAAGTGAAACCCAGAGCTTAATGGATTTTTCTTTACTCAGCTCTCTATAACCAATCAGTATTTTGATGTTTGTGGGTTCTTTATACAATTTAGATGTGAATGAGTATTAAACTAGGTTTCCAGTGTATGGTACAAGTAAGAATGAGATAAAGCAGTTCCTTTTTTCTTTTATTAATGAGTTTTAATATAATAGTTTGTTTTGTTTTTATTTTTTAAGAGATAAAGAGAGAGACAGACTTCCTCCTTGGCCTTCTCCCAATCCAGTCTCCTCCTTGGGAGCTATTTGACCCTCCTGCACAGAGCCTAAGGAACCAATATAAACTCTCAGCTGGAGAAATATGAGTGCACTTGTACTCTTAGATCGGCAGCTGAGCATCAAGCCTACCTCACTGCTGGTCTCACTGTGATCTTGATCTTCTCTTGTTGCTAATGACCCATCCCCTCTGTCTTATGCCTCTGCTTCCCAACCTTGTAAACATCCTAGTTATTAGATTTCCCTTTTGATACTTCCTGGCTCCCCATGGCCTCTCTGGGGGCCAGAGTCCTGACTTTCAGCACCTGCTCTCCTTGACTTGTGCCCATGACTCCCTACTGCCCCACTCTGCTAGCTAAGCTACTATTGGGCCATAGTAGGACTTTCTGAGACTGAGGATCCACTCACCCTGGAATCCTGACCAGACTCTTACCTGACCCCTCATGGTAGTTTGCTTACTCTTGGGCCTGAGCATGCTTGATATGGACTGTCCTAGCTTTAACTGAGCCCTAGGCTCATGGATTTAAAAGGAAAAAACCCAGACTCTCAAAAAGGTTCTATGAGAATTTCCTGATGATTCTAACACCTTTTCAAGTCTCTAACTTGAACTCAGAATATCTATGTTCAGTTCCTGGCTTGGCTGATTATACACTCTGTGTACCATAGGTTGGTCACTCAGCTTCTCTGAACTTGGATTTCCTGATTTTTAAAGGGATGCTATATCTCTACCTTCAAGACTGTGAAGTTTAAGTGACTTTAAAGGTATTTTATAAATATATGAAGGTACAGTGCCTGACTTATATTAAGTGCACAATAAATACAGAGGTTTGTGCCCCCTGTATGGTCAGAGTTCTCCTCTCAGGTATCTGAGGTTCAGTACTCCCCACCCGCAACCACACACACAGAGAGAAGGAAACATAAAACAAGTCAGGAAACAAACAGCTTGTACCTGAGGATCAAAGCCCAACTTGGCTTCTCCTGCCCCTGGGACTACTCCCACTAATTCTCTTGCCCCTCAGGTCTGGACCTGCCTGCTTTGATCAGCAAGTTTGTGTCCAGTGCCTTCTACTCCAAGAGACACTTCTGAAAATCAACCTAGAGTTGCCCCTCTCACGGTTCCAACCCTACCTGCCTTAGCTTAGAACTGATCTCATGCCCACCCTGCCCCAAGTACCTGCCAGACCTTTCTGCTCCCAGGGTCCCATGTTCCAGATAGCTCCCGGGGAGCCCTTCCAGTCCCACAGTAATTAATGCCACCAGAATCAGAACAATAATCTGTCCCTCCAGCAAGGATCTGGAAATTACTGTAGTCTGTTCCCAGCAAGCCTTAACCCAGTGCTCAGCTGCGGGAGGCCAACACAACGTTGGGCACTTTCAGAAGAACACTAGAAGTGAAGCAGAATAGCAATTGTCCCCACCCCTTATATAAAAGCCATCCACCGTTCTGGTGACCTCATCTTGAAAAACAGATTCTATAGCCTTAAAGAAAGTCTTGAGAATCAGGGACAATCCGAAAAGTCTTCAAGTCTCCAGGGCAGAAAACTGGAAAAGCTTGATCACACCAAAGGATCCTTACGCAGAGAAGGACGAGCCCCCAATTTTAGTTCTTCCTCCAATGCTAACTTATTCAGAAAAATCACTTCCCTTCTCTAGAATGTTCTTTCACCATTTGGACAGTAAAGGAGGACTAGGTCACAAATCTGATTGATTCTACATAATACAAGTATTGTTCTCCCCTAATCACCCCCCAAACTAGTATATACTAATTCAAATCTCAAAAGCCCTGGAATCTATACTTCCACAGAATCAGGCAGTTTGGGAATTTCCTGAATTCAATGATCTCCAAGATCCCATCTTGCTGTGACATTCTATGATGTTTATGAGAGTTCAAACAAAATGAACAAAGAGAAACAACAGAATGAAGCTTGAGCAAGACAAGCACACACACACACATAGACAAGAGGACAGCCCTTGCACAACGGGTGATAAACTCAGCAACCCCACACCCCCAAGAGGTGGTGCTGGTGGGGAACACAAATGGCTTCCAAGTAACTCTGGGCAGATTTATGAGGGTCGGAGCCATCCAGAAGAGCAGGAAGGACCACCGCACCTTGAACCTGGCTGAAAGCAACAGAACTCTGCCTGGGTGGGTCAGGGGGCTGCCCTAGGATGGAGAATCCTCTGTTCCCATGGAATCCGCTTAAGGAAGAGCTTCCTCTCTGGACCTTTCCATCAGAAATTGCTGAAAATAAAAACAAAAGTTTGTGTACGGAAACCACCTGAGACTAATATATGTCCACTGAGTTGGGAAAACACTGGTCCCTTTATTGGGAAACAGCCCTAGAGTCCCTCTTTTATGGGAGGAGAGATGTAAATATTGAGATTTGGTGTCTCTGCTACCCATAGTCAAAAAGTGAACAGGAACTTACACAGTTTTAAACTATATTTATTATGTTTCTTAATGCCGAATGCACTGTGCTTAGCTCATCACTTAATACTCACAGCAAGTCTAACTAGGAGGTGTTATTATCTCCATGTGTTCAGATTAAGAAACCTAGGCTCAGGAAAGCTATGGAAGTTAGCCAGCCCATCTAGACCAAAGCCCATGTCCCTCTTCCTGCCTCACCAAATGCCCCTGGCCAAGAGATGGGAGCCCAGTATCTATGGGAACATCCAGAACCTTCAGAACAATGTTCACCAAGGTTGAAATTAGAAGTGGTCCTGCTGAAGGTGAGATGCTCAGGTAGGGTGCCAAGCCTAGATCCTCAGCTGTCTTCCTCAACACACTCTTGAGAAAATAAAATAAATGAATGAGATGAAAACTTTTTTCATTCATTTCCAGAACTGAATTAACTAAATGAACCACCATGCTTCCTCCCCAGATTGATGAGGTGCCTCCAAACCAGTCTGCTTGCTGTAGGCACAGACTGGATTTGCAGAATAGGCTTCCAGGAAGTGGAAATTATGGGACAGGATTTTTCAACTCCCTTTTCAAGCTTTGCTTTTTCTCCCTGACTCCATTCTCGACCCCAACTCACTGATTTTAATTTCCTACATGCTGCTGGTGGGGGGATCCATATGCACAGAAACTCCCCTGGCCACATGTCAGGAACAGCACCAGCCTTGGGTATAAAGCAAGAGTCATTGGCACAACTCACACTTTTAGTTTTGGACTTTACAGTGACCTTTCATACCTCTTGTTTCTTTCCTTTAGTCCTCATGCCAATCCGCCCCTTTTATAGCCTAAGGAACTCTACCAAGATCCCACAACCAATAATTGATGAGGCTTCCCCCAAACCCAGATGTTCTTGCTGATTTCAAAACCCTTGTCCTTCCCTTTTCAACCCTTGGGCTCAGTATACACATAGGACTTGGGCACTGGAGAGGGTAAAAGCCCCACAGCAACTGACCTAGTTTTCAGGGTATTAAGACTGCCCAGTGTAATGTCAATCTATTGCTTATAATTAGCAACCCAAATTAATCTTTCATTTTTGCATCATTAAATTAGTTGAAAGTCCTCAAAAAAATTCCAGTTTAATGTTTTAGTGAATAATGCTGTGTACACCCAAATTAATTTTTCCATAATTTTTGTTAAGAACTTGACTTAATCTCTTTAAAGGCAAATTAATTTCTTCAATCATCTAGCAAATTTGTGTATTTTAAGTAAAAAGAATTTATCAAGAACACATTTTTTAGAAGTTTTTATAGATTGTAAAAATGTTAGAATTTTGGCCAACATGAAATCTAACAACTACCCAAGATCCAGCCTGCCTCAAAGATAGAAAGTTTGAAAGGAAATGGCCCAAGGCAGTGGAGGAGTGGGCATGTGTTGAGTGTTCCTGAGGCACCCCCGGGAAGCCACTGAAGGCACTGGGTGCTCTGAGTAACAACAGAACACCAGGAAGTGGTGGGGGGCTTGGACAAGGAGGACATGCACGGAAGACAAATGGGACCTGCTTCCCCATTGTTTATACTCTGTGTTACTTGGCGACGCTAAAAGCTACTTTCACTGAGTTTCCAAAGCCATCTGGTTGTAAATAAGAAGGCTGAGCCCTGTTAAGGGCCTGATGATAGACAAAGCCCCGGTCAGGAAGGCAGGGTTCCCGGCTCCCACCCCTGTCCTGGGCCCCTGAGCCAGTGCGGGTCATGGGGCCGATTCTGTGTCCAGTCGACTCTTTGATCTTCTCTAAGCTTAGAGGATCCTATATGCTGATGTCAGATCTTTGGGAGCAGGTTGGATGCAGGCACGGTAGCATAGATTGAGTGCCTATTATTTGCCCAGCACTGAGAAACCAGGAGAGGATCCAGCCACCACCAGTGCCTGTCTCACCTAAAAGGGGTCTTGTCTCACTTCTCAGAACTCTCACAGTACAGGGTTAGCTGGACCCTCCTAGGCCTTTTTTCTTTTTCTTACTTTATTTCCTAGGTTGTGTTTAGTTAGATTCCCTTTGATCTTCCTTAATAGGCTGTAAGCTTCCTAAGGCTAGGATCCAAGTCTGCTTTATCTGCATCTTTCTCCTCATATCTGGCCTAGGGCCTGGCACATAATAAATCCTCAACATTTCCAATTTGAACATCTGATTGGTTTCTTGCCCCCACCCTGGTGTCACCTTGGAATGTGGGTTTGGGGCCATGGAGCAGACAGCTTGGAGGCAGCCCAGAGATCCCACGGAGGAGGAAGGACAAGGCACAGTGAGTGATTGCCTTTCCTCTTGTGCCACAGTTCACTGGCTGTTCACCACCTGTGGGGCCAGCGGCCCCCATGGCCCCACGCAGGCCCAGTGCAACAACGCCTACCAGAACTCCAACCTGAGCGTGGTGGTGGGGAGTGAGGGCCCCCTGAAGGGCATCCAGACCTGGAAGGTGCCAGCCACCGACACCTACAGGTGCGTATGGGGATGGGGGGGAGCCGAGGGCAGATCCCCCCTCCAAAGAAGACAGGAGGAGGGGGTTGTTGCCTGTGGTGCTTGCCCCTGGGGTACCTGGGCACACCCATGCTCAGAGGCCGTAGACTCTGGCCCAGAGCAGGTGTGAGGGCTAGATACGGGGACTTTTGGGATAATGGACCATAGCCACAAAGGGAGATGTGCCCTCTGTCCTCAAGGAACCCACAGACTGTTTATGAAGATGACGTGCATGCACGAACTAGCTTCAGGGCATTCTTTATCTTTATTATTAATAATTATAATTACAGTGGGCTGGTCTTTGAATATTATTTGATGCTGTTCAGATGAAGCAGGGCATGTAAAAATGTTTGGGGAACAAAAGTATGAAGCACACAAAGGATGATGTTCTGGTCCCTGAGCCTCTTTTCCTGGGCCCTCCCTGTTCACAAGTAAAGCATTTGTTCTCAGCCTTTCATCCCACGCCCACCACCCACCCCACTGTATTCCGCTAGAGCAGGGCCAAGCTGGGGGAGGTCTGACCCCATGGGGCCACTTAGCCAAGAAAAGCTAAAGGCATGGCCTACATTAGTCGGTCTCAGCGCCCAGTGGGCATTGGACTGACTGGAGGACTGGTTAGAACACAGATTGCTGGCCCCACTCAAGCAATGTCTGATTTTGTAGGTCTGGAGTGGGGTCTGAGAATATGAATTTCCTTTTTTTATGTTAAACATTTTTACATTAATGAAGCAAATATGACAAAATATTGGTACTTACTGGATCCAGGTTGAGAAGGGAGACCTAAGTGGTATTCACTGTATTGACTAAGTTCATTCATTCATTCTTTCATTGAGAATATGAATTTTTAACAAGTCCCCAGGGCATGCTGATGCAGCGCCTGAGACCCTTGGCTGTCGTCCTCACACAGCTCTAACATGCAGGCAGAGCCAGTGCTGCAGCCCTCATTTTACAAATGAGGAAACTGAGGCTCAGTGGGTCAGGAGCCTCACTGCAGTCACACAGTCCAGAAACACCCTCCAGCCACTGTGCACAGCCAGGCTGTTTAAACAGGAAGCATCATCATTACTCCATTGTTGGTGCAAACACCCCCCAGAGGTTGAACAGAGTGGATGTGAGCTCTCCTCCCCCTCCCACAGCCCCTGGCCCCCTGCACATTCTCTGCACCTGGAAAGGAGAAGCGCTTCTCAAATTACCCTGTTTTCTGTGCAAGCCCCACCCCCCTCACCCCGCAGCACCCTCCCCAGGACCTCAGTGTAAATGAGCTTCAGGGAGAGCCCTTAAGTGTTTTTTAAATGACATTCTGGGCAGGGATGAATAACAAGGTTTGGCTGCAATCAGATTAGCTGCTCTAGGTCCACACATCCCCATAAATGGCCAAAGACACCTGACCATCCCAGGCCCGCTACACTGAGCAGGCCAGCCCTCCCCTTCCTGACTGGCTGCGTTTCCATGGGACATCCACTGTCCCAGATAGAAGGGGGTGAATGGTCATTGAGGACCCACCAGGTATTTCTGTTCCTTTTAACAGTGAAGTAGATGTCATTATTATTGTTATTACTGACATTCCCTTGTTTCTGCATGAGGAAACTATAGCCAGAGAAGCTTAGCAACAGATCCAATGTCAGACAATCAGTGATACAGGTAGAATTTGAACCCAAGGCCCTCTGGCTCAAAGTCTGTGTGTTCTTTCCACTAAATCCCACACTGGACTCTGAGAGGCATGCAGGGGACGGGAGGAACAGGAAAGCGGAGCCTCTGGACATAGGCACCATGCACCACCCCCTCCAGGAGGCCTCAAAGGAGAGCCCGGAGGGGAGGCCTCCCTGCCTGGAGGGATACTGGCCAGCCCAGACCTCCATGCAGATCCCCACATACGAAAAGAAAGTGGAGGCAGAGAGTTCCCAACAGTAAACCCCAGCAAGACCCATTATCCCATCCCTGGCTGAAGCCCCCAGCAGCCTGTCCCACAAAAAAAGACAAATAAGCACCACGTGGGAGCGTCCTCTCAGGCTGTGCTCCCCCTCAGTCGGTGTGAATCAGACCCCCTTCCAAACTCGGGTAGGTTCCTGAATCTCTTGCAACTTTGTTCCCCGTGTGTTAAAGGCATGGGTTGGGAGGGTCGCTAACACCCGCCCAACTAGTTGTGAAGATTACGTACAAGTTCTTCCCACAAGGCCTGCACATACCTGGTGCTCTCCCGCCTGTCAGCAGAGAAACCAGCTGGGGCAACGATAATGTGAGGCCACAAGCAGTGGCCAGTCAGCATTCCCAGGAACAGACTGATCCCACAGAAGGAGCTCCTGACTTCTCTGCTTCCAAGGACTTTTATCTGACTTCCTCAGATGGGCCCCAGATGAGTTTTAAAGATTTTGCCTGCCCAACAGACTGCATTTATTAAATAATAATTAATTCATTTTCCCATTTTTTATTAATCACAGCCATATCTACATCTGGCCAGGTTTCTGATCTTCATGAATTGCCGCGGTTTTGTCACGCTGCATTGATATAGTCCCAGCCCAAATCAGAGAACTGTTCCCATTTCTCTTTTTGGAATATTGAGACTAGCTTGCAGCCCCCGGGTTTGCCTGGTGAATGCTCATTGGAAACATACACAGGGAGCCATTTTTCCCTTGAAGCAGAACCCTTTACCTGTCCAAATTGGTAAAGAGGACATTTTGATCTTTGGGGCTTTTTTGAACTCACCTGAGATGGCACCGTATCAAAATGGGAGAATCAAACCCAAATAACACTGTGTTCGGATTTTGTTGTTGTAATTGAGTCCTTGGCTTTTAATCCAATAAAGGCTGTAACAGCCATTCCATTCCAGACCCTCACCTCATCCTTGATCCCATATGAGGCTCAGGGCTTGAACAAGAATGTCTCTTGGTCACATGATTAATTATCAAAGAAGCAGACAATTTAATGATTTGCTTTTTAGACAACATCAAAATGTTCCCCAGTTGGAATATCCATGTTGAGAAGTTAGGTGCCCTTTTTCTGGAAGATATTTTCTCCATATTAACTAATTTGTATTTAGTAAGTACAGTTTATCTAATGAGAAAAACATGGGACACGCCAAGGGACATAAGGAAAAGGTTCCTGGAAACAGAAAGGTTGGGAGCCTTCCTTGTGGCGTCCGTGGATTCCTGGAGGATGCGCGCTCAGCTGGCACTCTCCGGCTGCTCTCTGAGGCCTGACCCCATTATTGCCCCAGCTGACTTCTCTACTGCTAGTCACAGAGGTGAAGGAAAGAGCGCTAACACTTATACAGCACCTCCTGTATGCCAAGGCGGTCTTCATGCCTGGGGCTTCCTCAGGGATCCGTTCAAATGAAAGCAGCCCCGCTCTCAACCAGTCATCTGTCCTGGGCCCATCATCCACTGTCAATTCCATTCCCACTACTGCAGAGGGAGAGGCCCAGAAGTGGAGAAGAGGCTGGGGAGAACGAAACTGCAGGTTTGGAGTAGAGGAATGATTCAGAGGCAACGGCTAAACCCCCATTCCCTCCAGCCTCCCACTTTCCCACCCTCAGCTGTCTCTTTGCCTGGATTTGCCACTTCCTCTGTCAGGAGCAGTGACACAGCCACTTCCTCCGAGGGCATTCGCCCTCGCGTCCAGCCCTGCTCCCCTTCTGCCCTGAAAATCCCAGGGGACCATATTCAGCACCTATTAGGACACTGTGTCTCTCACTGAGTATATAAAGGTGAACAAGACCCACTTCCTGCCCAAAAGGAGCCCCAGCTCACAGGAGCGATGGGCATAGGAGCAAAGCGTCTCTGTGTGATGTGGAGGGTGACACAAGCCATGCCTGTCGGTTGCCAGGGGAAGGCCTGAGCTCATGCATGGTTCCCACAGGAGACAGAGGCCTGAGTTAAGTCTTGAAGGTAATACAGCTGCCTACGAAGAGGAGGCCAGGGTCTTCCTGGTGGAAGGAGCCCCCAGGGATGGAGCCTTACCTGCCAAGCACCTTCAGCTCCCTCTGGCGCAGTCATGAGGGTGCTGGTGAGAGACACAGGCCTGGAGGCAGGGAGAGCTGATATGTAAGGCTGGTGGGGGTCAAGAGTCTAGAAGGGCAAGCCCATCACAGGGGAAATGCAGACGGAGAGGCAGGCTGGGGCCGAGAAGTGTTGGGAGACAGAATCATC
Source organism: Manis javanica (assembly GCF_040802235.1). NCBI lineage: Eukaryota > Metazoa > Chordata > Mammalia > Pholidota > Manidae > Manis > Manis javanica. The sequence goes on from NC_133156.1 coordinate 219,900,407, forward strand.
ATGACTGGAGGGTTGGAGAAGGGGGCATGACCCAGGACGACAGCCATGCTTGGGAGCTGAGGAGGCCAGGATGCCGAGTGACAGCTGCCACCTCAAGTAACTTGGCCGAGAAAGACAGGCAAGGATGAGGGTAGTGGCGGGAGGGGCACCTGATTGTGGGAGAACCCTGGGTCACCCCTCTCAGTGACAGGCCTGAAAGTGTGCCTGTGGGGCTGCAGCAGAAGTGAAGCGTGAAGGAGCATGGATGCTGGGGGTCTGTTCTGGGGGGCAAGATCCTCAGCCTCACCACCCAAGGGCAGGTAGATGCTGCCAAAGCCCAGCTCCAAGAACTCAGGGGATTTAGTGCCAAGTCCTGTGTGTGACATGCCATGCAGTCTGCCCTTAGCTGGCGCCAGCGGCCAGCTCTCACTCTTCCAGAATTCTTCCCCACTTCGTCCTCTCTCCTCTCCAGCCTGCCTGCCTACCTACCCACCCCTGGAGGACTCAGCCTCCTTCCTAACCGTGGGTCCTCACCACATACACACACAAATTGTCTATAAAAACATTTGTCAAGCACAGCCCACAGCTCCTGATGACAAGTTCTCTCGCTTGTTCCTTAGGCATAATGTTCATGAGGCCCCAGATCCCAGCTGGAGCCAGCAGGTCCTGCTAACTGACCAGGGCCGCAGCTGTTCCTCATCTCCACCACAGACACTCATCTCCTCACCTGGCCGTAGGGACCAGTGTGGGCAGCTGGGTGATGCCACCTCCACCCCAAACCTTGCTGTGTGCCAGGCACCACGTAGGTGTGCAGGCATCCTGGCAGAGAGGACTGTGACTCTCGGAACCTCAGTCTTTGGCCACAGGACAGAGGAGTTACGTACCTGTCCACAATGCCAGTAAAGTTCTAAACTGTAGAAGAGAGTTACAGGCCTGAGTATTGGCAGAGTAATTGTGTAGATAGAGTTCGCTATGAGCACAGGGCAGGGAAAGTCCGAGGCAGAGCTTGTCCCAAATCAATGGGCTGCAAACAGAATGGGTTCAAGTTCTGTGACCTTGAGAGTGTGCTTTCCCTTCCGTACAGCGGCCCTATCTGGAGAGGGAGGGGTTGTAGAGAGAGGTTACTGAGATCTCTTCCTACCCTGCTATTCCCCAGCTCTTAAGGCTGCGCTGGTCAGAAAGGCTGTAGGAAGACATGGATAATGAGCCTTGCTCAGTTGTGTGATCCGAGGGGAACTTGGGCAGCAAAAAGCACCTGCCTCCATAGCTGACCCTTCCCTGCTGGCCCCCAGGGCTGCCCTTGACAGCTCCAGGGACCCATCTGGGTAATGACTATACATCTGAACAGAAACTTGCTGGCTGACCAGGCCCTGTACACACACACCCCGGGCTCTCACAATAACCCTGCAGGCTTGGACAGGCAGGACAGACCTTGCTGTCCTGATTTCACAGAGGACACTGAGACTCAGGGGAGAGAGGGACTCTCCCAAGGTCCTGCCAGGAATTATGGTCAGAGCCCAGAGCCTGGTGCATCATGTGTCTCCTAGTGGCCCCCCACCCCTGTGCCTTCCCCCACACACAGCCCCGGCAGCCCGTCAGAGGCATGGTGCTGACGCATTGGGCTGCGCCTCACCGCTGTGCTCTCATTTCAGGATCCAGCAAGCAGCCACTTTGATTTGCTGCAAATTCTTTATTTAAAAAAGATTCACAACTCAATTACATCAGGTAACAATAGCTCACAGTCAATAATATAAAATGCAAACCCAATAAACATCCATTCTGACCAGGGGACGTGGACTTAGATGAGGAAAAACAAAAAAATTACAGCATCAGTTCACCGAGAACAGTATCTTGTAATTTCCCATAAATTGGAATAACTATGAGTCATTTTCCCCACTTGAGTGACAAGTATATTAATTTGTTGTCATTTGTCAACCATCAAAAATAAATTGCTTGCAAGGGATGGGGAGAAAGCTCCAGAGATTTGGGCTGAGGTTATTATTCTGACATGAGTTTGTGTAACATGGTTCATACTGTTCGAGGGTCCCCAGAAGTGCTCAGCCTGGCCTGTGCTCTCCCTGGCTCTCAACAGAGGTGGATCCTGGGTGAACTGAACAGCCTTGGCCACAGGCCCCGTTGGTCATGCCCTGCTCCACCTGTTGGGTTCTATCTAGAAATCAGGGCCTCATTCGCTCACCCCCTTCTGCCTCCCAGACGTCACCCCTGGGAGAGGAGTGGACAGGCTCACCCACAGGGATACATCAGAACAGCAGCTACTGTGTATGCTCAGTGGCTCCCCTCTGACACTATCTCATTTAATTCTTTCAAGGTAGAGATAATCCCCCTTTTATGGATGAGGAAACCGGAGCTCAGAGAGGGTGGATAACCTATCGAAGATCACACAGCTAGTGAGTAACCCTGGCAGGTCCAGGACCAGAAAAGTAAGCAAGGTGCATCAGACACAAAATTTAAGGAGGCACTGGCTTTCAGGGTTGCCCAAGTGCATGGTCAGCACCTGGGAAGGGGGTGCCTCACAACTCCTGGCCCTGAGTAACAGCGTGATTTGGATCCAGGTCTGTCCTCATTCAAGTCCATGCTTTTGTCACAGTAGCACAGCAACTCCAAAGAAGATCTGCCCTGTAGAAGCAACTAGAAGCTTCAGAGGGAGTGAAGCCCTGCATTGGGATTTCAGGGCTCAGAAGACTGATGAGGGAGGCACAGCTTCCTCTACAATCAGTCCCGGCAGGGAGTTGCCTGCTCCTTATCACTTTAAGCCAGTCCTTAGTTCTGGGTTGGAAATGTGGGGTCAAGGCCATCACATAGGAAAGGAAAATCCAGCGTCCTGACACCTGGTTGGCGACCTCCACGCTCTATTTTGACATCTGCAGAGCTGACTCCAGCCCAGAGTCCCGCCTTGCACCTGGCACCAGTTTACAATCTTTACAAACCCACTGCTGATCCTCACAGGGTAGGGGTTCTTATCCTAATTTTCTTTCCTCAGAAGGGGAAGCTAAGGCTCCAACAGGTTAACACGTTCACAGCCAGCACAGCACGCAGCGTGTGACTCAGAACTCAGGGCTTTCCCGTCCCTCCTCACTGTCAAGAGCTGGGACAAGACCTAGATGGGCCTGGGCTGGGGTTCAGATTTGGTTGGGGGGCAGAAGAAATAGGAAAGGAGGTTTAGGGAAGCACAGCAAGTCAGGAACAAACAACTTCTAAAATGTAATAATTCGGTTAAATTTAAACATGTGAAAGAGTTCAGAACGATTTATAATGAATGCAGATTGATGCAAATGACTATGCAAATGGTGCAGAAAGGGAGGAGAAGGGCACACTCACCTCTCAGAGGTAAGCAGGAGTGGGTGGCTCGAGGGCTCTGTCCTGGCAGCAGGTTTCCAAGCAAACCACACCTTCTGGTTTAAAATGACTTTCTTATGCAACCTGATAAAGCCTCAGAAACCTGGAATGGTGAGCAGGACCATTCACATTGCTGTCTCTAGATCCTACAGTCCCTGGACCCTACAACCGCTACCTACTCCCCTTCTCTGAGCTAATAATTCTGCTTGCTTGTCTTCACCCACAGATTACCCTTCCCTTTCCCTCAGCCTTTTAATTGTCCTTGTCACCATTTCCACTTCTAATGGGGCAGGCGTGAGGATGAGAGGCTGAGTGAACTAGCCTGGGCCAGTAGCTTCTCGAACCCCCTCACTGTGCATCCCTACAAGCTCACTGGAAGCACGTTGAAAAGGAAATGACCTCTAGGTGGGGAAACGCGGGGGTCTGGACCAGAGTCTGCCCCGGACCAGCTGTGTGGCTTCGGGTGACTTACTTAATCCCTCGGAGCCTCAGTGTCCTCACTGTCAAATGAGATTACGAACAGCTACTGCTTGTGGCCAGCGGAGGGATGCCATATGCATTCATGCTTAGCACACCACAGGATACTCAGGAATCAGCCCCTTCCTCCCTCTGCAGACCTACAGCACCCCACTTCCCCGCTCCAGCCACCTGCTGCACTCAGACATACATAGGCTTTCCTGCCTCTTCACTTCCACTCACACCAGCCTCACTTACACCCTCCACTACTTCCTGCTTGTCTGAGAGTCCTGCCCATCCATCACCTCCACCATGAAGTGGACTTCAAACCTCCCCCCTTATGTCCCTCCATGCCACTGCCCGATGTCTGTCACAGTCCTCTGTCTCCCTCCTGGGCCCTGAGCACCTGACAGCCCTGACTTTGTGCAGAGATTTGCCACTTTTCTCAGGGCATTTCCCCATTATCTCCTTTTGAAAATGAACCTCTGCACTGCCCTGTGAGTTTGCAAAAGAAGATACGGCTCTTCTTTGACTAGGGAAGAGGCTGGGACTCTGAGAGGACACACAACCAGGAAAGGGTCCACTCCAGTCCCCAAGCCCCGGAGCCTTTTGGTCTCTTCCCACTGCCTCTGTAATAGAGCCGCCTTTATGGAGCCACCCTATACCTCTTTCCGTAACTATGACCATCTCCCCAGTTCCTCTGTAAGCCCTTGGAGGGTTGGAGTGGGTCTCCAGTCTCCTCTTGTGAGCACAGCCTTAAGCCATGCCAACGTGCAGTGAGTTCCATTCTGTGCCTCGCCACCAATAGAGCAAAGGACACCAGACTCTCCTTTGCATTCCACAGAGACCTCAGTTCCTCAACTGCCCCATTAACAATCAGCCAGCCCTTCAGGCTTGTCTCTGCAGAGCAAGACTGAGCTCTGCCTTAGGAGAACCTTCGCACATTTGGAACAGGGGACATTTAGTAGAATAGATGGGGAAGCCACCATGTAGGCACATGTACAAAACCCTCTTGCATTCCTGGAAGCTTGTCATGAAGGGCCTTGGATGTAAATGCACGAGGACACGAAAGCCTCCCTCGCTGTTCCTGGCAAGGGTCTCTGGGAGGCATTTGCAGCTGGTATGCTAGCTGTCTTCTAGACACACTGTCCCACTGATCTGGGTCAGCAGCTGAGCTCTTTTTCTCCCCATCCTAGCTTGACTTCATCTCAACAGCGTAAGAGGCAGCAGAAATAATCCTGCATCCCCACACTCTGTTTCTTATTTTCACTGTGATGGGCTGTTTGTGGTGCGCACTCTTATTGCTCCAGAAAGAGTTACTGATGGGATGGGAAGAAAGAGCCCATGCTCGTAAACACCCCTTGCCTCTGTCATTCCATGTGGGAGCTTCTTGTGTCTAGACCCCATGGACAGACTTCACAACTTTGTACTAAGTCAATTGCTGTGTCTTCCAACATTGATAATGATCGTAATCGTAATCAGAAATGCTTATTGAGCACTTGTGGTGTGCCAGCCACAACTCTGAGGCTACACTTCTTAATTCCTCCGATCCTCACATCACACATGAGCTGGAAGGTAGGTTCTCTTATCATCCCCCCTAGATGTGGAACAGGAGAGTTAAGTTACTTGTCTAAGGTCACAAGAGTCCTTTCATTTTGGACAGAGAGGGAAATCCACAGCAGGAAATCACAGGCCTTCGGAAACCATCACCCCAACACATCAACACAGACTCCCCTGCCCCCTCCTCTCTTTTTTCCCTCCTGTCTCTCCACCCTCTGCTCCCTCTCTTTCTGCCTTGCCCCCTTAAGACTTCTTTGCCTTCCTAGCTCTGAATGAGGCAGTCCCCTGTTCCTCTCTAAACTTGACTGTCCTCTCCTGACCTCAGGGGCCAGTGCTGGGGAGACTGTCAGGACCACTGTGGTGGTGCCCACCGGGGCTGCTGGGCTGCTGGGAAGGCGGTCGGTCCTCATCCCATGGCAGGAACCCATGTGCTTTGTCCTGTTGCAGCATCTCGGGCTACGGAGCTGCCGGTGGGAAGGGCGGGAAGAACACCATGGTCCGGTCCCACGGCGTGTCTGTGCTGGGCATCTTCAAGCTGGAGAAGGGCGACACGCTGTATGTCCTGGTCGGGCAGCAGGGAGAGGACGCATGCCCCAGCGTAAGTGCCCAGAGCAGGGCCTTCTCCTCATACCCACCAGGCCCTCAGAGGGCACCACCACGGGACCCACTCCTCCCGGGAGCTCGCATTCAAGGTTGCCAGCTCTCACCTTGTCCTGCCAGCAAGTGCCCCTCCGTTCCCAGGGCCATTTGGGGGCATGAGAAAACAGGTGGTACGGCTGTTGGGGTTTCACACCCCCACAGGGACCAAGGCCAAGGCATGGGTTTCATGAACAACCCTTAAAACTGAAGAATTGGCTCCTACTTGAATGCACAAATGGTGGTTCTTCTCAACAGACATACAAATTGAAGCCCACTTCCTAAACTTCCTTGCTAGGCCATCATTTTCTTTAGCCCTCTTTTTATACACAGGAAAATGCCAGGTTAGACATTTCCTGTTCAGTTCAAAAATCACAGACTCACAGCCAAACAGATGCACATAAATGCATAGGAAAAGTTCTAAAAGTTACAGGGTGTCGCTTCTGTGGAGGGGCCTGGAGTTAGAGGTTCTTTGTCCGTAATGTCTGATGGCGTCACAAAGAATGCATTCATATGTCCTTCATTACTTGTGTGATTAAGACTAAAAAAAAAAATGTAAAGAATAGACTCAGAGCTGGAAGACCATGTAGTCTGCTTCCCCTCTTTCACAGGTGAGAAAATGGAGACCACAGTGGTGAAGGGACTTGTCCAAAGTCACTCACAATGCAGCCCAAAGTAGGGACTCTGGCTTCTACTTTTGCTGCACCCTGCACTTTCTGGGGCTTCTATTTCTACAGTTTTTTTTCCCTTTTACACTTATAGCCCATCACTTAATGAGCCAGACTGCCATTGTCTGCAGCCTCAGAGACAGCCTGTCATTCTGACCCAAAGCAGAACTTAAGAAAGCCAGTAGTGGTCTGAAATCACCAGAGGAATCAGATAGTGAAGAGGAATCGAGCAGCAGCCGCGCCCACTCCCAGCACCCCAGTTGTTTGCCCCTTGCCTGTGTTGGGGGTAGGCAGGACCCTGGGGTCGCTGGTTGTCCTGGTGGGAGCCAGTGCTCTGCAGGGCGCATCTTTCCCTTGGACCCCCATCCTTACCTGAAACCCAGGTCCTGCCAAGAGAGCCGGGTTCTAGTGCCCAGGACCCAGGGCTCCTCCAAGAACTTACTCAAGAGCAGCTTTGGAGGACAAGGGCTACCTTGTGGGAACAAGGGCTACCAAGAAAGCAATTCAATTCCACAAAATAAACTCAGGAATCCTAAGAGCCAAGCCCCAGGCTGGAAGCAAGTTTCCTCCCCAACATTGCAGGGTTAACGCAGAGCAACAGGAGTAAGCTTGGCAGGTGCAACCTTGTACATGAGAAATGTCTGGACTGCAACTTTTATTTAGCAACTATAATCAGAACTTTCCAAACTGTTATAACATATTAAGTCATTAAATTACAGGCTGCTCTAATTTCCACAGGAATTTATTGAGTGCTAATGTAATTCTTTCATCTAAGCAGAAAGATTGCATTGACTTCTGCAAGGCACGTTTACTTGATTGGATTGTAATCAGTTATGTCTTTTCACAGGACCATGTCCTTTTTTTTTTAATTCACTTGTAATCTACTTGTTCCTCTGGGTTGCTGCACTTTATCATTTTATTAATCAACCTACTTGCTCTCAAACTTTGTGGATGCCCAGGGAGAGTTCTGAAGAAGCCAATTCTCAGACAAGAATAGAGGGTAGCCCCCTCTGCTGGTCTGGCCTGGCATAGCATGGGCATGGATTAGAGAGTAACGGGTCTTCCCTGTTGCTCCAGCCCCCAGGGGTCACTGGGAGAGGGAGAACCATAGCTTACAGCACTGCCTCCGCCTCTAGTCCTCCCTAGGCAGAAAATTGCTGTCTAGAGAGGATCCTCTAAAGAATGATGTGGATTCTAAGAATTAAACTTCAGGATTTGGCAGTTTTGCTGGTTCGACAGCACATCTGTGGAGTTACTCCTCCTGTGTGTCTGGCCACACCTGAGCCTGGAACGGACCCCCCCACACACACTTCCAAGCCTCATCTGGTGGCCTGACTCAAGGTTTCTCTTCATCAGCACTATTAGCATTTTGGAGCAGATGATCCTTTGTGGTGGGGGCTGCCGTGGGCACTGTAAGCTGTCTAACAGCATCCCTGGCCTCTGCTCCCCAGAAGCCAGTAGCATGCCCCGGTATTGATAATCAGAACAGTTGTCCAGACATTTCCAGATATCCCCAAGGCAGTAAAACCACTGATCTAGATGTTAAATCCCACCACTAGCATCTCTCACAAGGCAAATATTGTGAGGGGCCAGCCCATACCGAGAGCTCCAAATGCATTCAAATATAGTTAGCAAATATCTGTTGAGTACCTACTCCGTGCCAGTCATTGTTCTAGGAACTTGGAGCATATCCATGAACAAAAAAAAGGTCTTTGCTCTGAAGACACATTCATGACGGGGGAGGAGGGCCAGACAAACAGTAACCAGTAAGAATAAGGTAATCAGGACTTACAAAAGTGAAAGTATTGGGGCAGAAAGAAGCATGGTAAAGGGAGTGAAGCATGTGGGGCAGGTTGCAGTTTGAATTAGGTGGTCAAGGGAGGCGTACTAAAAAAGTGACAGCCAAGCTGAGTTCTAAAAGAGAGGAGCAACTGAGCAAGTAAAATATCCGGGGCCCCAGCAGAGCAAAAGCCACGTCCCTGAGGAGGGTGAGTGCCTGGTGTGCTCATGGGACAGGTAGGATGGCCTGGAAGGAGCAAGAGGGACAGTAGGTGAGAGAGGAGGTGGCTCAGGCCACAGTGAGGGTATTTGGAAGCTACAGGAGGGTATTGAATTGAAAGGTGAGAATAGTGACCTGATGGGATTTGCAGATTAAGACTCGCCCTGGCTGCAGTATGAAGAGCTCATGGCACATTGGCAGTGAATTCAGTGGCTGTTGCATTAATCTGGGCAAGAGATGATAATGGCTTGTATGAAGATGGTAACAGTAGAGGTGGTGAAAGTGGCTGATTTGGGGCATATTTGGAATGTAAAATCAAAAAGGATTTCTAGCCTGATTAGAGGAGGAACTGAGAGAAAGAAAGGATCAAGGATAACTCAAGCATTAAGCCTGAGCCACTGGAAGGAAGGGAGTTGTCGTCCCTTGAATTAGGGAATGCCTCAGAAGGAGCAGGTCCTGAGCAGGACCAGGAGGCCACTGCCAGTCACACTGAGGTCTGGTAGACAGCCGAGTGCAGACTTCCAGTGCATGACGCAAGATGTGCCGCTGGGATTCAGGAGAAAGATTGAGAGTGGGGAGAAATCAGTGTAAAGTTGAGGCAGAATGAGATCGCCCAGGGAGGGGACCAGACTGAAAAGACCAAGGACTGGGCTCTGGGGAACCCCACAGTTAGAGGTCAGGGAAAAGGAGAGGAATCAGCAAAAGAGGCTGAGGAGAAGAAGCCAGGGAAGCAGGAGATTCCAGATGCCGACGCCCCCTGGAAGTCAGGCGAGGAACGTCATGCATCATGAAGAAGTGGTCGCTCTGCCAAATGCTGCTGCTATAGGTCCGGCAAGCTGCAGACTGAGAGGCACCCATTCCTGCCTCCCACTCCCACCAGAGTGAGGGATGGGCATGAGTCTGGGCCCGAGTTGGAGGACAGGACGTCCTGCAGCCCAATAGCTCCCTCCTGACTCCTGCAGTCTTCAGCCATCTGCAGAGCTGTTCATGGGAAGAGGGCATCCCCAAGGAGTGGAGGCCCCATTGCTGCTGCTGCTGAGAGGAGGCAGGGAGCAGGGTCTGAGAGGCAGACCTCATCTTAGCACCATCAGTTCAGGCTGAGCGGCCCCTTGACTTACAGAGGAGGAGGCAGGTCCGGGAACGTGAGGTGTCTCGCCCAAAGCAGCCCACAGAGCCAGTTGAGAAGCCAGTCTGGACCCCCGTATTAGCCAGTTGAGAAGCCAGTCTGGACCCCCGTATTCTGTGCTCTGCTTGGCCCAGTGGACAGTGCACATTTCCACCCCCTGACCCTGGATTGGCCCTCAGGACATGCCCCTCACGTCTCATGCGCCCCACCCAGGCAGCTGTTAGCATGGTTTCCTTCTACCACCCCTTTCCCCAGCCCTGGAGAGCGCTGCACGCACATAGGAGAAATGTCAACTCTCTACAATAGCAATTCAGAGCCTTCCACTCACACTAAATCCACTCTGAAAAATATCAAATTATTTCCATCATTAAATCCAAAATGCTATAAAACAAATTGCATCTTAGCTATTTATCTGGAAATTTCTCTAGTACTCATTGCCAGCACCCGCTGAGTGCTTCAGCATAAGGAGTGGCTTCAAGATGAATTGCCATGTCCACTGGCTGGTTACACAGTAACATTCAATGAAAATTTGATGTTTTATTGGCCTTTTTTCTATTAAATGAAAGAAAAGTCATTTTCCTCCGAGGTCAGGCTGGTGTTTGGAGAGTTCTTAGCTGCTGTGGCTGACAGAGTGGCTACTCTTGAAGCGCTGCCCTCTTTATTCCAGGGTTCCAGGATTCTGTGTCACAGAATTTCCAGCACATCCCCAGGAACTCCTGGATGCCTGGACCCACACCAAGATCAGATGTGGACCCAGAAGTGAATCTAAATAAAATAACAGCCATTTATTCAGTCCCTAACATGTGTGAGACACGATCCTAAACAACATCCTGTGAGATCTCAAGTAAATACAACAGCCCACAGCGTCCTCACTCCCATTCCACACTCGGGGGCAGAGAGGTTGAGTACCTCCTCCACAGCCACCGGGGTGCCTGCTGGGTCCAGGGTTCACACCCTGTTCTCCATGGCCAACAGGGAGCTCTGCTTAGGGCTGTGTCAAGGGATTTCTGGAGGCAAGAAATGGGACAGTAGATGGGAGGAATCAGAGGTCTGAAATGGAGAAATAAATGGGAACCGATGAGCTGAGAACAAAATCCAGGTCTGGCCTCCTGCTGTAATTTTCTCTTTCCATTGATGCTGCAGAACTGCAACTTCTCAAAACACTTCAGTGCCCGCCCCCCCCCACTGCCTAGAGAATGAAGTTTGATTGTATTAAAGGCCTCTGGCCATGATCTGACTGTCCAGCTTAATCCCTCTGTCTGCTCCCATTTACATACCCCACCTCTAGCCTTAGCTCACTACACAAGGCCTTGTCATCCCTCTTCAGAGTCCAGAGGATCTAACAGGTCCTCCTGGACCATCTCTCCATCCTAGGATGGACTTTTCTGAGCCAAAGAGATTCCCTGTGCTTTTCCCCAAATACCCACTCACCTTCTTCCCTCTGGGCTCATGTTGCTCTCTACCCCTGGAATGGCCTAACTTTCTTCCATTCCTCGTGTCTAAATATCACCTCCTGCAGGCAGTCCTCCCTTGTCACCAAACTGCAACAAAGGCCTGCCCCCTGTCCTCCAGTGTGCCATGCATCCTCCATCTAAGCTATCTTTGTAGTCCCTCTCTAATACTGCCCAGAGTGATGGTTATCTTATATATTTTTGTCTCCTCAGTGTGACTGTAAGCTGTCTGAGAGATGGTCAGACCCCATTGTTAAGCACAGTTCTGTCTGCTGGGAAGTAGACAACTTTGGGCACAAACCTGAGGTGTTTTTGTTTCTACAGACAAACCGATTAATCCAGAAAGTCTGCATTGGCGAGAACAATGTGATAGAAGAAGAAATCCGCGTGAACAGAAGCGTGCATGAGTGGGCAGGAGGGGGCGGAGGAGGGGGCGGAGCCACCTACGTATTTAAGGTAATGTCGGCCCGCCGGCTCCCCGAGAGCAGGGACTTTCTGGGCGTGATGGTTTGGGATACTCACAACAGCCACGGGAGTGGAACACCTCGGGCGCTCTCAGCGCCGTCTAAGGCCCAGAGATTCAGGCTTCCCTGTCCGTCGGAGGAAGGGCAAGCTCTTCTCTTGCTGAGGCCTTAGGCTGTTGTCGTCCCTGCTTCAGAGTTGTGCCCTCCTCTGTCCTAAGGTGGACTTTTCTGACATTATTGAAAGTAGGCAAAGCCACCCTGCTAGGTCCTCCACAGGGACAGTGATGCTGAGGGCTTGACCTTGAAGATGTGGGGGTCTGAGCCAGAGACCCCTAAGAGCCGAGAGGAAGGGAAGAAAGAGCACAGGGACCTGCTTCTGAACACCAGCAGCCCAGGCCTCTGAGGCTAGTGTGAGAAGCTTCAGGAACAGAGCTGTGTGAACAGCCTTGAATGCCGATCCCTGCCAATCCCTGTCTAACTCCTAGTGATTTTGCATCTCTGATTGTCCCGGGTGGTACAGGAGCTGGGGGCATGGAGCTGATAGGTTTCTGTAATGAGTTCAGAGCCCTCGGACCATGTCAGACCACTGATACGTCACCCACTGCTCAGCAAACACTCAGACACGTTTAAACATCTGAACAGTTCAGGGGTCTCCATGGGGGAAGCCCAGCTCCATTGCTCAGTCTCTGAATGTCTCCCCGGCAGATGAAGGATGGCGTGCCAGTGCCCCTGATCATAGCAGCTGGTGGTGGCGGCAGGGCCTATGGGGCCAAGACAGACACGTTCCATCCAGAAAGACTGGAAAATAACTCCTCAGTTCTGGGGCTGAACGGCAATTCTGGAGCTGCAGGTAGATTACCACAATCCCACCCTCTCCCACAACAGTCTCCCAGGACTGTGTGAGCTTCAGCCAGGCACCATCATACACCTGTGGGTGGAAGGGCAGGCTGCATCTTGTGGGCCCAGAGGCCACCTTGCTGATGTGGGGTTTGGACTTGCAGAAGGTCACTGAGAAAAAGAGGCATGCGGCAGCATTCAGATTGCTAACCCAACTCTCCCTGGATTTTACCAAATGCAACTGGATGCGAACAGATGGAAGAAATCTGGGCAGTCAGGCCTGCCAGGCCCCGGTGGTCTGTATCTCCTGGCCCTGGGCTGCCAGCTATCATGTATTCTTGCTGGAAAATCTTTTAATAGGATCTCTATGGCTGGGCTCTGCTCTCGTTAGTGAGATCCAGCCACACAGAAATAGGGGACAGTCATTGAAAGAGATGTGAATCATGATTCCTCAGAAGTCATCCATCTTTAAAAAGAAAAATTCATTCATTTTGTGTTTTCTTTTCTCCATAGTCTGGGGGAGGATTTTTGAAGGCATTTAGGATTTGAGATTAATTAAACAAAACTCAAACTTTTTCTTCAATTGAGAGATGGCTAGAGAGAGAAGAAAAAGTAGAAACAGTTGTCGGTTCCATGGTGAGGAATAACCCCAGCAATATTTACAGAGCCCCTCATACTGGCACAGCATTTAATAAATTACAAAGCACTCCTGCATCTATTATATGTGTGCTTTTCAAAACAATCCTGTAGGGTTTTCCCATTTTATTGTTCCCATTTTACAGAAAGGTCAGCAAGCTCATAGAGAGTTGGTGGATTTTTCTTTTCAACAAGGCCAAACTGTTTCATACTCAGTCTGTTCTTTAAAACCTCGTTGTTGTTTGTTTTTATTTTTATGCCCATTAGTTTCTGCACATTTGCTTGAAGGCTGCAAGATGAAGTGAGGGGTCAGGAACCACCCCAGCTGCAGACTGTTAGGACCCAAGTGTAGGTTGTGATGGTGGAGGGGGGAGGGTAGTGAGAGCGGACACGGCACAAGGCCCCCTGCACCCTGATTGGTTTATCTGCTCACGGCCCTGCACATCCATCAGAGCCCACTGAGGGTCCCCATGGAGCTTGAGGACTGTCAACGTGAAAGGCCCACACCCCACCCGCCAGCTGGCAGAAGGGAGGCCAGCAACTTGAAACCCCAGCGCAGTGTCCCAAACATCCCTACGACTTGCCTGGGGGCCTCCTTCAGCTCTGCTTTTCCCTCTTCTGCATGGAGCTTGTTCCTGCTCTCGGCCTCATGTCCAGAAGCCTGCCTGCCTCTTTCTCCCCAGGTGGTCATTTCTTTTCGCAGCTCCCCACACCTAGATGTCCCTCTGCTACCTGCTCTGGGTCCAGGAGAACCTTGGCCGCAGGTTCTTCCAGACAACCCTTCCAGGCCAGTTACCCCTTAAGGTTCCAGGAGATGCCCCCTCATCCCCACATTGCTGTTTCTGCAGGTCACCCCCACCCAACATCTGCTGGAGCAGAAAGGGCCTGGGTTCTTTTAGAGCAAGACTGCCTGTTGAAGTGTCATACAAAAAAATATGGGAGGAGAAGGTAGGAGTCCTGGAATCTCAAGGACCAGCAGGAGAGATTTATTGTGGTCAGCATGTGGCCTTAAGATAAAGTTGCACTTAGCCTGAGCTCTGTACATAGCCATTTCCTTTGCAAGAGTTCAAAGCAGCCCCAGGTGCTGGGAAGCACAGCTCTGGTGGCTGCCATGCTGCTAGGGCATCACCCACTCCATCCCCTGCCGTCTCTGCTCCTGCCCTTGGAACAGCCCCCTCGGAGCAGGCAGGCAAGACACTGCCTGAGCTTCAGAGTGTGAGGCCTTCTGCACACACGTGTTCTGCCTCTCAGATGCCCAACAATCCCTACATTTGGTGGCTTATAAAGAACTTCACACATTCACCATCTCCTTTGATCCAAACATCAACCCTATGAGGCAAGTCTCACTATCCCCAAGTTACAGGTGAGAAAACTGAGGCTCAGAAAGGGGAAGTTCTTGCCCAAGGTTTCACAGCCAGGGAACAGTAGAGCCCATTGGGCTATCTGGTGCCCAGCCCAGGTCCTGCAAAGAACTTCACTGCAGTGACCCTGGCAGGGTTTTGACAGTTGGCTGCCTGAGGATGGGTGGGTCCTGGTTCTCACTGGGATGAGAAGCAGTTAATGAAACAAAGGCCCAGCATTTGAGGAGAGAAGGCAGAGCAAGTTTAGTTTAGTTGCTGGGCCACCTGTCCTCCCACCTCCTCCGCCTCTGCCCAAGCAGCTGGGGGCTCCCAGGCCTTAGAACCAGGCCCAACCTGAAGCAGGGGTACAAAGCACACTCCCATTTGCCTCTGCGCGGCTGTGGCCAAAGTGGTCTCCCTAGGGCAGGGGACATGCTTCTATTTCTCCAGCTGTGGGTTCTGACGGCCCTGGGCCCCTGTGAAGACAAGGCCCCTGGGTGCTGGAGCTGAGAGCCCCCTGAAGCACACCGTGTCCTGCCTCCTGCACCAGGTCAGCGGCCCACCTAACCCAGCCGGCACCCTGGCTTAGGGTTTCTCTGTCTCTTCCTGCAGGTGGTGGTGGTGGCTGGAAGGATAACACTTCCTTGCTATGGTCTGGAAAATCTTTGCTGGAGGGTGCCACCGGAGGACATTCCTGCCCCCAGGCCATGAAGAAGTGGGGGTGGGAGACACGAGGGGGTTTCGGAGGGGGTGGCGGGGGGTGCTCCTCAGGTGGAGGAGGCGGAGGATATATAGGTAAAGATGATTCGTGTTCAAGGTGTCACTCCCCTCCCCTCTTAGTCCTAGGCACCTCACCTCCCCATCCCCTCCCCGGCCCTCGCCTGCCCTCCCCTGGCCAAGTGTGGGCCGCGATGTAACCATGCACGCCTTCCTCCCAGCCCAGCCAAACCGGCCAGAGGCAGGGTGTTGCCTCACGAGCCAGCATCCTGCCTCCAGGCTTCAACAGCGCCTGCATCACCACACCTTGTGACCCTTGGTCCCTGCCACCCCCAAGCCTATGATAAAGAGGCTTTGATTCTCCAGATTATTCTGTCTGCCACCCCCAAAGTGGTGCTGGCACGAGAACCTTGGAGGCCAGACTCCCCAGCCCCGTGCCTCCCTTCCGATGGCCTGGGCAAAGTCCTTGCCAGCCAGCTCCCTGATGGCCTGGTTTGTGGCTTCTGGCCTTGCAGACCTTCCCTTCCCTGCCCCAGCCCACCAGCTTCCAGAACGGCGCTACTCTCCATGCTGATGGGTGCTCATCCTGAGGGCAGCTTCAGGCAGCCCCAGCGCAGCCCTTCAGCAAGCAGCTGGCCGCTGGCCCCAGCTCGCCTCTGGGCTTCGGGGCAGAGCAGAAGGGCCTTCGGAAGCTGAGAGGCTGGGAGATGATAGCTCCACCATCTCCACAGATTAGGACATGATGCATGCACGCACTGTGATGTTCTGTCTGTGTTCTGCTTCACGCTGTGTGTAAGATGTTGTGTTATAACCAGATGTTCTTCTTTTCTAAGCCTTGGGTTGGTGGGAGGAGTCCGAGGGGGAAGCCCAAAGAAAACCCATCCCAGCTGAAAGGAGGGACAGGAGCGTAAAGGCACAGGGGCCCATCCCCCATGCCCCATCCATGACCCAGTGGGGCCAGAGAGCAACTCCTTAGTGCTTCTGCCCTGGCCAATCTGGTAAGAGGCACCAATGGGCTAACCCAGCCTAGGAACTCCTGCTCACAGGGACTGCTTCCTAGCAGGGCCCCTGATGAGTGGTGGAGACGCCCGGTGGGGGCTGGCTGGACCTGGAGGGGAAAGTGGCCCATACGCTAGCATTACTGAGCCAAACCCAAGTGCCGCCTCTGTGCCCTGAGCTCCCTTCCCTCCCACTGCCCCACCCCGGAGGCCCCCCACTGGCCGCCCTGCATGCCCCGCTGACGCACACGTGTTCAGACTTGGGCACCCACCTCTCTGCGTTAAACTCTTCTCTGGTTTGCCACAGGCGGCAACGCAGCCTCAAACAATGACCCCGAGATGGACGGGGAAGATGGGGTTTCCTTCATCAGTCCCCTGGGCATCCTGTATACCCCGGCTTTGAAAGGTAGCCACTCTGCCAGGTGGCAGGTCCAACTTCCTTTTGCTTCTCCCACCTAAAAATTCGGGGCTACTGATTTGAGTCCAGGATACAAAGGCATGATTCTGGGTCACTTGCAGGCAAGGTTTCCTAGTGCTCATCTCAGCAAGTCTCTGGATGCCAAGGTGTGTGGTCTGATACGGACACAGAGGCAGAAGACTGACAGCCAGGGGCCCAGTCCTAGAAAGCATAGCAGCGATAGTTGCCTTACCTGTATCGGCCAATCTGAGGATCATGAATTTGGACCCTCCTGTCTGCCCACAAAAAGGCACCCACTCATCCTCTGAGCTCCTCTCACCAGCTGCACCAGGGACTTCCCTACACACACCATGGCTTCAGTGGCAGTGGGACGTGGGAATGGGGACCAGCGAACCCACACTGAGCAGCTGGATATAAAGCACAGAGGCTGGGAATGGGTGTATAGGGTGGTCTCTGCAGCCTCAGGCTGAAGCTGACCCTCCCTCCTTGTCCCCAGTGATGGAGGGCCATGGGGAAGTGAATATTAAGCACTACCTCAACTGCAGCCACTGCGAGGTAGATGAGTGCCACATGGACCCAGAGAGCCACAGGGTCATCTGCTTCTGTGACCATGGGACAGTGCTGGCCGAGGATGGCGTCTCCTGCATTGGTAAGGGGGGTGATGGAGGAAAGGCCCATGGTGGTCACAGATGGCTTCCATGCTCTGGGACACCTCAGACACAGTTCTGTAAGCTTCCTGACCCTGACTGTCTGACCCCAACACGGGTGCTGTAAGGACTGGGCAGAGAGGCCTGTGTGTGAAAGGTGAGTCATGGCTCATGAAGGAGTTCTAAGTCACCTAGTCCCACCCCTAAGCCAGGGCGTGAACCTCACATCCCCACCAAGGGGACATCTCATCTACACTAGAATGCCCCCAAAACCAGGGACCTCACTGCTTCTACCACACACTGTTCCACTGGGTATGGGGGGGGAGGTTCCAGAGCCAGACCCTGCTCCTTCCAGCTTCCATGTCCAGGTCCCCTACTTGCAACACATTTTCAGGTGCAGTATTTGAAGACAGTGCTTCCGACCTCCTGCAAGTCTTCTCCAGATTAAATAACCCATTCACTTCAGTCAGTTTACACAGGACACAGTTTATGTCTCCTCTCCATCCCAGGGTCCTGAGTCCACAGGTGTTCCAGTTGCCA
Organism: Manis javanica; assembly: GCF_040802235.1. Classification (NCBI taxonomy): domain Eukaryota; kingdom Metazoa; phylum Chordata; class Mammalia; order Pholidota; family Manidae; genus Manis; species Manis javanica. The sequence goes on from NC_133156.1 coordinate 219,918,236, forward strand.
GTGCACTTTTTGAAACGTAGTGTCCAGGACCAGGCATGATACCCGTGTGGTCTGTGCCACCGTGCCCCTGGGACCCACCCTCCCACACTCTGGGCCCAAGGCTCCTGGGGCCACAGGAAGGAATTCAGCCTCGAGTGTTACTGACTGGCACACTCTATGACTGGGTCATACTGAGTCTGTAGTCACCGCAGGCCCCTGAATCTCTTCTGCAGCCACTATTGGCTTGTCTGTCAGCCTCACACTGTCATTGGGCAGTTGAGGTTTTGGATCAAAGTCCATCATTTGATATTTTTCCCTGCTACATGCTCCCACCACCCAAAAGCTACCACTGAAAGCGGTAAGACCAGAGCTAGCCTGCTTCGTGCCCCAGAAAAGGAAGGTGGGCAAGGCGCCTCATAGGGGAGAGGGGGCAGCTCTGCTCTTGGCCGAGGAGGGCGTCTTGCCCTGGGCCAGCTCAGAGGAGAATGACCACAGTCACCAGTGCCCGGGGAACCTGTCTTCCAGTGTCGCCCACGCCCGAGCCCCACCTGCCACTCTCACTGATCCTCTCCGTCGTGACCTCCGCCCTCGTGGCCGCCCTCATCCTGGCCTTCTCCGGCATCATGATTGGTGAGTGTGCGGGAGCCCTGAGCGCCCAGTGGGCATCAGGAGGGCTGATCTGGCAGAACAGAGCAGTGTCTCAGGCTGGGCTGCCGATCCTGAGGTATCGTTCTGGTGGGGTGGTGATCAGAGCAGCCCAGGCCAAGCCAAAACAGAAGCCCACCACCCTCCAGTCCCCGAGGACAGCTGCAGCTCCCCAGAGGTTCCCCAAACCTCGGGCCTGTGTGTAGCCTCGGCTGCTCAAGGATGGGGGTCCTTCTGCAGCAGTGGATGCAACAGCTGACACTCACCCCCACCTCCAGACTTCCCTGTCAGCTCCCATCAGACATGGGCTTCAGTGAGCACACGGCCTGGCCCATCCCTCCTAGTGTCTCCAGCCCCACCTTTCCCCACTCTGAGCCGGGAATGCAGTTTGTTTCTGCGTGTTTCCTCTTACGGCCATGAACCAAGGCAAGCTGACCCATGGGTTGTAGAGGACCCAGCAGGGTCCAGCCTTACTGCTCTGGCTGCTGGGAATGCCCAGGCGAGTGGGCAGGGGCCTGAGGGCCTGAATGCCCTGGCAGAGGGGCAGGCTTGGCTCCCAGCAGCGTGTCCAAGCCACCGCCTCTGATGTGAGGGACTGTGGGGATGGACAGGGCGGCAGCTGCATGCGCTAGTCCCTATGACGCCATCCTGCACAGGGACGGGATGCTAAGAGCTAGCACTCCTTCCATACTCACCCTATGACACAGCTGCTCCCTTTCACAGAGGAGGGAGCTGAGCCCACAGCAGTTAACTCACTCTCCCTGGCCATAAGTGGTGGGGCTGGGCTTTAAACACAGAATCCACCTGGCACATCACAATTTCACCCTGCCTCCCCCAGAGTTCGCCTACAGAACGTTCTCGTGTGCAGTGATAAAAAAATGGTCACTTGCATTAATAAAGCTCTTTAGAATTTTTCAAACCATTTTGTGTTGGTGAATTCATATCATTATGGCAACCCTAGGGGGTGGGGAGTGGGGAGCTTAGGTTACAGGACAGAAGTTACGGTCCCTGCTTACAGAGAAGGAGACTGAGGTCCAAAGAGATCACATGACCCGGTCAATGTCACTCAGCTTGTGACAGAGGCAGAACTAGAAAACGTCCTCAGGCGCCAGTTTAAAGACCTTTTCCCTTGAGTTTCTCGCCGCGCTGACCTGCATCTGTCCGCAGTATACCGCCGGAAGCACCAGGAGCTGCAAGCCATGCAGATGGAGCTGCAGAGCCCCGAGTACAAGCTAAGCAAGCTCCGCACCTCGACCATCATGACCGACTACAATCCCAACTACTGCTTTGCTGGCAAGACTTCCTCCATCAGTGACCTGAAGGAGGTGCCTCGGAAGAACATCACCCTCGTTCGGTGAGTGCCCACCACTGCCCCGTGGGTAAGCAGGGGGTGTGTGGAGGGGCATTCTAGGGGACCAGCTGTCACCCCCACACCATGGATCTTCCTAGCCATAAGAAGCCAACAAAACCATCTTTGAGGGGGCCCAGCCCTCTCGGGGGAGAAGGATTAATGTTCAGGGCCATTTGGGGGATATTTAATCATTTATGTTAACATCCCTTATATTCATGAGGTTTGTACAGTAAGAGGAGAAATAGATGGGAGGAACTAGGACTCTCCTCAAAGCCCAAGCACGTGCCCCCTCTCCAGGCCTTTCTGCCCTTCCCTCCTCTGAGCTCCCAGAGCAGCCCATGTACCCTCCCTCTCCACTGAGCACACCCCACAGAGGGCAGGGCCTTATCTATGTACCACTATGTCCCTGGCAAAGATAGAGCCTCAATAAGTCTGCATGAACACTGAACCCATGTTCTGAATCCCTGGGTGGAATGCACAGCAAAGCCAGGTGGAGGTGCTGCTCCGGAGTGTGCACGTGACCTGCTGCCTCTGCGGGCCTCTCTCGCGACCTGCCCTCCTCCGCCTATCTTGTCTTCTCCTTTGCACAGGGGTCTGGGCCATGGTGCTTTTGGGGAGGTGTATGAAGGTCAGGTGTCTGGAATGCCCAGCGACCCAAGCCCCCTGCAAGTGGCTGTAAAGGTAAGAGGCAGCTCCATCCTGGGCTGACCTTGGCTGGCGGGCTCTGGATGGCTCTCGACTCACATCCTGTCCTGACACTGACGGGATGCTAAGAGCTAGCACGCCTTCCATGCCTCTCCTCCTCCCTGCCTCCCCTTCTGTGCACAGACACTGCCAGAGGTGTGTTCCGAACAGGATGAACTGGATTTCCTCATGGAAGCCCTGATCATCAGGTAAAGCCACAGAGAGACGCCCTCCCCTCCCCTACTCACCCCCTCTAAGGAACCCAGGACATTTCCGACAGACATGTCTCCGAGGGAAACAGTGCTGTCCTCCCGCTCGGACCTCCTCCCCAATAGCAGACTCCCCCAGATTGTTAACACATCTTACCAGAGTGAAAAGCCCCAGATGGTTGTCTCAGAAAACAATCTCTGTGGCTTAATATCCAACTGATAACACTCTGCCTTCAACCAACATCCCTGTGTCATCCACTGGTTCTTTCCCCTTTTTTCTTAAGAAATAGGACATGCTAGTTTTTGACAGTAGAAGATATAATCTCCCTCCAGGTAAGCCCCTCACTAGTCACAGCTCTTTGGCCTCATGTAAAGGAAATGTGCCCCTAACATGACAGAGGCCACCCACCCTGGTCCACACCGGCTGGCCTGCGCCCTCCCACTTGCGGCTCTGCCGCCCTAACTGGGAGTGTCAGTGCCCAGTGCTCCTGAGGGAACTAATCTGCTCTGATGGCAGATCACCTTAAGGAGGACACAGCTGTTCACCCTTGCAAGCCAGCAGACTCACAGCGTCCTGACACTGTGGGGCCTTGAATGTCCTGACAGGTTGGGGTGGCCTGGGGTCTCCGCCCGGTAGAAGTGGCAAGGGAACAAGTATGGGGCAGTGTGTGACAGGCCTGTGGGGTCTGGAGCCCAAGAGGACACACAAAGCAGGCTTAGCAGCTCACTTTATTCATGTAGTACATGATTATTGAATAAAACATGGAATGTATAAGATTACTTGGAAGGAGACCCGAATCATCAACTCTCACTACTTTGTGATAACTCATCGCTGCTATATGTCCATGTATTGTCACCAGCCTGTCAGTTCTGTGTGTGTGCGCCCAAGTGGAGTTCACTGCCCCTGCCCCAAGGATCCCATTAACAAGAAAACCCAAGTCTTGGGGTCTCTCGGCCCATGAGGAGTCCACGGTGGATCCACATGCCCCTCCTCCTCACGCTCTTTCACATGGGGTCCCCTGGCAGGTCTTACACAGTCCCTGGTAGAAGCAACTCCTCCAACTTCTCTGCCTGAGGCCTTCCTCAGAGAACTAAAGCATGAATCCTAGGGAGTGAGAGGTCTCTGAGAAGGACCTCGATGCCCCCTGTCCCCTACCCTTTCTCACCCATGGGCCTGTGCAGCAACCTCCTGCCTCCAACCCAACACTGTTGTACAGACTGAACTGCCAGATCTGCTCTCAGGTTCTTCCATCTGCTCAGCAGTGAGATTCTCCTCTGTGTAGGCTCAGCACGGGACCCCTGCTACACACATTTACAGAATGCATTTATGTAATGCGTAATTACACAATTACGTAATGCAGCTGCTGAAAACATAACTTTGTGTCCTGCTTTTCCCACTTAAGATTTTCCCAGACACAGCTCAGTTAAATTTGATTACCCCCCTCCTCCCTGCAGCAAATTCAACCACCAGAACATCGTGCGCTGTATTGGGGTGAGCCTGCAAGCCCTGCCCCGATTTATCCTGCTGGAGCTCATGGCAGGAGGAGACCTCAAGTCCTTCCTCCGGGAGACCCGCCCTCGCCCGGTGAGTGAGAACCAGTCTTTCCCCAGTTGTCATGCCCAGGAAAGGAGCAGGGGTGGAAGGAGCAAAAGCATCACAGTGGGACCAAGGTGTCGGCCCTTGGGCTTCAATCCGGGGGACTGACCAGGGGAGAGTGGGCAGGAAGTGGCCAGCGGCTGAGCTGGGCCCTGGGAAGCCTGTGGAGTGGAATCTCTGGCCCGAATCCGTTTTTATGGCGTGCTGATTCTGGAAAACCAAACTAGGGACAAGCACAGTGGGGGACATCCATGCCAGTCATGTCACTAACTCAGCCAGTTGACTTGGGGAAGGTCACAGGATATCCACTCATTCTGAACTCTACTGTCCTCATCTCTCAAATGAGGACATCCTGAACTTGTAATTTTACTATCAAAATAAAGTGCTGACATATTTAGGAAGGAGCTACTGTTAAGGGCTAGAGTTTGGGGCATTGAAGAAACCTAGGTGGGCCCAGGAATGCCCTGCCCCAGCCCTGCTTAGCTGTTAGACAACCATGTGGCTTAGGGTAGTCCACCCCCGCTAACCTGAGGCCCTGCATCTGAAATCAAGTGCTGGACTGAAACATCTCACAAGTGGTTCTAAATTATAAAATGCAGCATGCTGGGAGGACCCAGATCCAGCTGCCCATCCCTGTCACTGCCAGCGTCCTCAGGACTTGTTTAACCCGGGAGGTCCACTGTGTGTGGACTGAATGGCACCCCAGAAGCCCCTGCGGGAAATGCTGGAGGCAGTGCTCTCTGAACTGGGCACGACACATCCCGAACCACAAGTGCCTGCAGAGCCTCTGCTGCCAAAGGAGCACCACACCCAGCGGCAGGCTCGGGGACAAGGCTGCTTCCGGCTCCTCCTTTGCCCAGAAAGCATACCCAGGGTGCTGACTGGCTCGATCCACCCGGCTCTCTTCATTACTGACTTTGCCCCCGTCCACACCTCCTCCAACCACACCCACGGGCACGCTCGCGATTCCGATTGCCAATTCTGCTTCTGTGCAGACCGATTAGCAGGGCAGTTAATTTGCTCTGAGCCTCTGAAAACAGAGTCCAGATATGCCTGGCAAGGGGTTAATGCCTAGGGAGATTTAGTCCCTGCAGTGCGCCAGGCTTGGGGGCATTTGAGACGTCAGCCATCCTCAAGTCCTGAGTGATGGCAGCTCAGACACAGAGACACCTGACTCCAGGGAGACTAGGACAGGGTCCTTCTTGGGTAGGAACTGAGAACATTGTCCTGGAGAGAGAAAAGGTATTCCCAATACTACTGCAAGGTGGATAAATAGTTCCTCCAAATTATAAACTTTACTTTCCCCCAGGAAATGGAGACTGGCTCTCTCACCATGCCCAGTACTGCTGACCCAAGGAGAGCCAAACCCAAGGCCCCTGGCCAAGACCCCCAGCCCCCACACCCTGACCCGTGACCACTGTAGAGCCCTTAATGAAGCATTCACTCTGTGGGTTCTCATAACCACCCCGTAGGGCTGACAGTGTATGCTGCTCTCACAGGCGGGGACACTGTGGCTTGGAAAAGCAGAGCAATTAGCCCAGGTCACCCAGCCAGTAAGGGACAAGCAGGGATGGAGACCAGGCCAGCTAACCTCTGAAACACCCTGCTCCCTGTGTTTGCGTGCTATGCTCCAATCACTCGGGACTGTGCACTGTGTCCATATTTACCCGTCCTTTCTCTGACCTGCTCTTCTGAGGAGCTCAATTTTAACTCCTGGAGTCTTGCCTCCCCAACCCAGATCCTTAAGCCCAGCCCAGGGCAGTTTTGGTTCCTTATGCCTATGGGACCTGGAATGAGTCACTTCATGCCTCTCAGTCCTCAGCCTTCTCACTTTTAATGTGGAAATAGCCTCTCTTCCCTCTTGACCACACAGGACATAGCACAACGGAGACCATATACGTTGACTTGGCTGTACTGCATGTAAGGTGCCGCCCGATGTTCCATCAAGGAGAATATTCCCCTCCCTAAATTATCTCCCCCAAAACTGAAGCATGTTCCAGAGAAGCACGGCTCCTTTCTGCCTCCTCCAGACCCAGACAGTTGCAACAGTGAGTCTCGGGGAGGCTCTGATCTGTAGCGGAGAAAACCCCAGCCAGCATCTAGGCAAATCCTAGTTCTGCTCCAATCAAGCAGCCAGCCCCCAGGACCCAGGGAACCACCGCCACGTGTCGAGCACCGTGCTGGATACCTGCCTCCGGGACTTCAAAGCTTGCTTGGAAACATAGTAAAAGAGACCAGAACAGAGTGAATATGACATGCCTGATGACATGCTGCTGCAGACTATGGGGATTTAGGATGAAAAGAGATGCTAAGAGGGTATGTAGCCTCCAGAGAAGACTTCCCAGAATTCCACAAGGCAGTCAGGAGGCAGAGACTGCTGCCCCCAGAGTGCGGCGCCAGCTTCTTCTGCAGCAAAGTGCCATCACTGGGAAAAGCTTGAGATGGCTCTTCAACTGCCCAGCATTTCCTGAAAACTTTTCTTTTTCAGAGTCCACTTGAGGTCTAGATCTTCTTAAAGAAAATTCATTTTTAAAAATATTTTAAACATTTAAGTAGAGCAGTTTTAAAACAAGATTATCCCCCTTGATTTCCTCACAGGCTTGTTTATAAGTTTGGGGCATTCTGATGTTCAAAAAGATTGAAGAGGAAGAATGTGCAGAATAGATGACACGGGAAAGGGCAGCTGGCTGCCCATTACACTGACCTGCGGAGCTGCGACCCTGCAGACACTGCGCCTGCCCACAGAGACTGAGTCATCAGTCTGGACGGGGGGCCCAGGCCTCTGCTTGGTTTAAAGGCACCCGGTGATTGCTACTGTGCAGCCAGGGTGGAGCCCCCAGAGGACAGCATGCTGGGTTAGGCCTCCCTGTGGGTGCTTGAAGCTAGAGTTCCAGATCTTCTCCCCACAAGAGCTTTTCATCAGTGGTGGCTCTGTCTCCCCTCAGAACCAGCCCTCCTCCCTGGCCATGCTGGACCTTCTGCGTGTGGCTCGAGACATCGCCTGCGGCTGTCAGTATTTAGAGGAAAATCACTTCATCCACCGGTGAGTCAAAGTGACTTCACTCTTGCCTCAGCCTTCCATCAGCCTTCTGCGTGCTTCCCTATGTGTCTCAGGGGCCCAGCTCTTCCCCCTCAGAGAAGGATGGGTCTCTCTCCAAAGTCATTTGGAGAACTCAGCTTCATCCATCTTTACGATGATTGCTTCCTCTATCACGGCTTCATCTGCCCCACATGCTAGAGACCTGCATGGGCTACTCTTGACCCATGGAACTCCTGCCTGACTTTTGCAGTGGAATGCTCAAGTCCAACATCACATTAATGTTTCCCCCATCTGGAAGCTGGGTGCCTTAAGGGAAGTTACAGGAGTTCATATTTTCACGTATTTGACTGTGGGTAAATCGAAGGCAAGGACCCTGTGTTATTCAAGCTCATATCACTGGCATATTCTGGGGGCACAGTAAATGTTTGTGGGATAAATTGGTTTTTCTAAAGTACTCTAAAAGGAAGCATAATGATTATTTTCTTACTTTCTCTCCTTCATTTCTTCCACTCTATATGATACTTGTGTTTAAATAGTAGACATTAAGTCTACATGTACTGCTATAGACGTGAGAAATAATACACCTCTTTCCATGTGGATGTTGATGATTTTCTCAGCTGAGAGCTTGATTCTGAAATCTGAAAAGTCAAATAGGTTGTTGAGCTCTTTGCAAAAGCTCTTCCTAACAGTTTGCTTCCAGTTTGGTAAATAACAACCTGATGAACTAACAGTCATTTATGAACCTCTGTCTTCACAGAATGTAAGACATGGTCCTAAGAATTAGAATATGCAAGTGCAAAGTAGAAAATGAAGGAAGTTGTATGAGCGTAGAAATAGAGAAGCATGTAAGTAGATACCAAGCTATGCTTTCTTCCCTAGCAAAACTGGGGAATTAAAGATCAACAAACACACTTGCCTGGGTTCACAAGGTCATTCCTAAAACAAGGCAGTAAACTCGCACTGGTTCCTCTTTTTACTGTCACCTCGTCATTTTGGTCTTCAGACCTTCCTCCTGATTCTAACCTTTTCCAGCTTATGGATCACCGTGCTTTACAGAAATAACAGCAGGAAAGAGGAGCCAGGACCCGCCCTGTGTGTTCCCATCCAAAGCCACAGCCTCCTGTCCAGAGTGCAGTCAGCCCTGACATTGCTGTTCTTGCCCTTTTAGTTGTGCCCAGAACCTTCCATATACCTCAGCTCTGGGCCTTAATGTTGCTCAGACACGAGAAGGCCATGCTCTTTTTGGAGTTATTCCTTGGTTAGAGCCATCTCTCCATTTTTGGTCAGTGTCCTGTAAGTCTGGACCCATCTCAGAACGACCTATGCAGTCACTTCGGTGACTTCAGACATGTCCCTGCAGCTCTCGCTGAGCTCATTTCTGCTTTTCTCGTCTCCGCCCAATGTTAGTCCCAAGTATACAGATTCTCTGGCTGAGGGGTTGTATCCATCTTTCCTCTAACGTTTTGACATTGCTTTCCTAGACATTTTGACTATACCCGGTGCTCTGTTATTGTAGATAATAAGATAACAGGATCACATTCTCTCAAGATTCCTATCTTCTATATCTGTAAATAGTGGCTGAAGGTTAGAATTAGATGCCAGAGTAATAGTTTGTTGCTCTTTTTATCTTTTTCAAGAAATGAAATTGTCAAAAATCGAATCAAGAATGTTATCAGATGACCTACTTTATAAGCAAAGGGCAACTTCTAGCAGAAACTGTCCATCTCAAAGCTTTTCATCTGGGGTAGTTGCTATTTAAAAAGCATCTTTTACAACTTCTAACCACCTAGGAAGTCTGTGGCACACTCCTACAATAGTATTACCTCTAATTCCCTCTCCCCTCCACCCTTTATCTGCTTTAAGATTCACGGACTCCCTGCACACACACCTCCTGAATCCAGAGCAAGACTCCCTCACCAGATCACATGCTCCCATTTTTCTATTAGATCTGTTTCCTTTGGACGTGGCTTATTGCTATTTCAAGAATTATGTGTCATTCTACCAATTCTTGGTATGTTCTGTAATAATTACATTTACTTTCTTGCCATTAAATTCAAGATCACTTTTCTAAGCAGCCATTCCATGCACATCCATGTAAAGACCTTCGTGGAGACATAGAATATTGTTCTGATCTACTTCACTATGTCTCTCTTGAGAATTAATGACTATCTATTTTTTTTCTTTTTGATGTCATGTATGCTATGCTTTCATAGTTTTGTTAGGGCATTTTATGCACAGTTGCTCCTCAAAATTCAACTTAAACCTTCTGGATCAGGTCATGGGTACCAAAACTTGTCTCCCACCCTGACCCATTGTTGTGGCAGCTTAAGCCATGATCCCCCAAACCAGATCCTATTTTTCACAAATACTACCCAGTTGTCCATTTCCCAGGTCCTTCTTTCTTAACCAAAGATCAGGACCTTCATGAAACACTACCTATGTCCCCAAGGAAGTACTTTTTTTCCCTGGCCAGGACCTTAATATTATTAGAGACCCATTCCTGGCACAGCCTCATGCCCACATGCATGTCAAGACTGGGTAAGCTGTCCATCAGTGTACGTTGGCACATCTTGGAAAGCCAGTCATGCCTTACAGACATGCCACAGGAAAACAAGCCATCCAGGGTATGACAACAAAGGCAAGGTGACTTTATAACTTGAAAGAAGTGATTCTTCAGCCATGATGCATACAGCTTAGCAAAGGCTGTAGATAGAATCAGGGATGTATTAGACTGAAGAACCCAGCCAGTGCTCTGTTCCAAACAAGAGCCTCTGCCCAAAAAGCATTTCTTATGTCCCATGTTATCTTCTTTTAGTGTAAGTTTTTTAATAAAGTGAGGATAATAGTAGTACCCTGTATCTTAAAGGATTGTTGTGAGAATTAGATATGAAATACTTAGGAATAGTTTTTAGTGTGTGGATTCTAGTTCCTGTTGTTGTCATTTGCATTGTTACCCCATTCAACATTTTCAATCATCTCCCCTAAGCCTTTTCCATTTGTCTGTTTGTTCTGAGGCCTGGAACTGGTATAGCTATTTCCTTCATACTAAAAGAAATGTAGTAAAGGAAATAGAGGCAGAGAAGGGAACTGTTTGAACTTAAACTTGGAGGTAACAATCCTTGTGATGTATACTATATATTTCTTGTTCCAGAAATAAAATCATGAAATTCATTTCCTCACTTTTTTCTTCCCAGGGACATTGCTGCCAGGAACTGTCTCTTGACCTGTCCAGGCCCTGGAAGAGTGGCCAAGATTGGAGACTTTGGGATGGCCCGGGACATCTACAGGTGAGTCCTGTGATGGCCCTCACCCATCAAAGCCCTCTCCCAGCCTCATCCCCTCAAGAGAATGGGACGTAGCTGCTAGGGCCCTAAATCATCTCTGGTATCTTGTCATCTTGCCACCTAAAATTTCATTAAGTTCCTTTTCAAGAAATAGAACCCTTAATTAGTACCCGTGCCTGAAGGTCTATTATAGGGTCACACTGCCTGCAGTAACTGATGCCAGGATATTACCAAGGCTGTCTTTCTGGTTCCACTCTAATCCTAGTATGCTCTGAGTCACAGAATAACCTGGATACTTGATGTGGGGAAAGCTGCCTAATAAACTTTAACTTACCTAGCCCTCTACGCAGTACTCAGGAATCCTAAGCAGGATCCTTCAGCCCAGGGAAGAGGACCCCAGAACTAGCGGGATTCAGGTCCAGCTCCCTGGACTTCTGGCCCACGCCAGGAAACACGAGAGTGTAGTTCAAAGCCCATAGGTGCCGAGCTCAGCTTCATTTCTTTTTCCCTGTCATATTCTCAAGACGACATCAACAAAACAAGGTAAAATAATTTTTACTTTAAAAACAACACTTCTATTTTACTTCATGTTATTCTTCTCTTCCCCACCCCTAGTTCCTTCTTTGTCTTATTTTTTTACAACAGTGACTTGCTCCATGAGCTAAGCGAGCCACCCCTTTGCATGGTCAATAATCACACCTTCCCTGGTCCAGGGGTAGAGTGAGGAGAGATGCTCATATAGAGTTTCACTCTTTAAGAAAGAGGAGACTCTGAGGCCCCCAGCAGAACTGGTAACAGTGTCCATGGGCTGAAAGTGCTGATGGCATCCTGTTGTTACAGGGTGGTAGCACGTGGAAGATTATGAGTTAGTAATGTTTGCAACTGCAGTCATCTGCCACTGGTATCCAGCACCTTACCTTACGTGCTCCACTTTACCTTCGTTTACTGCCCAGAGCCTTCAGCCTTCCTTCCCCTCCTTCCTCAGAATTCCCTGGGGTTGCCTGGCCATAGGATACAAATATGCAGCATGACTTAGTGAGCCCTCAGTGAGGGGGCCCTTCCTCACCTCTGACAGCGTCCGGCTCTGGGCTTCACAGCCCCAGCTTTCCTACAGCCCCACTGTTCCCACACACCCTGCACAGTTCCATGTGCCAGGACCGGCCTTTGGGACAGCTTCTTCGCCACTCGGCTCCATCATCCCCCACTATGAACCTTTCCTCTTCCTTACCCCAGCCTCAAGTAGAACAAAACAGATATGCATATGTGTCGCTGAGTTTTGTACATACATCCATCACTATGTGTTGTTCTGTACTGCAGTTATTTATATGTCTAATCCACTAAATTGTATCCTTGGAAGAGCAAGACTATGACTTATTTATGTCCTCGGCATATGACCGAGTGCCTGAGACATACTAAATACTCAGTACCTGTTTACTGAAGCAATTAATTAATCTAGGGAGCTGGTGGAGAACTGCCTCCTGTAATGCACCCCAAAAGGAGAACACAGGTCTAGAAGTGAAGCTGGCTTCAAAGGTATGGGTTAATTTATTAGTTTTTGTTAATGATGTCATTATTGCAACTCACTGACAAAAACTAATAAATGAACTCACAGGCTTTTGAGGCCAGCCCCACCCACAGCCCTGTGTCTATCAGAAGCAGCTTCCCACCTGCTACCGAGGTTATCTGTTGGTGCCTGTGTTGCACTAAGGACTGTATAGGTGCCGATGTGGAGCCAGAGTGCATAAGACATAAGCCCGGCTCTCCGTTCTCCCATTTTAGACCTTGTGGTACTGTGGGTCATCAGGAACTGGCTACACTTAGAAGGGTGGAGTAATGTCATTCACTGTGAGTTATCATGAACAAAACCCACTAGGGAAATCTGACCATCTGAGAGTGGATAGTTTGGTCATTGCATAGATCTTTTCTTTTACACTTCCAGCAGGCTGTTTTGTCTCTTGTTAAATCATACCAAAGTTCTTCACCAAGCGATCTGTGTTCCCCTGTTCTCCTCCCAAATGACAAGAACCCTCATTAAGGTAAAACCTTTGATGAGCCCGCCTTGTTGCCACAGCCGGCAGAGCTCCTGCTCAGAGCCATCTCCAGAACCAAGCTCACGCTTCCTCTGCTCCCCCACAGAGCAAGCTACTACCGGAAGGGGGGCTGTGCCATGCTGCCCGTCAAGTGGATGCCCCCAGAGGCCTTCATGGAGGGAATCTTTACCTCTAAAACAGACACGTGGTGAGTCTCTCTACGGCCCTCCTCCGGGTCCCACTGCAGGCCTTACGGGAATGCTCTTGGCCAAATGATCCCACACTCCCAGGGGGAGGGTAAGAGGAGAAGGATCAACATAACTGCCACAGGGCTCTCAAAGGTAGCCATGTATCAGAGTCATCAGAGAGGCCTGGTAAAACACCAGTTACTGGACCGTGCCCTGAAAGCTTATAAGAAGCTTCGGAGATCTGGGGGCTGAGAATCTGCATTTCTAATGAGTTCCCAGGTGATGCTGAAACTACTGGCTGGAGTGCCGCAAACTAAGAGTCACACGTGATGGTTTTCTTTTTGCATAACAGCAAAGTTGTTTTTTATTCCATTAATGCAACACTGAGTTAAGATTAGAAAAACTGATCAATGAAACTCTCCACATTAACAGAAAAAAAAAGGGAAGGGGAAAATGAGGAGCACCAAAGTGCAGCAGTTGATAGTGTGGTGAGACCCACTCTAGTTAAGAGTTAGTTTAAAAAAACACTGTCTGTACATTAGATGTGCAGAAGTTACCCTCCGGCACGACTGAAACTTAGTTCTCCTTAACCAACTCCGGCAGCGCTGCCTCTGGCGTTGCAGCCGGATTCCATCCCTTGCCTTCCTGGAGCTCCGGAGGGAAGAAACTACGTAACCCCAGTCTAATCGGAAGAAACGCGTGCAGATCCCAACTGGCCATTTTTACAAAGTCCCTCCCTGACCAGTGATCCTCCAAATGGACAAGGTCACCAAAAGCAAGGAGAGTCTGACAAGTTGCCAAAGAGCCTAAGGGAACATAACTAAATAGAGTGGGATATTCTAATGAGGTCCTGGGGCAGAAAAAGGAAATTCAGCAAAAACTAAAGAAATCTAAATAAATTATGGGCTCTAGTTAATAACACTGCCTTAATATTGGCTCATTAATTCCAACAAATGCACCATGCTAATGTAAGATGCTAGAAACAGGGATCTGCGTGTGGGCTACGTGGGAACTTTTTGTATTATCTGCATACATTCTTTATGATCTAAAACTGTCCTTGAGAAAATAAATATTTTTTAATATGATAGATATATAAAAGTAATAGAAAGTTTGGAAGACAGAGTCAAATAAATCTCCTAGAAAATAAAACAGCTATAAACAGATGGGATGTATAGGAAAGAAAAGAAAATTAAGAGGATTAGACCATTAGGCCTAATTAATTGGCAAACAGGAGTCCCAGAAAACATGAACAGAGGAAATGAAGGGAATAAAAATATCAAAGAAATAATTCAAGATTTCCTGGAACAGAAGGCCATACATTTCCAGAATGAAAGTAGCCACCAAGTGCCAAGCACCGTGAGTAAAAAGAGCCACAGGAGGACATCATCGTGAAATTTCAGTCACTGTGGTCAAGTTTCTGCAAGCTTCCAAGGAGAAAATAAAATAATAGCAAAAAATGGCCAGTGAGGAAATTCAAGTGGTATCAGATTTCTCAAGAGCAACACAGGAACCCCAGAAGGCAATGGACCAAAGTCCTCCAAATTATGAAAGCCTTGCACTGAGGTAACACCCTAAGACGGTGAGGCCACGATGATCAGGGTCCCCTTCCTGACCCACGTGTGAGGGCGTGAGCAAGAGCCGTGGGTAATTTAAGCCCCTGAGATTTAACTTACCCCTGCCCAGTGGATCTCAACATGTGGGCCTCAGATCAGCAGCAGTGGCACCTGGGACCTTGTTAGAAACACAAACTCCCAGCTCCACCTCAGGCCTAAGTCAACAGAAACTCTAGGGGGAGTGCAGCCCTCTGGGTTTGAAGGAGTCCTCCAGGTGATTCCGTGTGCACTGCCAGCACACCCCATCCAGTCACAGCTAAATAATTGCTCTGGACACACATGTCCTGTGACCCAGCGGTTCTAAGTGTCCACATTAGAGAGAGGTGGGCACAGACAGAACTGGGCGAGGATGTTCATTTGCAAAGTTGTTTACAATAGAAAAAAAAAAAAAAGCAAAAACAACCTATCCCTCAAGATAAACTGTGGTTTATGTATATCATGGAAAACTATTCAGCAGTATTTTAAAAAATACACTAACCTATATGCATCAACATGGATAAATCTCAAAGCAATGTTTAGTAGAATAAAAGCAATTTCCAAAAAGGAGTAGGATATCATTTAGGTATAAATTCACAACACAAAGATTATGTCTATAATGTAGATTCTTCATTGTTTATGCTTTCACACATTGTAAAAATGTGATAACATACATGGGGAGGCTACGTCCTGACTTCAGTGGAGGAGAAGAGAGAAGAAAAGGCTGGAAGGTGGGCGTACCTGTATGTATGTTGTTTCTTCAGAAGGAGGAGCACTGTCCCAAATGAACAAAAACTCTAAGCGTGTGGATGCACAGGCATCCATTGAACTACTTTGCTTTTTTACAGTTTCGATTATTTCAGTTAAAATGTTTAAAGAAACAAACAAAAACTTCAGACACTGGTAAGTGCTACACAGATGACAAAGCAGAAGATTGAAGTGCAGGTGTCAGAGGAGGGGAGCTGACTTAGTAAAGAGAAGGGGGGAAGACTCCATGGAGGAAGCGATGTTTCAACACTTTTCCAGCTGAGGCAAAGTCACATGTTAAAGGCCAGTGGCAGGAACAGGTCCTCAGGGCTGGAGCAGGTGAGCCCTGGGGGCCCTGGTAGTTGAGATGGAAGGGCAAGCTGGGCGGAACAGGAACGGCGTTAGGACCCAGGCTAGGGGATGTGGGCTTTATCTGGAGTGTGCTTTTGAGATGCTCTGCAGGAGTTGGAAGCCCGAGAGTAAGTGTGGTCTTAAAAAAAAAAAGAACCCTGTGCCCACTGCCATGAAAATGGACTGGCGTGGGCAGGCCAAGTTGGGAAACAAATTAGGAAAATACTGAACATTTCTAGGAGAGGAACGAGACTTAGTGGCAGCAGTGGAGGCCATTAAAAGTAGCCAGATCCAAGCTCTGTCTGGAGAGTAGTTAGCTGGGCTGCAGAAGGCTGGGTGTGGGGTGGGAGGTGAAAAGAGTGAGATTAGGGACTCAGAGGTTTGCAGCGTGAGTGGATGGACAAACGGTGGTACCTCACTGGCAGGAAAGGTGGGGGGCCTGTCAAGTCTGAGTTGCCTATTAAGATAGGCCAGTGGAGAGGTTCCCTGGCCTTCTGATACATGAATTTGTAGCTCAGAAAGGCAGACAATGAATCAGCTGGCTGGATATTTGATACAATATGGCGACTTTTGGTTCCCATTTTTCTTAAAAGTATAGCCCACCCTCTACCACACCTGGGGGCAATCTTACATCTTCTGGTAATGAATAAAGGAAAATAGCATTTAACTTTAAAAGGCTGATAAGCACAGCATAATTCATGATTTTAAAACCTTTTTGTCAGCTTATCTTCATTGACTCAAATTTTTAAATAATTTTATCAGCAATCATTTAACCTATTTCCATCATTTCAGGCAGAGTAAGTTTAATATCAACAGAAACAGAGTGGGATTTTTAAAAATACTCGCTTTTATTTGATTTTGAATGCTTTGGTGCAAAGCCTTGGGCCTGTTACCCCTACTTAAGACAGGCTTATGGGTGATTAAAGAACCATCTGGTACAGGTCTTCCCCTATCTGAAAGCAGAGCATTCCTATGAAACCTTTCCTAAGCTGAAATGGCATAAAGTGAAGAAGCAATTACCATTAACTTATAGGGAAAAACTTTTAGCATTCCCAGACCCCAAAAAATAACTCCCTTAGGCTTTTCTGATACCTTAAGACACATATTGCTAGTGGATCCTTGAAACAAATCCATATAAAGCACAAACGCCCACAGACACGCTTCAAAGTGCTGGTGCCTTGGTGCGGAGATGCTGAGTGGTTCCCAGGGAAGGAGCCTGCGGGCTGCCGCTGGGGTCTTCCGCTCCGTAGGTGTAACTGCCTCTGTAAGGCTTCCCGCGAAACCCACACAGAACATGATAGCCACTTTCTGCCTTCTTTATAAAGTCAAAAATCCTCTTCAAATTTCTTTCAGTTCACAAAAACAGGTACTAAGGTATGTCTTTTGTGAAAGCAAAGTGGCTTAATGCAAACGTTTGAAAGGCAGGGGGATTTCTGTACACAAAATATAAATCTGCCTTAGCGATATAGGGTTGCTCCTATTTAGGATGGGCCTGGCCTATAGGTGATTCATCTGGCATATATAACGTAGGTTTGTCTTTTGGGTTCCTAGATAAAATACAAAATAGTTATAACTGAATTTCAGATGAACAGATAAATTTTGAGTATAAGTCTGTACCATGCAGTATTTAGGATATACTTAAAATTTTGTAAAGTATTTCTTGTCTATCTGGAATTCATGTTTGACTGGTGTCCTGTATGGTTATTTGATAAAATCTGACAACCCTGCTTACCTTGTATTACCAGAGTTCCATGACTGACACTATTTCTTGCTCCCTTGAACTCCAAAACAAGAAAATACATCTCTTTGCAGTCTATATGTGGTTTTCTCAAAAGACACTGCAATCTATCACCTATCTACCTATCTGCTTATCATCTATATATCTATCATCTATCTACCTATCTATCATCTATCTATCTACATATCTATCTTTCTATATCTATCATCTATCTATCTGTCTATCTATCTATCTATCTATCTATCTATCTATCTATCTATCTATCATCTATCTATCTATCTAGAAAGCAGGCAACATACAGCTGCAATTTGCTGCCAATTTCTTGCATGACTTTGCTTATTTTATTTTTGCTTTGAAGGAAGACAGACCACCAAACAGAGAGAAACAATGTATGTATGGGCAATTTGTAGGTAGCAGAATCAAGAGATCTAATAATGTATTCTGGTCTGTCTCCGGTTAGTTGTATTATAACGTCTGCTTCAGCCTTCTCACCTGATGAGTTTGGAAACTGTCTTTGCCCAAACTTCCTCACAAGACTGAAGTTTCACCGAGATGATGTTAGTAAAAGTACTCTGTGTTCCTTAGTGAATGGAGGAGTTATTGTTCTTTATAACATTTGAGATAATATTTATTAACATCAGAAAACTACAACCAGATACAAAAACAAAAATAGGCCTTTTTTTGGTCAAAAAGGTAATTATAAAATTAAAAGTTTAGTCAAAATATCAAAGAAGAGGTTTTTGGAGCACAATAAATATCATTTTAAAGTTAATTTAAAACAAATAACAAATGAGCAATCAAGTACATTTCTGTAAAAAGAGAAATTTAAAAATGCCCTACCAGATAGTAAAACAAATACACAAGAAGTAAAACAGAATATTAGCAATACAAGAGGCAGACTAACAGATGAAGTGGGTAGCCCAGAAATTCTTATTTTTACTCACAAGTCAATAGGTAAGGGGGAAATGATTTTATGAACAACGTTAAAAAAGTGGTTGTTTGGAAAAACAATTTAGTTTAGATCCTTACCTCACAGTGTATGCCAAACCAAATTCCAACCAGATTTGAGAAGAGAGAAAAAAAACAAATACAACTAGAAGAAAATAGCAATTATTCGTCTAATCTTTGGTGAAGGGAAGATGGTACAATCAATACAATAGATGGAGAAAATCACAAAATTAAAAAAAGAATTTTTTTGACTTCCTAAAAATAAAGTCTTTGGTATGCTAAAAAGTAGAAGTATTTGAATTTTGGATAGAAGGTTAAAATCTCTAATACCTAAACTATGTCTACAAATCAAAAAAATGGATATATACCAAACCAATATGTGAATTAAAATGGGCAAAAGATAACAATTCATAGGAGAAAAAAATGAAAGTGAGTTAATAAATACTTAAGGAAACATTCAACCATGTTAATTATTAAGTCAATAAACAATTTAAAAGATTCTTCCATTTTTTTCTTACCTTACCATCAGCGAGATTTCTCATTTTGGTAAGAATACTCAGTGTTGGTGAAGTGTCTGGGGCATTCTTGCATAAAATGCTTATTGATGATCAGTTGCATAAGTCAACAGTGGACACTATGTGCCAAGAAGTTTTTGGTGTTCATATCCTTTGATCTAGTAATTCCATTAGAATTATCCTAGATTTTATCAGATTACCCTACTTACAAATTTGGGATATTTATCTAAGGAAATTGACCTTTGAAAAAGTGCACAAAAATTTTCATCACAGCATCTTAACTATTTTAAAAATTGAAAGCAGTATGGAACATATAAGGCAAATTATGGCACAACTACTCCATGGAATGTTTTATAGCCATTTCAAATTCTATTTATGAAATGCATTAGCATGGAAAATGTTGATGCTCTAATGGAATTTGCAACAAAAAAAATCAAGGTTCAAAATTGCACATTAAATGTAACTGCAGTTATGTAAAAAAAAAATCTAAACACAGAAACTTGACTGGGACAAAAAAAGTATGCTAACAACGGTCACCCTTCTGTGGAGCATTGCATAGGGCTACTCTCTCATTCTTTTATTTTTTTCCATATTAAGAATCATCTACTGTGGAAAAATGTGTAATTAAACATTTTTTAAGTTTCACGTCTGTGTCTGTATCCCTGTATCTGTGTACATGCCCATGCGTGCACACGCATGTGTATGCATGTGCATATCCATACCTTCTGTCCTGTGCGCAGGTCGTTTGGAGTGCTCCTGTGGGAGATATTCTCTCTCGGATATATGCCGTACCCCAGCAAAAGCAACCAGGAAGTTCTGGAGTTTGTCACCAGTGGAGGACGGATGGACCCACCTAAGAACTGCCCTGGGCCTGTGTATGACTCTTTCAGGAATATTTCTACAAGTTACTAAGCACTGTTCTCCTTTTCAGAAAATATCTTCAGTCACATATGCTTTTTTGTTTTAAGATGAAGGGGCAGAAGGCCAGCTTCATTCAATATGCCCCAAGATAGGGATGTGTCTGAGAATTCAAAGAGATGGGTTAGTCTTGGGCCCCTCGAAAGCAATAATGTCGTGGCTGAAAAGGCATCCGTTCGCTGCCTAGAGGCTGTGGGCTCACTAGCCTCACAGTCCTCAAGCAGCTGCTAGGAACTGGGTCCAGGACTCCAACCCTGCTGCCCTACACTGTATGCCTTGAGTTTCCTTTAAATCCTTCCATTCCCTGCGTTTGCGGCTGTCCTATCTGGCATCCCTCACCTCCTTCCCACAAGGAGGGCAGATGGGAAATACAATTAGAATACTGTGCTTCAGAGGTGACTGTAACTCAGGAATGCAGCGAGAGAGGAGCCGGATTAATGTAAACACCAGGATGTGTGTGTATGAGCTTTGGTATTACACCTTCCCACCTGGGCACCCGCAGTGACCCATCGACAGAGGGCAGCATACACCCAACCACATGGGACTTGATGAGCTGCCCCCTCTGTGACATGCCACCCCTGATCCCATTTAGAAAAGTGATGGGGGAACATGTCTTGTTGAGGGTTTAATTGATTTTAATTGTTTCTCCTGATTTCACTGAATGTGCTTGTTCTTCTTTTAGATACCGGATAATGACCCAGTGTTGGCAACATCAGCCTGAAGACAGGCCCAACTTTGCCATAATTTTGGAGAGGATTGAATACTGCACCCAGGTATAAACATTTTTCCCCCTTGACCAGCATTTATAAGGAAGTCTTAAAGATGGCAAATACCAAAATGTGAAATACAAGTTAACAAGCCAGAAAATATGTTATGATCATGAGAATGATTATCTGTACAGTAAACTGATTGGTATCTCACTTTGTAATAAATTTTGTAAATAAATACTGGTAACTTCCACTTTCTTCACCAGCACATGATACAGTGCAAAACACTCAATCGTATTAGGGAATCAGTTCAATTCACAAGTATTACCTAAACCCTTACTGGGTACCCAGTGCCTTACTAGACAAAACCAGAGCATCAAAGAAGTATGGAAAACATCTGCTCTCAAATAGTGTCTAGCCTGGATAGAGAAACAATAATGGGAACGAATTGTAGCAATGTATGTAGTTGTTAGATTATATGTCCAAAGGTACATGTTAGAGCGATTAAAGGAAGGAAAGGTCCAAGTTCCCTGGGAGACGTGGACATCATCAGTCGCATTAGTACAGAATCTGTAATACACAAACCACTTCTCACATATTTCATTTTATCCTCACTGAGGTTCATAAAATATCCCCATTTTCCAGATGAGGAGTTGAGGCTTGGAGCGAGGCTGTCCTAGCCATCCTGCTGATCCCTGTGTGGATCCCTCTCCCTTTTCCCTCTGTAAAGACTACATTTTCCTTTTTCTACCCCACTTTCAGAAACTACTATGCCTCTTTCCTCCTCTGGAGTGGAGGGGCTGTCCAGTGAGAATCCTGTTTCCTCCCCGTCCTTGCATCCATGCCCATGCCCACCGCCTTCCTCCCCACCACGGAGGCAGGGTCAGTCCTCCCCACCAGGCTGAGCCACCTGCACCTCAGCTGCCCCTCGGGCTCCCCCGTCACGCCCCGTCCTCCCCACTGCACCTGCTCTCCTCTCCTCTCCCCTGGCTCTCATTCTGCCAGGACATCTGATTATGGAGAGTATTTTAGAAGTCAGACAAAACACCTCTACCTCTCCAAATTCCCTCATCTTAGTCGTGACGACAGACAGACACATTTTCAAACTACGGTCATTTCCTGGCCTCCCAGTCCCAGCCTCTCAGGTCCTTTCAGCTCAGAAGGTGGACTGGCATTTATCTAGACAGACTTCATTTACAAGTTTGGGGTTCTTTCAGGGAACTGGATGTTCGTTGACCTTTTAGGCTATTATGTTATAATACTGGAGGAATATATCCACTGAAATATAAAAACTTTGGAGTAATTTTCTCCGAAGTATATAATATCCCTCTTAAAAGCTGGTAGTTCTACACAAGCATATTTCAAATGACTCACTATAGAAATTAATAATTAACAGGGAAGGAAACTAAAGAATAAAAGAGAATCAGAAGGTAGTTATGTTTTTATTCTTAAACTATTGATGAATACTGGACCACTGTGCTTTTCTGTTCAGCTGAAGTAATGGTTTTCCCAAGTTGCATAAAATATTAAAGAATTTAAAGTCCCCAAGTTTAAGTTTCCTTCCACAAATTTTCCTCCAGCCTCTGGCAACCAGTTCTGCTTTTCTATATTACAATCTACTGCTGTAAAAATAATCCAACACAAAGTCAGTTTGGTAAATGGTTTTCCTCACATCATTGTTAGTGTTTCCTGGGCCTCACAAAGTCCTCGTGAGATCCCGGCTAGTTGAAGAACCACGGCATTGTGACGTGCAATGTAATGATATAACACAGAAAAAATTATAATCAAGTGTAACCCACCCAAATGTGAGGCAGTGGGAGGTAGCTAGGAAGAGAAGAGGAGATAAGCCTTGTAGGCCAAGGCGGTGTGTGTCTCTCCCTCTCCTCTCCTTCCCTTGTCCCCTATGCGCGCGCGCACACACACACACACACACACACACACACACTCACTCACTCACTCATTTTCTTTTTAATTGGATTTTATTGAGAATAGACCAGAGTAATTTTTTTAACTAATTCATAATTTTTTTAAATTCCATTTTTTAAATCTCTGAGATTTGCCAAAAGTGGTCTCTGCAAAGCCTTTCCTGACCCTGCTCCCCCGCCCCAGGCAGGTGGCTGCTGCCCAACACCCTGTACACACTGCTTACCAGCTGAGCTCGTGAAGGATGGGGAGAACGTCTCACTCGTTTCTTATTCCCCAGTGCCTACAGATTAATAGGCATCAGTGTTTCTGATAAACACGGAATGGTTTCCTCATCTGGAAAGTAAATTTGGATGAGGCTGTCACTAAGGTAGCTTCCGGATCCAAGATTTTTGGTCGGTAGTCAACGTCCTAATCAGTTCATTTCCCCCACCTGTAGGATCCCGACGTGATCAACACGGCTTTGCCCATAGAATATGGCCCGCCTGTGGAAGAGGAGGACAAGGTGCCCGTGAGGCCCAAAGACCCCGAGGGCATGCCGCCCCTCCTGGCCTCGGCCCCGCCGGCCGCGCGGGCGGAGGGCCAGGAGCCAGCCGCCGCGGCCCCGCTGCCCTCCGCGGCGGGCAAGGCGGGCAAGAAGCCCGCGGCGGCGGCGGCGGCGGCGCGCGTCCCCGGAGGGCCAGCCGCCGAGCGGGGCCACGTCAACATGGCGTTCTCCCAGGCCCACGCGCCGCCGGAGCTGCACAGGGCCCAGGGGGCCAGGAACAAGCCGACGAGCCTGTGGAACCCCACCTACGGCTCGTGGTTCACCGAGAACCCCGCCAAAGACAACCCTCCCGCGGAGGAGCGGCGGCGCGTGGGGGGCGCCGCGGGCCGGGGGCGGGGCTGCGGCGGGCCCGCGAACGCCGCGGCGGGCCGCCCGCCGGGGGCCGCTCTGCTCCTGGAGCCGTCCTCGCTGACCGCCCGCGCGGCCGACGTCCCTCTGTTCCGGCTGCGGCACTTCCCGTGCGGAAACGTCAACTACGGCTACCAGCAGCAGGGCCTCCCCGCGGAGGCGGCCGCTGCCCCCGGGGCCGGCCACCACGAGCACGCCGCCCGGAAGGGCGCGCCTGGGCCCTGAGCCCGCCGGCACCCCGGGCCCCTCCGCCGCGGCCCCGAGCCCGCGGCGGGAGGGCAGGGGACGGCTCCTGCACGGCCAGAGACCGAACGTCACTTTTCATGTTGTGCCAACTTGTTTTGAAGTGCCACATACAAAGCTGTATTTTCACAATGCTAGAAAAAGGTTTTGAGCATGGGTTCGTCCTAGTCTTTCAAACGAAGAAAATACCATAAAGATGAGCGAGAAATGCAAGGCCCACACGCGGCTGTATAGTTTCTATGCATGGTCGATGTACACGTGCCCTACTCCCTGAGACTGTGCGCTCCGCGTCCGTGCAGGCGGGATTAGCTGCTTCCGCGTTTCGTAGTTGGGCCATAGATGTTCCCTTCCCTTCTTGATGGGGACCTGGACCGCTTGAGGGGAAAGGGAAAAGAAATAAAGGAGCTGTTGTACATGAGGAAAGACATTCTTTACTGGGAAAGGAGAGCCACAGCCACGGAAATGTCATTGCAGCTGTGCAGGTGCTCGTGGTTGCACTGATTCAAGGACGATCGGGAAATGGTGACTGGTTACGGTAGTTCAACGAAAATGTGCAGCTAGTCCTGTGAATGAGACATTCACTGTGCTTTGAGGGTAATGATGCACCTGTCCAGGTCCACACATTCGCACATCCTGTTAATATACCTCATGCCTTAAGAAAACCCTCCTCCTAAAAGTAAATGAATGTGAGGTTTCCTAATGCATTGGAAACTCAAGATTTGAATTATTAATTACTTTGAAAATTTCCACTAATTAAATTAGCTGATCATTTAAAAACAAAAATGTTAAGCTGCAGTGATACATCACAGCATAGAAATATATCCACTTGTGGGCACTTTTAAGTGTCAAGACATCTTGGGCCAAAACCTTCTAACAGTTTCAATCATGCAGGTCACTAAACTGCAGTTTCTACTTGCAGAAACAGAGGGTCACTGGAATGGCAGGCCCCCCAGGGGCCCTAGAGAGGCCCTGATGCGCTCCCCTTCCTTCCAGTGCTGCCCTGAGTTGACTCGTCCCGCAGTCATGGATCCCAGTGTGCCTGGAAACACAGGTTTGCTGAGATATACATAGCGTAATTTGTAGAGCTACAAGCTGCAGACTGAAACAGGATTTATCCTCGGGGTGGCAATGAGCGAAAGAATTGAGGAGACGTGGGGTGCTGAGGTCCACACTGGAGTGTTACAGTGGAAGTTCTGAACTTGGTTTCACAGATGAACTGTATCTCCATGAAAATGAAGTGGAATCTGAATTTTGCACACATACGCAGTATCGCTCACTTTTCAGGAAAACGCTTATTCTCCCTCTCTGCTTCTCCTCCATTCTCTTGCCCAGTTTCTTCCCAGTGGTAGCTGTACCAAAACATCACTTAGGGAGGAAGCATTTCTTACTACACACTAGGCACTAAGCATTCCCACAAAAAAGGATTGTATACATGCTTACCTTTCCCTCCACTCCCTCAGTTTCTCCTACATCAAAAGTATCACTTTGGGTGTGGGAAAGCCATTCCCTTCCAAGCCAACACTAGACAAGTGTTTATTCCCCCTCTGGCAGATGCCCGCATGGGCCAGCAGTTGTTGCACGTCTGTAGAAGCAGTGATACCCTGCACGCCACTTGTCCTCATTTTCTTAACACCAAAATATGCTTATCAAACATACATGAAAATGAAACATCAATGAACTTATATCTAAGTTACCAACCACATGTGTAAAGTTCTAGCTCATGCCAGGCACAAAAATTAAGTATATAAGCATTAATTATATAAGCATTAATCTAACTCATAAGCCACCTGAAGGGGTCCAAGAATCACACTTGGAAGAAACATTCTCCTGAAGGACAATGACAGAAGAGCTGTCAAAGCTGAGAACACTTTCATTTTATACCTATAACACCAGTAACCAATTAAACAGGGAGCATGCTACATTGTTAAACAGCCAGCTCTCTATTGTTACTACTGGGGGAAAAAATATTTTCCCTTTCTCTTCTCAAAATCTGCAAATCCAGTACATCTTCAGGTTGTGCCTTACTACCACTGAGATTGATTTGTCGGTTCTCTCTCATCGTCTTATATATATGGGTACCAACTTTCATGTAAATGACAGTCAAGTTTTGAAAGCCTGTAAACACCATTAAGTAAATAAACAACTCCACACTGAGCTATGATGACCTCAAGACGTTTCATTTAACTCACTGTAAGCCTTAAGTATCGCCATGACATTAATCTGGACTACTGTCCCCTCAATACTGCACCAGCCGTATGGTGACAGCAATTCATAGAGATGCTGTGGACTCTCATATTTATTAACAATGATAGAAAGTTCTACCTAGAATATGAACAGGCACAATTAAAGTTTGCTGAAGCTATGTTAATTAAACCATAAGCTAGAATAATTATTTATATTCCATGTCTATAAAGAAGCTCATCAAAAGTTCAACTGCTTTGTTGGGAAACTGGCAATTTGTGAAGGAATGACCAGTTTGTGGGTATGTGACACATCAAAATTATAGCAAATCAAAATAGCAGGAGTGAACTTTTTTTTTTTTTAAGAGTCTGATTTACTGAGGAGTCGGAAGACTGGCTTCTCTTCCACCAGTTAGGGCGTGAGTCCGGCTCTCCTTGGGCTATCAGACCTGGCTCAGGGTCTCCATGTACAAAATGAGGGTAGGAACTTCCCTTTCTCACTGCCCCACCCCCAGGGAGGCTGTAAACTGGAAGCACAGGCTCTCCCTCAGATGCTTCTCAGGTTCCCAAGTGATTTGGGGTTGGCTGCAGGGAGAATTGCAAAAGTTGAGTGTGTCCATACATCCCCGCCCTCCTACCATACCACCAACGCTTCCTGGGAGTTCTCGTATCCGCGCCTCTCCTGCCTCTTTACTCTCCTGTTAGTGCCATGTTTGACTTCATCTGTCACTTATTTAATAACAACAGCAAGAACCCTGCCAGAACCAAGTCCTTTTCATCTCAAAAGAAGAATGTAAAGATTCTCTACCACACTTACAACTAAGTGTTAACAATCAGCATCACAGAAAGGAAGAGATTTAATCAATCTGGATACTTTTTTAAAAAGTTTCTGGCATCTCCAGATGCCAGAATACTTTATGGTAAAGTCTATAGCTGTAAGATATTATGTAACTGTAGATTACCTTCATTCCACTAAGAAATTCTAAGATCAGGCTATTTTAATAGATTTTCTCCAGTAACAGCAGGATTAAAATTCATATGAGCTTTATAGACCTAAAACAAGAGGCCTATGAATTCAGACTACTCTGAATAACAGATTCCCCATGACAAGATTCATAAAACTGTATGAGGTGTGTTGTCAATCTGTCTTGAGCTAATGACTTCTGAAATGGGTCCCCAAGGAACATACAACTTGACTTTGCTAATTTCGTTGCAGCAGATGGCTCTCCGTACTGTGTGAACATACAAAACGAAACCAGCATTCCCGTAATACTCCACAAGATGCCCAAAAATAAAAGATAATTAGTGAGGATAGTAAGGCTTCTATTAAGATTCCATTTTAATTTGGTATCCTGAATAGGCGTCATTTTTAAAGCACCATGCAAGTACTAACTTATTTTTAGCTCTTTCTTAACAACTTCAAAACATTTGAAAAACTCAATGTAAGAACACACTAATACATAGAATTGAGGGGAGGGAGGAACATGAACCATAACCACAGAACAGAAGCGATGACTTCCCTCTGAGTATTCAGTAAATGTAAGACAAGTGTGTTACTCATCCATGTAAAGATGGCCCGCCAGGCTAAAACCAGCAGTTGCCCAAATCTGTCTGCAGGGTGTCTCATGTCCATGCCTTTAATCCTTCTGTCAGACGCATTCCCAAGCCATCTCCGCAGTACATTCATCTCCTAAGGCCTACTGGCCTCCTCACAATTCTTTATCCCACCGTCACTAAAATGCTCATTCAGAAGGCTAGTTTCAGCTGGTATTCGCTGAAAGGCAGTCTTAGTAAATGAACTCTCACTAAGCCTTAGCAACTAGTGCATTGATGCTCCCTAGGATGTTTACGTTATGAGAGAAGTTACTTGCCAATATAGATAAGTATCAGATAGATGAAATTTCAGCTGATTGTAATATTTTGGATGGTTTCGCTAACAGGAAGCAGGTTGGGTAGGAGCTAAGAGACGTAGGTGTTACATGGCGCTGTCTGCCTCTGCGACACAAGCCAGTTACTGCGACTCTCACTTTCTCATTTTAAAATATGGGCAGTTTGGTCTCAAAGGCCCCTTCCAACTCTGAAGTCTGTGATTTTGTAAGACTTCACCTCTGTGTAAGGTAATCTCAACACTCGGCCCACAGTCAGTAGGATGTGACTGGGATGTGTGGGTATGTGTACATGTGTTCTTTAACCTTGACTCTTAATTCATTTAGAGCCAAAGCCAATTAATTCAGTGCACAATCCCAGTGAGTCAAATTATATTTAATCTTTATACAGAAGCAGACAAGAAGTTTAGTATCAGTCCTCTGTTCACTGTTTCCAGCCAAAGCCCTCTAACAAATCATAAAATCATTAACATAGCCTAACAGTTAATCAGGGGAGGTTTCCCGACAGAAGCAAAGCTGGCAGGACCAGGGGCATCACATCCATATGTAACGGCCTTCACACTTTCAGTATCACACCACTTATTTCTCTTTTGTTACACTGGCTACAACTGCAGCCTTACTAGCCACGTTAAAAAAAAGATCGTAAAACCTATCTTGGGAAGGCTATCTTTTACCACACCTAATATCCAAAGATAGATCTAATGCACTTTCTGTCAGCTGTCAATTTACACCTCCCAGGGCACATTTCCGAAGTGAGAAAGTCCAGACTCAGCCACATGTCTGAGCCCAGGAGGTGTCTGTTTCCGTGGAGCAATGCATTCCCGAATGAGTGTCCTGTGCCCTTATGAAGAAGCCCTCTCTCCCAGGCACCACAGGATTGGACAGATTCCTTTTCAGGTTTGCAGAGACACCCCCTGCCACTGGATGGCTGTTTTTGGAAACATGTTGTTGATAAAATACCATTTAGTGGTTCTAGAAACAAAATCCCAAAGAAATAACTAATTCAAATATCTCACCAAAAGATAAGACTGTGAAGATTACAGGCAAATTTTCTACATTTTAGTGCATCTAATAGTTGAGAAAAAATTAAGCCTTTTTGTACTGCTTGAAAGTAATATTTATATACTATTATTTCACAGTTCTCAGAAGAAATAATGGAGTACTAAAGACAGAAATTCTTCCTCTGTATGTACTAGTAAGCAGCTGGTGATGTTTTATACAAGATAAGAAACTAAAGCAGAACATTACACTGGATTCTCCTTTGTCACACACCAAGGAGTGTGAAGTGAGGCCTCAAGAAATCTCATTTTATTTCTCCACTCCCTAAGCTCTATTCCCTTCAATAAAGAGAAAAGATCATTTGAGAAAATTTCATTTCTTATTAGAAAGACATTTTTATTGGCAGGTTCAGTAAAAGGGGCTGACATTTTTTACTTTTCTCTATTGTCTATAATGCAAAAATCCACTTTTCCCCACCATTAATATGGGACTTTTTATAACTATTAAAAATCACTTTAAAATCTATTTTAGGATAATTTTTCCAAGTATATTGGATAGTAACATCTACCCCTCACAACAAGAGCTATTCAGGGACAGCCAATGTAACTAATGCTGTTGACTGAGATCTAAACTAAATCTCAAAGTCATGTGAGAGAAAGAATAAAAAGAATGGCTTGAAACTGTGTGTATAATGTCAACATGATTCATTTCCACATCAGTCTGATTTGATTTATGTGAAAAATAATTAGTACAGTCTTTAAGAAGGTAAGTCTACTTCGAGCAAAACCATGATAAACTTTACTAGGCTGGAGTTTACAGGACTTACCCTCCATGAGACTGACACAGGTCAAGGAGAACACAGCACCTGGGTATTTCAACTTCCTGTGCTTTAGAAATGTTTAAAACTTGGATTCAGTACAGTACAAGTAGATTTCTGAGACTCCCTGTTTAATTTCATTTAACCAATTCAAACAACTTTGACTAAACATCTGATCCTGAGCCCAAATTCCTCTGGGCTAAGAAGCCTACAAGGGCATGTGTATGTAACTACAGTAGCAACAGACTTGTATTTCTGGGTTCATTTAGGATTTTAGAGCTGAACTGAAACCAGATGTGTGGGCGTTTTTTAAATGACACCAGTGATCATTGGGAACAGGTTATATTTTAAGCTAAATTAAAATGCAAACTTAGCCTCAATTTAAACACCTAAAATATCTTCACCAACATAATTCAGAACTCGCTGCCCCCTCCTCCGTGCACCACGACCAGCAGCTTCCCTACTTGAGCTGTCGAGTACGTGAAGAGACTTACTGCTGCTGCTTTATCATGGAAATCTATTCATCATAAGATATCCTAAAGGAATAAGAGGAGGGAAAAAGATTCTCACACCCCTTGGGGCCTTTCTCCTCAAGGGAGAGGCTGTGTACAGAAAAACAGTTTTGTTCTACCAAGCATAATGAAAAGATGTTACTGTGAATAATACGGACCCACCATCTACTCAAATTCACATATATATTTTCCCTCCTGTAAAAAGGAGCATTAGCAAAAATTTGGTAGAAAAATTTTTTTGCCTATGCAAAGGCATATTCTACTTGTGATAAAACCTTAACATGACCCTATTTAACCTGTCCATCCCACATACAAGCTTCATTAGACATATCTGTTGTATATTCAAGCAGCTTATGTGGCACTGTTTGTAAATAAGGGCCTATGTATCAAGGGATAGTATAAATGATTATTAAAAATATCTGTGTAATAATGTGAGTTTTGTATTGACTACTGTATTTGTGTTATAAATAAGTAGAGTAAAGTAAAGGGCATAGAGAAAAATAAAAAATAAACTATCCTACTGGCTTGCAATGTGGGATACATATAGTGAGTCTCTGAGTCAATCATTTAGACAAACAGTGTCCACCGAGTACTTAAAATGACTATAGCTGTTTCTTAAGAATGATTCCTAATACATTATGTCTCTAGGCATTAGGTCAATGTGGCTTAAATAACATTATCAGATACTCTGAATAGGGAGGTCCAAAATAAAATTCTGAAATGAAAATGCTTGGCACAGAAACCAATGTTGTACACGCTTGAGAAATATCCAGCTAATTCTATATTAAACCACATACACTACTTACTATGTTCTCAAAGTATCATCATATCAAAATAGAAATGTAAAGCCAGCCACAGGGAGCTTTCCCTTAGGAAAAGCTTTTCCTTAGCCTCCCCACAGGCAGCTGCCTTAGGTGACCCAGTTGATTCTTTCCCACCCCATTCTCTATCACTCAACAGCCTTCTATCTCCTACATGTCACCATTCTGGACCATGACTCTAACTTATCTTCTCCTCTTTCCTCCTTTACCTAGCAAAATTTAGCCATCCTGTGCCTGCTCTCTCAGGGCTACCTGTCCAAAGCTAGCTAGATAGTATCTACTTTGAACAACCAATATCCTTCAGTGCCTCTGTGCATTCAACAAGCAATTACTGAACATCTACTAGGTGCCAAGTGTTATTCCAGATGTTAGGGGTAAAATGGACAAAACAACAAAAGTCCATCCCTCCATCTAGTGAGGGAAGAGAAAAATAATAAGCCAAATGTTTAACATGACCAAGGGTGGTGAATTCTAAGAAGAAAAATAAAACATGAAGAGGACAGCAGCGCACAAGGATTTGTACCAAGTTGTCTCAAAGTCTCAGACTTCAGGTGCACCAAATGTCTGTATCTGAACATTTCTAAGGACTTAAAAATATTGCTACCAAATTACCCTAAAATATAAAAGCAAAGCTTTTGAGTAGGTAATTATTTATATTTTTAAGTCTAAATTTAAAATATTCTGTCTTTCCGTAAACAAATGAAATCCCACTGGTATAAAGAAAGTTAAACAATTTAAGGGAACTATAGAAACACATTCTTTTCATAAATGGCTCTCTAAATGTCCACCAGAACAATGTAATAGAGGGTGAATGCAAACATTACTTGTTCAGTAGAAAGCATGATACTTTTTAAGACTCTTTATAGAGATAGGACAGGTCCAAGTTGTTACCACACCAAAGAAAAGGTATACAGCATCTGTACTCTGAGGTACTGGGAAAAGCAGAGTGGCAGGTGGGGTAAAGGACAAGATGGCATTCCAGAATCTAAACAGCATCCCTCTTTATTAATGCTCATTTAAAAGTGAACTTTGAATGACATTTAATAAGCAAAACACAATGAAAACACCCAATTTGTATGTATACTATATGCAAACATACACATTATATGGATTTAATAATACTAAATATGAGAACAATTGATTCTCTAACCTCAAAATGAATTCAGTGTTAGCATTACTGTGTCTAACTTAAAGTGTTTCATATTTAACAGGAAAAATTATGGACATCCAAGTTCAGTGTAGTCATGGATTTCACATTAAGGTATAAATAGAATTTTTAAGAAATAAGAAATAAGCTCTATAATAAAATAAATGTACTTTTGAATCACAATACAGTTGTTTTCTTCAATCAATAAAAATATTACTAGATTATAAAGCAGCTTTATTTTGCATTTCAGGAAAATAGCTCTAGTCATATTTGGAATACCATACTTTTTTAAAAAGGCAACAAAGCAAAAAAACTTAGATTTCAAATAGTATATTGCAAAATACTTCAACATGTTTCCAAGCACAAAGTGAGCTCGATTCAGAATGATACTTTTAATCTTATAAAGCAAACTGTTCCAATATTTCTATGGTAGTCTAAAGTCTAAATATCTACAATAAAAAATAAATCTTTACATATATAGGACATAAACTTCAATACATATCCACCATACAAATGTTTTGCATTATTACATCACTCTATTGTGAAGCTTAGTTTGCTAACACGTGCTTGAAAAGGAAAATGCAAACATGATACAGTTCTGTAGCTTGACCACAGGCTGCATTTTGCAACAATTGAAAATATGAAAATAGCAATGACAGCAAGCACACTGCCAACTTACAAACAAAAACTGAAATCATAGACATTTAAATGAATAGATACTACATTCTTCCTAACACATCTTAATTTGCTCTCTTCTCATAAATACTTTTTTTTTAATGTTTTTCATATCCCAGGAGGAAATGATGACAAATTCTCTGCAAAGATGAAAGTGCATCATGTTTTAAAAGTGCTTCATGTGTGTATGTTTTATAGAATTGTCCAGTAAGGAATTCAATAAAGTATGCAAAAAAATTCTAACTTGAATTCACAAATCAAATGAAGGGTTTCTGTGGTTCAGTCACCACCACAGAAGAACAGTATGAGATTACACCTTTTGTGTAGGGGAAAGAGCATGGGCCACAGGTTGAGACCCCTGTTTTCTTCATAGCTCTGCTAACCAGCTAGCTAGTTAGCACCCGGGGTAACAGAGCACTGCCTCACACCTCCATTTCTGGATTTGGCAACGGTGATTTGAGGCTGAGCTCCAGAGCCTCAAAGGCCCAACCAGCTCCAAAGTTTTACTGTGTCTTAGATGGAGCGTTCCTCAAAGGGCAAAGTATTCTACTGAAAAATACACTAGACATATGGATACTATTCATTCTCTTATTGACTTGTTAGCACAGAAATAAATTAAAACGCCAAAAATACTTGACCAAAAAAGGTCACGTGAATGTCATGTGTTAACCAAAATGAGTGAAAAACTTCACGAATGTGGCATATAAAGCATCCAACATTATATGTGTGCAAAATTAAACAGAGTAAGCAACGTCAGCTGGTCACCTAATGGCACATTATTTCCTAAGTCTCAGAATTTTCTTGGGTCAGAATGCTTATTTTGAAATTACTCTAAGAGAGCCATGAAACCCACAGCTCATATTTCTATCTTTTCAAAGGAGTCTCTGAATTAGTTTTTACAAAGATAGCTATAGTTTCAAATTTTAAATAATGGCTAAATAGAGTAAACCATTTGCCATGGACTCTTTTATTTTACACCACATATATATATATATTTATATATGAAGTGTAATTCAACAATTCTCCCCCACAAGCTGTGACCCGTTTATTCCCCGGTAGGTGACTCTGCTCGGCCTGACCAAGACTCCATGGCTGGGCTTACAGGTGAAATAGCGTCTGTCACCCACCGCTCCATCATTCCTCCCCTTGGCCGTTCGAAGCTCAAGTCCGAGCCAGATCCCTGGAGCGAAGTCAGTGGGGCCCACGTACCTAACAGTGCCCATCTCGCTGGAGCTGGTGAGGAGGACCTGGGAGCCCTCGTGCAGCCTCACACTCGCCTCGAGGCCGCCCGGGCCGGTGCTGCTCCAGCTCCGGCGCAGAGTAGTTTTCGATCTGGTGAGGCAGGGGCGGAAAGGAAGAACATCTCTAAGTACGAAAGCCACGTGATGCAATTTATCATATTCCACTGCCAGATTCACAACTGACGCACAAAAGAAAATACTTTTTCATAACCCTATTTTTAAAATTCTAAACAGCAATTATTATAATATACTTCTGTTTAACATTCAAAAAGTTTTTCTTTTGGCTGTATTACTACTACCCTAATCTGGATTTAACATTTCATTAGCATGTATATATATATATGCTATACATATGTATATGTACATATGTGTTTTCAGTAAAATAGCAATTAGAAAATATACTCTTATTGAACTGCTATCAACATTATCACATAAAGCAAAATGAAAAGAACCTAGCATTCTGCCCATGGTAAAACAAAATTACCTTTTGCTCACTTGTTGAATATTTCTCTACATGAAGACAATTTTTAAATTGTTCATCTGCCACTCAGAAAATAAATGTACATACATATCTTCTATGAACGGACCTCACTTACACTTAAGGGCTTACCACCCTCCCTGCTACTACCAATACGGAGGCTCTCAGTTGCCCGGAGCAGGATTCCTGTCCTTCTCTCTGAGCAAAATATGACATACAATGTACTGCCTCCCAGTACCACCACCAACCCAACCTGACACCAACTACAGGGCTCCCTGGGACCTGTCCAGGGACTCAAGCCGACACGCCCTCGAGCTTCCACCACTATCCCCAGGAGGCAGCCGACCCTGAACACTCACTCACACAGAAACTTTACCAGGATCTGGTTGCTCTACGACCTGGGACGTCCCCGGGTGGTTATCCAGAAAGCACCACCAGCGAGGCCTCCTGCACTCCAGCCACGCGACCCCTCCTCCAGAAGAACCTTTCTCCCCACCCCCAAAGCAGAACCTGTTGGCAGGACTGCACGGCGTCTGACTGCAGAACAGAATCTGGGTTCTGCTTCCTATTTTATTTTACTTTCTTTATTTTCTAATACACTGTCACACACAATGTCTTCATTTCCTCCCATTAGCAACCCTTTAAGAAAGGAAGAGCGCTCTAATTTTATGGGGAGGAAAACAGGCCCAAAGACTTGTCCTAAGCCAATTTCCCACTAAGTGATAGAATTCTGGTTAGAAGACATAATGGAAAAGCATATTATTTACCATGTCACATGCACAAAGATAAAGTTTACAAAGAACACATAATACCTGCAAGAAAAGTATAAATATTCACTAACGAACATACAAGGGAAAAATTAAGAGCTTTGTCCCTGGATAGAAACAGATGTGTCAGTTTTCCCCCAAACACTCACCCCCAAAGGGGCACTATTTATAGAGTCACAAAATAACTCTAAATTTCACATAAATAATGACAATATCTATTGTTTCCTGAGCACTCACTATGTGCCAAGCACTTCACATACATTATTCTCATCCAACCTCACTTGAACCAGTAAAGTAGGCGTTATCTCCTAACGGAAGAGGAATTCGAGGCTCAAAATAATTAAGCTATTTGCCTAATGTCAGAGAGATGGTAAAGAGGAGAGATGGGGCTCAAATCCAAGGCTGTCCATGCACAAAGGCCAGGCCTTACAACCATAATGGGTATTAGTAATTAAGAAAAGACAGAGAGAGAATACAGTAATATTTATATTGTCATTATGTTAAATTATAGTCACGATAATTAAAACTGTGTGGCCCTGGCTCAAGAATGTACTTTTGACACAGGAAAGATATCTTAGAAAAATACACATCATTATTTCTTATGTGACAAAGTAAAACTTCAAATCAGTGGAAAAAGAATATTATTCTTACCACACATTATGTGTTAAAATAAATTCAAATATACTAAAGGGTCAAATGCATAAATTGAAAAAAAGAAAGAACTGGAAGAAAATAAGCTCATCACACCCATACCCACACACACTCAGAGGTGGGGAGGGACGGATAGATACATGTTGTAAAAGTCTGGCACCTACCAATAGTTAAGCCATGATTTTTTTTTTTATTTATTATGCCATGAAAATGTTCCCATATCACAACACAGACTTTAACAACACTGCAAAAATCACACTATGGGAAACTATTAAAGAGTCTAGGATATTTCCAGAGGAAAGGCTTTCAAAGGGTATAAAGAGTATGATTTGTCCAACTTTACTTAAAAATTCAAATACACGCTTTAGGAAAATACTGGAAAAGTATATGCCAAAATGCTACCGGTGATATCTCACTTAGGTAATAAAATTACAGGTAACCTTTTATCTGAATTTAATTTTTCATAATTTTTCAAATTTTGTACAATGAACTTACACAATCAAAAAGTTTTTAAAGGAAGAACAAGTAATAAATGAATTCAAAAGCTAAACCAAAAATCAGTGGTTTGGGTAAAGACAACATTGTATTAAGAATGATTTGGCAAAGCTCTAAAAGCCCAAGGAAATAAGAAATTTAGAATTATACTAGATTTGAGAGCTCTGTGTACTCATTCAAAAACATTAACTGACCATCTCTGAAATGGCAAGCCTGGGACCAGGTCCCAGGGTGGACGTGTGATCAGGTACATGTTACAGATACTGGAGGAAAGATGGCCCAGCAGGGAAGGGGCACAAAAGAGGAAGGACTCCGCCTGCTCTTAAGGTCTCAGGGAAGATACTCCAGTGAGGAAGTGACACCTGAGCTCACTTGACAGATAAGGAGATAGTAAAGGGAAGCAGGCATAGTCATGTCAGCAACAGTATGTATTGCTTTGTCTTTTAACAGCACAGAGGGTTTTGAGAACTGTTAGTCACTTGTGAGGATATTTGCATGAGACAGAAGTCAGTAGGGAGACAGGAGCCGACTGTGGAAGTCGGGTGATCAACGGTTGGGCGTTTCTGAGCTGAGGGAGGGCGCCTTGAGCCTCCAGGGCACTGGGATGCTGCACTAAGGTCTGCTGCTCCCTCTCCTGCTGCCCCCATTCTGGGCATCGGATACTCACAGGATTCCAACAGTACAAGAACTGCTTCCAATCCCTTTCCAGCAGTTTTTCCTCTGAATGACATGCTTTCATCACTGCCATCTGGAAAAGCAAACCCTGTCCCTTCACGGAAAGGCCCCAAGTCGCTACTTCCCTTGCCCTCAGTTCTCTTCCATGCCCATTGGGGCCAACATGTCCCTTGTCCCCAGTTCTTACCCAGGAATTTGCATATTTTGTAAGTTTTCCATCCTTCTTCTGAAAGTATAATTTATTTCCATATGAATGGACAAGAAAATGGTACTGTGCTTAGGAAATCTCCATAATTCATTTTCCCAACCCACATTCTTAAAACTACATCATGGGACCAGATTAACAGCAGCACAACACCCCCCCCACCTCTGCCCCTTCAGCAGAAGGTCCCCTGACCACTCTAAAGTCTCTCTTACCCTAAAGATCAGGGACAGACTTCCTAGTACCTGCCAAGACCTGAAGTCTTTCTTTTGTTCCTTAAAACAGTGGTCACCAAATACTTTGGTCACACACTATGTAAGTAAAAATAAGTAAATTTTTTGAATTGATTACATATCCTCAATTATTTTTCTTTTTCTAAACAGGCACAAGTCCCAATCTGTAGAAGTATCAATAAATCTTCATTTCTTTTCATTTGTATAGGAAACAAACAGAAGTACTGATACTTTCTTCTCATGGCAACAGGCTATCTTGTGTGTAATCATACATGCTGTACAGTTTGCACGGTTCAAATTTTTGCTCCCACCCTTGTTTCTCTGAATCACGTTCTTCCACTCACCCACATCTTAACATTGGTTTTTGACACACCTCCTCCTTCAGAATCCTTTATATCCTGGTTGTCTCTTCTCGGTAATGTTTTCTATTCTGCCTAAGAACTCTTCAACAGCTCCAATAAACCACAGCATAAAGCTCTGCCCTTAAACTCGTTCAGCTACTCAAGTGAGGAGACCAATTTCAAGACTCTCAAAATTGCTGACAACTTTAAGGAAGAAAATATACAAAAAACAAAACCCACTAAACAGTCCCTAACAGCACCTTAGGACAAGTTGGGACCTCAAGTGAAATGTCAGATACTTTGTGAAGCCTCTGGATCACTTCATGCTGCATGAATGATACACTTACTGCCTGTTGCTCAGCTCATCCTCAAGTTGTAGTGCCTGCTAGGGCCCCACTACTGAAAGCAAGGATGTGTGCTTCCCTACTCAGCCAGCCTTCCGCACCCCAGGGCCTTGGTCATAGGTTACCGGGAGGATTTAAAATTAAAAAAGAATTCCTAAATCCAGTCAGTCAAGAGCCTCATCTTCCTCTAAAAGTCAAAAAGTTTCTAAAAGTTTCAGAAAAGTTTTAGGGGTTGTAAAGTGGGTCTGGGGTAAATAAATATAAATGAAAAAGAGAGAAGAGTATCTTCTCTACAAAAAAAAACAAACAAAAAAGCATTTTAAGCAGCATATTCAACAACAGGAAGTAGAAGTCTTTTTTTAAATAACTGTAAGATCACTTTATGCAAATAGGCCTGACATTTCTTTCACAATTACCAAAAATATTAAATCAAATCTCTGACTAATTAAGTAAACAGAGTTTAAAATCAATCCACCCTATGCAATGATAACACCAAATGTAAACCCCTCCAACTTTGATTAACATACTAAACCTCTCTGAATATATGAAGTATACTACTTTTAGTTACTGGTGACATTTTTAATACAGCTTGCTTAAAAGGGAGGAAGGTTTCTTCCCAACATACTCCTCACACCTTTTCTCCTAAGTGTTAAAATTCTACCAAGCAATGTAAAATTCTACCAAGATACAAAATTCCATTTTTCTTCCTTCACAGAATCCTGTCATGCTCATCTTGAAAGGTGTTTTTCTAAATCTTCTTAATACTCACTTTGCAAAAGCATTTCTTCTGTTAATTTCTTTTTGGGAAGAAGCCGAAGTGGTACTGAAACTTCTCCTAAAACCTAAATATGAAATTCAGGTAAGAAGAGGGAAAATAAAAAACAAATTTGCAATCCTTATTAAAAGTTATCTTTTATCATGTCTTCTACAGATGTTGTATTATATCAAATATTTCTTTGAAAATAGAAAACAAAAAAAGCATATACAGAATATAGTAATTATTATTACAAACAATGATTTGTAGTGACAAATTGTTATATTACTTTTTGCATATTATTGCACATATATGGATATGTTAAGATTATGACATCAAAACTAAATTACACATTGATAAAGCTGGATTTGCTTACTCTCAAATATTATAATCTTGATAAATCATACAAAAAAAGATAAAAGTGGTTTTTAAAAACACTATAACTGAACATAACCCATTTATAAATACAGAACAATAATTTCAGAGCTTATGATTGTGGAGGTCCCCAAATGAGAAAATTATTTTTAAAAAAGACTTCACAAAAGGTAAATTTTTGAAAATATGTTTTTAGAAAAGAAAAGAATGGGATTTCTGGTTCTGACAGTTATGACAGACCAGATGTGCTAAATGAATCTCTTGATTGAAGCGAGTATAATTTAAAGCAGCTCTAATTAAAAAAAAATTCGTTGCACTGATGCAAAAGGTACAATTTCAAAAAGACCAAAAACCAAAAAGAGAATCCAGGAGAGGTAACCAAGAACCAAAGCAATCTACCATGGTGCACCACGGGTCTAGCCCTGAATTCTAGAGAACTCAGGCTTCTGTCGTACTGGCCACAGGGGAGACAGGGAAGGACAGAAAGCCTGGGGCCTGGAAAGATGGGGATCTGAACAAAGACTCCTGGTTATAGTGAGGATCTAAACAGCATACCATAGCTGAAGGTTAAAAAAGAAACCAAATGAAATGTCACTCAGACAAAGACAAGGGAAGAAAAGTGGCTCGTGTCAACCTTAATGCTCAAAGAAGACAAAATTTTCTCCTTTCAAAATTTATGATCATAAGCCAAAATATTTTATTAGTGAAACATAAAAAACATTGCAGAGAATGTAAATAAATGAAAGTAGTCCCAGGTTAGCAGTGTTTCCAAACAACCAGCAGATATTAATATAATCTTCTCTGGAGGCATCAACACAAGCTTCAAGAATTCTCATACAGTAAATTCCAAGTAAAATAAGGATTTCATAATATTAATTTACAAAACTCACAAGGAAAGAAAGCACTGTAAGTTAGGCTCAACAGAAACAGATGACAGACTAAGACTTCAGATATTAAATTATTTACTATAAAACAAAACAACATGAAAATGTTTAAAGACATAAAATAAAAATGTGAAAATATGGGGAAAAAAATAAGCAACATTAAGTAATAACCAAAGCAGTTTCCAAAATGAAATGAAAATTTTATAATTAAAAAACTGTGACTAGCTTAAGCAGTAGAATAAACACAGCTGAAGAAAGAATCAGGGAACAGAAAGACAGATTTGAACTTGTCTAGAAATGTAGCCCAGAGACAAAAGTTGTGAAAAATATGAAAGACATATGGAAAGTGAGAAAGTCAACTGTACCACTCATCAGGTTCAGAAGAAGATAAAAAGAATTAAAGAGTAAATATCTTAAGTATATGGACAAGAATTTTACAGAATTGATCAAAGATACTAGTTCACAGATCTAGGGAAATTCATGATGCCAAACTGGATAAACAAAAAGAAATCTCCACCTAGACACATCATAGTGAAATTGTACAACACAAAGGAAATAGAGGAGATCTTTAAACACAGTCAAAAAGAAAATATAAATCACCTATAACAATATTAGTTAGACTAATAGCAGACTTCTCAAAAAAACAACAGACAAAAAATGGTAAAATTCTATTGTCAATGTGCAGGGAGAAAATATCTTTCAAACTAAAATTTTCACCAAATTTTAGTCTCACCCAGTAAACCTATCATTAGAAAAGACAGACAAAAACTGAGACAGTTTGCTACCAACAGACCCTTTCTAAAAGAAATTTTAAAGAATATACATGAGTGGAAGCTCTGAGAATTAATGTTTAATTTAGATTTGATCATTTACATTTTACATTTAGATCTATGATTCACTGAGTTAATTTTTGTGAAAGGTGTAAGGTCTGTGTCTAGATCTTCATTTTTGTATGTGAATGTCTAGTTGTCTCAGCACCATTTGTTGAAAAGACTATCCTTTCTCCATTGGCCTTGACTTTGCTCTTTGTTAAAGATCAGTTGACTGTACTTGTGTGGGCCTATTTCTGGGCTCTTTATTCTCTTTCCACTGACCTATCTGTCTTTGTGATTCCCAAATGGAAGTTCTGAGGATTAATGACTAAAGATATTGGTAAATGTGCGAGCAAATTAAATAAGTCTTGATTGTATATAAAAACCATTAATAATACAAAATTTGTTGGGGAAGTAAAATAGAAACTAAATAACTCAGTTTCTAAGTATCTTTTATTATTTGGGAAAGAGTAAATATGATTAACTTTAGACTTTGCTAAGTATGTATGTCCAAGTGCCTACAGTAATTATTAAGAAGCATATTCATACAGTATAACTTCTACACAAGTAGAGGAGAGATGGGAAAAAAAGAAGGGGTAGGAATATAACCAGAATAAAGTCATAAAAAAAAACATTTAAGCATAAAAGAGTTGAAAAGTCAGAAAACAAGTGAAATAGCATAAATACAAATATATTAGTAATGACAATAAATGTAAATAAGTGAAACTTGCAAGTTAAAAGCCAACAATTGTCAAACCATTAAATTTTTTTTAAGAAGTAAAAATCGAACTATGTTCTATTTAGAACTATGTTCAATTTATAAAATATTCCAAAAATGTCAAGACATAAAATGGTTACAAGACAATGGATAGAAAAAGATATATTAGGTAAAAACTTAACCAAAAGAAAGCTGACATAAAGTAAAAAAAAATTATATAAAAGCAATACCATTTACATTAACAACAAAAAAATGAAATCTGTAGGTACTGATCTAATAAAACATACAAAATCTACATGAGGAAAGCTATAAAACTCTGATGAAAGAAATCAAAGAAGATCTAAATAAATGGAGAGGTATTCTACATTCATAGATAATACAAAATTTGCAGGGGAAGTAAAATAGAAACTAAATAACTCAGTTTCTAACTATTTTTTATTATTTGGGATATGGATAGCAGACTGAGTATTATTAGTAAGATGTCAGTTCTTCGCAATTTGATCTATACATTCAATGCCATCCCAGTCAAAATCAAAATTTTTGTAAACATCAAAAAAATGATTGTAAAGTTTATAGGGAAAGGCAAAAGGCCCAGAATAACCATCACAATAATGATGGAGAATATCAGAGGACTGACACTACTCAACTGAAGAATTACTATAAAGTTACAGTAACCAAGACAGTGTGGTATTTGCAGAAAAAGAGGCAAATAGGTCAGTGGAAGAGAACAGGGAGCCCAGAACTAGACCTACACAAGTACAGTCAACTGATCTTTAACAAAGAGCAAAGTCAAGGCCAATGGAGAAAGGATAGACTTTTCAACAAATGGTGCTGGGACAACTAGACATTCACATGCAAAAAAGTAGATCTAGACGCAGATCTTAACACCTTTCACAAAAACTCACTCGAATTATAGACTTAAATATAGAATGCAAAACTATAAAACTCCAGGAGAATAACACAGGAGAAATCAGGGTGATCTTGGGTTGAGCAATTACATTTTAGATATAATATCAAAAGCACAACCCATGAAAGAAAAAACTGGTAACTTGGACTTCATTAAAATTTAAAACTTCTGCTCTCTGACTGACACTGTTAAGACAATGAAAAGATAAGCCAGACTGAGAAAATATTTGCAAAATACATTCTGATAAAGGCCTAGTATCCCAAACATACAAAGAACTCTAAAATTCTATAATAAGAAAACAAACACAATTTAAAAATGGCCAAAATATATGAATGGACACCAAAGGAGGCATACAGATGGCAAATAAGTATAGGTAGAGATATTTAACATCTGTTATGGGCTGAACTGTACCCCCTCAAAATTTATATATTGAAGTCCCAACTTAGTATCTGATAATGGGTTGTATTTGGAGAGAGAGCCTTTAATTAAGTAATTAAATTTAAAATGAGATCATATGGGTGGGCCCTAATCCAGTATGACTGGTGTCCTTTTAAGAAAAGATTAGGGTAAGAGGAGAAAAGATGGCACATGGGAAGTGAGGCAGAAACCTCCTTCCTAAACCACATATAACACAAAAATATAGCAAATACAATTAATCTTGAAAAAGCAACCTGAAGACTGAGACAGACTGCCTACAACTAGGGGAAAACCTCACAGAAAAGGGTAAAGTAGCAAAGCTGCGATCTGGAGGGATCCAAGTCCTCCCCCCACCCCAGCTCACCGGCGGGAGGAAGAGAAACAGAGCAGGGAGAGAGTAGAAGCACAGGACTGCCGAACACCCACCCCTGGGGATCTGCTCCAGGAGCACAAACCCATATCACATGGTGCTCTGGAGATTAGTGGGGTTGGAGACTGAGATTCCAGCCACTTCTGAAGAACAAGGTACCCACAAGTGGCCGCTCCAGGACAAAACAAAGGTGGGTACTTTGAAACACTTCCCAACAGGGAGAGGGGTGGTAAAGGAGCAAGGATTACACAGAGTTTGCTTCTCAGGAGAAAGGACAGGTAGACAAAATCATCCTGGTACAC
This sequence comes from Manis javanica, assembly GCF_040802235.1. Taxonomy (NCBI): domain Eukaryota; kingdom Metazoa; phylum Chordata; class Mammalia; order Pholidota; family Manidae; genus Manis; species Manis javanica. The sequence goes on from NC_133156.1 coordinate 219,961,820, forward strand.
TCAGCCAAGCAGCTTGGGAACTTTCAGGAGTTTCAGGTCCTCCAAGCCCCTGGCTGGCAATGCAGGGCCAAGGCACCCCACTGCATTATGCGGCCTGCAGCTCCATTCTCCCAGCCAGCAATGGTTCACAACCCTGCTGGTCCTGCCATTACACCAGGCCAGCCAGACGATGGCCCCAACTATGGTAGCTACTAGCCCTGGCAATGGAGGTAGGCACTGAGCTGGGAAGCAGAAAGAGCTCTTTTCTCCCATCAGGCACCAGCTCCACTCACTTGTGACCCCCACCATCATTCCAGGGACTGGGAAGTTCCAGAGAATAGAGTTTCTGGGAACTAGAGGGCACCACCTACACAATGTTAATATTCCATAGGAATCATAAGGAATGTGAAATGGCAAAAGAATCTTGTACAAACCACGATCCCTCAAACACCAGAGAGAGGGCTGAGTGAAACTGAAATCACCAATCTTCTTGATAAAGATTTCAAAATAAGAATCAAAAATATGCTCACAGAGCAACAGAAAAAATATTCACCATCTCAGGGAGAATGTCAAGAAAGAGATAGAAACTTTGAAAAATAAAGTATCTGAAATGAAACATACAAGGGAGGGATTTAAAAGCAGATTCAATGAGGTAGAGGAGACAGTAAATTAAATAGAAATTAGAGAACAGGAATACAAAGAAATTGAGGCAAGAGAGAAAAAAGGATCTCTAGGAATGAAAGGATAAGAGAACTGTGTGACCAATCCAAACATAACAATATTCACATTACATGGCTACCAAAAAAGAAGAGAGAGGAAAAGGGATAGAAAGTCTCTGAGGAAATAATTGCTAAAAACTTCCCCATTATGGGGAAGGAAATAGTCTCTCAGACAATGGGAGTACACAGATCTCCCAACACAAGGGACCCAAGGAGGACAACATTAAGACATATAATAAGTAAAATGTCAAAGATGAAAGACAGGGACAGAGTATTAAAAGCAGCCAGAGAGAGAAAAAGTTCACCTACAAAGGAAAACCCATCAGGCTATCATCAGACTTCTCAGCAGAAACCTTACAGGCCAGAAGAGAATGGCATGATATATTCAATGCAATGAAGCAGAAGGGCTTCGAATGAAGAATACTCTATCCAGCAAGATTATCATTTAAATTTGAAGGAGGGATTAAACAATTTCCAAATAAGCAAAAGTTGAAGGAACTTACCTCACACAAACGTAGTCTCTACACTGTATTTTAAAGGGACTGCTATAGATGGAAGAGATTCTAAGGCTAAATAGCTCTCACCAGAGAATATAAAACCACAGTAAAGGAAGTAGACCAATTAATTACTAAGCAAATGTAAAATTAAATACCCACAAATAAGTTAAGGGATACACAAAGAGTACAGAATACGACACTAATATATAAAGAATGGAAGAGGAAGGAAAAGAAGGGAGAAAAAAAAAACCTTTAGATAGTGTTTGAAATACCATAACAAGTGAGTTAAGTTAGGTTCTTAGATAGCAAAGAAGCTCCCCTCGAACCTTTGGTAACCAAAAATCTAAAGCCTGCTAATAGATTAATTACTAATTACTAATAGCAATTAGTACATATCTATCAATGATCACCCTAAATGTAGATGAACTGAATGCACCAATCAAAAGACACAGTTACAGAATGGATGAAAAAGCAAGACCCATCTGCATGCTGCCTACAAGGGATTCACTACAAACACAAAACATACACGACTAAAAGTGAAGGGATGGAAAAAGATATTTCATGCAAATAATAGGGGAAAAAAGCAGTAGTTGCAGTACTTGTATCAGACAAAATAGACTTCAAAACAAAGAAAGTAACAAGAGACAAAGAGGGACATTACATAATGATAAAAGGGTCAGTCCAACAAGAGGTCATAACCTTTATAAATATCTATGTACCCAGCATAGGAGAATCTAAATACTAACAGAATTAAAGGGGGAAAGAGAATGCAATGCATTCAATCTAGGAGACTTCAACACACCACTCACTCCAAAGGACACATCAACCAGATAGAAAATAAGTAAGGAGACAGAGGCACTAAACAACACATTAGAACAGATAGACCTAACAGACATCTACAGAACACTCCACCCAAAAGCAGCAGGATACACGTTCTTCCCAAGTGCACATGGACCATTTTCCAGAAGAGATCACATGCTAGGCCACAAAAAGAGCCTCAGTAAATTCAGAAGGATGGAAATGGTACCAACCAGCTTCTCATACCACAAAGGTATGAAACTAGAAATAAAGTACACAAAGAAAACATAAAAGCCCATAAACATATGGAGGCTTAACAACATGTTCCTAAATAATCAATGGATCAATGACCAAATAAAAACAGAGATCAAGAAATATATGGAGACAAATGAACACAACTCAACACCACAAAATAGCCATTCTAAGAGGGAAGTATACTGCAATACAGGCTTACCTCAAGAAAGAAGAACAATCCCAAATGAACAGTCTAAACTCACAATTAATGCAACTAGACAAAGAAGAACAAATAAAGCCCAAAGTCAGTAGAAGGACAGACATAATAAAGATCAGTGCAAAATTAATAAAATTGAGAAGAATAAAACAATAATCAATAAGAGCTGGTTCTTCGAGAAAATAAACAAAACAGATAAACCCATAGCCAGACTTATGAAGAAAAAAAGAAAGTCTACACACATAAACAGAATCAGGAATGAGAAATGAAAAATCACTATGGACACCACAGAAATAGAAAGAATTATTAGAGAATACTATGAAAAATTATATGCTAACAAACTGGATAACCTAGAAGAAATGGACAACTTTCTAGAAAAATACAACATTTCAAGACTGACCCATGAAGAAACAGAAAATCAGAACAGACCAATTACCAGTAATGAAATTGAATTGGTAACCAAAAAAGTACCTGAGAACAAAATTCCTGGACCAGATGGCTTCACAGCTGAATTTTATCAAACATTTAGAGAAGACCTAATACCCATCCTCCTTAAAGTTTTCCAAAAAGTAGAAGAGGAGGGAATACTTCCAAACTCATTCTATGATGTCAGCATCACTCTAATACCAAACCAGGCAAAGACACAACAAAAAAGAAAATTACAGACCAATATCCCTGATGAACATAGATGCAAAAATACTCAACAAAATATTAGCAAACCAAATTCAAAAATGCATCAAAAAGATCATCCATCATGATCAAGTGGGATGGTACAATATTTGACAATCCATCAACATCATCCATTACATCAACAAAAAGAAGAAAATCACATGATCATCTCCATAGATGCTGAAAAAGCATTTGACAAAATTCAACATCCATTCATGATAAAAACTCTCAACAAAATGTGCATAGAGGGCAAGCACCTCAACATACTAAAAGCCATATACAACAAACCCACAGCCATCATACTTAACAGCAATAAGCTGCAAACTTTTCCTCTAAGATCAGGAACAAGACAAGGATGCCACTCTCACTACTTTTATTCAACATTGTTCTGGAGGTCCTAGCCACAGCAATCAGACAACACACACACACACACAAAATCAATCCAGATTGATAAGGAAGAAGTTAAACTGTCACCATTTGCAGATGACATAATATTGTACATAAAAAGCCTAAAGAATCTATCCAAATCTACTAGAACTAGTAAATGAATTCAGCAAAGTTTCAGGATACAAAATTAATACACAGAAATCTGTTGCATTCCTATATACTAACAATGAACTAGCAGAAAGAGAAATCAGGAAAACGATTCCATTTACAATTGCATCAAAAAGAATAAAATAAAATCAAGGAGGTAAAAGACCTATACCCTGAAAACTACAAGATACTTACGAGAGAAACTAAAGAAGACACAAAATAAATGGAAATACATGCCATGCTCATGGAAAGAAAGATTTAATATTGTCAAAATGGCCTTCCCGCCTAAAGCAATCTATAGATTAAATGCAATCCCTATCAATATACCAACAGTATTCTTCAACAACCTAGAACAAATAGTTCTAAAACTCATATGGAATCCCAAAAGACCCCAAACAGCCAAAGGAGTCCTGAGAAGGCACAATAAAGCTGAGGGAACTATGCTCCCTAATGTTAAGCTCTACCACAAAGCCACAGTAATCAAGACAATTTGGAACTGGCACAAGAATAGTCCCATAGATCAATCAAATAGAATAGAGAGCCTAGATATAAACCCACACATATATGGCTAGTTAATACATGATAAAGGAGCCATGAATATACAATTGGGAAATGACAGCCTCTTCAACAGCTGGTGTTGGCAAAACTGGACAGCTACATCTAAGAGAATGAAATTGGATTGTTGTCTAACTCCATACACAGAAGTAAACTCAACATGAATCAAAGGCCTGAATCAAAGACATGAAACCATAAAACTCTTAGAAGAAAACACGGGCAAAAAAAAAAAAAAACATGAGCAACTTTTTCCTGAACACATCTCCTCAGGCAAGAGAAACAAAAGCAAAAATGAACAAATGGGACTACATCAAACTAAAAAGCTTCTGTACAGGAAAGGACACCATCAGCAGAATGAAAAAGCATCCTACAGTATGACAAAATATATTCACAAATGACATTATCTGATAAGGGTTTAACATCCAAAATATATAAGGAACTCACACACCTCAACACCCAAAAAGCAAATAACCCAATTAAAAAATGGATGGAGGATATGAACAGACACTTCTCCAAAGAAGTTCAGATGGCCAACAGGCACATGAAAAGATGCTCCTCATCACTAATTATCAGGGAAATGCAAATTAAAACCACAGTGAGATATCACCTCACACCAGTTAGGATGGCCAGCATCGAAAAGACTGAGAACAACAAATGCTGGAGAGGATGCGGAAAAAGGGGAACCCTCCTACACTGCTGGTGGGAAAGTAAAGTAGTTCAACCATTGTGGAAAGCAATATTGAGGTTCCTCAAAAAACTAAAAATAGAGATACCATTTGACCTGTGAATTCCACTCCTAGGAATTTATCAAAGAAAGCAAGATCCCTGATTCAAAAAGCAAATGCACCCCTATGTTTATCGCAGCACTACTTACAATAGCCAAGACATGGAAGCAACCTAAATGTCCATCAGTAGATGAATGGATAAAGAAGATGTAGTACATATACACAATGGAATATTTTTCAGCCACAGAAAGAAAACAAATCCTACTATTTGCAACAACAAATGGATGAAGCTAGAGGGTATTACACTCAGTGAAATAAGCCAGGTGGAGAAAGACAAGTACCAAATGATTTCCCTCATTTGTGGAGCATAACAGCAAAGCAAAACTGAAGGAACAAAACAGCAGCAGAATCACAGACTCCAAGAAGGGACTAGCAGTTACCAAAGAGAAGGTGGTAGAGAGGGTGGGTAGCAGGGGAGGAAAGACCTATACCCTGAGGGGCATTATGATTAGCACACATAATGTAGGAGGGTCACGGGGAAGGCAGTACAGCATGGAGAAGACAAGTAGTGACTCTACAGCATCTTACTACGCTGATGGACAGTGACTGTAATGGGGTGTGAGGGGGACTTGATAATATGAGTGTATGTTGAAACCAGTGTTGCTCATGTGAAACCTTCATAAGATTGTGTATCAATGATACCTTAATTTAAAAAAAAAGAGATTAGGACACAGACACGTTCAAAGGAAAAGACCATGTGAAGACACAGGAGGAAGACAGCATCTAGCAGGCAAGGAGAGAGGCCGTGCAGGAAACCAGTGCTACCAACAACTTGATCTTGGATTCTGGCCTCCAGAGTTCTGAGAAAATCAGTTTCTGTAGTTTAAGTCACCCATCTGTGGTACTTTGTTAGGCTAGCACTAGCAAAGACATCATTCCTAATTGGGAAATTTCAAATTAAAATGACGAGATACTATTACACACCTGTTAGAATGTCGAAAATCCATAGACTATAAAATAACCTCAACAAACCAACTGATTATACAAATCACTCTTTCACAAATGGTTATCCATATGGAAAAAAATTATATCTTACACATGAAATCAATTCCAGGTTGAACTGACAAATATGAAAAGCAAACATATAAAACTTTTAGAAAGCACTACAGGGAAACATTTTTATGATGTCTGTTTTAGAAAAAGATTTCTTAAGAAAAAACTTGCAAGACTTAACAGTTTGCTATTTTGACCACTTAAAAATGAAGAACTTCTATGCATCAAAAGACACCAAAAATAAATAATAAAGCAAAGGACAAGTCAAAAACTGAGCAAAACATCTGACAGAATATTAGCGTCCAATATTTAAAGAAGCCTACAAATTAATAAGATAAAAACAAATCGCCCAAAAGAAAAATGGGGAAGGGACAAACAGGTACATCGTAAAAGAGGAAATGTATATGATCCACAAACACAAAAATAGGCTCAACCACACTTGTCATCTGGAAAATGTACATTAAAGCCACAATACCATTTAAATCCACCAGACTGACAAAGACCTAAATCAAACAAGCCTAAGTGTCGGTGAGATGAGGGGCATCAGGGACTCGCCTCCCCTACTCATGAGGATGTGCGCTGCAGTTTGCCATCACCGAGGAGGGCTGGCAATCCTCGCGAAGCTTCTGCAAATGTGCACAACAGCACAGTTTGTAACAGTAAAAACAGGACATAAACCAAACATCCATCAAGTGTAGAATGAGTAATATATTTCAATGAAACACTAAGAAACAAAAAAGCAAATAACAATCAAAAACAAATATATATTGTTTATTAGTATACCTATATATGGGTGATAAAAAGAAAATCAAAGGAGTAATTACATAAAATTCAAGACTATAACCAGAGAACAAGTTACATAAAAGAGATGCAGATGAGCCCGGCGCATGTCAGGGGAGACAGCACTGCTAGTCATCTTCTTCAGCCCAGTGGGTAGGTAATAGTTATGCATTCTCTGATTACACAAACTAAACAGATACATGCTATACACTCTTGTATACATATACACTTCACAATACAATTTTTTCAATAAATAAAAGCAAAAGAATAATTCTTAGGAACATAAAGCTGTGTGATCTTACCAGGATAAGAATGATTCTGTTTATTTGAAGAAATTTCTGAAAGAGCGTCCAGGGAATCTGTCACTCTGTAAATAAAACAAGTAATGCAAATCTCATTAGAAATAGCTGGGTTTCAGACTTAAGACAGGTTCTTAAGTGAGGTTTTCATAACCAACAGTTATTCTTATTGCACTCATTCGACAAACATTTTTTGAGCATCTACTATGCGTCAGAAATGAACTTCAATCTGGCATCAGAGACAGGCAATAATCAAACAGAAGAGGTTCTCATTAAATAAGGATAAATAGCACAAAATAACTCATCTTAAAGTGAATTCACTTAAAATAGGAACCTGACTTTATGTCTTGGGAATTTTATCTCCAAAAATGAAACTTAAAAGTATGTTGATAAATTTATTTTATGTTAAATTTAACAAATGTTAGAATATAACTGTAAAGACATCACATTCTTAAACTGAAAAAGAAGATATATGCCAACTCTGTGTATGCATGTGGGCTTTTTGACAAAACTGTATAGCTAACACAATTAAACATCTTTTAGTTTATATTTGACTCTAAGTCCAATCCTAAAGGTCACTTTCCTGACAGGCCTGTCTTTATTTTTGATATTTAAATCATTCTTTATTTTTAAAAAGCTCATCCTAACAGTCTCAGTTTTCTTTCAATTCCTTACTGACCTAAATCTGCAAAGCCTTCATTCTGTCAATCACGTCCTCCAGCATACTCCGTCACCAGGAAGAAATCCTGCAACTCCTGCAGTATGTGCAATTTCATCTTGCAATTCATATGTGTCGTTTTTACATAATACATAACATACAGCAATCAATGAGTGACTGATGAAGGCAAAAATACGATTTGATGAGGACAGATACTTGAATTAAGTGGTAACAGACAGCTGAAAAGAACTGAATCCTAAAAGTGATCAGTTCCTTAATACCAAGTACCTAATGCTGAGAACTAAGAATAAGAAAACCAATACTATGTGGATAAAGACTAATTGGGCAAAAAATAGACAGCTAGACAGATAAGAGAGACAGACAAATAAGTAAAATTAGAGTCAGTGAGTTTTCTAAGAATTTCTCTAAAGAAATATTGGTTGATTTATATGTTAATAGAAGAAGAAGTATTAACTAGATGAAAGTTGGGTTATAGTAAAAAGCTATCCAAAAGGAAATAAAGTGTAAGGATTCTGGGACAGAAGACGTATTTCTTAAATGGGAAGGGGAGAAAAAGACCAGCTACAGTCTGGGTAGGAGTGGGTATGTGATTGGTCAGTACTTTATTAAGACTGTCCTTAATCAGTCCCTAGTTTAAAATTCTTCCTTCTTGAAGATCGGTGCTATCTCTAAAGAGCTCCAAAACTGATTTAAATTAGAAACTCCTCAAAATCAGAGACCATGTTTGTTTTATTTGCTCACAGAATGCCTTAGCAAGCACAAAGTGCTAAAAGACACTTAATAGTATTTGGTGATGATGAATGAGCCAATCAGAAAATGACAGGAAGACATCTGGATGGAGAGAGCAGTTCATTTAGAGAGAGAGCCCTGTTTCTTTTAAGAAGAGGGGGCGGCTTTTAAATGAATAACCTTAAAGAAGACCAAATAGAACCCAAGAAAAAAGCCAAGTAAAACACATATGTTCCATAAACAAAGCAAGAAAAAGATAAAACCATGAGAAAGAAAGTGGCTTCACAATATAAAAGAGATGCAAGCCTGTAAAAATATAAAACACTGCACTAGATTTGATCAATATTTACTGTGCCTACAATATGCCAAACTATGTCTTCTGGGTAACCAAACATGAAATAAAGAACCCCAGTCCTCACAACTAGAAGAAAAATACAACTTGTAAGAGACTACAGCAATGTGTTAATGAAGATCTGCCCTAAGTAACATGAGAACCCAGAAGACTAACAGGTGAGTCAGCATGGATTTTATTCCCAAATCAATCATTTATAAGATACAGGTCCTGAAGACAGTCACTGAGCCTCTTTTAACCACTAAAGAGTAAAAGTTAAAAGCACAGTTTTTGACACTAGACTACCTGGATTCCAATCCCCACTTGGGAGCTGTGCACACGTGCACAACTCACTCAGCCTTTGTGATTTACTTTCCTTACCTGTGAAACAGGGATGATTGCAGCGCCTAACCCACACAGTTGCTGCAAAGGAGTAAACAGTATATGGAGAGTACTTAACACAATGCCGGCACACGTATGTGTTATCCATTAGCTAGTACTTCTTCTCCTTCATTTATAAAATGACCACAAAAAAAAAAAAAACACAGAAAACAGCAAACTTTCTAAAAGAAAGGGCTGAATAAAAATCAACAAAATCACAAACCTGGGCCACGTCCAGCTCCACCAGTGTAATGAGTGTAGGAGAGATCAGAACGTACCACCCCAAAACACACCACTCTGGCATGAGATTATTTAGAGCTGCAGACATTAAAGTGAGAACCAACCAATGCAGGAAGAGACTTGCTCTGAACTCCCCTTATCTGCCTAAAACAGATCCTCCAAAAAGAGAGCTTGACTGCCATAAATCCCCTCCCCAGGAGTTTCATGGAGCAGGCAAGATTGATGTCACCCCAGAGGAAGAAATGAGAAGTTAACACCACACCCAGACACTGTCACAAACTATCACATCTCCCACTCCTCTCCCTATGGACCTATTTATCTTTCCTAAAGATCATTTGCCACCCCCGCCCATTGCCTTTCTCCTGCTCCCCTTCCTCTATCAGGGGGTCTATAAACTCGATACTCTCACGACTCCTTTGGATATTCATTTCTTTCGGTGATTCCCCTGTGCATGTAAAATTAGAGCCTAATAAATTTGTATGCCTTTTATCCTGTTAATCTATCCATTGTCAGTTTAATTCACAGACTCCTCTCCTAGCTACTGAATCTGAGGTTAGAAGAAGCGCTTTCCTCCCCTACACTGGCTACTTTATCTCTTGGAACTGTTCTTCACCTGCAGAACGGGAAGAATGATCATCAACACCCGACACCTCACTGGGTATGGGGACAATAATAGGCTATGCCTCAAAAAGTACACTGTGCAGAGCCCACCACTTATTAAATACTCAATAAATGTTCGTAACAGTAACTGCTTTTTTCCAGCTTCCCTGACCAAATACTTCTTAGGATCCAATGAAACATTTAATTGGAGATATTTTATAAATTGTAAAGCACTACATGTTAAATGCTGTATTACCAAAAATAATAAGCATTATAATCCAGCATCTCACAGACAAAGGAATACAAAAATTATATGTAATTATTCAGTAAGAAAAACAAAGTGAGGAAGAAAATGGATATAAAAACTGTTAAATTTGCCAGGAGCCGCAGTCCTGCTGGAAGGGAACTAGACAGGACTCCCAGGTTATGGCCGTAGATCTTTTCTCATGAATGTGATTACACTATATATTTTATTTCCTATTTAAAGATCAGTCCCGTTTCTCATCCACTGAAAAGCATAGCATACCAAGCCAACTTCTTTCAGCACATAAGCCATTTCATGAAATGGAACCTGGAATTTCATGAGGCCATGTTTCTGCTCAACTTTCTTTTTTTTTTTAACCAGAGTAGCTGGTACAAAAGTGTACTATCTTAAGAAGAAACACCGAGGAGGTCTATTATATATAAATCCTTGAAGCTTCACTTGCCCCGAAGATCTACTGCCTATCTATTTTTGAAAACTAAAGAAATCAGAGGAAAAAGCCATTTTGGTTCCATTAGGTTTGGAGGAGAATGAATGGGGTGCCTGCTGGCAGGAAATTTAATGTAGTTAGGATGTGCCTGAAGCAATCAGAGAGCATTTTTACTTTTGTTTGCATGACAGATTAAGCTTGCTGCTCTCACTGTTCTTAGCTGCAAACACCACTTCTAATAGCCTACACAGACTTGTAGGGTTTGCAAATGAGGAATAAAGGAGATTTTTAAATTGCAAATCCTCAGCAAAGCAAATTTAGCTTTCCATGAGCCTTCTCTCATGGTTTAACCCCTTGAAAGAAGACATGAGCTGTAGTCAGTGCATGCCTTTTATATAAAATTAGGGACTCCAACCATAAACCACCACAAATTACAAAAAGTTCTTGTGAATAAACGTAAGTTCCATTTTTTCTCACCTTTGTACCCTGGATGGGGGAGCAAATATTCCATATCTTGGAGAACAACTAAAATACTGCACACCTCCAACTGAACCGTCGTTCTTGCCATGGGGTTTCTCAAGCTCTATACCATACCAATATCCTACAACAAGAATATGGGAGTTTAAGAGTGTCTGCACTTTATTCAAAATTGTTAGGTTACTATACCAACCCAAAGTCTTGATGGTTTACCATTTACACAAATGATCAAAATGATGGAAGATCAGTATGATCATTAAGCTTTCAAAAGATAAAATTACAAAATAAAATCTGAAAAATAAACAGGAAAAACATCTTACAAGCCTAATTGCAGAGCTGTACGTTAAGAGAGCAAGATAAAATGCACAAACACAAATTTGGCGAGGTTTAGCTGCTATGCAAATAGTGTATGACCAAAACATATCTAAGAACCATAATGAATAAGCAGCTGCCCTCGACTCAATACTGTGGTGTGTTTAAGTGAGAGAAGCGCGGCATAGCCCTGAGTTGTATGATCACAAAACGAATATATAATCTTTACATTTTACTCTCCCAATATTAGAACATCACAAACTGTTATTAAATAATTAAAGAAAGGCAATAATAATATGGAAAAATATGACTCGACTTCATGATGACTTTCTTTTTTTCCCACCCAGGATGAAAAGAAAAATCCTGTTTAAACTAAATGAAAAAATTTAAGTTAGCCAATAGAAAGAATTTTCTAAAAGGTTTTTAAGTATTTAAAAGGGCCCATTCTAGGAAAGTAACAGGATCTCCTTTACTAAAGATCCAAAAGCTGAAATAGTGAGGTTGTTTTTAGTGCAGCAAATATTAGGTAAATGTACATGGCCTCACAGAGGAACGATTCTCAAAATGAGAGAACCTCAAGACCAGTGAAAAGTGCCTAGCAGCCCATTCATTTGTTACTTAAAAGGTGAATACAATAATAATTGTATTTGGTCTCTTACAGTCAGCATCAAATAAAAAACATGAATATAGATATTGAGAAACATATTGCAAATTGCAAATTCCAGAAATACAAAAATACTGTTTCTTTCAGATTACTAGTTCAAAGAGCCAGTTATATAACCTCTAAAATGACAACCTAGAAGTTCTTCATTTTTTTCCTCTTGTGTTCCAAAAGATGACACTTGAGCCCATTTCTAGATACTGGAGTTTGGGCTGCAAACACTAATGCATGGTCATTGTCTTTTATACTTAAACAGTGTGCAAGCACTGAGTAATCTACACAAACCTATTGCTTAGCCACACTAGTGCTCTGAAAACAGGTTATCACATTTCTCAAAGTCCTGAACTAGGTTAACTTGGTTGCCACTGTTATTTCTCTGGGTGCCACAGTTACAATTTTCTAAGTTTTACTTCTACCGTTGATGCTTTCCTATGTAACTTTTTCATTTTTCCATTTTAATTTACCATGTAACTGCTACACGTTTACCATTTAACTCTTGAAAATGCATAACACAAAGCAGAAAGACATTAGGCCAAGTGTTAACAATAGTAACTACCACACTGTCTGATAGTGGTGACGTATGGATGACATCCCATTTAAGTGGTAATTTTCTTTCAGAAGCGGCATTGATAAATGCCACAGAGGCTGAACAGGACTTCTCTCTGGTCCAGATCTTATCATCTATAAAAGCCCAGATATTACCACTATTCTAAAATAAAGCTGATTGATCTAAATTTTGATGCCACAACATAAAATGCTACCAACTTTCTAAAGAGTAGAGAGACTTTTAACAAAAAGTTTCTGACTTTCATATTTGCTTGTTACTTCCCAAATTTCCTAATGCTTTACACTAGGAATTTAAAAAGTAAAAGTTAACTTGAAATAGTGAATTGTACCCAATGACTCAAACCATACTGGCTGGGTTTGATATAATCAGAAAAGGGAACTCAAAAGATGTGGTGATTATGAAAAAAAAGCATCTTTGGGACTCCTAAGTTTTTATTTGAGAACTATATTAAGAACGCCCTAACTAATCTCAATTACCACGTGGAGACCTACGAGAGACATGAACTATAAAACATATAGCCCATTTCAAATCAGTTAGGTGGACAACAATTGTAAGTGGTATAATGAAAGAAGAATGTGTTGGGAGACAGTTCTCATGGCTCTCTCATGTTCTGTGCGTCTTACGGACAGAGGCACTGACTGTCTTTTCACAGATGTTTGTACAGAGGACAGCCAGAGAGGACAGACACAATGTCTTGCACACAAAGACAGTTATGCTTATTATCTAGTAGAAAGGTTCAGATTCCTTAAGCTCAGAGCTCCTTCCCTGGAGCATAAACCACTGGGAGTGCAGATGTCACCTGTCCCCTGGCTGAGGCTCAGGGAACAAGAAATGCGGACACCCTGGCTACGGCTACTGCTGTTGAATCCAAAGGTCCTCTGTGTCTGACCCAAGAGACTAACGTCTTCTGTCCAGTACCTATGAAATTGGCAGTCTAAGTTCTTAGCTTCCAACAAGGGTAAAATCTCAGCTCCTTCACAGTTCTTGACAGAAGGCTACAAACTTTTTTAAAAAAATCAGTGTTCTAGCTAATCTGTTCTAAAATGCTGCAATGCCACCATGTGTCAAAATAGCATATTGCTATTTAAAACATACAAACATGGTTTCATTCAACGGGCTTCTATTTGAAGTAACAATCACTGAAAATGCACAAGAAAAATAATCTCTACTTTTGGAAACACAGAACTATGTCTAGATTGGAATGAATATGTAAATATACAAAGATGTATTTTTAAGGTCCTAGGGTACACAAGTTTTTTCATTTTCCTTCAAATCCTTTTGTTTGCTTTTCTCTTCAAGCTACTCTGATAAAAGCCACAGGCAGTGTACGCATTATCTACTCTTTTTAAAGATTGTGCTTAGCAAAAAATCTAATTCTAAAATGTTTTCTCTGTTATTTAGCACACTTGGCAATCAGTGAGCGTGAAAAAGGAGAGTGACAACTAATTTTAACATTAGACAATTTAAAACATAATTGGCAAGAAAAATTTATGGATAAGAGTCAACCTGAGTAGACACAGTCTGCATTTTAATGATTGTTTTGCATTTTCTCTGCCACAGCTACCATCTACAAGAACTGTTAATCAAGAACTCACTATAAGTAAATTTTATTTTTATGTAAAATTTTAAATCTTTTGTATTCTAAGGAATTCAAATTGAGCACCGAAAATACAGATGAATTACCTGGAGCAAAGTTTGTTGTCCCAAAGAACTTAATGGTACCAATTCTCTGGCCTACCACCAGCACTCTGTCTCCGAGGTGGAGCTCTCCTTCACAGCGCCCACTAGGTGCTACAGACGTTGCTGAGGAATTCAGACCTGTTTAATTGGTTGAGGGAGGGAAGAGCATAGGGCAGGGAAAGAGGAGAAAAAAACAAATGGAAAAAAACTCAAAAAGCACATTAGCCAAAAAAATCACCATATATTCTAACCAGTCTAGGAGATTTTAATACATGATGCCTTTCATTATATACATCATCCACAGCTATTTTTCTCACATGTGAGGTCAAGCTACTCTAAGGAAATTTGAAGGGTTGCCTGAGAAAATTATTGCCACGGGAACTTAATGCATATGACTCCTGGCAAAGTATCAACTCTGTCCAGATTGCCTGCAGACACTCTTCTCTAGAACAGAGGTCAGCACACTTTTTCTGTAAGGGGCTGGATAGGAAATACTTTAGGCTTTGTAAGCCAGACCATCTCTCTGTTATAAATAACTCTCAGCTCTGCTGTTGCAGCATAAATGCAGACAGAAACAAAATGGCCATGGAGTGTTCAATAAAACTTTATTTACAAAAATAGGTGACAAGTTGGATTTGGCCCATGGTCTGCCAATGCCTGTTCTAGTGAAATGCTACAATTATAGTAGTTTACTGGGACTCAGTGTAAATGATACATATAGGAATGTGATTTGAAAATAAAAATGCTATAAGATTCCACTGACCCCAAATTGATTTCCTTAATAGGAAAAAAACCACTCCCCCTCATTCTGACTCTAACCTAAACCCTGAAATGCGCACTATTAAACATCAAAAGTCCTAGAGAAATAGGGTCTAGAAAGCTGTTCAATTTCAACAGAGAAGAGGTGGGCCCTGAGGCTTCTCCCATCAGTCCATAAACAGATATGAGCAGCTGTAATCTGGGAGGGCCAAGAGAACCCTATACAAGTCATCACACGGGTGATGGGGGAGAAACCAAAGACACGGAAACAAATGGGGAACATAAACCCACGGAGAAGCAAGGTCTGGATAAAGCGCTATACTAAGAAGTACTCAGCCCTCACAACAACTTGTATTTCCACAGCACTTCATGGTTTACAAAGTGTTCTTCATAATTGTAATTATGGATAAGATACAAATTCAGGAATTAACTAAGACATGGTGTTCACAGGTAGTAGGTGGCACACCTGGATTAAAACCCGGGCCCTGTGACCAGAAATTGTCAGGTCTGTCCCCACACTATCTGTAGACAATGGACCATGGGCAGCAAACTCAGCAGTGGGAGTCAATGAGGCTCAGAACAGACTTTTTCCCTTTACCCCCAGTCCCCTAATGTATCCTTTCTGCTCCTCTTTCTCCTTCATTCTTTATCCTAATATCCACCCTCTGCAGTCCACATCTCCCTCAATGCAAGTCTACAGAAACAGTGGAGTATCTACTCATTCTGGAAAAATGTCTTAAGGAAGCGTCTCATGGGGTTTTGAACATGGACTTTGTCTCACATATATCCTCCTTTTAAAAGGTTCTCTCCCCTACTTTAAAGGTCCTCTTTCTCACTCCATTGGAACTCTCCTCATGTTCATGATTATTTCAGTCTACATACCCATCAAGTTTATAAAAAGAAAAAGAGGTTAAGTATGTAGGCACACTAGAACTACTCCTCATAAAGGATAAAAGAGGTAGTTCCATACCCACATAAAATTTTAAAACCAAGTAAAAGTCAAAAGCCCAAATTCCAAATGAAGGAGGGTTTCAAATGCAAGCAAAGTGAAGAACGAGAGGGCGCTGTACCACTGCGGGCTCTTCCCACCTCTGCCCACGGCGCTGAAGAGAAACTGGCTGCGCGGAGGTCAGTCTACTCAGAAAACAGACGTCCCAGGCAAACAATTTCAGGCAAAACTTCCAGAGTCTGTACTGTTAAATTTGGGAACCAACTTTTAGGTGTATGATGTCAGTATTAGTGTTGAGTGTTTATTTGTTTGTTTCCCCCCATCCAGTAAAGTATTTTTATAAGAAAAAGATCCTGTCATGAACATTTTCTATAATAAAATACTGGTTCAGTACAAGTATTAAAAGCATTATAAAAGGAATCTGGTAATTACTATGAGGTTCATTAAAAACAGTTTATGCCAAAATGGCTTCATTTACTTTCTGGACTAGTTTGATAAATAAGTAAATAAGTGAACTACAAATTCAATGTATGTTAATTTCAACAAAAATTTGATAAAGTGTTCTGCACGTCCTTACACGTAACTAAAGAAATGTGGCCTGAAAGACATTACACAGGATTCACGAGTTAAAAGACGACATCGAACAGTTTATTGGCATCAACCTGTTAGGAGAGCCTTTGACCCTCTCCTACACAGTTTGTAACAATGACTCAAATAAAAACAGAGAAAGCATACTTTTTAAATATGAAGATGACACAAAAGTATGTGAAAAAGCTAAGCAAGATATAAGAAACAAAATTCAGAGGCATGAAACCTCTAACATTAAATTAACAAAAACAAACGTGAAGCCCTATATCAAGCAGCAAAATGCAGAGACCTAGCATAAGGCTCCATGCGAGCCAATCCAGCAGGCTGGTCACCAAAACCGTATGAGCAGCCTTGGACCATCCTTGTACTGAGAGGCACGAGTTCAGCTCTCTGCCAGCTGGGCAGACGGGTCTGGAGACCCCATTGCGTGAGGAAGAGCTGAGGTCCTTGGGACGGAGGGGGACTGCCACCATCGTAAGGAAAGCATCAGACAGACCTGAGGGTAAAGTCCGGGTGTGCCAATTACGAAATGCCACCGCACACCAATGACTCACCTCCCTAACCCTCAGTTTCCTCATTCAAAAAATAAGTACCTACCACAAAGGTTCATTTTGGGAATTAAGTGAAACAAGGGATGTAAAGTGCTTAGAATGTTGGTTATTATCAGGTTTAGATTAGAAGAGAAATAAGATAATAAATCATATAGGGTCCAAGTACTGAGGATCTATCATAAGGTTCTAAAATGAACCTTAAACGGTTGGGGGCCTTAGAAACACGGGGAAGAGAAGAAGTCAATCCAGACACGAAAATAGCTGACAGAGCACTGGGGGTCAGGCTGAGAGACCCAGAGTGTGCTGCCACAGGGGAGGGAGGAGGCGAGCGACAGGGGGACCGAGAAGAGGGCAGGCGTTCAGACGGACTGAAGCCAAGTGTTCCTCTACACATTTATAAAGAGCAAATCTACTTACAAACAAACCAAGATAAAAAACACCAAGAAAGCCTGGTTGAAAAAGCCATAGATACCAGCACTGGCTCTGGATGAGACGGACGGGCTTTGGCTCATTGCCTTCCTGTTCCCACTACGCGCATTCAGTTTCCTGGGGTGGCTCGGTTTGTGTTCCAAAGAAGATGTAGAGGAGCAGCTACTGATGGATCCAGGCAGGGCGCCTAAAACAGGGGAAGGAAAGAATACATCAGAGGGTGGAAAATAAGAAGAGAACCAATAAGGTGCTTTTCCAGGTAAATCCTGAAACTCCCCCGTTAGCTTCCTCAACTGTGGATTACCTAGTGGTGAATAAAATACCTGACTTCAACCAAATATACTGTATTTCATACCTACTTCAACCCCAGCAGTTGTATTTTAAGCATTCCCACTCTATAATAATTTTATACAAGAGAATGCTGTCACATCATTACTACAAACTGATTATTTCAGCCACCAGTGTCTCTCATCTCTACTTTAGAAAAGTTAGTAGAATCTTATCTTATTTATATCAAAAATGTTATCAATATGTTTTAAGTTAACAAAAACTTAATATTAAAATGTTTTGAGTTAACCTGAAGGCAAGCAGGAATACTTCTGAATTTTTTATTCATGCTCTACTAAAGTTGAAGGCCAACTTTAAACATTTTTATCAAGCCATCTACACTATGGGATTTCCTTTTAGTCCCTCTTTTAATCTAATCCAGTAGTTCTCTAATTTAAATGTACATGAGATTCGTATTAATTACAGGGTTTTATATAAAGGACATGCATATACTTTATTATGAGCTCCTTAAGGTATATTCTAGGATAATTTTTACTCTAATGATTTTTCCCTTAAGAACTTTAAAAGTGAGCCCCCATATAAGCTATATGACTTTATTATTTTAAAGTTTCATATATAAATTGTATTACCAACTTTCTCTGTTACAGCTTTCAATTCTTCACCAGGAGGCAATGAAAGTATTGATTCCGAAGATTTATCTTTTTTTGATGTCATTAATCCTAGGACATAGAAACAAAGCACTTTTCAGCAAACAAGAATTTTGCTTAATGTTAAACATAAAAATGTATTTGCTTTTTAAAGTACAGACATCCCTCAGTATCTAAATCTTATCCATTTCTGAGTACATGTTGGATAATACATTCACAGACAGCAGAGGCCAATATTTCATTATTTAAAGGGGAAAGGAAAGAATGCATTTCCAGCCCATCTGAAAACCTTAATCAATTTCTCCAAATATCACTGAAGTATCTTTTAAGCCCACTTAACAATCCACTAAGGAATTCTAAATAACATAAAGATTTAAAATACAGTTACATAACTGTCTGATACTCGATGCACTCTCATCAGTGTGTGTGCATGCCAGCAGGTAAAGCAAGCCTAATACAACTAAGACATGACTGCCACACACTCACCAGCACTCACAAACAACTTACGTGCTCACTGATGTATGCGTGCAATTCATTACTGCAGATTTTCTATCTATTGATAGTGAATTCGGGGTAAAAGTTTTTGCAAATCATTAAAGCAATGATTCATTTGAGTGAGAATAAGATGGTAAGAAATCCTGCACTCTCAGCCACTGGTATTCTGAAAATAACCATCCCACTCTGATCACACCCAACTCTCATAAAAACTTAATCTAAAAAAGAAAAAGCTTGTGAACTGTACTTCACCTTATTAAAACCTCTGTTTTGATTCTTCAAAACAAATTATTTAAAGAGGAAACCGAATGGACTCAGCCCAGTTAAAAATTCCATCAAGCATCCTTCCAATTCTACACACTTATGAAGCATTTGGGGTGAACTGCACTTGGCACCCTGAGCATCACACAAGTGAACAATACATGGTCCTAGCCCTACAGGAGGACCTTTCCAGCTTAGTATGGAAGACAGACATAAACATGAATTACTGAAATATAAGGACATTATTTATGTAAGAAGGAGACAATAATTATGGCTACAAAGATAAATTAATGCCTCATCAAGAAGCTCACATTATGAGGTGGGTCTTGAGGGGGAGGTCAGATTTCTTCCAGAGAATACTGGAGGTATGGTCAGAAATAACTGAGGGTAGGTATTCTGGGTAGACAAAAAGAAAGAAAAAATCTTAAAGACAGGGTCACAGAAGGACAAGTAAGTAGCTCAGTAGAAGAGAGAGTACTTTGGGGATGCAGGAGAAGTCAGTCTGGATGGGCAGGTAACAGTACAATCTCCAAGGGTGGCAGTGCCAGCTCAGGAACCAGGACTCTCCTGTAAAGAATGGGCCCTCGAGGGACTCTGAGAGGGAGGACTGGCCTGGACAGAGTGATGGGCAAAGAACCCTCCCCTGAGAGCAACATTTAGAGCAAACTGGAGAAGCACGTTCTGGAGGCAGAGACCAGTTAGAAGTTACTACAACAGGCAGAATGAAGGCCAGAACCACAAGAGCAGGAACTGAATGGAGGGATGGGTAAGAGGGACTTTGTGAAGGCAACCCACACAGGGAATTTCTTAATTTCCAGTTATCGAAAATATCCATTTGGTTCTTTCTTTTCGTTTGAATTTTTTGAGATAACTGGAAATTCACATGCAGTTGTAAAAAAAAATACAGAGAGATCTCTTGTACACTCGGCCCAGTTTCCCCCAAAGGTGACATTTTACAAACTACAGCATAATATCACAACCAGGATACTGACACTAATACAATCGCCAATCTTGAATTAACCCAGTTTTACTTAAACTCTGTGTGTGTATGTGTGCACATGAGTGCATGCATACGTATCCTTTAGTTCTTTTTATATCCTCATTTCTTTTCTGAAAGTTTCTGTCTGTCTATTTTAAGAAGTGTGTTTGCCCTAAATGTGTAGACCATGGCTATAACAATCTTCAAAGTCTTTATCTGATAAATGTCCGGGTCATGTCAGGGTTAGCATCCCTGGTGTGTCTTTTTACCTGAGAGACATTGGGATTTTCCTGGTTTTTCTTATTTTGAGCGATTATGGATTGTATCTGTACATTTTGAATATTTTGCTGTGGGACTCTGGGTCTTGTTTAAATCGTATAGGGAATGTTGATTGTTTTGTTTTGTTCTAGCAGACAGCTGACCCACTTAGGGTCAGGCTGGAAGTTCCTCCCCACCTTCTGTATATTGTGGATCCCACGTCAGTTCGGTTGTAAAGCCTTTCTGGAATCTTTCTCATGCGTTGTACCACCCAGCGGTCAGTGTGGGACCTGGGCAGTAGTAGTCGACCCACGAGACCAGAGCCTATGGTCATAGCACACACGCACAACTTAGGAGTCTATGCCAAACATTTTGAGATCACTTTCTTGAGCTCCCTCCTCTCCATGGTCTCCCTGACACTTTCATGCTTCTGTGACACCTGTTCCTGGTATTCTGGGTACAAAGCCTAGGCTTTAGTTTCCCTGCTCTGTCATACAGTCTCCTGAGGCAGATTCTGCCCTGGAGCCAAGCAGAGAGAAAAAGAAAGGAAAACGAATAGGGACTGCATCCATGTTCTTGGGACCACAGTTACTCTGGTGCAGATAATGGCTCCCCTCCCTTAGGGTTTTAGGTGCCTGGCCGCCCCGCTGCTGCTGCTGCACCATGAAGGGCTGCCCAGGGACTGGGGTGCAAAAGAACCAGAGGGATAAAAAAGCTATCATAAAGAAAAAGGGATTTCCTCCACTTTCTGTCTAGTAGGGGACCCCCTTCCTGCTCCTAAAGCCAGAAATAGAGGACTTCTCTTTGAGCTTTCTTTCCATATCTGCTATGTACTTCTGGGTTTCAGGTTAAAAGGATACCATTTACAATAGTAACAAAACGTATGAAGCACCTAGGAATAGATTTGACAGAACACGTACAAAATAGCTAAAGAGAAAATTTTTAAATCTTAGAGATATTTTTTAAGGACTCAATTAAATAAAGCAAAATCCCAAGCTTACATATAATTAAGAGGTAATATTGTAAAGATGTCAGGACTTCCCAAAGAAATTTAAAGATTAAATGCAATACCAATTAAAATTTCAGAAGATTTTTTTAAAATAGAAACTTAAAGCTTATTCTAAAATTTATATGGAAGTGTGATTTATAAGCGCCCAAACAGACAAGACACTGCTCAAGAATAAAGTAGGAAGGTTTCCTTATTCCCAGATTTTTTTTAACTACAGTAATTATGAAGCACAGTATTGACACAGGGATATTCAAATAGCTCGATGGAAAAGAGCAGAAAGGCCAACCAAATTCTTGAACAAAATCCTTTAATCATGGTACAAAGCCTTTCTGATTCACTATTGATGAGTTCATATTTACTGAGCACCAATTCTGTGCTATGTGCTACAGTGAATACAGAAGCACAAAATACTTCGCAGCCCATTTAAAGTTTAAAGTTTTGCTGAGAGACTACTGCACAAATAAAGCAACCAGAGAACAAACACAAGATACCAAATGACTGAGTGGTATACTTTCATCAAGTGTGTCCAAAGTTAGAGATGAAGACATCAAAGTGATTCAAGGTCATCAGGAAAGTTTTTATGGAGAAACAGGATCTGAATAAGGAGGTAAAGAATTGACTAGGACCTCAAAAGGCAAATTACTGGAATCAGAGAAATAGCATGAGACAAAGCATAGAGGGAAAAGAGAACAATGTTCCCAAAAGACAGTGAGGTGGAGCAGAGCATAGTCCAGTTCCTGGAGGCAGGAAGACAGCTCATCAAACAGACAAAGGGCCCCAACCACCAATTTCAAGGTCTAGGACATTTTCTGATAAAAAGGAAGTCACTAAAATCCTTTAATAGGTGAGAAACATAAAGCTAGTTGTGTTGTATAAAGATGTATTTCAAGTATAAATTTCAGCTTGGAGGTTAGACTGAGAGTGATAAAGGTATAGAGGTGGTAGGGAAGAAAAGGAAAGAACACATCTGTACTAGTCAGGAATTAAAATCATAAATTATTATGATTGAGGCTTAAAAACATGTTAAGATGCAGTTTTTATTACATTCAGGTTTTATCTAATAAAAGTGAGGCAACCCAAAATATAAGGCAACCCATGAATAAAATTTAAATGCGGAATAAGATTCCTAACTTTCTGGTTTGACCTACCTGTGTTTATTTTTGATGTTACGTGAGCTACATCAATTTTCTGGAACCTGATGAGCGGTACAGCTTTTGTAGATGGAGTATGCACTATATTCTTCCTTCGGTCTTTGGCTTTACTTATCTTTGAAAGAGGTGCAAAAATGCCTAAGGGACAATGGAGAATTTTAGTCGGTGGTAAGCATTTCAAATAATGAGGCAAGTACAACCATTAAGCAATATAAAACTTTGTTAAGTTTTTTTAGTGCCTACTACATGTCCTGTAGTGAGACATAAAAAAAGACACTGGACTTGCCCTCAAAAAGCTTGCAATTGAGTTGTCAAGACTAACAACATACACAATAATTTAAGAATCACATAAAAAACACAGGTATTAAGTGAAATTCAGGGAAAAGAGAAATGACTAAAGGTAATGGTTTTCCATCATGATCATTTCTAACCAAGCTATTGGCAAATAGTGCACTACATAGTATAAAAATTATTCTTCTGTGTCACTTTATCTATATCTCCTTTAAGATATTTTTTGTGCACAATAAAGCTTTTCATGACTGTATTTTATCTCTCTTCCAGACTGCATACCTTTGGAAAGTAAAATTCAAACGTTACTCATCTTTGCATTCCCCCACTGTACCTAATTACAGAGCCTTACACAGAGTAGGGATATCAAAAAATGCTTCTGAGTATAAAATAAAAGCTTCCCAAAAGGTCTACCCCTCAGCTCTTGACAGAGACAATGCAGTGTATTTGGGGGATGGGAGGCATGTGGGGAAGTGGCTGCCTATCTGTAATGGCTCAGAGTATAAAATTCCATTTAAAAATGAACTTATCCAGTCAATAAAATATCCTTTATAAATAAGTATGCATAGATATTAGAGATAGTGAATATGAACTATAAATACCAAGATTATCTGGCTAAGACATTTAAAAAATAATAATAGTCTTAATATGCATATCACACTCTTTCCTTAAATGTTTACAACCTAAGACACGTTATGACTAAAAGGCAACATATGAAAAACAACTTGTTTTAAAATAGGTTTGTAGAAATGCTCAAGAATCTACAAAAAGTGAGTGCTTTGTCAACAGCTAAAAAGTGCCAACTATATAATGTTTTCCGCTAATCTTAAAATTCTTCCCTCCCTTGGATTCTACATTACCTCATCCTGATTTTCCTGCCTTTTGACTTTTCCACAACATAGTCTCTCTCCCATTTATCAGATTTTCCTTGACTTTCTATTCTTGTTTCTAAATTCTTTTCCTTGCCAAACACACACACACACACACACACACACACACACACACACACACACACACACACTAGAGCTTGAGGGTGATTACATCCAGTGTTACAAAGAGCTGGAAGAAAAAATTATACTCTGGTAACAGACATTGGTACAATCTGGCTGGAAGACAAAAATTCTGAATAATCTACTTTATGCCCTTAATTATAAGGAACTATTTATACTCAGAGGTATACACAAAGATTGCAAGGTTACATTTTATATTATTTTATATTATAAGGAGAAGATAGATTTCAAGAACCAAAACAATTTCTCCATTTACTACTATGACCCAAACACACCTTTGGAAATTATGAGAAAACAATCCAAACCAGAGGAAAAGACATAGGTGACATGTCATCACCACAATATTATTCTTAAGTAAGAAAAAACAATTATTTGGCAATAGAATGAATGAATTAACTGTATGATCTATTATATCACCATTACTACATAAAGCAATATGGATTACATAGAAATACAAAAAATATGAGAAGTAAATCAAGAAAATAAGAATTAAATTATATATTTGATTATATTATATCCATGAAAAATTATATATATGGATATAGGAAAGACCATAAAAAAATTGAAAACCAGAACATATTTATGAGATCAGCCAGACTATGAATTACTTTTTAAATTTGTTTGTGTCATTTATATCATAATAATGTTCAATGAATGGCTTTTTCTTAATCTGAGGAAAATTATGTGTTTTTTCTTTCAAGATCTTAATAGAAAATTTCTACATGATAAAATATATTTGTTTTTAAAAAAATAAATATTTAATTCTATGGCTTCAAAAGATACCTTTGGCATATAAAATCTCTCCTATATAGTTCTCATTCTTCTTGTTTTTTAAATAAATCATTTGGGAGAATCAAAACTAAATTTAGAGCAATGACTGGGCACAATTAAATCCCAAAGTGTGCACTATACACAGGCTGACTTTCCTATGCATTAAGTAACTCATGCTAATCAAAGTACCAATGGCACTTTTCTCAGATCTTGACATATAATTGTAACATTTACCTAAAAATGAGCACAGAAGGAAGAACTATTTAAATAGAAGAGTAATAAATTTCTCAATAAACATGGCCCATTTTGTTTAATCACAATTCCTACCAAAACTCCATTAAAAGATATGCATTGAACTCCATTTCCTCCTAAAATGCCACTAAAATATTAGTAAAGAATAAAAAATGGCACATACCTTACAGGAAAAAAAAAATTATAAAAAAGTTTCCAAAGAGAAGGGAAAGGTCAAAAACAGATGACAGAAATACTTGAAACTTTTTAATTTCTTGGGCTTCTTGGAAGATCAAAATAATAGTTGGCAAACTATCACCTGAAAGCCACATCCTGCCTACTTCGGTTTTGGTAAAGTCCCAGTGAACATAGCCACATCCATTAGTTTTGACTGTCTGTGGCTGCTTATTCACCACAACAGGAGAGCTGCACAGTTGCATCAAGGGACCGACCGTATGGCCCATAAAGTCTAAAATATTTACTATCTGGCGTTTTACAGAAAAAGTTTGCCAAACTGCTTTGCACAAGAGAATAACACCTTCAAAACTGTCCCGAGGGAATATGAATTCCAATCTAACATTCCTTATCCCACCAAAATACATGAAGTACGAAGATAGAAATAAACATATTTTTAGAATGGAAAGCCTCAAAAAATTTACCTCCCCATGAATCCTTTGTTAAAAAGCTACTGAAGGATGTGTTCCACCAAAACAAATAAGCTAAAAAAAAAAGATTACTTAGAATAGTAAGGGCACCAAATCTTTCTCTTCATAGTACAAGTCAATAGATGTCTAAACTTGAAAGAAACAACAAAGATTCATATAAATATATTATTTATAAATATGAATATTAATATCAGAAGATACAGCTAAAGGAAAAGTTCTTGCCTCTAAAGAGCAGGACTCAGGGTTAGGGAAGGCAAGTCAGGGAAAGGTTTAGTTGTTGTTTTTAATAAACCTTACAATACAATTTGACTCATTAAACCAGGTACATATATTCACTTTGGTAATTATTAAAAGATATAAAATGATATTACCAAGTATTAGATTTTATTATAAAATGTTCACAATTACCAAAACTTGGAAGCAACCAAGATATTTAATAGGTGAATGGTTAAATAAACTATGGTACATATGGACAATGGAGTATTATTCAGCACCAAAAAGACATGAGCTTTCCAGCCATGAAAAGACATGAAGGAAAACTTAAACACAATTGCTAAGTGAAAGAGACCAATTTGACAATGCTACAGACACACTGTATGATTTCAGTAATTATGACATTCTGGAAAAGACAAAACTATGGAGATGGTATAAAGATCAGTGGCTGCCAAGGGCTGAGGTAGGGAGCGATGAAAGGTGGAGAACAGGATTTTTAGGGAGTGGAAATACTCTGTATTATACTGTAATGATAGATACACATCATTACATATTTGTCCAAACCCACAGAATATAGAACACAAAGAGTGAACCCTAAGGTAAACTACGGACTTCTAGTGACTGTGTGTTGAAATAGGTCCATCAATTGTTAAGAAACTTGCCCTCTAATGAAGGGATGTTGACAACAGGGGAGGTTATGTGTGTGTGGGAACAGAGGTGGGAGAGTAAATTTCTGTACCCTCTTCTCAATTTTGCTATGAACCTAAAGCTTCTTAAAAGTCTTTAAAATTATTTTTTAAATTTTACAATTGAAAAAATCTAATATGTGCTAGAATTAACATATCAATGGAACTAAACAATCCTGAAACAGACTACAGCATTTACAAAAGTTAATTTATAATAAAGCAAGCACAACAAGCCAAAAGGAAAATGATAGATTTCGAAAGAGAAAGAGAAAAAAACTGTTGCTGAGAAGAGACAGATTCTCTGGCTTCTGCTTAGTCAGGGCTATTCCAGTTTTTACATAATCCAACACACGATCCTTGCCCCCCAACTTGTCTTTAAGTATGAAAAGGGGGAAGGCAGGGTCCTTGGGGTATCCAGCTTTGTTCTTATCAAGCATGCCTCTCCTTGGGATGGTAAGATTTCTGGAGACCACATGCATTCTGTTTCAATCTAAGCATTTCCCATGAATCTGATTTACATTTGCCCTGTGTGCTGCTAATGGTTTTTGATCTTGCCCTTGATCTGTTTGACATTTGCCAAAATTAGCTAGTAGAAGAAAACTAAAACTGAATTCTTAACCTCAAAAACTAACCAAATTAATTCCAAATGGATTAAATAATTCAGTGTAAAAAAGTTAAAACATCCAAAAGAATAAAATATATAATAACTAATCCTTGGATTGAGAACTATCTATCTAAGCATAAAAGCAGTGTAAGAAATTATAAAGGAAAAGTCTTTTAACTACATAAAGCTACATGTCCAAAAACATGGGAAATGAAGTTCAAAGGCAAAATATCTGTAACAGATAAAAGGGCTTACTAACCTAAAATGTATTTGTATTTTTAAAACCTCTTATCAGTTTTCAAAAACCCACAAATATCCCCATTTTTTAAAGAGCAAATAATATGAATGATTATTTCTTGGCAATTGCCAAGATGACACAAAAGATATATATACTACAACAAAACATGGTAAATATTTTATTTTACCATGATCACAGAAACATTAATTCAAATAAAAATTTTCACCCATCAAATTGGAAAAATTAAAGGAAATGGATCCATTAAAAATCATGTTCAAACAATATTTGAAGATTTGGAGAATTATAACTGGAGGTCAAATAAAAATGCACAATATATACCTATAGAAAATCCAAATTGTCACAAAATTTTATATTCTTTTCTTTTTTTATGTTTTACAAATCTTATACAATGAGCACTTTTTATAAACAAAAAGTTTTCAGTAATAGACCAAAAATGAGGCTCCATCTTAAGGGAGGAAACTTGTAATTTTGGTAAATCTACAAGTTAGCAAATAGCTAACATCTGTTGAGTGCTCACAGGGAATCAAGCGTTATCCTAGGTGCTTTATATATTCAACTCATTTATCCTCACATGATTCTTGAGGTATCATCAGCCCCATTTGTAGAAGACAATCTGAGGCACAAGAAGAAAACAAAGGTCACACAGCAGGTAGGCAGAGAAGCTGATTCACATCCAGGCAGTCAGACTCCAAGCAATAGTATGGAGCCGTAAGATGAAATACTATGCAAACAGGAAAATTCGTGTTCTAGAACAATTTTTCACAGCAAGCAAACATATTCACAACATAAAAAGTGACAAATTGAAATCAATGTGTCAGTATGTGTGTGAGAGAGTACGAATTTAACAAAACATTTGTCAGAAAGAGAAAGAAGCATCCCAACTCAGGAGTATAGTCATAAAGCTGGCTTCACTTGGTTTTTCCAGTTCTTCAAGTCTTTCAGCCCTCCAGAGCTCTGTACGTCCTTGATATTAAAGCCCCTTCCTCAGCCAGGACACCAGCTGAGCAGGATTTAAGGGAGATCTACAGAGCAGCTGGGTGTCCTCCTGGAGAGACAGCATCTCCCAAGCACTGTACTGTTCACAGCAAGTAAAGGGGCAGCCCCTTCATTTATTACATAAATAAGCAGGGGGAAAGCTTGTTTAAAAACAATGAAAGTAAAATTTGATTATTTTAAATTCTCATTAAGTTAGATAGTATCTACTTTACCATATTTGGGGGCACATTTAAAGTACTGGACTTTTCCAACACTTCCATTGTTTTTTCCTTCTGGTTCATCCAACTCAATGCCAGCCCACTGCCCATTTGCAAATTCAGTTGCTCCACAAAATCTTAATGTTCCAACCTAAAGAAAATATAAATCAGAATAATTTTTTAGTATTACTAGTAATTCTAAATGTCCCAATTTTGGAACTTCACCATGGAAGCCTTTAATAACCATTCTCTCAAAGTAGACTTCAGGACAAGGAATATTACCAGGGATAAAAAGAGATATTATATAATGATAAAGGAGACACTTCACCAAGAAGACAAAAGAATCCTAAGTCTGTATACACCTAACAACTGAGCTTCAAAACACAAGAAGTAAAGACTGATAGAACTGAAAAGAACAACAGACAAATCCCCAGTTACAGCTGGAGACTTCAACACACATCTCTCAGTAATTAATGGCCAAGTCGGCAGAAAACCAGTAAGGATAAAGAAACACTAAAACTTGAAATCAGCTAAATGCCAATTTGGTGTAACTGAGATTTGTATAACACTACACACAAAGGAGCAGAATACAAACATAAAAGAATATAAATCATGAAAACATATGTTCTCAGAGCATAGTGGAATTAAACCAGATATCACTGATAGAAAGATCTATGGAAAATATTTAAATATTTGGAATTTAAATATATTCCTAAATAACCCATGATAGAACAGAAAATCACATGGAAAATTTAAAATATTTTGAATTGGAAGAAAATGGTAAAATAATATATCAAAATTTGTAGGATGCAGCAAAAGCAGTGCTTAGAAGGAAATTCATAGCATTAAAATGCTTATATTAAAAAAGGTCTCAAATCAGTGATCTTCCACCTTAAGAAACTCAAAAGGTAAAACCTAAATCAAGCAAAAGGAAGAAAATAATAAAGAAATTAGGAACAAAAAAACAATTAAGAAAAATTAATGAAATCAAAAGGTAGTTCTTGGAAGGATAAGTAATATTAATGACTTTCTAGCCAGAGACCAAGGCAAAAAAAAGAGAGGACAAAAATTAACAACCATAATGAATGATGTTATTCATGAGGGGCATTATTACATTCCCTCAGTCATTTAAAGAACACTGAGGAAATATTATGAACAACCCTATGCCTATAAATTTGACAAATGGGTTGAAATGTGCCAATTTCTTGAAGGACACAAACTGTCAAAGCTCACACCTGAAATGAAATTGTAGTTAAAAATCTTCCAAAAGAAAAAAACTTTCAGACCCACATGGCCTCACTGGTGAATTCTACCAAAGAATTGGAAAAATACTGATCAATTCTACACAAACCTAGAATATCAAAATGGAGGGATCAATTCCCAACTCATTTTTTAAAGCCAACATTACCTTAATACCAAACCCATGACAAGAAAACTATAGACCAGTACCCCTCATGAGTACAGATACAAGAATCCTCAACAAATAACAGAAAATCAAACCCAGCAATATATAAAAAGGATAATAAATCATGACCAAATGAGTTTTATCATGAGAATGCAAGGCCAGTTTCACATTTAAGAATTAATCCATATAATTCATCATTGTTTCCACAGACTAAAGCAGGTGGTGGGTACTTTTTCTCTTGACATATGCAGAAAAAGACTTTAGCAAACTTCAATGTTTTTTCATGATAACTTTTTTTAAATCTCAGCAAACTGCAAATAGATGGGAACTTTCTCAACTTAAGAAAACACACCCACAAAATCCACAGCTAACAATTATCATGCTTAATGATGAAAGGCTGAGTGTTTGCTTTGCCCTTATAATGAGAACAGGGCAAGGATGCTGACTTTTATTACATCTATTCATTACACCGGAGGTCCTTAGCAATGAAATAAGGCAAGAAAACTAAAGGCATACAGATTGGAAAGAAATAAAACTGTCTCTATTCACAGACAACATGATTGTTTACATAGAATATCCAAAAAAATCCATCAAAAATAAGGCAGACTAAATTAGCAAAGTTATAGTATACATGGCCAATATACAAAAATCATTGTGTATCTATATGCTACCAATGAACAATTGGAAAATGAAATTTCAAAAACACGATCATTTCCAATAGCACCAAAGATCATGAAAAACATCGGTATATATCTAACAAATTATGTGTAACTTTGCTTAAAACTACAACATTCTGAGGAAATAAACCAAGGACCTAGTAAACAGAGAGATACTACCGTTGTGATTGAAAAACTTAGTATTTTTTAAATGTCAAATCTCCTCAGCTGAGTTTATGTTTCATATAACTCCATTCAAAATCACAGCAGGAATTTTTGTATAAATCTGCAAGCGGATTCTAAAATGTACAAGGAAAGGCAAAGGAAGTAAAAAAACAATTGAAAGTCCTAACAATACCTGATTACAAGACTTACTATCACAGCAATCAGCACAAGGATCATCATTAGATCAATGAAGCAGAACAGACTCGAGAAACACACCCATACACATATGGTCAACTGACAAAAGCAAGAGCAATTCAAGAAAGAACAGTCTTTTCAAAAATAGGTGCTGGAACAAATAGGCAACTACGCGCAAAAAAGAGAGAGACAGACAGACTTTACGTAGTCTTGGTACTCTATACAAAAGTTAACTCAAAATTAAATATAAAACTAAATGTAAACGTAATACCCAAAACTATAAAACTTCCAGAAGAAAATATAGTCGAAAGTTCCTTAGATATACTAAACACGCAATCCATAAAAGAAAAAGTTGATAAACACCCATGAATGGCGAGGGTGGGTCTACTTTGCTCCATTTCTGAGGTAATAGCAGCGGGAGATGCCTCTAAGGACGGCATGGCTGCCAGGAAAAACCTCCCGGCAGACGAGTGCTCAGATCAAGCCTTTCAATTCACTCAACAGCCCTACCACACTCTACTTTTTTCCCATTCTGGTAAAGCTGTCTTCATTATTAAATTCAAATTGTATACATTCTTAAATCATACTCTGTAATATACGTGCATCTAAGTTTCACATTTTGCCATGAAGTATCTTTCCTCTTACACGTTGAACATTTTCACAAAAACTAAAAACTGGCCACACTGGAAGCACTCTTGCCACATAGTTCACAGATATAAGGACCTTGGACACAGCTTCAGAGTCCAGCTACTTACTATACCTTCTGTCCTGCAATAACAACACGATCCCCCAGCTTCAGGCCAAGTGACGTAAGCATTGCCTTGCTAGTAACGCGGTCGTCATTTGGAAGTATGGGCTTTGAGATATCACATGACAGAGGCATCACATCTAACAGCATCTGCTTGATTTCTTTAGCAGTTGCTGCGGCATCAGCCATTTCTAGTGGCATTTCAACTGGGTCTGGAACAACATCAGCAGGGACCTGTCCTTTGTCGTTCTACAAATAAAGAGGAAATTTTCAATTCATATCTGCTTAGAGCTCTATACAGTCATATATAATTATTTCGGGAAAAATTTTAAGTTCAATTCATCATTTACTTATTCAAACAATTTAGTGAACACATAGTACACGCCAGGCACCATTCTAAGTGCTAATGACACCACAGTGAAGAAAAAAAGCCCTGCCCTCCAAGAGCACACATTCTGGTGGGAGAGAAGCATCATAAACAGTCAAACAAGTAAAATACCTGGTAGAATAAATGGTAAAAAGTAGCAGAAACACATTATCTCTCTTCCATGTTCCCTAACCAAAAAACAGACTTTTTGAGAAAGATTCCAGATGGTAATCTTCTTTTAATATGATGACTCAAGATTCTTTTGCTGAGAAACTTTTCATTTTCTTCTCTGCTGATAATTATCTCTAAATGATCCATATGGATAAAAGAATGAGGCTTTTAGAACAGTTTGCAAATGCCTTACATTTTTTGTTATAAAATTCAAGTCAGTTTGGTCCTAAATAAACATAAGGTAGGAAGACATGTTATCAACTTTCTGGGATGAGTGGACTACTTTAACCCCAGATTTCAAAGAAAAAAAAACACAAAATATAATGAAGTTATGTATAGCACTAATATGTACTCTGATAATAAGTGGAAAATTTTTAAAGAAAAAACCCTGTACTGATAAGTTGTAAACTATATTTACAACAATTATTATACCTCAGATTTTGGTAAGTCCTCACCTTTCCAGAGTAAGTCACATACTTATGTTAATTCCTATGAAATTTGGTAACTAAAACTTCTGTTAAGAAACACACTAAACAATAAAATTACAACAATGATATCATGCTAACATAAGAAGGGTTGTTCATAATTATAAAACTCTGTTATCTTCTAAAATACTGGATATCAGCATATGATCGAAGGGCTACTGCTGACTACAACTACTTTTTTTAACTATTAACCTTCAAATCATGGTAACCTATCACTGTTTCTGGCCTGAACTGGTAGTTTACCTTAATGACATGCCTCACTTAATAAATCCAAAATATTCTTTCTACTAACGGGGTTTGTGAAGAGTTGTATTAGAAAAAGCAAACACATGTACCTTCACATTCCAGCCAAACTGAATCATCATCTCCCAGTCTTTGCTCATGCTACTCCACTCTGCCTGAAATGCTTTTTTCACGTCCCTCCTAGAACTGGTTAATTCTAACTGTTTAAAGAATGTCACCTTTGCCAGGACACCTTCCTAAAGCTTGAGTAGATGCACCCCCTGTGTGACCACATGGCAGTCTGTGTACACCCACTCACCCCCACAGCCTAACACATTGAGCTGAGGACACTGCAGGAAAACTGACTGCTCACTTGCCATCCTTCCCCCTTGATTGTATTCTCTTTGAGGACAGAGACTATTTTTTGTTGTAGTCTCACAGTGCCCAATAAACAATGGGGAGGGAGGGAGGGAGGAGGCAAAGAGGGAAGGAGGGAGGGGTTAATTAACTATTTGATGGGATTAAACAGAAAGAAAAGTGGCAAAGAAGTAGGGAGGGGAAGAGAAACAAGAAATTGGGGAGGGAGGAGAGGACAAAGGGGAGGGAAGAGGCCTTTTCAAGCACTGCCCCGCCCTGCCCATTCAAGGGCAGGCACAGACCTGGCTGAGAATCCCCGCCAGAGCAAGGCAGTTATTAATATGAGGGAAAAGAACAGTGAGAACCACTTTTGTGAAGACAATAAAATACCAAGTGATTTGAAGATTATGAAATTCAATCCTGTATGTTAACTTTGTAAATCAATAACACTAACATGAAAAATTTTAATTTTTCCTTTAATTTTTAAAGATTTACTCCATTCTCAAATGTACTTTTTTAAAAAACTTTCTGGAATCAAATTTCTTGCCAGAATAATTTAAAGTACGATTGAACATAGAAATACAACTTTAATATTATGCACTTTTAACATCTGACTTTTTATAAATACACCAAAAACTTAAATGAAAGATACTTAAAAGATGTTGACACTTTAAGGGGCATTTCATTTTGCTGAATGAAAGTTCTAAAGAGCTTATCAATATAAGAGGACTGAAATTCACTGCTATGCCTTCAATTTATTTGAGAAGAAGTTTATCATCATTATCTTCATATGCAACACACAAATATAAATTATCTGCTCACATAAGAGTTCTGTAACAACATTCATGTTCACCTCTACATTGGGAGATAATGTTAGACATTTTAATTCTTTTAATATTTTTCACTTTTAATTTAACTTCTTACCCTAAACGCAGGATTTGCTCCATGCTCCAATAAGCATTTCACAGTATCTGCACACAAGTTATAGGCAGCAATATGCAGAGCTGTTCCAAAATTAAAGTCACTGCACGTGGCATCCACATCTGCAATTAAATTCCACAAGGTATTAACTCAAATTTTTAATTTTTTATAATGTAAGAAGATTCAGGCTGGTTGGGTTTTTTTTTGTTTGTTTGCTTTCTGGCAGGGGGAGAGGTTGATAAGCCATTTATGAGACTTAAACCAACCCACTAGAAGCACCATTCCACAGTGGAACAACTCTTTCTTTGCATAGTACAATCTGGTTCACCAACTATTAGTACAGTAAAATTACATTTTAAAAATGGTCTGATATTATCATGGGTTTCCACCTAACACAAACTAAATTATGTTTAAAATTAATGCAATAATTATTATTTGTAAAAGTAACTATCTTAATACAATTCCTGGTATTTGCCATGACTATAACAAGGTAGAAGGGTTAAGGTTAGGGACCAGCAAACTATGTTCTTTGGCCCAAATCCAACTCACCGTGTGTTTCTATAAATAAAGTTTTATTGGAACACAGCTACACACATTCATTTACATATTCTCTCTGACTACTTTCATGCCACTACTGTAGAATCAAGTAGTTGCAACAGAGACCATGTGGTCCACCAAGCCTAAAATGTTTACCATCTGGCCCTTTACAGAAAAATGGCAGATAAATAATGTAGAATTTTCAAACCAGGAATTAAGTTAAAGACTAAACATGTAAGTTCTTATATACTGTATTCATTCACAATAGATTTTTCAACAAATGAATCTGGACTTCATAATAAGAAAAGGTATCTTGCAATTCTAAGGACACTTTGATAACTTTTAATAAATCATCATGATGCCACACTTACATGCAGGAAATCCTCCAGATTTGGGAATCTCATTTTCAATGTTTTCTATAACAAGGGTTTAATATACCTCTGGTTCTGTTGATCCAACCTGAATCTAAACCACATCACCCCACAAGCCCTACCTACAACTGCAAACGACCAAGACATGCTCAGGACAAACCGTTCCCAAATGATTAAAGACACTGTACTATCGAGACAGGCTTTCTTCCTAAAATCATTCAAAAAGTGAAAAGATTGAAAGTTAAAGAGAAAATGGGTAATCATACAAAGCAGAGGTTAGAAACGAACATTCTAGGAAATTTATTTATTCAATCTCTACAAGTCTTCTACAAATGGATAAAACCTCTAACTTAAAGTAATTCTACTGCACTTACCTCATTTTTTTCTCAAAAGAAAACTCACCCACTGACCAGACAAAAAAATCAAAATACCAAGACTGTAATTTAGACATTCTGATGTTCTGATTTTAGGATATCATCATCAAGATAGGAAGGTATAATAAATAAAACCCTGAAATTTTATCTTTAAATGGAGTCACAGAATTTCAGAACTGTATGCGATCTAAAATATTCTTTATGATTTCAAGTCTCGGCTCTGATGGCTTTATTGCTCTATTTCTGGTTACTCAAGATGAATTATATAGCACACAGAGTCAATCACACTTTATAAAGTCCATGTTATACTGGGGAATTTGCAGAGATAGAAAAACCCAGAGAACACTCTTTGTTTTGTATCTCTTTGTATTAAGCCTTTCATGAAAGGATAGTAATTAATCTTTAATAAAGAAATTTTAAACTACTTTTGGGAAATAAAATGTGATGAGAGATCATATGGAACAAGATGGATTAGAAGTAAAAATCTCTTTGAATTATATTTTTTATGCCATTAATAAAGTGTTCAATTGATAACAGCTAAAGATGATCTTATAGTACTTGCCTTTTGGTTTAGAGGTCTTCAAAATCACTCTTATAAGCTCAGGTACATCAAAATAAGCAGCATAATGCAAAGCATTCATATTTGTCCATCGACTCCGCAAACTAACATCTGCTCCCAGATCAATAAGTTGAGTTGCAAATTTTACAGCTGTATCAACATCACCTAGAGAAGGTTTTCTAAATTACTTTTCTTCAGCACAAATTTTAAGCTCCAGTGGGTAGCTATCTACCTCATTTAAAAAGCCAAAGAAAGCAGCATACTGAATGTACACTTACACTTCAAAAATTTCATTTGCAAGGAATTTATTCTAAGAAAATAACCATGCTTGGGGATATGGATAAACACTTAGCTAGAAAGATGTTCATCACCACACTCTTTACTATAAATAAAATTCTGAAACAATTGAAAAGTACAATAAGAAGAAATTGGTTAAATAAATGGTGAGACATCTATGTAACGGAATACTATAAAGCCATTAAAAACAACGCTACTGAATGTGTGCTCTGTGAACTGCTGTCAGCCCCAAACTGTACTTTTATAACTCTTTTCTTTTTCCCTATGTAATCATTTCTTCTGAATATATTAATTGAAATGTGATTTTATGCCTTCTGAAAAACATTTGGACTTGCATTTTCTATTTTTATTTCACTTTTCTATTACAAATTCATTTTTGATTTTACAAAAGTATCAATCCATGATGGATTTCAGAGAAAAAAAGACAAGTTCAACATCAATTGTTTAAGAAGTACTGTACCAGACTATTGAAACAGGGACAGATGTCCACAGCACATAAGTAAGAGAAGCAGGTTTGCACAATGGTAAAGCACAGAGGAATACCAATTTTGGAATATATACACATATGTTTTGTATTTAGGAACAGACCTTAGACAGGCCCAAAGACTGTAGGGATTGGGAGGCCTAGAAAACTGATCTTGGATTGTCAAATCTTGCTGTAAACTCTCAGGAAGGTTCTAGGGTGTTACCAGTTACTCTCATGCAGGCATGAAGCCTGAAACAGAAAAACTGGGAGTTACCAAGCTATAAAGACACAACTGAGAAAAAGGATCAAAGGGAACCATAGTTTTGAAAGGACCTAACTGAATCCTTGCCTATTCAGGGAATACTATTATCATCAGCTAGACACCTTCCCTGGGACTCTGGTTGGCATAGACATAGCCTCTAAAAGCACAAATACAGAATAGACGTCTTAAGCCATTAATAGACTTCATCACATACTTACCAATACCATGAGCTCCAGACTTGCAAGTATAATGCAAAAGAGTCATATCTGTCAATCCATCTCTGTCATTCACATTGCAACCTCTCTTAAGAATCTGAAGAAATCAAGAGAGCTATGATTACATGACCACTGGAGTCAGCTGATTTCAAACCAATGCTGGGGAAACCAAGTTGGTCTATCTTATCTGAATTAGTTTCAGTAAAATAAGTAGGTAGAGCTGGTTTCTCTTAAGGATAATTTTAAATCTATACCCAACAGCAATAATGAAAACTGAACTTGTCACCAGAATAAAGGAAATTCTTAAGAGCTCTCCAAGGCAATCTGGCACTCCACACATATGTTCCTTAACCTCTCAAAGGATAAGCAAAATTTCCTTTTGGATGGGAGTAATGGTATAATTTGAAAAAAGCATAAGCTCTCTCTTCTGAAAACATGACAATATGCTGGTCAAGGAACCCAGTTATTCTTTCATTCCTCCTTCAAACAGTCAAATATGTTTAAGAATTATATTCAAGCCTAAATGTTTACCAAACCACCAAAAGTATAGATAAAACAGGACGGTAATCAAATCCCTTCATGAAATGTATTTTTTAAAGTTCACAAAATTAATTCTATAAAGAAAGGAAATATGAAAATTGCCTGTTCTACCAAGAATCTATACTATCAGAGCTCCAGGTACAAGGAAGCGAGGGGCAGCGGGGAATCGTGGAAAGAGTGGGCAGCACTCACTCGCTGCCCCATGAAAAGCCGGGGAATGCAAAGGTCAGACAACAGAATCTGTAAAAGGTTCCCCCTTAACACCTTCTTTTCCAGTCAGATTGTGATGGGAGTGGGGGGCAGGAATCTAAATGATTAACAATCCACAATGCAAAACTTAAAATGTAAGAATTCCTTACCTCATTTCCAATAATGTCAATGTTTTGCTGGACCTGAGGCACCCACTGTCTTAAAATGGCAAATAACTCTGATACAGAAGTTTTGGGATCAAAGAGAATTTCCTGGCATGATGTATCATTAGGATCAAAGAAAGAAAACTCTGTTTGAAATTTTAAAAAAGTATAAGTTAAAGTTATTAAAAGTTCCAAATAAATATATTGCAAATAATAAACAATAAGACCAGGGCTGAAATGATACAAGTATGTTTAGATGCAAAAAAAAAGGTTTACTCAAGCAATTCTCAAAACCAAAGTCAGGATTGCCAAAAAGCATGCAACGTTCCTGAACTGTTGTGGGGATGAGATTTCCATTCATTGTACCACATTTGATTAGAGATGAAACAAAATGTAAGTGCACCCATCTCAAACCCCAAACTTTCCAAGAACTAGTTCTAAGGCACAGAAATTAATCAAATTTTATCCGTATTTTCACCTCTCAAAACATAAATACGTCACAAACAGTAGGTTCACAACTCTGATTAAAACATACATAAAAGAAATACGTGAAAACATTAACAGTGTACTAGAACAATGTGAAAGTTTAAATATTCTTTTCACTTCTCTGTATTTTCCTAATTTTCTATAATAACCAGGCATTACTTCTTGCCCACAGAGGAAGCCTGAGGGGAACCAAACAATAAGGAAGCAAGAGCAGGCGAGGCAGAAATGAGACCTTGGGATGGACAGACTGCGATATTTTGGAATATGTATTTGGATATTATGGAACACTAGACAAAATTAAACATGACCTAATTATCTCTTAAAACTTCTCTAAGACTCAGAGAAAATGTAGCTCATCCTATGGCCAGAGAATAAAAGACAATGGAAGAAAATCAGGTTCTGCTATCTTGAACAATCTAAAAACAGGTAGGGAATCAAAAAGAAAAGAAGGAAGCATTAAAGAACCTACATTTGGCGCATGCTCACAATTCACCCACCACCTCACAAGTCTTCTCTAACATCTTACCTGGTGGGGATTCTTCTCATTTTGCAGATAAGGAAACCAAAGCTCAGACAAAATAATACTTGCTCCAGCGAGTAAGTGGCAGACTGGGGGTAGAAAACAAGTCTGTCTCCAAAGTCTATCTTGTTTCCTCCATTATGCTGCCTCCCTAAGAGAACTCACGACTGAGCTCGGATTTTAACAGCATACATGAACAGCAGGTTTCATGGGGGGTGGTGAGGGCATTTTTTCTTTTTTTCTTTTCATATATTCTAGACTTATACTATGTAAACATAATTCTGACTTTCAGAATTGGAATAACTAAAAGATGAAAACAGCACAAAACAGCAGAGCAGCAATTCATTTGGAGAGAAGCAGGAAGACTAAAACTGGAATGGGAGACTATCCAGAGTCTCAGAGAACAAAATGGTCCTCTATGCTCAAAAAGAAGAATCAGAAAAGAATTAGCATTGAACGTGAAGAAGAACCTCGCCTAGTTTCTGGAGCACAGATTTGGGCATGTTTCTTATAAAATGTCCAGTTACCTGGATACTTTTTTTTTTTTGTCTAATTGATTCATCCATTCAATAAATATTTATGGATCGGTCACTTTTCTAGACACTGGGCATTTCTAGTAGAAAAGTTTCTAAATATATACTTAAACAGACCCTTCTGCATGTGCCCACAGGAAACATACAAGAATGCTAATCCTAGTATTGATTGGAATAGCAAAAAAAGTGGGAAACTAAAACTTCTCTCCACAGAGGAATGGATAGGATGTGTGGTATATTCATAGGATGGACTATGCTATCTTAAAACTAAATAAATGAATTCAATATCTAAGTCATGAATTGATAAGGATAGGACTAAAAAAACATATTGATCAATAACTTAAGTTGCAGACAGATATATACAATATAATTTACATAAAATTTCAAATACACAAAAAATACTTCATATTGATCATGGATGCTAATATACATAGTAAATATATAACAGTATGATATGGTCTGAAATATTTACACAAAAATAAGATAGTGGTTGCCTCTGTAGAGCAAGTGGAATGGGACCTGAAAGGAGAATAGAGGGAGTTCAACTTTAAGGTTTTATATCTTGTAATTAAAAAACAGGAGTTAAAGGAAATATGGAAAATGTTAATAGTTTTTCTTTCTGATGGTGGATATGTATGACATACATGTTTGCTATCATTGTATTTTCATTTTAAAATGACTTCCTATTTATAAAAATGAAATACAATGCAAAAAGAACCTCATACACAGTAACAATAAAGGTTAACAAACATGCCAGTAAACGTGTGAGGCTTTTTTAAAGAAAACTGAGTGGGGTGGGGAAATGACTTAAATGGAGAGAGACACATGTTCCTGGATTAGAAAATAAAATACTTAACGCTGTCAATTTTTCCAAGAAAGATTATTTAAAATAATTTTAATTCCAATCAAAAACCTCACCAGGATTTTTATTTAAGAGAGGAAACAGACAAAATTATTCTGCTGTTCATCTGTGCCAGAGCTTCTCAAACCTTAATTTACATAGGAATCACCTAGGGATCTTGTTACAATGTAGATTCTAATCCAGTAAATCTCAGGTGGGACCTGGGATTGCATTTCTAACAAGCTCCCAGTGATGCTAATGCTTCAAGACTAAGGACCATACTTTGACCTGCAAAGATCTAGAAAGTAAATGTAAGAAATAACAACATTTGAACTAAGAAGTATAATGGCCAGAGTGGGTGTGGGAAAGGCATGGGGGTCACCAGCCTCAGTGAATACTACAGCATATAAAGTGCTTCACTAATTATAAACTTAAGTAATGGTAAATAGCAGACAGCTCAATTAAATAACAACGATACTGTTACACTTACTAAGGTGCCAGGGACTGTTCTATGCACTTCACATATATCACTTAATTTAATCCTCATAACAACCATATGCAGTAGGTGTCATTATTATTCTCACTTTCTCACAGAAGAAAGAGATGGAGAAAATAAGAATTTATGCAAGATCACACAACTGGTAAGTGGATGATGAGTCAGAATTAAAGCCAGACTGACCTATAATCTCTATGCTATACTGCATATTAACAAATCAACTACATCTTAATTTTAAGTTTCCATACTGCAAAAAAAAAAAGTTTCAATCAAAATAAAGTTGGCAGGGGATGGGGGGATAAGGGGATGGTGAGGACATCCCACTTCAAATCAAAGTGGAGTAATGGACCAGATATGTCCTTCTGTCTGAAACAACCAAATAACCCAAAGGAAATAGATAAATGTGGTTTTCAAGACACTGGGGCCTCAAGCAATGAAAAATGGTAATCACTAAGAGACAGGATACAAGGTGAATCTTAAACTGCTCCAGGTTTCTGCCTTGACAGTTTCCAGGTGTTAGCACAGAGAGAAACCAAGAGAAAGCCCAGCACACTCCCTGAGCTGAGGAGACAAAGCTGAGAGCCCGAGGAAACCACAGCAGCTAGAGTTCCCAGGGCAGAGTACCAGAGAGGAGAGAGGCGCACAGTAAGGGAATCCCAGAGCTCAGCCGAGGGGCCCCTTGAGTAGTTAACATATGCTTGTGAGGAAAAACCTGAGGAAAGAGAAAGAGCCATCCGAAAGGATTAGAGGTATTAGTGCCCAGAGCTCATACAGGGCCAAGAACAGTGCCTATACCCACCAAAAAGACTGGGGGGAAATTCATAGGAAACAGGGGTACTCAATGAGGAAAAATGAGCCCCAGATTAACACTGTTCTAGAACCACCTAACAAATCATAAAAGCAAGACCTGAAAGGGTCAATCTATTTCCAAGTAACTGAACAGAACAAAGCTCAATAACATTTATAGAAATAGAAAAATACCTAGCACCCAACAAGCAAAAATGTCTGGCATTCAATCAAAGATTACCAGGCATGCAAAGAAAGGGGAAACAAAAACAAAATATGACTGCTACCCCATCCCAAAGAGCTATAGTCTCGGAAAGGAAATCAGACAATTATGATGCAACACAGAACAAGGTAAGTGCCATAAGCAAAGTACAACAAGCTTTAGTCAATTTTTTTCCCATGCAACTGTGTTATATCTGAAAATAAACCCAGTCAATTTTTGTAAAAGCTGAAAATAACTCCCAGGGTCTAGGCACAGCTTTATGTAATACTTTTGATGATTGTAAAACAAGCTGCTACAGAATCTGCCCACATAAAAAGAGCATACTTGTATGCTCTTATTGGAATGGATATGACCAGAAAGACAAATTCCCAAACCAATAATTTTATATCCACTAATATTTAAAAATTTTTATTATCTCTATCTCCAAAGACAATTTGAAATGTTGACCCAATATTTTAGTTGACAAACTTAACTAAATTAGAAATATAACAAATCTATCAAATTTATCTCCTATGTTTCTTTTATGCCTTTATCAACTATCTGATAAAATATGGCCCTAGGAAAACAAGTCTAAATAGATAAAAACCAGAATACTTCTAAATTTACATTTTTACAAAGGAGATTTAAATGAACCAATTTAAATATGAACTGATCTCACTACACCTTCCAAGGAAAGGCCTCACCCTCTCTGCCTAAGTACAGGGCTATCTCTAAAAGTTTTACTATACTTTCTTCGTGTTTACACTTATAATTCCAATGGAGACAACGAAGACAGGATCTGAATTAGGCTTGCTTGCGCACTGAAACACACAATTTGTTGTACTGTTACCCGACTTTGAATCATTTCAGCAGTGATTATTTAGTTTGTTAACTAGAATCCTAGCATTTCAGAAATACCAGGGCCCTTAGAGATGGCTAGCTCACAGTGCTTTTACGTCTTTGTTTTAGTACATGGCTTTTGAAACAAATCAGTATATTTAATCAAAATAAACACATCAGTAGCAGAAGAATGCTAATGTCTAAGCACCTTTGCATTCTAACAGGGAGATCCTCTAAATCCATCATGGGGCTTAAAATGAATGTTTTTTTACATAATAAAAATGCTGCCAGCAGAAATAAAGTGTTTAGCTTAAAAGGCAGAAAGAGCAATAAGCAACTGTATTTTTGAAAAAGGAAAACTTTAGGGAAAATTATGAGAGCAAAAAGGGCAGAAGACAGAAGTCAAGCTACCAGTTCATAGAAAAATACAGCTATGTAACATACCACAGTCTGAAGGCATTGGTGCTGCAGAAATTGAAAAGATAACTGGTGTATTGGAACCTGGAAATAAAAATGGGTATCTTCCAATCAAAGAATTTCCTTCTAATGGAAAATCTGGACGGTCCTCTATGGTCATCTTCTAGAAAGCTACCTTTAATGAGAGGGGAAGAAAAACATACATATTATATCTGTATGCAACTCAGAATGATTGCCTTCAGTCACACACAAAAAAACAGCCTATATTATTTTAACATCTAAGCTACTGACATTTTCAACTTCAAAAATCTCTTTTAGAGAGGAAGGGAATAAAACTTTCCTTTTAGCAAATGGTTGTTAAAGAATACACACAGCTTCACACAAGAGAGTTAGCAGGACACCTAATCTATTTAAAAAAAGCTCGGGAGTAATAAAAAAAAACTGCATTTCTCAGTAACAGGTGAAAACACTTTTTACATGCTGAGTTAACCTAAATGGGTGACATTCTCTTTGCTCACAGTTACAAAAAAGGACATATTAACCCTTGTAGATGAATCTCTAGCTTCTCATAGGATCTGACACAGGTTATATTCATCTGTCATCCAATAGCTCATGTCCCATGCTCACCCCAGGAAAATAATCTAGTTTAAAACATTCTCATTATACCGTGACATCCTAGAAAACTACTGAAAATTAATCACATCATTTGTACAAATCTAAATCTAAGAGTTTATTACATTCTCACCAACATACAGGGCCTTCTTAGCCTATCCTAAAGCAGCAGATGGAGATCCATGACTTTTAAACTACATCACTTACACCACCTGTTTTTCCCACAAAACATGGGTGCTAGA
This sequence comes from Manis javanica, assembly GCF_040802235.1. Classification (NCBI taxonomy): domain Eukaryota; kingdom Metazoa; phylum Chordata; class Mammalia; order Pholidota; family Manidae; genus Manis; species Manis javanica. The sequence goes on from NC_133156.1 coordinate 220,006,154, forward strand.
AAAATTTGCTCTAAATCAAACTGGTGCCACACCCTAGTCCACATATCAGTGATGAAGAAAACAGGGAAAATGCTAACAAAACTGTACTGTGAAGCTGAAAATCTTCCAATTTCTTTTGCATCAAATCCTTAAAGTCTGAAATATTATGAATCTCTAAATCTGTTTTAAATATAAATAGAAAACCATATTATAAAACCAAAGAATTTTAGATTACTTCAGTAGAAAGAACAGAATAAGTAAAGATAGCTAATAAACTGAGAGCTTACTTTAGCAGATAATGCCATGCTAGATATTATGCAATGTGTGCTCTATTATACTTGGTTAACCAACCCCACATCTAATTTAATCATCTCTACCATCACCACCCTGCTCCAAGGAAAGAGTCATCTCCCTGAGCTAACTGGTTCCTTTCCAACTTAATTCATGTTTTCCAAATACTAACAAGAACTGGTAAGGAGAAAGATGATTTCTTTTTTCTAATAAAGTACATGTTGATATGACAATGGATATTATATGTTAACCTACTCCAATGTTACTTGGTAAAGGTATTCAAGTTTTCTTGGATGCTAAAATTATTTGCCATCCAATATTTTGAATTTTGACATTAACCTTGCTACATAGATAGGAAAACAACAAGGAACTGGCATCATACAGCAAGGCAATCTTCCTCGATTACTATCAATTTCAAAAAGTAATGCACACCACAAAGACAGCCCACCTTCAACACTACAGCTTCTCAGTGTTGACAGTTAACTCAGAATTTCTACTTGTTGGCCTCCACTCGCTTGGCAACACATTTGAGCGAAATATTCTATGCAGAGTATGAAGCTTATTTAAAGTTATGGAACAGAAACATAGTTTAATAAATATCTATTAATGAGCCACGAGGTCGAAGGCACTACAGTAGTGTGGACGTTGCAGAGAATACAAAAAGGAGTAACAGATGATCCATGCTCATCAGGTAGCTTACAATCTATTAGGGTGAACTTAAAAATAACTATAGATGATGAAACAGAATGGCCTATTACAGGAGCTCCTGAGAGTCAGAAACAGTCCAGTGGAGAAAACATCACCTCAGATGTGCCCTGAAAGATGAGTAGGCAGAAATTGGAGCAGAGGTTTATGAGGTGCTCACGTTAAAGGAACAGTAGGCTGGCCCTTGGGCACATCTAAGAAAACAGAGATAAGGCTCTAATGGCTTTTTAGGACTATACTCAGATCAGGTATATATACACACACAATTCATATACCTGATCAAAGATTAAAAAAAAAACACTTAATTCCATGAGCACTGGGAACCACTGATTTTTTTTTAGAGGTGTGTCTTGATTAAGCTGTGTTTGCAATCACACTGATTGCAATCACACTTTGAGACTCAGTCATGTTTCCTACACTCTTAATTCTTCAGCAAAGTAGTAAAGTGGTTATCTTTCTGAATTGGTGAGAAGGAAACAATGTTGCAAAACTTCCCTTTCAAAGAGCAGGATTTCCCATTCAAAAATACTTTTTGAAGTGATCCTCAGAGCACCTTTCACTTCCTTGCACACTGTTAAGATCTGTCAAGATAAGAACTGTATTTTACACAATTATCACTTGCCACAGGAGCTAGGCTAGTGTCATATACATATTTAATAAATATTCAAATCCTAGATTCAAGGTGGAAAGATGACTCAACAAAACATACTCAACTTTTATCATTTTAGATACAGCAAGTGCAGGGAAGCTACAATATTACCTGACCAATGCAGTGAACATTCTTTGTATTTTGTGTCTTCATTGCATGTTTTCCCTCACCCCACTTATTTTCCTTCATGAAAAACCCAATATCCTACTTGTCCCACTTAAACAAACTATTCACCTCTATAAACTTTTGTAATAGTTTTAAAATCCTTCCATAAAAGCAATTTCTGGATCTGAACATCTGTGATACCTGGGAATCTTGTTCAAATTTAGAGATGAACTGATCTAGATTGAGGACATACTTTCATTTCAAATCCTACTATGGTTAATGATACAAATGAGTAAATGATACAAATGAATCAAATGACACAAATGAGTTATTGATACAAATGAGTTAATGATACAAATGAGTAAAAAGTCAGCCCTCATTAACTGTACATAACACATGCTATATAGAATGAAATTTCCCAAACTTCAATATATCTAGGAATCCCACCCTACTTGAACCACTCCAAATCAGCTCTGTACAAATCCAACTTGTAACGTGGCTCCAATATCTTGTCTGGGCCCTGCCCTAACACACACATACAGAGGCAAATGAAGGTGCCCACTAACTTCTTCAGAGTGGTTCAGGGCTATTAGGGCCTCCCTAATAAATAAATCTGAGGCCAAGAGACTCTCTCAGATTTATTTGGAATATCATTCAAGAGCAGCATCTTTGAGCCACCCTAATAACAGGAGATCCAAGTTGTGTCTACATGAGTTGAAATCATGAGAACTTTTACTCAACTTTATATGGTGTTTTGGCATGAGTCCTTATTTCCATGAGATTTCTAAAAAAAAAAGTAATCTAACCAAAATAAGCATTTAATTATAATTAAAAATAAGCAAAAAATAAGCACTAATCCACTTATTTATTTGTTAATTATATGAAATCTGTTCAATCACTAAGCAGGTATTTACAGTATTTGATACTTAATTAGCTCTAGGCCCTGGAGAGAATGTAAAAGATACTTTCCCTCAAGAAGTTCATTTAGTAATTCAAATATTTGTCCAATGTTTCTTACTAAGTCCTAGACTGGACATAACAAAGTAGAAAAAACAGATATACTCTTACCCTCACGCAGATTATAACCTATAGGATAGAATTTTTACAAGAAAGGTGTAATTACTGTGTAATTATAACATGTGCTGGATTCAAGCAGGCCAGTGGAGACTTTGTGGGGGTCTAATAATATAAAGCTGCAGTGTCCAACCAGGAAGCTGCTGATCACATACAGCTATTTAAATAAAAAATCCAGTTCCTCCATTGCTCTAGCCCCAAACAAAGGCTCAATAGTCACATGTGGCTAGGGGCTACCATATTTAACAGTGCAGAAAGAACACATCCCTTGTCACAGAAACTTCTGTTGAACATCACTGAAGGAAACAGTGCTGCTCAAACTCCAGAAGAGAAAACAATAGACAGATGCCTGAAAAAAAACAAGAAACAAATAAAGGCTAACAAACTAAGCAAGCCCATAGCAGCATAATTATACAAAATTTACATGGGAAAAGTAAGTCTAAAAATACCCAGATAAGTTTAAACAGAAAGAGTTAAGCTGATTCTATAACATAAAGGTCACTAGTGTGTGTGTTTCAAAAACCTGGAGTTGTTTTAAGCAATACAAGATATTATATAAACATTTTTTACAAAGGCCTTACTGGTGGGAACTGTATCTGGTAAATCTGAAATGTCTGAAATAAATCCCACAAGTAATACACCATGTGCCAAATATTTTATAAAACAGAAATAAACATATTCATTATATTTCAAGATCCATTCTGAAATAAAATAAATAAATTTGGTCCATAATAAATAAATGGACAGCCCAGGTAGTCCACATCAAAAAAAAGCACTTAAAAATGCATATTTATGGCAGAAAATTGGATAGAACCAGGATGGTTTTGCATCATAAAAATGTAGAAAGCTAGCTAGACTTCTGCCATTTACAATTCTAGGCTTTTCCTCCATAGTTGCGACCTGTCCTGTACCGCGTGATCTTAATGACTATTCTATATGGTGCATAAGATTCATAAATGACAAATGTCAGTATGAAAGTGAGGTCCAATTAAGCCGTTGGGGCCGGCCGCTGTTTCTAAGAAGGAGGATGTTTCTTTACTGAAATATTTCAAAGGCACCGACATTGCTACAATATGAACCACAGTCTAGCTGGGAACATAGTGCAAGTTACTATCCCATGAGAACATCATCCTCTGATGCATATCGAAACACTGTCTCACAGTTTAAACACAAATTGTTTATATAGTCTCCGGATGAATGAACCTGACATCTAATTTAACAGAAACCCATCAATCTAATCCACACGGATGAGGTATAAACTGCGTCTGTGCTGAGGCCGGTCTCAGCGCAGTTTCCTCCAACTTCCCAATTCCCACGATTCAGAATTAAGGAATCTCAGGACAGCAGAGTCATTTGGTTCAACTTCGAATTCCCACTGGCAAAGGTTTCTTAAACAATTTAAGAAGCAAGGACAGACAGCGATCTGAAGAGGCCCTATTTAGGGAGAAGCCCCTTGAAGGGCGTGCACGGCTCCCAGCTCAGCTCCGCGCGCGGGCAGCACCCCCAGGACGCGGGCGGTCGGGGCTGGGGCTGCACAGCGCGGGCCAGAACTCAGCGCCGGGCACCGCACGGCGCCTTACGCTCAAGCTAAACCGTCCGCCAGGAATGGAAACCAGAAACCCGTAAGCCCACCGGTGGGCCGCGCCGCCCCAGGTTGGCCTCCGGGAGCCGGCGACACCGGCGCCCACTGCAGGCGGCCACTGGGCTCCCAGCGCCCCCAGGGCCTCTGCGCGGCCTCCCCGAACCGCCAACCGCCCCTCGGGCACCGCGGTCCCGTCCCCCGCCGCAACCCCCGACCCGGGGCCGCGCGCGCTCCCGCCCCACCTGCCTCTGTCGTCTAGGGGCGGCCGCTGGGAACGCCGGTGCGCGGACACAAGGCCGAGAGACGGGCCGCTCCGCCCGGCGCCCGTGTCGGGGGACCGGCCGCGGAGCCTCCCGCCGCGCCACTCCGCGCCCGCGTCCGGCGCCCAGCCGGCCGCCTCCGCGCGCGCCGAAGCCGGGCCCCACACGGGGTCGACGCGCGCGCAGCGGAGGCGCCCCGGGGGCGCGCCCGCCTCGGCCCCAGCCCCGCGCACGCGCCGGGAAGCCGGGCACGAGGGCGGGGGGCGCGCAGGTGCGCGCGCTCGCGTCCTGCCTGCGTCCCCGCAGCCCCTCAGCCGAGGAAAGGTTGGGCAGCGAGGTTAGGATGGTCTGAGGGTCTTCCTGGGTTAACCTGTGTGAAGGTGGTGCCGCTGTGCAGCCCGAGGCAGCTTTGGGAGGACCCGCGGCCCAGGGCAGTGAAAGGGAAAGCAGCCCGCGGCAGGCTGCACAGGCGCTCCCCCACTGCAAGCCCTTCGTTAGCCAAATTTACCCTGCCTCCTGAGCTGGAAGCGCTCCTGCCACCGGCTAAGGGGCAGGGACCGCGTCTTACCCTTTTAGGCTCCCCAGTGTCTAGCCCCGTTCAGAACCCAGAGTAGGTCCATCAGTCAATTACCTGTTTACAGATCTTGTTGTAAAAAACCTAGTCAATGATATACCCAGATTGAGTCATTACATCCAAGGGTGCCAGTGTAGAAGCAGAAGAGTAGTGTCCCGGAAGTTTATTTCCTCTACTGCTTTGCTGCCTTCTCCCCCTTTCTCTCCTTGTCCCTTCTCCATCCCCCAAGAACCAGAAAGTGGTGAAACTGTACCACCAGACGTGAATGCTGACATCCTAGTTCTCCATCAGGTGAAAGGAAAGGTGTTACCTGATATTTAATGAGTCCCCTTAACGAAAAGCCTAATGAGTCCATCGTTTCCCCATGACTAAGAGTTTTAGTACAGTCAGTAGTGTTACACCATAACAACTCTCTCTGAGGCCTTTTTGTTATGGCTCTGAAATACAAAGTACTACACTACTTCCACGATCACCAACCAGCACAGTGCCTGGCAATAGCAGATGTTGCTTTAATGGATGTCTATTTATGACTCTGCAAGAGCAGAGGTAAGAGTTCAGGGCACAGAGTATCTTTTCCTGTTAGAATCATTGATACCAGGGACTAGGAAAAGCCCTTGTCCAGTTGCTTGAGCCTCTCTTATAGCATCTTTCCACCAAATGGCCACAGTGGAACACATTCAGTAACAAGGAACTCACTTCCTTTGAAAGCAGCCATTTTACCTTTGATTAGCCTTGTTGAAAAGTTCTTCCTTCTTTGGGAGCTAAAATCCAACCTCCTGCATCTCCTCATTGGACACTTCCAGATCATGTCTGACTCCAAGGCATCTAGGACAAGCATTCTCTATCCCTTAAATTGCTCCTTATATGCCATGGTTACAATCACACTCACCAGCATGTCGAGGGACTCTTTATGATGCATCCCTTGTCCAGAGCTCAGAAATGAACAGGGCATCCTGTTGCACGCAGAAAGGAGAGGAACTGAACTTCTCTCTAAGTCCTATGCTTCTATTAGCATGGCTCAAAATATCAAAATAGTTGTCACATCACACTGGACTAAACTGGGTGGAGCACACTGCCAACTAAACCCATTGCACTTACGCAGTCTTTCAACACCAAGGCCACCCACAGTCCCTGGTCAGCTGCCAGTCTCTCTGTCCCTGCAGGTTCAGCATCTCCCTGCCCTCTCAGGGATGATGATGTGACACAGATGCTCCTCCTCCCTCCGGGGTCTCCACCTCGCTCTCCCTGCCCCCATCACACCTGCTCTAGACTGAGCCTGCCCACCTCTTTAATTGGTGAAAGAAGGAAAACAGTCTGCCCCTTGGTTGACTTTAAGCAGCTGTACGTGGACCCTGTTGTCAGTGAGCCACAGAAACTCATAAAAACCTGTCTGTAACAGAACTTTCTACCAGTAAACAGTTTACTTTCAGTGCTGATTTAAATTACCCCTCTGAGATAGCACTATTAGCAGGTGACAGGGTGTGGCTACTGAGATGTTCTTCACTTTAATAAAAGTCTCTGTCAGAACCAGCCACGCCACTGGTTTTTTCAGCTACGCCCAAACACCACACAGTACACAGGCAAATTCCCAGGCTAGACAGCCACTAGAGAGTCTCACACACCAGGAGGCCTTTGTCCAAAAAACTGACGTTACTCGCTATCATCATCAAGAATGCAAGCACTCATTAGAGTCATGCTTCCTGAAACACCCAATGGGTCACACAAGTCTTAGAATGAACTAGTGCCCAGGTAATAAGAGTTGGACTGGGCAAGGATATGGGGCCAGAACTTGGAACTTGAAGCATCCACTAGGCTGGGAAGGCACATGAGGATATGGTTCAGCTGCAGCTGCTGAGATTCAGTTGGATCTGAAGGCACAACGAGCTTCTTGGACAATGCAGCCATAAAGCACAGTCCCGGGTACAGCATCCATGGCTAGCATCAGTGTGGAGAAGGATCATTACTGACTGACCACTGTATGGTCCTTTACCTATGGGATCTTACTTGCTGAAGGCAAGGAAACCACGGAATGTGCTTGACATTCCCTGAGGAAGAAATAAGATTCAAACTGAAGCCTATCTGATAGAAAGGCCCACGCTGATGCACTATTTCACCTTACCTACCAGATAATGTCCTTTTGGGCATGCAGCACACAAAAATACTGTGTCAAGCAGCAGGGATTGTTGTTATCAGGAAGGTCCATCAGCAGCTAGCAGGACTCCAGACCATGGGGTAAGAGTTGGGGAAACAGGCAAAAGAAGACAATGTCACTGCTCTGACCTAGACTGTGGTATTGGGCAGGATATCATTCATAGGGGAGGAAGACAAGGACTCAGTCTCCAGGATCTGAGTGAACAGGGTGGGCATTAGGACCACCACAGAAGACATCCAGCTATCAGAATTGCAATGCCAGATTGGAGCCCAAGAAGGAAAGGAAGTTAAATGTAAAATATTACAGCACTGGCTAAAATCTCCCTATTTGCAGATGAGATAATCATTAGGATAGAAAATCTAACAGATCCAGGCCTATTTAAAGAAGGAAGAACAATCCCAAATGAATAGTCTAAATTCACAATTATTGAAACTGGAAAAAGAAGAAAAAATGAGGCCCAAAGTCAGCAGAAGGAGAGACATAATAAAGATCAGAGAAGAAAATAAATAAAATTGAGAAGAATAAAACAATAGAAAAATTAATGAAACCAAGAGCTGGTACTTTGAGAAAATAAACAGAATAGATAAACCTCTAGCTAGACCTTGAGAGAAAAAGAGAATCTACACACATAAACAGAATCAGAAATGAGAAAGGAAAAATCACTACAGACACCACAGAAATACAAAGAACTATTAGAGAATACTATGAAAATCTATATGCTAACAAACTGTATAACCTAGAAGAAATGGACAACTTTCTAGAAAAATACAACCTTCCAAGGCTGACCCAGGAAGAAACAGAAAATCTGAACAGCCCAATAACCAGCAATGAAATTGAATAGGTAATCAGAAAACTTAACAAGAACAAAACTCCCGGACCAGAAAGATTCACCGCTGAATTTTACCAGACATTTAGAGAAGACCTCATACCCAGTCTCCTTAAAGTTTTCCAAAGAACAGAAGAGAAGGGAATACTTCCAAACTCATTCCGTGAAGCCAGCATCACTCTAATTTCAAAACAAGGCTAAGACACTACTAAAAAAGAAAAGTACAGACCAATATCCGTGATGAACATAGATGCAAAACTACTCAACAAAATATTAGCAAACTGAATTCAAAAATACATCAAGAGGATCATACACCATGATCAAGTGCAATTCATCTCAAAGATATAAGGATAGTATAACATTCAAAAATCCATCAACATCATCCACCACATCAACAAAAAGAAAGACAAAAACCACATGATCATCTCCATAGATGTTGAAAAAGCATTTGACAAAATTCAACATCCATTCATGATAAAAACTCTTAACAAACTGGGTATAGAGGGAAAGCACCTCAACATAATAAAGGCCATTTATGACAAACCCACAGCCAACATCATACTTCACAGCAAGAAGCTGAAAGCTTTTCCCCTAAGATCGGAAACAAGACAAGGATGCCCACTCTCCCCACTTTTATTCAACGTAGTACTGGAGGTACTAGCCACAGCAGTCAGAAAACACAAAGAAATAAAAGACATCCAGATTGGTCAGGAAGAAGCCAAACTGTCACTGTTTGCAGATGACATGATATTTTACATAAAAAACCCTAAAGAATCCACTCCAAAACTACTAGAACTAATATCTGAATGCAGCAGGGTTGCAGGATACAAAACTAATACATAGAAATCTGTTGCATTCCTATACACTAATGATGAACTAGCAGAGAGAGAAACCAGGAAAACAATTCCATTTACAATTGCATCAAAAAGAGTAAAATGCCTAGGAATAAACTTAACCAAGGAAGTGAAAGACCTATACCCTGAAAACTGTAAAACACACTTAAGATAAATTAAAGAGGACACTAATAAATGGAAATTCATCCCATGCTTTTGGATAGGCAAAATTAATATTGTCAAAATGGCATTCCTGCCAAAAGCAATCTACAGATTCAATGCAATCCCTATCAAAATACAAACAGCATTCTTCAATGAACTGGAACAAATAGTTCTAAAATTCATGTGGAACCACAAAAGACCCTGAATAGCCAAAGCAATCCTGAGAAGCAAGAATAAGGAGAGGGGATCTCGCTTCCCAACTTCAAGCTCTACTACAAAGCCACAGTAATCAAGACAATTTGGTACTGGCACAAGAACAGACCCATAGACCAGTGGAACAGAATAGAGAGTCCAGATATTAACCCAAGCATATATGGTCAGTTAATATACAATAAAGGAGCCATGGATATACAATGGGAAAATGACAGCCCCTTCAACAGCTGGTGTTGGCAAAACTGGACAGCTACATGTAAGAGAATGAAACTGGATTATTGTTTAACTCCATACACAAAAGTAAACTTGAAATGGATCAAAGACCTAAATGTAAGTCATGAAACCATAAAACTCTTAGAAAAATACATAGGCAAATCTCTCTTGGACATAAACATGAGCAACTTCTTTATGAGCATATCTCCCTAGGCAAGGGAAACAAAAGCAAAAATGAACAAGAGGGACTATATCAAACTGAAGAGCTTCTGAACAGCAAAGGACACCCTCAGTAGAACAAAAAGGCACTCTGCACTATGGGAGAATATATTCACAAAAGACATATCTGATCAGGGGTTGACATCCAAAATATATAAAGAAATCATACACTTCAGCAAACAAAAAGCAAATAACCCAATAGATATATGGGCAGAGGAGCTGAACAGACACTTCTCCAAAGAAGAAATTCAGATGGCCAACAGTCACATGTAAAGATGCTCCATATTGCTAATCATCAGAGAAATGCAAATTAAAACCACAATGATATATCACCTCACACCAGTAAGGATCGCCATCATCCAAAAGACAAACGACAACAAATGTTGGCAAGGATGTGGAGAAAGGGAAACCCTCCTATACTGCTGGTGGGAATGCAAATTAGTTCAACCATTGTGAAAAGCAGTATGGGGGTTCCTCAAAAACTAAACACAGAAACAGAATTTGACCCAGGAATTCCACTCCTAGGCATTTACCCTAAGAATGCAGGAGCCCAGTTTGAAAAAGATTTATGTGCTCCTATGTTTATCACAGCACTATTTACAATAGCCAAGAAATGGAAGCAACCTAAGTTTCCATAAGTAGATGAATGGATAAAGAAGATGTGGTACATGTACACAATGGAATATTACTCAGCCATAAGAAGAAAACAAATCCTACCATTTGCAACAACATGGATGGAGCTAGAGGGTATTATGCTCAGTGAAATAAGCCAGGTGGAGAAAGACAAGTATCAAATGATTTCACTCATCTGTGCAGTATAAGAACAAAGAAAAAACTGAAGGAACAAAAGAGCAGGAGACTCACAAAACCCAAGAATGGACTAACAGTTACCAAAGGGAAAGGGACTGGGGAGGATGGGTGTAAGGGAGGGATAAGGGGGAAAAGGAGCATTCCAATTAGCACACATAATGTAGTGGGGTAGGGGAATGGGGTAGGCAGTATAATGCAGAGAAGACAAGTAGTGATTCTATAGCATCTTACTATGCTGATGGACAGTGACTGTAATGGGGTATGTGGTGGGGACTTGATAATGGGGAAAGTCTAGTAACCATGATTTTGTTCCTATAATTGTATATTAATGATACCAAAAAATAAAAAGAAACAACAAATGTTGGCAAGGATGCTGAGAAAGGGGAACCCTCCTACACTGATGGTTGGAATGTAAATTAGTTCAACCATTGTGGAAAGCAATTTGGAGGTTCCTCAAAAAACTAAAAATAGAAATATCATTTAACCCAGTAATTCCACTCCTAGGAATTTACCTGAATAAAATAAGATCCCAGATTCAAAAAGACGTATGCACCTCTATGTTATTACAGTACTATTTACAAAGACCAAGATACAGAAGCAACCTAAGTGTACATCAGTAGATGAATGGATAAAGAGGTGGTACATATACACAATGGAATATTATTCAGTCATCTAAAGAAAACATCCCACCATTTTAAACAACATGGATAGAACTAGAGGGTATTATGCTCAGGGTAATAAAACAGGTGGAAAAAGACAAGTATCAAATGATTTCACTCATTTGTAGAGTATAACAAAGCAAAACTGAAGGAACAAAACAGTGGCAGACTCACAGACTCCAAGGAGGGACTAGCAGTTACCAAAGAAAAGGGGCTGGGGATGGTGGGTGGGAGGGAGGGAGAAGGGGATTAAGGGGCATTATAATTGGCACTCACAATATAAGTAGGTCACAGGCAACTCAGAACAGCATGGAGAAGACAAATAATGACTCTATCGCATTTTATTAGCCTGATGGACAGTGATTGCAACAGGGTGGAGGGGGGTACTTGATAATACGGGTGAATGTTGAAAGCACAATATTGGTCATGTGTAACCTTCATAAGATTGTGTATCAAGAAGGATTAAAGATGGTGGCATGAGAGGAGAGACAGAGGCTTCCTCCTAAAACTGGATACAATTAGAAAATATAGTTGGTGCAACTAATCCTGAGAGAGCAACAGGAAAGAGGATAGCACCAGACTGCATACACCTGGAGAAAAGAGCATACCTCACCGAACTGGGTAACGTACCAAAGCTGTGGCCTGGCGGGACACAAGCACTTCCCCAAACCCAGATCACTGGCTGGGAGGAAGAGAAACAGAGCAGGGAGGGAGTGGAAGGCCTGGGACTGCTGAATACCTAGCTCCAGAGATCTGCTCTGGGAGCACAAACCTACATTTCATGGTGCTTTCATGATACTCACATGATTATGGGGTTGGAAAGCTAATACAGGCAGAATTCCTGGAGAGACTGAGATTCCAACCACTTGTGGAAAGCAGGGATCCATATCCAGCTGCTCTGGGACAAAAGTTTATACCTGTGTGCTCAGTCCACTGGTTCAGGCAGTGGAGACAGGCATAGCAGCCGGGAAGGAGGAAACAGCTCTTTCCTCCCCCCAGGCACCAGTACTGCTCCCCTGTGATCCCCGACATTGCTTCAGGGCCTGAGCAGCTCCAGAAAGTAGAGCTTCTGGACACTGGAGGGCGCCATATACAAATACGAAACACCAAAGGAACCTGGTTCAGAGTAAAATTAATATAATTCCAGAGAAAGATTTAAATGACATGGACCTTATGACTCTTCCTGAAAGGGAGTTCAAAATAAAAATCATCAACATGCTAATGGAGGTACGGAACGACATCCAAGAACTCAGGAATGAATTCTGGTTGGAGATCCAATCATTGAAGAGCACAATGGAGGGTATTAAAAGCAGGTTGGATATGGTGGAGGAAATGATAAATGAAATAGAAACTAGAGAAGAGGAATTCAAAGAAGCTGAAGCACACAGAGAAAAAACAATCTCTAAGAATGAAAGAATATTGAGAGAACTGTGTGACCAATCCAAATGGAACAATATTCACATTATAGGGATACCAGAAGAAGAAGAGAGAGAGAAAGGGATAGAAAGTGTCTTTGAGGAAGTAATTGCTGAAAACTTCCCCAGTCTGGGGAAGGAGATAGTCTCTCAGGCCATGGAGATCCACAGATCTCCCAACACAAGGGACCCAAGGAACACAACACCAAGACATATGGTAATAAAATTGGCAAAGATCAAGGATAAGACAGAATATTAAAAGTAGCCAGAGAGAGAAATAAGATCACATACAAAGGAAAGTCCATCAGGTAAACATCAGACTTCTCAGCATAAACCTTATAGACCAGAGGGAGTGGCATGATGTATTTAATTGTATTTATTGCAATGAAGCAGAAGGGCCTGGAACCAAGATTACTTTATCTGGCAAGATTATCATTTAAATTTGAAGGAGGGAGTAAACAATTTCCAGATAAACAAAAGCTGAGAGAATTTACCCCCCACAAACCATCTCTACAGTCTATTTTGGAGGGACTGCTATAGATGGAAGTGTTCCTAAGGTTTAATAGCTGTCACCAGAGGTAATAAAACCACAGTAAAGAAAGTAGAACAGTTAATTACTAAGCAAATGCAAAATTAAATTAACTATCCCCAAAGTCAATCAAGGGATAGACAAAGAATACAGAATATGATACCTAATATATAAAGAATGGAGGAGGTAGAAAAAGGAGGAGAAAAAGAAAAGAACCTTTAGATTGTGTTCGTAACAGCATATTAAGTGAATTAAGTTAGACTCTTAGATAGTAAGGAAATTACCCTTGAACTTTTGGTAACCATGCAGCCTGCAATGGCAATAAATATACCTATCGATAATCACCCTAAATGTAAATGGACTGAATGCACCAATCAAAAGACATAGAGTCACTGAATGCATAAAGAAACAAGACCCATCTATATGCTGCCTACAAGAGACTCACTTTAAACCCAAAGACATGCACAGACTAAAAGTGAAGGAATGGAGAAAGATATTTCATGCAACTAACAGAGAGAAAAAAGCAAGAGCTGCAGTACTTGTATCAGACAAAATAGACTTCAAAACAAAGAAAGTAACAAGAGACAATGAAGGACATTACATAATGATAAAGGGGTCAATCCAACAAGAAGATATAATCATTACAAATATCTATGCTCCCAACACAGGAGCACCCACATATGTGAAACAAATAGTAACAGAATTAAAAGGAGAAATAGAATGCAATGCATTCATTCTAGGAGACTTCAAAACTCCACTCACTCTGAAGGACAGATCAACCAGACAGAAGATAAGTAAGGAGACAGAGGCACTGAACAACACAATAGAACAGATGGACCTAACAGACATCTATAGAACGCTACACCCAAAAGCAACAGAACACACATTCTTCTCAAGTGCACATGGAACATTTTCAAGAATAGATCATATACTAGGCCACAAAAAGAGCCTCAATAAATTCAAAAACATTGAAATTGTACCAGCCAGTTTCTCAGATCACAAAGGTATGAAACTAGAAATAAATTATGCAAAGAAAATGAAAAATCCCACAAACACATGGAGGCTTCACAACATGCTCCTAAATAACCAACGGATCAATGACCAAATAAAAACAGAGATCAAGCAATATATGGAGACAAATGACAACAATAATTCAACACCGCAAAATCTGTGGGACGCTGCCAAGGCTGTGCTAAAAGGAAAGTATATTACACTACAGGCCAACCTCAAGAAAGAAGAACAATCCCATATAAGTAGTCTAAACTCACAATTAGTGAAACTAGAAAAAGAACAACAAATGAGGCTCAAAGTCAGTAGAAAGAAGGACATAATAAAGATTAGAGCAGAAATAAATAAAATTGAGAAGAATAAAACAATAGAAAGAATCAATGAAAGCAAGAGCTGGTTCTTTGAGAAAAAAAAACAAAATAGATAACCCCCTGGCCAGACTTATCAAGAAAAAAAGGGAGTCTACATACATAAACAGAATCAGAAATGAGGAAAGAAAAATCACTGTGGCAGCACAGAAATACAAAGAATTATTAGAGAATAGTATGAAAAATTATATGCTAACAAACTGGATAACCTAGAAGAAATGGACAACTTTCTAGAAAAATACAACCTTCCAAGGCTGACCAAGGAAGAAACAGAAAATCTCAACAGAACAATTACCAGCAACAAAATTGAACTGGTAGTCAAAAACCTACCTAAGAACAAAACCCCTGGACCAGATGGCTTCACCACTGAATTTTATCAAACATTTAGTTAAGACCTAATACCCTTTCTCCTTAAGGTTTTCCAAAGAGTAGAAGAAGAGGGAATATTTCCAAACTCATTCTATGAGGCTAGCATCATTCTAATACCAAAACCAGGCAAAGATACCACAAAAAAAGAAAATTACAGACCAATACCCCTGATGAACATAGATACAAAAATACTCAACAAAATGTTAGCAAACTGAATTCAAAAGTACATCAAAAAGATCATCCATCATGATCAAGTAGGATTTATGCCAGGGATGCAAGGATGGTACAACTTTCAAAAATCCATCAACATCATCCACCACATTAACAAAAAGGACAAAAACCACATGATCATCTTCATAGATGCTGAAAAAGCATTTGACAAAATTCAACATTCATTCATGATAAAAACTCTCAACAAAATGGGTAAAGAGGGTAAGTACCTCAACATAATAAAGGCCATAGATGATAAACCCACAGCCAACATCATACTGAACAGCGAGAAGCTGATAGCTTTTCCTTTAAGATTGGGAACAAGACAAGGATGCCCACTCTCCGCACTTCTATTCAACATAGTACTGGAGGTCCTAGCCACAGCAATCAGACAACACAAAGAAATAAAAGGCATCCAGATTAGCAAGGAAGAAGTTAAACTGTCCCTGTTTGCAGATGACATGATATTGTGCATAAAAAACCCTAAAGAATTCACTCCAAAACTACTTGAACTAATATCTGAATTCAGCAAAGTTGCGGGATACAAAATTAATACATAGAAATCTGTGGCATTCCTATACACTAACAATGAACTAGCAGAGAGAGAAATCAGGAAAACAATTCCATTCACAATTGCATCAAAAAGAATAAAATACCTAGGAATAAACCTAACCAAGGAAGTGAAAGACCTATACTCTGAACACTACAAAACATTCATGAGAGAAATTAAGGAAGATACCAATAAATGGAAACACACCCTGTGCTCATGGATAGGAAGAATTAATATTGTCAAAATGGCCATCCTGCCTAAAGCAATCTATAGATTCAATGCAATTTCTATCAAAATACCAACAGCATTCTTCAACGAACTAGAGAAAATCATCCTAAAATTCATATGGAACCACAAAAGACCTCGAATAGCCAAAGCAATCCTGACAAAGAAGAATATAGCAGGGGGAATTACGCTCCCCAACTTGAAGCTCTACTACAAAGCCACAGTAATCAAGACAAATTGGTACTGGCACAAGAACAGACCCATAGACCAATGGAACAGACTAGAGAGCCCTGATATAAACCAAACCATATATGGTCAATTAATATATGATAAAGGAGCCATGGACATAAAATGGGGAAATGACAGCCTCTTCAACAGCTGGTGTAGGCAAAACTGGACAGTTACATGCAAGAGAATGAAACTGGATTATTGTTTAACTCCATACACAAAAGTAAACTTGAAATGGATTAAAAACTTGAATGTAAGTTATGAAACCATAAAACTCTTAGAAGACAGCATAGGCAAACATCTCCTGAATATAAGCAATGAGCAACTTCTTCCTGAACCCATCTCCTCAAGAATGTGAAACAAAAGCCAAAATGAACTCATGGGACTACATCAAACTAAAAAGATTTTGTACAGCAAAGGACATCATCAACAAAACAAAAAGGCATCCTATGGTACGGGAGAATATATTCATAAATGACGTATCCAACAAGGGGTTAACATCCAAAATATATAAAGAACTTACACACCTCAACACCCGAAAAGCAAATAACCCGATTAACAAATGGGCAGAGGATATGAAGAGACAGTTCTCCAAAGAAGAAATTCAGATGGCCAACAGATACATGAGAAGATGCTCCACATCACTAATCATCAGGGAAATGCAACTTAAATCCACAATGAGATACCACCTCACACCAGTAAGGATGGCCAGCATCAAAAAGACTAAGAACAACAAATGCTGGCGAGGATGCGGAGAAAGGGAAACCCTCCTACACTGCTGGTGGGAATGTAAGCTAGTTCAACCATTGTGGAAAGCAATATGGAGGTTCCTCAAAAAACTCAAAATAGAAATACCATTTGACCCCAGAATCCCACTCTTTGGAATATACCTAAAGAATACAACTTCTCAGATTCAAAAAGACATATGCACCCCATATGTTTATCCCAGCACTTTTTACAATAGCCAAGATACGTAAGCAACCTAAGTGTCCATCAGCAGATGCATGGATAAAGAAGAGGTGGTACATATACACAATGGAATACTATTTAGCCACAAGAAAGAAACAAATCCTATCATTTGCAACAACATGGATGGAGCTGGAGGACACTACGCTCAGTGAAATAAGCCAGGTGGAGAAAGACAAATGTCAAATGATTTCCCTCATTTGTGGAGTATAACAACGAAGCAAAACTGAAGGAACAAAATGGCAGCAGACTCAGAAACTCCAAGAATGAACTAGTGGTTACCAAAGGGGAGGAGTGTGGGAAGGTGAGTGGGGAGGGAGGGAGAAGGGGACCGAGGGGTACTATGTTTAGTACACATGGTGTGGGGGATCACGGGGAGAACAGTGTATCACAGAGAAGGGACATAGTGCATCTCTGGCAACTTGCTGCACTGATGGACAGTGACTGCAGTGGAGTATGAGTGGGGACTTGATAATATGGGTAAATGTAGTAACCACATTGTGTTTTCATGTGAAACCTTCATAAGAGTGTATATCAATAATACTTTAATAAAAATTTTTTTAAAAAAGATTGTATATCAATGATACCTTAATTAAAAAAACTTTTAAAGTGTTAGCAATAAAAAAAAGTATTACTGGAGATAAAAAAAAAAGAAAATCCAACAGAATCCACTATTAGAAGTAGTAAGTAGTTTAATAAGCTTGCCAAGTTCAAGATCAATTTCTAAAAATCAATAGTTTCCTCTATATCAGCAGTGAAGCAACCAGGAAATATAATAGACAATTAGAGACCATTCACAACAGCAGTAAAACTCTAAAGCATAATATCCAGGAATTAACCTAACAACTTGCAAGAACTTTATGGAGACAAATTTTGAACTCTAAAGACATAAAAGAAGATTGAATAAATGAAGACACACCATGAATAGGATGCCCTTACATTGTAAAAATGTCCACTTAATCTCTACATTCAGTGTTATACTGAACAAAATTCCACCAGGAAGTCAAATTTTAAGGAACTTCAATAAACATGAAATATATGAGGAAAAATAAAAATTTAAATAGTTAAGTCAATTTTGAAAAGCAAGAGCAATGAGAGGAAACATGCCCATCCAGATATTACATCATTATTACTGCATACTGATAAAAATAGTGTGGTACGAGTCCAGGAACAAATAGTTCGAAACAGAACAGAGAACTCAGAAGCAGACCTATGGAACCTCAGTATGTGTAAAGGCTGTACCACAAATCAACGAGAAAAATATAAATTATTTAGAAGATGGTGTTGAGGAAACTGGCTTTGTTTATGAAGAAAAAATATGAGCTGGATGCCCCATGTCCACCATATGCAAAGGTGAACTCAGATGGATTAAAGACCTACATTTGAAAGGTAGAAAAGGAAATGTAGGAGAGTATTTTTATAAGTGTGGGGTAGGGGGTTACTTCATAAAACAAGACTGCAAAAAAAAAGGGGGCATTATTATTAGCAGACATAATGTAGGGGGGCACGAGGAGGGCTGTACAAAACAGAGAAGACAAGTAGTGTTTCTACAGCATCTTACTACACTGATGGACAGTGACTGTAATGGGGTATGTGGGGGGGACTTGACGATGGGGGGAGTCTAGTAAACATAATGTTGCTCATGTAACTGTAGATTAATGATACCAAAATAAAATAAAATAAAAATAAAAATAAACAAGACTGCAAAAGCAAAGCTTTAAAAGACAGAGAGATTTGACTGATTTGACATTGATTTTCTTCAACGAAGAGCACCGGAGAGAAAGTTTACAGATAGCTGACAAATTGGGAGACAATAGATGGTATATTAAAAAAAAACAGCTAGGGAGTAATATCTGAAATACATAAGGAACTTTTGCAAATAAACAAAAAGAGGTGAGAAAATCCAGTATAAAAATGAGAAAAGTCCAGGCATAAGCAATTCACAGGAGAGAAAACCAGAATGGCAAGCAAGCATCTCAAACTCACCGGTGATGACAGCAGAAATGCAAACAGCACTGTACTACCTGTAGCCAATGGTATGTGGGTATATATTTAAAAATCAGTTGGTTGGGGGTGTAGGCAGTTCTAATTTTCAGTATTTGCCAGTTTCCATGGTGCAAATACTCTCATCCCTGCCCATTTCAAGCTACCAGGGTGAGGTCACTGAACAAGAAGTTGGAAGAAATGTGCTCTGTCTGCTCTCATGAGCCAGCTGTAACATGTTTTACCCATCAGCTGGGCAAAGATTAGTAACATAACCCCAAATACTAGCAAAGATATGGGGAAATCTTCATGCACTGCTAATGGGAATTTAAACTGGTAAATACTTTTCATAAAGCAGTCTGGCAGTATTTAGTGACAATATTATCAGCACGTTTTACGGCTTGGCAATAACCCTCTTAGATGTGCCTCAGAGAAACCTTTCAAGTTCTGTAAGGACTTTCTTCATGTGGCTTCCAGGAAGCCATTCTCTCACTTACTAGGTGATCTCACCAAGTCCCTTGCTTTAAATACCATCTCTGTTTTCATGATTTCAAAATTTCTGTCTCCAGCACTGAACTACAGACACATATCCAACTGCTTACTCAACATCTAATCTATAGTGTATAAGAAGCATCTCAAACATAGCACATTCAAAATAGAACCGTTCCCCATCACCCTCCCATGTCAGTAAATGACACCTCAATTCTTCTGTTTGCTCATTGGAGTCATCCTTGCTTGCTTTCATACATCAGAATTTCCCAAACCAAAATCCCATTTCCAATTCTTAAAACAAATTCATGACACCATTTATTGATGAAGAAATTCATTAATACCACTAAAATCTTTTCAAACCAATAGCCACTGGAGATCCCAGGAACTCCGTACTGCTGTTGGGCTCACTTTCCTCTGCCCCATCGCCTGTTCTTTCTCAAGGCTTCAAGTGGGAACTGTTGAGCTGGACCACAAACTAAAGATCTCACAAGCCTTGTTATCTGAATCTGTGGTTCTCATTTCTGGTTGCAATTCAAATCTCCTGGATTATCTTTCACAACGCAAACCCTAAGGACTTCCTGAAATATCTAATTTAACTGGTCTAATTTAGATTCATGCTACCTATAAGTTTATTCTCTTTTATTAGTACCCAAGGACACTAATAAATGAATTTTTCAAACCTTGTTCCTATATGGGGAACTTCTTCCCAGGTCCTGCAGTGGGTGCCACTTCCAGACACCATGTAACACAAACAGTTCTAAAATTCTTCTATACAGGCCAACAGAATGGAAGAAGGAATAAAGGGGATGTTTCATCATCAGGATGAAAACTACCACTGTTGTACAAGAATTGAGTTTTTCATGTTGCCCACCCACATCTCTGGCCATCAAGACACCTGCAGAAACATCCTTGACACACAAAAACAGCATCAAACCAGGTTCCACTAGGATTTTAGTTTCAATGCCACCTCCCCCAGTTGAAACTGATTCGAACCAAGCCTCTAGATATAACTATCATTTTATAGAAAATTAGAATAAAGTATAAAGGAATGTCCTAAACAAGACCACAAGGTTGCAGTCAGCCAACTCCAAATGTGGGAACATCTGCAGGCAAATAAACCAAATCCTACAACCAAAAAATAGCTAAGGGAAATGGTACAAATCAAAAAAGGTGTAAGAGTTCTATCTGTAACCATTAATGTGTACAGTCTGTTTGGATCTGGATTCAAGCCAAGAAGTGTAAAAAAGTCCTTGAGACAACTGAAGGAAATTTAACGCAAATTGGATAGTAAATAATATCAAGAATTTTTTGTTAACTTTGTTAGGTGATGATAACGACATCATGAGCATGTTTTTATTAAAAAGTTAGCATTTTTATTAAAATGTTAGCGATTCATACTGAAGTGTTTATGATAAAATGTGTAATGTCTGGGATTTGCTTTAAAGTGGTCCATTAGAAATAAGTATGTTGTGGGAATGTAAACTGATGCAACTTCTATGGAAAACAACATGGAGACTTCTCAAAAAAATTTAATATAGATCTACCATGTGATTCAGCAATTCCAACTCTGGGTACATACCCAAAGAAAATGAAACAGATTTCAATGAGATATGCACTCCTGTGTTTATTTCAGCATTATTCACAATAGCCAAGATACGGAAACAACCCAATGCCAATCAACACATCGATGGATAAAAAAGGATGTGATACACATCACAATGGAATATTATTCAACTATGAGAAAAGGAGAGTATCCTGCCATTTGCAACAGCATGGATGGACCTTGAGCACATTAGGCTGAGCAAAGTAAGTCAGAGAAAGACAATATGGTATCACATATGTGGAATCTTAAAAAAGTTAAACCTATTAAAAAAGATAGAGTAAAATAGTAGTTACCAGGGGATGGAGAGCAGGGTGAGGTAGATAAGAGTGATGGTGTTTAAGAGTTCAAACTTGTAATGAGTACTAACTAAGCCAAGGATATAATACACAGAATACTGCATATAGACAATAATGTAATACTATAACTATGTGATGTGATAAATATTGCTGTATCAGCAATCATATTACAACATATAAGTGTATCGAAGGAACACACTGCACACCTTAAACCTATACAGGTTGCATGTCAAATTTATTCAATTAAAAAAATAGGTGTGGTGGGAGAGATGGATGAAAAAAGGATGACAAAATATTGCTATGGAGGCTGAATGATGGGGTTTACTATTCTTTCTTCTGCTGCATAAATTTGAATTTTTTTTCTGTAAAAAGCCTTAAGAGAAAAACTTCCAAGAAAGAAGGAATTTCAGTCTATTTCTGTCACTGCTGTATATACTCAATACCTAGAAAGGTACCTGGCACATTGTACAAATTCAGTAAATATTTGTGGATTGAATGAGCCTGGTTCTTTAAGATTTCAGTCTCAGTAAAGATAGACTCTTATGTCTGAGGAATTTAGAAATCACAGAAGCTGCCCTTGTATCACATGCCTGCAACACACTCTAAAATGGGAGGCATTCATACACCACTAAAGCTCCATCAAGTTGTCCTTCCAGCAGCTCTTTTCCAAACCAATACAGTTTCACCCCTGTTTACTGTGAACTATCAGCTGTTTCACAGCATCTTGATTAAGGGTTGAGAGAATGTCACACCCACTGGTGCTTCCCCAGAGTGGGTGGAGAGCAGCTTGCATCTTGTGAACAATGGATCAAATGACTCACCTAACAAAGAAAGCCATTGACAGACCAATTAGCTGGTACTGAGTCATAAGAAAGTCTCCTTTGTAACTAAAACAGCACTGATAATAGGATCTATTCTGACATTTCTTGTCTGACCATATTTGTAACAGCATGGGAGCAGTTAACATAAAAATAAATGTGAGTTTCTCTTTCAGATTCACATGGGGATCAACCCAAGGATAATAAGTCTGTCTTTTGACGGCCTATCAAACGATGTCATGAGCTATCTTTATCATCATCAAGATAGTCTCAACCATAAGGCACTGAATGCCACTGAGCAAGGCAACCAAACTGCCTGCTGGTCCAGGAATCCCTCCAGTGCCTCCTCCTTGAAGGACAGGATGGAGGCTACCACCGTGTAAGGATCACTCCTTGTTTTCTAGTAAAGGAGGGAGTGTCATGTCAACCATAGCGGGCAGCCTAAGTTGGAACCCCTAGAACATCTCCCCTAGCACTGTAACCCTAGCAAACCACTTACCCTCTCTGAACCTTAGTGTATGGCTGGAGGCACGGGAGGGAGGGGTGAGCACATCGAATGATGACGTGCCAAAATCCCCAGCTGCTGCCCCCTCCCAACCTGGAAACAGTGCCTTAGGCTAGCCAATCCTCGGGCTGCTGTAAAGTATGCTCTCCCTCCCCCTAATTTCTTTAAAAACTCCCTGCCTGCCCTGCAGGGCGCGACTTCTCTGGCCTGTGACTAACCAGACCAGCGAACATTGCCCGGGATTGCGCCCTATTAAACTTTTGGCTCCTTTATAGCCTCCTCACCTGATTATTTCGGCTCGATTTTACCTTACACTTAGTTTGCACGTTTGTAAAAGGAGATAAAGATTACCTGCCACCCAGTGTTGTCATGAGCACAAGGCCTGACTGAAAGTGAGTGCTCAATAAAAAGCTGAATGTGAAAAAAGTACACCAACCACTTGACAAAGAAACTCAGTACTAGGGGTTTCCCAAGAGGAAGAGCACCCTGCAGAATGGGGGATCAGGAAAGGCTTCAAGGAAGAGATGTATTTTGAGCTAAGTGGGAAGGACAATGAGATCCAGTTATATAAATGAGGACTGAGCATTTTCTGAGTGCTGAGTATGGACTGTGTGTTGTTCTAAGCATTTTCATGAATAATTCTACCCTTGAAGGAGAAATACCATTTTAGTCTCA
Organism: Manis javanica; assembly: GCF_040802235.1. Classification (NCBI taxonomy): domain Eukaryota; kingdom Metazoa; phylum Chordata; class Mammalia; order Pholidota; family Manidae; genus Manis; species Manis javanica. The sequence goes on from NC_133156.1 coordinate 220,029,700, forward strand.
TTTTCCAGTTGGAGAAATCAAAGCATAGAGTGGTTAAGTAACTTGCCCAAGACCACACAGTAACAGAATCAGTACTTGAACCCAGGCAGTCTAGTTCAAGAGATTCAGCTGTTAGCCACATACTTTGCAAGAGAAAGGCTTGGAAGCAGAGAAGCTAAATGTATGTTTGGAGTTAGTAAAGAGTCCAGCTGAAATAGAATCAGTGGTACAGACTCATAGGAGATGCACTGTAAAGGTAGGCTAGGACTAGACCAGGAATGGCCTTGAATGGCACACTAGGAGGGTGAACAACTAGCCTGTGGGGATGATAAACCATGAGTTTCTAAAAAGGGAAAGACTAAGTAATCTGTCAGTACTGTTCAAAATGGAAACTCCAGCCCAAACTTTATGCCCTGTATCTGTTATATACTATCTTAATAAAAAGCACATTTTAAAACTCAAGCATTTTTAAGTGAAATTTAGCAACTAAAAATAAAGTTGCCTTAAGCCAGCCTTTATTGATTCAATTTAAATAGATTTTTTAAATAGCAAATAATTTTACAAATGATTTCTCCACAGACGGCTTCGTTTTTATATTAAACGTCCTCCCAATAATGACTTGTATTCAAAATGAAGTAGACACAAGTTATAAAGATGCCCTTGGGGGACAGAAATCCATCGTTTCTGCCTTTCCCATTACACCTCATTAACCACTTTGCTGCTTAACAATGACACCTACATGTCATCATTTTAACCACGTGGTTATTATACAATAATATATATATAACTATGTTATAATAATCTTTTGGATGTTGCACATTTCACAAAAGCACTGTCCCTGCAAAAAATACCAGCCACTCAACCTCTTTGGGTGCTGTCCATCTGGCAAGGTGCTGATGAGCTTGCCACCCACTCTCCTGTACTCCACTCCTCTTGCCCCCATGGTGTCTGTTTCCCCAGCTTCACCCTTGCCCTAACCCAGACTTCAAAGCAGGGAATCTCTCAAAGTTCAGCTTGTCGAGTAAGGCACCGCACACCTACCAAGGAGCTGACTTTTCAGCAATTTAAAGGCATTGTTGCTAGTAACATTAGCCTAGCATCTTTGCAAGCAATGGCCAATGACATCATGGACACTGTGTGCCTCTTTTGCAAAGGCCACTGGCCATGCTCAGGTCTCAGCTGCATCTAAGATTGGCCACCCTACACATACCAGTCCACACAGTCCTCAGCTCCTGCAACCCAAGAGGCCCAAGAAAAGAGGCGTGGCCTTAGGGTTGCTCTGGTCCTCATTTGTCAAGCACTTCAAGTAATTCTTAGTATCAGTAAATACCATTAGCTATCACCCTGTCCTTAGGAACTTTACAACCTAACTGAAAAAAAAATACTAAAACTCCCCCCAAAATTGTATGAAGGATAGGATCCCAGGCTCTGAAGTCGGACATATAGGGTTTGCCTGGAACTGAGAGGGTTCCCAGGATACAAAAGTTTCAGCGTTAAAACCGGAACAGTGCTAGGGATACAGAGCAAGTTAGTCACCCTATAGATAGATTAAAATTCAAGATAATTAGCTTTGGGGACTCGAACAAATAAAAGAGCCTCTCAAAGTCTCAGTTTCAGTTGGCATAGTAGTATACCTACTTTATCACGTATTTCTTGTAATAATTCAATAAGCTATTGCATAAAAAGAATTAAGCATGGGCCTGATACTGAATATTTGCTCGATAAGTGTTAGTATTATATGCATAATCTATAACTACAAGATAGCACAGCATATAATGAAAGAATGAATTAGATGTTCTAGGAATTGAAAAATGAGATAAGGGAGAAATTAAGGATCATTAAGAAAGATTCCAGAGTAATAGGGTTGATAGATAAAATACAGATTCCTCAATTAAATTTGAATATCAGATAAACAAGAAGTAATTTTTTAGTGTAAGTATGTATCACATTTTTAAAAATGTTTTGTTTATCTGAAATTTGAATTTCACTGGATATCTGGGCATTTTATTTACTTAAAATGGCAACACTACATAGAGGAAGTAGAACTTAAATTGTTCTTTGGAGGAAAAGGGAAGAAAAAAATGCCAGGAAGAGAGATTACACATGAAGAGCAGTGCACCAAAGACAGGAGCAATACGTGGGCTGGTCTTGTAAGTTTTTGGAAGAGAACCTAGCCAAAGAGCCTAGATCTGATGTAGAGTATATGGGAGAGTTAGAGGTAAAGGGCGGAGATCAAAAGGAAGAGATCCCTGGGAGAAAGACTAAATGGGAGGTCAGGAAGGAAAAGAATGCATCCAGTGTTTCGAACCCAAGTCACTATGGGGTGGCCATAGGAATGGGGGGAAAAAAGAGTTGGATGCAGAGAGATATTGTGAAGGGAGGCAACGTCTGTGGAACAGCAGTGACTAAAGTTCTGAATGTGAGTGTGTCCTTTCACTTTGTAAACTTTAATCCCTGCAGTGTCATTATTGGTGACCCAGATAAGCAATTACATGTAGCTCTAGAGAGGCCTCGTGGCAAGTGAACTCAGACCAAGAAAAAACATACGCATAGGACTTTCAATGCCCTCATTGCTCCTCCTTTAGAAGTAAGAGGAGATTAAAGCTACGGGGATCATAGATTCCCCTCATTGCTTTCCTCCCTCCTGAGAGACCCCCCAGGGTTCTCCTGCCCTCCAGAAACACCAGGGCTCTTCAAAGAGAGTAGGTTCAATGTAGCCAGCCAGTGAGGCGCCTGGGAAATCAGTTCCATTTCCCTTGGTGTCTGCATTGCTGTTTTCGAACTCCCAAGCTGGTTGCTTTCTTCCTGATGTGTGTACCTGAAATTCTACTCTGTGGTAAATGAAAAATCTGCAGTTTCAATTTAAAAGTTCTTCTCTGGAATGGCAGTGCTTCTTTTTAGAAATACTCCCTTGCAGGAGCCTGTAATTTTGATTCAAAGCAACAAATGGTTCAAAATGGCTGGAGGTATGTGTGAAACCAAAACCAACAGTCTTTCAGAGAGAAGCAGACCCAAAGGATCTGCTTAGAAACTCAACTCTGAGATCTTTATCGAGTCCTGACTACTCACACTGCCACTCTTCAAGATCATTTCCCACCTCTGACGCGAGACAAAGCCCATCCCTTCACCACACCCTCCCATGCATCCTTGCACATGCCATTCTTTCTGCTTAGACTTTTCCTCTAACCTTCCTTGACCTGCCCAAATCCTAAGTACCCTTCCAGAGCCTTCCTACATCTCACCTTTTCCATGAACAGCTAATTCCTAACTACTCCAAACCACACTAATCTCTACCTTTTGTTAAGGAAGGACATGTTTGTATACTATACTGCATTGCTCAAAATGTAGAAGCATTTTGTCCTGCCTTCCCAGTGAGGCTGTAAATTCTTTAAGGGCAAGGAACGTTTCTTTTGTATGCCTAAAAGCACTCAATACCTACTTGCTGTATTAAATTTAAAACTGAAAGTTGTAACAAATGTATGACACTAATGCAAGACATGAATAATAGGGGGAACTGTGAGCAGGGCCCAAGAATTCGGTGTACTGTCTGGTCAATTTTCTGTATACCTAAAACTGCTCTTTAAAAATAAAGTCTAGTAACTGAAAACAAAATGTATAATATTTTTTACCAATTCTTGAGTTCCTTCTTCTCTTTCAAGAGACAGAAGAAAGCACAGAAAGGGAAAAGAAGACATTTAAATAGTGGACCAATATACAAAAGTTAATTCCTTGCCAAGAAACAATTGGAATTTGAAATTAGAAATGCAATACCATCAATATTAGTATAAAAGAGGGAGCAAGAGCAATGCTTAGGTACAAATCTAAGAAAATATATACAAGATCAATATGAGGAAAACTAGAAAACACCAATGAAAGCAAAGATCATCAAAAAAAGTGGAGATTCTGTGTGTGGATAGGAAGACTCAATATTAAGATGTCACCTCTTCCCAACTTGATCTATGCATTCAATGCAATTCCAACCAAAATCCCAGTTAGTTATTTTGTGGCTATTAACAAGCTGATTTTAAAGTTTACATGGAAAGGCAAAAAGGTCCAGAATAACCAACACCAAAACAGGGCAAAGGCAAAAATTTCACAAGACTTGACTTCAAGACTTACTGTAAAGCTACAGTAATCCAGACAGTGAGTGTGGAGAGGGCAAAAAAAATCACAAATAGGTCAATGGAACAGAATAGAGAGCCCAGACATAAACCCAACCAAATATAGCTCAAGAATCTTTGCAAAGGAGCAAAGATAACTCAATGGAAAAAAGTATAGTGTTTTCAATGAACAGTGCAGGATCTGGACATTCACATGTGGAAAAATGAATCTAGACAAAGACATACATCTTTCACAAAAATTAACTCAAAATAGATCATAGACATAACTGTAAAATGTACAATGGTGAAACTTCCAGAAGATAACATAGGAGAAAATCTAGATGATTTTACTTCGGTAATGACTTTGTAGGTACAACACCAAATACCTGATCCATGAAAGAAAAAAATGAACAATTTGGACTTTATTAGAATTTAAAACTTCTGCTACACAAAAAGACCCTGATGGAATGAAAAGACAGCCATACACTGAGAGAATCTTTACAAAATATGTATCTGTTGAAGGACTTGTACTCCAAACATGCAAAGAATTCCTAAAACTCAACAATAAGAAAAAAACAACAAGAAAAAGGGACAAAAGATATGAACAAACCTCACCAGAAAAGATATATAGATGTCAAGTAAGCATATGAAAAGATACTCAACATTGGATGCAATTAGGGAATTGCAAATTAAAACAACCACAGGATACCACTACAGCCTATTATAATGGCTAAAATCCTAAACACTGACACCATCAAATTCTGGCAAGAATGGGGAGCAACAGAAACTCTCATTCAATGCTAGTAGGAATGCAAAAATAGTACAGACACTTTAGAACACACTTTGGCAGGTCTTACAAAACTAAATATAGTCTTACCTTATGATCCAACAATCTCACTCCCAAGGTATTTACCCAAGTGATCAGAAAACTTATGTCTAACACAAAAACTTGCACATGTACATTTATAGAGGTTTTATTCACAGTTACTAAAAATTGTAAACAACCAAGATGTCTTTCAACACGTGAATGGATAAACAAATTATGGCACCTCTATATAAGAGAATAGTGAAAGCTATAGAAAGAAATGAGCTATGAAGCCATGAAAAGACTTAGAGAAACTTTGAATATATATTGTTAAGTGAAAGAAGCCTGTCAGAAAAGGCTACACATTATTTGATTCCAACTATATGACATTCTGGAAAATGCTAGAGACAGTAAAAAGATCAGTGGCTGCCAGGGGCTGGGGAGGGAGGAAGGGATGAATAAATCAGCACAAGGGATTTTTAAGGGCAATGAAACTATTCTGTATGGTTCTGTAATGGTTGATACATGGCCTTATGTATTTGTCCAAACACACAGAATGTACAACACAGAGAGTGAACCCTAATGTAAACTATGAACTTTAGTTAATAATAATGTGACAATATTGCTTCATTAATTGTAAAAAGGAAAACAAAAGTGGATTGGGAAGCATTTTTAATACTCCATTCAGGTTTTTAACAAGAACTAACATTTTTACCTTTTGATGTTATTATACAGGAAAAGATGCATTTCTGTAAAATATGTCTAAATGGCTTCACAGTATATTTCCAATTATTGAAACCCATGCTAATTTGTCTAAAATAATAGTATGCTTTTTCCAGGATGCTCAGCCTTAGTTGAGCGCTAACAAGATGTGCCTTAGCAGGAATGAGGTTTCATCGGAGGCCTGGGTGGGCACGAGGTTCATTTTACAATGAAACTTACCCACATCATGTCCCAGTTTTCTCAATGTCATCCAGAAAAAAAATTTCCAGTTTTTCATGGCTCTTCCTTAACAAGAGCACAAATTGTTTAGAGTGTTAGTTGGGGCTTTATGGATATAGGTGTTTTCATACTTGACTTCCTTGGGCCCCTATGCAGATTCCACTTCCAGAAAACCAGGCTGGTGGCAGGCTTTGACTTGCCTCCCAGTGCTGGAATTCTCCTCTGAGTGCACCAGCCAGCTTCCCAACAAGCAGCAGATACATAATAACGACATTGCCTGTGGTGCCATGGAGACCAGATTTAAAGGGCCAGAGACCATTAATTTTGACCTTTAACCTACCTCTAGGCTGCCACCAGCAACGCAGAGGAAAAATTGTTAATGGGCCAGGACCTTCACTTCTCAGCAGGGAAGAAGCCCCAGGAAGCTGAAGAGACTCTCCCAAAAGAAAAAGGGGAAATCAATACCCTGACTCACTCTTCTCCCTCCCTCTTGGGGCCTGGAGCCCAGGATGCCCTTGGGATCTGCCCCCCTGGGTGCCAGGAAGGGTGGAGAGGGGTGGGAGTGGATCCAAGGGGGGGCAAACAGAAGTCATGCTGCACAACCTGTGATTTCCTGCCTCCCCCTTTTGGTCACAGGGTTATAGCCTGTGCTGGGCCTCCTCAGAGCTCCAAAAACATGTCTGTTATCCATCAACAAGCAGCAGCACTGCTTTCTGATACAAAGAGAACATTTTGAACAGAAGTGTGAATGGATGTTGTCATGATTTCTGATGATCTGACAGTGTTGGCCTTTTGAGCTGTAGTCTCAGATCAGGTAATAATTTGGACGAGCAGCCCATGGTGATTCCGTAAGGCTGTTCTTGAGATTTTAACTGACACCTGGCTGCCTATGATTATTAGAGCCAGTATGCATTTCCCAGTCACTGACTCAAGTATGCAAAAACATAATTTTCTCTATTCTCCTATAATTGAGTGTAATTTCTGCCTTGAGCCACCATTCTGCCTCAAAGCAGAGAAAGTTTAATCTAGTCCCTCTCAGATAAACTCATTCAAATACAGTCATTTCTTAGCCAATTTAAGTCTATAATTCAGACACAATTAGGTTTAAAACTCTCTCTCCTTTTTCCCCGCCTTCTCTTCCCTGAAACTAATCTCAGCTTTCAAGGGCTGATCCAAGGAGCCCATTTCTTGGTCTTAACCTGTTCTCTCCAGCTCTGGGCATAGCAAGTGACATGCTCCCTTGAAAGATGACCTGGGCAGACTGGGGGACACAAAGGGGTTCCCACTAGCTCTCTTTATCGAGAGGGCAGCTCCCTCCTTAGCTGCTCCTCACACCTCATCCTGGGCCGGCCCACTGGCTTGCTCTCTTTCCCTGCAAAATGTGTTCTACAGAGAAGCCTTCAGGACATTGTGGGTGTCCTCTTATGCCACTTTGACCTATGGGAGACTGGGGAGGGCTGGTCTCCCATCCTTTCCTGCCTAGACATGCCACACCACTGTTCCGCTCTGTCACATCAAGGCGACCTGAGGCACCTCTCCCAAGGCTGGCTGCCTCGCTCTCCCGGCCTCTTCTCCTGGGACCCTCCAATTGAGGCCTCTAGGTCGGAGCTGGGGCACAGAGAGCACCACAACCACACATAACCCTGTGGCTTCTCTCCAAACTTTTTCTTATTCCCAAGTCAGGAGGTATTTTTAAATATTGGAGAGGGTGGGGTTGGGGGGACACCTTGTCTGTGTTATACCTGAGTGGGGTCCTTGAACGTAGAACTCGGTGATTCACTGACTTGCTCTCAGGTGCTCTGCTGAAGGGCTTCCCAGCATGGCTGTGGGGAAAGGGCTTGCGGTGCATGGAAGAGATCTGATGAGTGTAAGGAGAGAAAAGCGTATCTGTTCACATTTCCCACCTGTCTGCCACAATACAGTGTGGTTCATTTCCATTCATATTTTACTGTGTGAAATTTTTAACAGTAACTTGACCAATTTTATTTCATGACTGAAATTGGGTCAGAAGAAAATTCTGAATGAGATTGTTCTAAAAATATTTTGTGGAAATAGCTCTTTGTTGAAATACATGTTTGTGGTCACTTCCACTACCCCTACCCCCAAGTCCACCTGCCCATTTCTGACTGCTCATTTGCATATGTCAATTACTGAAGGATGGGGAGCAAATTAGCCTCTTTACTTAATAATCACACTTTGGAATTCACTTAGGAAGCTCATTTCTCACTCAAGTTGTCGTTTTCACATTTTCAAGTCACCCTTTTTGTTTGTCATTTTATAGCTCCAAAGAACTTGGTATCTTATGTCAGCCAGTTCACTTCCATTTTGAGTATTCTTTAAAACATTAAAACCAGTCTCAGATCCCTAAGAGAGGCCATAATTTATAATTTCATCTTGAAAAGTGTCCACTGTTAACTGTTTCAGAGAAAAAGCTCAAACTAGTCAAGTCATGTCCTCCCATTTCAAAGGAACTCAAATTATAAAAAAAATAACTTCCTCAAAAAATAATAAATTAGCAACCTGAATGTAAATTTGTCCAGATAGTTTACAAAGTATAAATTTAGCCTTTCTAACCTAACAGCAAAAAGAGAAATTACAGAGAAAAAAAGCTGATAGTTGAGTATGTGAATTGAAAACTTCTGTACTCCAAAAATCACCATAAACAAAATTAAAAGGCAAAAGGAGAACTTAAAAAAAAATACTGGCAACATGGCCAAATTAAATGTTATGACCAATTAAAATATGACCAGTCAAAATGTTAATATTGTGAAAATTAACAAAACAAAAATAAACCGCAATTTTTACAAATGAACATAGGATGTACATGTAGTCCCTGAGAGAAAATAAGCAAATGGCCAACAAAGCATAGAATTTTTTAAATTTACAAACTCTCTAATAAACTCATAAATGTAAATTAAACAAGATGGCATTTTCTTTAAAATCGGCAAAAATTTTTTAAAGGGTAATATCCAATACCGGCACATTTGCAATAAAGCAGATACATATTCACACTGCTGCTGGGAATGTAAACCAATATAACTCTTCTAGAGAGCAATTTCACAATTTGTACCAAAAATGTTTATATTCAGGGGGAGCATAACTCTCCACTCCCTAAGTGTGACTGTTCAGTGGACATGCAGAGTAGAGAAAGAGGGTAGGGAAAAAACTTTACGGTTGAGCGACCTAACACACTCTGCATCAGCCCAGTGATCAAGGTCAACGGAGCAGTCATAAATCACGTTTATAGTATGTACTCTTTGTATGATGGAATAAAAATGGAACATTACTTCTGTGATCTTCCTCTCAAAAAACCATAACCCCAATCCAGTTATGAGAAAAACATCGGACAAATTCCAATTAAGGGACATCCTACAATATAACTGGTACTTTGCAGAACTGCCAAGGTCATCAAAAACAAGGCAAGTCTGAGAAAATGCCATTGCCAAGAGCATCCTAAGAAGTCATGATGACTAAATGTAATGTGGTACCCTGGGTGGGGATGCTGAAACAGATAAATGATATTAGGTAAAAACTAAAGAAATATGAATTAAGTATGGGCTTTAGTTCATAGTTATGTATCAATATTGTTTCAATAATCATAACAAATGTACTACACTAATATAAGATGTTACAATAGGGGACACTAGGTAGAGGGAACATAGATGGGAAGTCTTTACTCAGTTTTTCTGTGAACTTAAAACTATTTGAGACAAATAAAGTCAATTAATTTTTTTCAAGTTTATATTCTTTGGCTAAGCAATTCCACATCCCAGAATTGATCCTTAGAAAATAATTACAAATGTGGTCAAAGATTTACCTACAGGATATTTCAGCATTACTTAAAATAGAAACAATCTAAAGTTTCAATAATTGGAGTCTAAGTAAAGAAACTTTTTCTTGGGCGTGAGCCAAGATGGCGGCGTGAGTAGAGCAGTGGAAATCTCCTCCCAAAAACACATAGAGCTATGAAAATATAACAAAGAAAAATCTTCCTAAAATAGAGACCACAGGACACAGGACAACATCCAGACCACATCCACACCTGCAAGAACCCAGCGCCTTGTGAAGGGGGTAAGATACAAGCCCCAGCCCGGCGGGACCCGAGCGCCCCTCCCCCCGGCTCCCGGCGGGTGGAGAGAAACCGGAGCAGTTTTTTTTTTTTGGCGAGCGCTTTTTGGAAGCCTTAGAGGGACGGGCCCCCGTTGCTGGGGAGGCAGGGTGGCGGGACCGGTGAGGAGGTGCCTGGGAACGGCGCCGGAGGACAAAGAATATCCCGCGTTTCTCCCTGCGAGACCTGGGGGCGGGTGCCTGAGACCGGTGCCTGAGGACGGAGGAGGTCGCGCGTTTTTCCCCTTTTTTTTTTTTCTCTTTTTGGCAAGCGCTTTTTGGAAGCCTTGAAGGGACGGGGACCCCAGTGCTAGGGAGGCACGGTGGCGGGACTGGTGAGCGGGTGGCTGGGACCGGCGCCTGAGGACAAAGAATATCCCCCGTTTTTCCCTGCGGGACCGGTGGGCGGGTGCCTGAGACCGGCACTTGAGGACAGAGGAAATCGCGCGTTTTTCCCCTTTTTTTTTTCTCTTTTCTGCGAGTGCTTTTTGGAAGCCTAAAAGGGACAGGGACCCCGGTGCTAGGGAGGCAGGGCGGCGGGACTGGTGAGCGGGTGCCTGGGACCGGCACCTGAGGACAAAGAATATCCCGCATTTTTCCCTGTGGGACCGGTGGGTGGGTGCCTGAGACCAGCACCTGAGGACGGAAGAAATCGCGCGTTTTTCCCCTTTTTTTTCTCTCTTTTTGCCAAGTGCTTTTTGGAAGCCTTGAAGGGACAGGGACCCCGGTGCTAGGGAGGCAGGGCGGCGGGACTGGTGAGCGGGTGCGTGGGACCAGTGCCTGAGGACCAAGAATATTGAGCGTTCCTTCCCTGTGGGACCGGTGGGTGGGTGCTTTTTGGAAGCCTTGAAAGGACAGGGACCCTGGTGCTAGGGAGACAGGGCAGCAGGACCAGTGCGCGGGTGCCTGGGACCGGCACCTGAGGAAAAAAAAAAAAAAACCGCGTGTTTTTTCTTTTTTTTTTCCTTTCTGTTCCCTCTCTCATTGTTGCTGTTGTTGTTTTGGTTTGGAGAGTGCTTTTTGGAAATCTTAAAGGGGCAGGACAGGTCACTTAGACCAGAAGCAGGGAATCTGGGGATCTCTGGGCACTCTAACCCCCTGGGCAGCAGGGAGCACAGAGGCCCCTTACGGAGATAAATAGTCTCCTGGCTGCTCCCCCTCTAACGGGGCTCCACCATTTTGGAGGAACAGCCCCAGCCAGGCCAAGCCCACAGCAACAGTGGAGATAAACCCCAAAGCAACTGGGCAGGAAGCAGAAGCCCTGTCTGCGCACAGCTGCCCAGCACAAGCCACTAGAGGTCGCTATTCTCCCAGGAAAAGGCTACAAACCAACAAGAAGGGAAGCTCTTCCAGCGGTCACTTGTACCAGCTCTGCAGACTATCTCTATCACCATGAAAAGGCAAAACTACAGGCAGACAAAGATCACAGAGACAACACCTGAGAAGGAGACAGACCTAACTAGTCCTCCTGAAAAAGAATTCAAAATAAAAATCATGAACATGCTGACAGAGATGCAGAAAAAAATGCAAGAGCAATGGGATGAGATGCAGAGAAAAATGCAAGAGCAGTGGGATGAGATGCAGAGAAAAATGCAAGAGCAGTGGGATGAAGTCCGGAAGGAGATCACAGATGTCAGGAAAGAGATCACAGAAGTGAAACAATCCCTGGAAGGATTTATAAGCAGAATGGATAAGATGCAAGAGGCCATTGAAGGAATAGAAGCCAGAGAACAGGAACGTATAGAAGCTGACATAGAGAGAGATAAAAGGATCTCCAGGAATGAAACAACACTAAGAGAAATATGTGACCAATACAAAAGGAAAAACATTCGTATTATAGGGATACCAGAAGAGGAAGAAAGAGGAAAAGGGATAGAAAGTGTCTTTGAAGAAATAATTGCTGAAAACTTCCCCAAACTGGGGGAGGAAATAATCGAACAGACCATGGAATTATACAGAACCCCCAACAGAAAGGATCCAAGGAGGACAACACCAAGACACATAATAATTAAAATGGCAAGGATCAAGGACAAGGAAAGAGTTTTAAAGGCAGCTAGAGAGAAAAAGGTCACCTATAAAGGAAAACCAATCAGGCTAACATCAGACTTCTCAACAGAAACCCTACAGGCCAGAAGAGAATGGCATGATATACTTAATGCAATGAAACAGAAGGGCCTTGAACCAAGGATACTGTATCCAGCACGACTATCATTTAAATATGATGGTGGGATCAAACAATTCCCAGACAAGCAAAAGCTGAGGGAATTTGCTTCCCACAAACCACCTCTACAGGGCATCCTACAGGGACTGCTCTAGATGGGAGCACCCCTAAAAAGAGCACAGAACAAAACACACAACATATGAAGAAGGGAGGAGGAGGAATAAGAAGGGAGAGAAGAAAAGACTCTCCAGACAGTGTATATAACAGCTCAATAAGCGAGCTAAGTTAGGCAGTAAGATACTAAAGAAGCTAACCTTGAACCTTTGGTAACCACGAATCTAAAGCCTGCAATGGCAATAAGTACATATCTTTCAATAGTCACCCTAAATGTAAATGGACTTAATGCACCAATCAAAAGACATAGAGTAATAGAATGGATAAAAAAGCAAGACCCATCTATATGCTGCTTACAAGAAACTCACCTTAAACCCAAAGATAAGCATAGACTAAAAGTCAAGGGATGGAAAAACATATTTCAGGCAAACAACAGTGAGAAGAAAGCAGGGGTTGCAGTACTAATATCAGACAAAATAGACTTCAAAACAAAGAAAGTAACAAGAGATAAAGAAGGCCACTACATAATGATAAAGGGCTTAGTCCAACAAGAGGATATAACCATTCTAAATATATATGCACCCAATACAGGAGCACCAGCATATGTGAAGCAAATACTAACAGAACTAAAGAGGGAAATAGACTGCAATGCATTCATTGTAGGAGACTTCAACACACCACTCACCCCAAAGGATAGATCCACCGGGCAGAAAATAAGTAAAGACACACAGGCACTGAACAACACACTAGAACAGATGGACCTAATAGACATCTATAGAACTTTACATCCAAAAGCAACAGGATATACATTCTTCTCAAGTGCACATGGAACATTCTCCAGAATAGACCACATACTAGCTCACAAAAAGAGCCTCAGTAAATTCCACAATATTGAAATTCTACCAACCAATTTTTCAGACCACAAAGGTATGAAAGTAGAAATAAATTCTACAAAGAAAACAAAAAGGCTCACAAACACATGGAGGCTTAACAACATGCTACTAAATAATCAATGGATCAATGAACAAATCAAAATAGAGATCAAGGAATATATAGAAACAAATGACAACAACAACACTAAGCCCCAACTTCTGTGGGATGCAGCGAAAGCAGTCTTAAGAGGAAAGTATATAGCAATCCAGGCACACTTGAAGAAGGAAGAACAATCCCAAATGAATAGTCTAACATCACAATTATTAAAACTGGAAAAAGAAGAACAAATGAGGCCTAAAGTCAGCAGAAGGAGGGACATAATAAAGATCAGAGAAGAAATAAACAAAATTGAGAAGAATAAAACAATAGCAAAAATCAACGAAACCAAGAGCTGGTTCTTTGAGAAAATAAACAAAATAGATAAGCCTCTAGCCCAACTTATTAAGAGAAAAAGAGAGTCAACACAAATCAACATAATCAGAAATGAGAATGGAAAAATCACGACAGACTCCACAGAAATACAAAGAATTATTAAAGACTACTATGAAAACCTATATGCCAACAAGCTGGAAAACCTAGAAGAAATGGACAACTTCCTAGAAAAATACAACCTCCCAAGACTGACCAAGGAAGAAACACAAAAGTTAAACAAACCAATTACAAGCAAAGAAATTGAAACAGTAATCAAAAAACTACCCAAGAACAAAACCCCGGGGCCGGACGGATTTACCTCGGAATTTTATCAGACACACAGAGAAGACATAATACCCATTCTCCTTAAAGTGTTCCACAAAATAGAAGAAGAGGGAATACTCCCAAACTCATTCTATGAAGCCAACATCACCCTAATACCAAAACCAGGCAAAGACCCCACCAAAAAAGAAAATTACAGACCAATATCCCTGATGAACGTAGATGCAAAAATACTCAATAAAATATTAGCAAACAGAATTCAACAGTATATCAAAAGGATCATACACCATGACCAAGTGGGGTTCATCCCAGGGATGCAAGGATGGTACAACATTCGAAAATCCATCAACATCATCCACCACATCAACAAAAAGAAAGACAAAAACCACATGATCATCTCCATAGATGCTGAAAAAGCATTTGACAAAATTCAACATCCATTCATGATAAAAACTCTCAGCAAAATGGGAATAGAGGGCAAGTACCTCAACATAATAAAGGCCATATATGATAAACCCACAGCCAGCATTATACTGAACAGCGAGAAGCTGAAAGCATTTCCACTGAGATCGGGAACCAGACAGGGATGCCCACTCTCCCCACTGTTATTTAACATAGTACTGGAGGTCCTAGCCACGGCAATCAGACAAAACAAAGAAATACAAGGAATCCAGATTGGTAAAGAAGAAGTTAAACTGTCACTATTTGCAGATGATATGATACTGTACATAAAAAACCCTAAAGACTCCACTCCAAAACTACTAGAACTGATATCGGAATACAGCAAAGTTGCAGGATACAAAATCAACACACAGAAATCTGTAGCTTTCCTATACACTAACAACGAATCAATAGAAAGAGAAATCAGGAAAACAATTCCATTCACCATTGCATCAAAAAGAATAAAATACCTAGGAATAAACCTAACCAAGGAAGTGAAAGACTTATACTCTGAAAACTACAAGTCACTCTTAAGAGAAATTAAAGGGGACACTAATAAATGGAAACTCATCCCATGCTCATGGCTAGGAAGAATTAATATCGTCAAAATGGCCATCCTGCCGAAAGCAATATACAAATTTGATGCAATCCCTCTCAAATTACCAGCAACATTCTTCAATGAATTGGAACAAATAATTCAAAAATTCATATGGAAACACCAAAGACCCCGAATAGCCAAAGCAATCCTGAAAAAGAAGAATAAAGTAGGGGGGATCTCACTCCCCAACTTCAAGCTCTACTACAAAGCCATAGTAATCAAGACAATTTGGTACTGGCACAAGAACAGAGCCATAGACCAGTGGAACAGATTAGAGACCCCAGAAATTAACCCAAACATATATGGTCAATTAATATTTGATAAAGGAGCCATGGACATACAATGGCAAAATGACAGTCTCTTCAACAGATGGTGCTGGCAAAACTGGACAGCTACATGTAGGAGAATGAAACTGGACCATTGTCTAACCCCATATACAAAGGTAAACTCAAAATGGATCAAAGACCTGAATGTAAGTCACGAAACCATTAAACTCTTGGAAAAAAACATAGGCAAAAACCTCTTAGACATAAACATGAGTGATCTCTTCTTGAACATATCTCCCCGGGCAAGGAAAACAACAGCAAAAATGAGCAAGTGGGACTACATTAAGCTGAAAAGCTTCTGTACAGCGAAAGACACCATCAATAGAACAAAAAGGAACCCTACAGTATGGGAGAATATATTTGAAAATGACAGATCTGATAAAGGCTTGACGTCCAGAATATATAAAGAGCTCACACGCCTCAACAAACAAAAAACAAATAACCCAATTAAAAAATGGGCAGAGGAACTGAACAGACAGTTCTCCAAAAAAGAAATACAGATGGCCAAGAGACACATGAAAAGATGCTCCACATCGCTAATTATCAGAGAAATGCAAATTAAAACTACAATGAGGTATCACCTCACACCAGTAAGGATAGCTGCCATCCAAAAGACAAACAACAACAAATGTTGGCGAGGCTGTGGAGAAAGGGGAACCCTCCTACACTGCTGGTGGGAATGTAAATTAGTTCAACCATTGTGGAAAGCAGTATGGAGGTGCATCAAAATGCTCAAAACAGACCTACCATTTGACCCAGGAATTCCACTCCTAGGAATTTACCCTAAGAACGCAGCAATCAAGTTTGAGAAAGACAGATGCACTCCTATGTTTATCGCAGCACTATTTACAATAGCCAAGAATTGGAAGCAACCTAAATGTCCATCTGTAGATGAATGGATAAAGAAGATGTGGTACATATACACAATGGAATACTACTCAGCCATAAGAAGTGGAAAAATCCAACCATTTGCAGCAACATGGATGGAGCTGGAGAGTATTATGCTCAGTGAAATAAGCCAAGCGGAGAAAGAGAAATACCAAATGATTTCACTCATCTGAGGAGTATAGGAACAAAGGAAAAACTGAAGGAACAAAACAGCAGCAGAATTACAGAACCCAAAAATGGACTAACAGGTACCAAAGGGAAAGGAACTGGGGAGGATGGGTGGGCAGGGAGGGATAAGGGGGGGGAAGAAGAAGGGGGGTATTAAGATTAGCATGCATGGGGGCGAGGGAGAAAGGGGAGGGTGGGCTGCACAACACAGAGAGGACAAGTAGTGACTCTACAACATTTTGCTAAGCTGATGGATAGTAACCGTAATGTGGTTGTTAGGGGGGACCTGATATAGGGGAGAGCATAGTAAACATAGTATTCTTCAGGTAAGTGTAGATTAAAAATTTAAAAAAAAAAAAAAGAAAGAAAGAAAGAAAAGGGGGATTACTCCTTAACAGGATAAAACTATTGGTAAATCAAAGATCAACGCATGCTTTAAATATCCTTAATGTTGATCACTTAAAGGGTGTCAGATGATCAGCTATGGAGGTACTCTTTTCTGATAATATTCCTTTCTCTTAATTAAAAAAAAAAAAAAAAGCAGTTACTGTGTGCTGACCTCCAATGAGTTCTGCACAGTGGTATAGAGGGCATGTCAAAGTGTGGGCAAAGGGTCTGTTTGTTTCTACGCAGAAGATCAAGGCCTAGCTTGGATACCCAGAAAATGAACTAAGATACGATATGAGGAGGAGCTTCCGGCATCAGCACTCTCTGGAGGACTCGTGCCGGGGGATGATCATCAAAAAGCCTCCACAGGGATCCGGACGATGCTGCGGTTGTGGCTGCATCCAGCCCACCATCTCCTGGACTTGCCATGAGAAGGAGGAGGGAGATGTCTAGGCTGGCATGTGCATACAGTGAGACAACGAATTTGACTGGATCTGTACTGTTGGAACTCAACCAGGAGTTGGGAGGGGTGCAAGTTGTAGCACCCCAAAATCTCATGACTATAGACTATCTATGGTTAAAAGAACATATGGGATGTGAACAGATCCCAGAAATGGGCTGCTTTAATTTGTCTGATGGTTCAAGTACAGTTGGACAATATCCATCATATCATAGATAAATTTTCACAAATGCCTAGGGTGCCTAAATGGTTTTCTTGGCTTCACTGGAGATGGCTGGTAATTATAGATTTGCTTTGTTTATGTCACCGTATTCCTATTATGTCAATATGTGTGTGCAAATTAGTTAGTAGTTTAAAACCTATACATACTTAAGGTACTATACAAGAAGATATGTCAAAGAAATAATCAATCCTCCCAAGTTTCCTTCATATGCTACATCTATAGCTTTTCTTCTTCCTTCCTAATTACAAACTTTAAATAGAATTCATGCCTCATATCGAATTTACCGAGTATCATAATTCCTCCAGGTGGTAAAGATACCTCGAGACAAGTGCTGGGCATAGAAGCCACAGGGCATAAATCTGCAAAGAAGTAAAAAGCTAACCTTTTCAAACAATATGGCTTCTCTGTCACTTACCAACTTTACATTTCCCTGTATGGCCCCGGAAGATGACTGGTTAGCCAGAGACGGGTAAGATTCCTCAAGGGAGGAACAACCTAAGACAGGCACAGTCGCAGGGGGGCCATCAGGTGAGAATTTGGGGATCAACAGAGGTGAGGCTCAGAACCTCACCCCCCCTGCTTTGAGAGAAATCTTCTGCATCCGTGGATGTCTTGCTGCCCTTGTCTAGCCTGGATTAATACTTAGTCCATAGGCACACACCTGATCATCTGATCATCTACATTTGCCTTCTTACAGCACTAAACTATGTTTTCTACCTTTATCTTGCATCTACCTACCACTTCAGCATTTTATTAAAAATAAAAATAATAATAATAATAGGAGAAATGTGGGATCAACATATAAATCAAGTACAAAAATCAAATGAATATTCATATTTGACCTGATGGTTTATAGGTCATATTGCATGATCAAAACCGAAAGTTTCTGTGATGACTGCCCTTGTACTGTTCACCATGTAAGAATTTATTCACTCTGTAAGAATTCGTTCACCATGTAAGAACTTGTTCGTTATGCTTCAGAAGATTGGAGACTGACGAGAATTAGGCTTGAGATGGATTAATGATTGTACATTGAGCATTGACCCCCCTATACTGAATTTTATTGTTGTTAACAACCATTTGATCAATAAATATGAGAGATGCCCTCTCAAAAAATAAAAAAATAAAAAAAAAAAAAAAAAAAAAAAAAAGAAACTTTTTCTTCTGTTTAGTGGAATATTGTGTAGCCATTTAAAATGCTGTGAAGGATATTTAGTGGTAGAAATACAAATGTGTTGTAGAATAAGAAAAAAATGAGGCTGCAATTTATATGTACAGCAAGATCTTGTCTTTACTGAGACAGGAGAGATATTAATTTTTAATACCTTTGTTATTTTCTAAATTTTTATACTGAACTTATTGCTTTTTTTATTGTGGTAAAAATACATACAACACACTATTTACTATTTTAACCACTTTAAAATGTACAATTCAGTGGCATTTAGCACATTCACAAGGTTATGAAACCATTAACACTATTTCATTCCAGAACCTTTTCATCACTACCAAAGAAAACCCTTTTCCCATTAAGCAGCCACTCCCATTCACCCATCACTCCAGCTCCTGGCCATCACTAACCTATTTTCTATCCCTATGGATTAGCCTATAGAGATGCCATATAAGTGGAATCATATCACAGTGGAATCACAGTATGTGACCTTTTATACCTAGCTTCTTTTACTTAGCATAATGTTTTCAAGGTTCATGCATGTGGCAATATCAGTACTTCATTCTTTTTTATGGCTGAATAATATTCCATTGTATAGACATACCACTTCTTGTCTATCCATTCATCAGTTGATGGACATTTGAGTTATTTCCACATTTATCTATCATGAATAGTGCTGCTTTGACCATTCATACCCAAGTTTCTGTTTAAGCATATTGCTTCCAAAATAAAGAAAAATATGCCATTTGTATAAAATTATATTCACCTTAGTCTTCTTGGATTGCTATCATAAAATACCATAGACTGGGTGCATTAAACAATAGAAATTTATTTTCTCATGCTTCTGGAGGCTAGAAGTCCAAGGTCAGAGCTGCAGTTGATTTGGTTCAAGTATTTTAAGTATCACCTGCATGAGTTGCAGAGTCAGCCTTGGATAGTAATCTCCCTTAAACATTATGACAAATACAGGGGGGTATTTTGGGGACAGAGGCTATTTTTGTCTTGGTAATCCTGAATTTGTAACTGGATGTATTCAAAACAGTTGTGAGTGAACCCAAATGAAATTTCCCAGATAAGGTTGTAAGTGGTGGCTGGTGCCTCACCCCCATTCAGCACAGACAACCCATTCTTTGGATGTAAAAGTGAAGAGAGCTGAATCTGCTATCTGCTCTTCAATCCAAGGGCAATTTTGTGAAACTCTTAGAAAAAGTTACATTATTTAAATATAAGGAAAAACTGCACAAAGTTGTCCAACAATATTACAAAGACACTTAGCTAGTTTCTCTCATTACACTGTAACCCCAGGAAATGGTGAGATTCCTTCTCACTTACATTTCACCCATGAGGCCAGCATCCTATCTTCACTGTGTTACAGGTGGAGAGACTGGAACTGAGAAGGCAAAGGCAGAGTGCTAGGGGGTCTGCATGGACTTGGGCAGTAGGAGAAAGAGCAGGGGTAGGGAAGGAAAGAGCCTGCATTCAGCTGTGTAAGCTCACAATACAACAAAGAACATTGACACTGACATTGTGGAACAATAATAACACTTACTATACTAAGTCACTAAGATTTGGGGGTTGTTATAGCAGTTAGCCTAACCTGAAGTAAATACCTGATTTATAGGTAAAACTGATTCTATATCAATAAAACAGCTTCTCTTAGTCAAAAAAAAAATGGATGAATTTCTGCCAAACTTGGAGAGGACATTTAGGACATTTTGATTTGAAATATAGACTACATAGCATAGATGAAATTTATTTTGGAGGATCCTCAGAGACACCTCAAAGAGTTAAGCCGTCAACCTCCAGAGGTCCAAGGAGAGGCATGTGTGACTACTTATTCCAAGTAAGCCATAGATATGGAGATTCGACGAAAACAAATGGGTTTCTAATATGATCACCAAATCACTTAGGGCAGGCACCTGAATGTCACATGTGGGTTTCTGATTGAATTGCTTATCACATGAGCAACTCTGGATGCATTTCTCTAAGGCATATAATAGTAGCCAGATTAATTTTTTAATGATGGCTAATGATTCTCTTCCACAGAGCAGGGGAGGTGAACCAGTGAAGCAGTATATGCAAAGGGCCTAGCACAGCTCCAGGAACACAAGCACACCTCCCTTTCCAGCCAGCTCACTGCAGTAGCTGCTTGCTTTCGCCTGCTCATCCTGCATCTGGCCCAGGGGACTGTGTGGCAGAGAGCATCCCTGCAGAATCCAAAGGGTCTGGTGTTCCCTAGGCCGTGGCTAGTGGGAAACTTTGCTCAGCTGTTCAGTTTCAGGAGAACTCACTGGTGAAGCTGAGAGAATGTGAGAAATAAGACATTTTTTCAGATTGCTTAAATAACCTTCAGCCTTAACTCAAAATTGAGGCCACATTAGAACCATGTTTAACTGAACGATTAGTTCAGGGCCATGCAAAAAAAATAAGGTGGAATTGATTTTGTCATGCTGAAAGGCAAGGACAAGCCCTCCGTAAACCAATGTTTGGTGTGCATAGTTCTGTTTTGGATGTCATGGTTTGATCTAAGACATGCCCAGATCTTTTTTTTTTTCCTAATGACCTTTTCAACATGGAGCCTGCTTTTTCTCTTCTTGGGTATGAACTGTACTTAGAAACTGGCTTCAAAGGAACAGAATAGGGGGAAAGTGAAGCTGTATGGCTTCTGAGGTCAGGACAGGGGCCACCTCCTTGCCCCCTCACTAGACCACTCCCTCTAGGGGAAGCCCAGGAGGGCACTGCAGTGGCCCTGTGGAGAGGTCCACGTGATGGGGAACTGAGGCCCCCTGCAAACATCCAGCTCAGAACTGAGGCCTCTGTCAACAGTCATGTGAATGAACTGTGTTGGAAGGAAATCAACCAACCCCAGTCTACTGACTACAGCCCTGGCTGGTGTCTTGACGGCAACCGAATGAGAGACCCTTAGCCAGAACTACACAGTGAGCGGCTCCTAAACTCCTGACCCACCAAAATGTAATGTTTAATAATGAGATAATGTTTGCTGTTTTAAGCTGCTAAATTTGGGGGGCAATTTGTTATGCAACAATAGAAAGCTAACACAGGCACCCTTTCCCAAGACCAAGAGCTTTATAAGTAGGACTGTCTTAGGCACAAAGGAAATCTACAATATTGCATTTTAGTTAGGTGTGTGTGTATTTAACATACATAAAGTGCACAACTTAAGTGTACAACTCAAGGAATTTTTACCTGTTTGTATACCTATGGAACCACCACCCAGGTCAAGATATAGAACATTTCTATTACCCTAAGAAATACCTTCATGCCCATGATAACTCTTCCCAGAGATAACAATTCTTCTGAGTTCTGCAACTATAGATTTTGCCTGTTCTTGAACTTCATGTAAATGGAATCATTCAGTATGTACTCTTTTATGTCTGGCTTCTTTCACTCAGCATAATAATTTTTAAATTTATTATTGTTATATGCTTCAATAGTCTGTTCCTTTTATTGCTGGGAATTCCATTGTACAATTATGCCAAATTTATTTCCCTATTGACAGACATTTGGATTATTTTTAATTTTAGGCCATTATGAATAAAGCTAATATGAGTATTCCAGTCCCTTCTGTGGATCTATGCATTTAATACTCTTGGGTAAAGTCTTAGGAGTGGAATTGATAGGTCATAAGGTAGGTGTACATTTAACTGTCAAACAATTTTCCAAATAATTGAGTCATTTTATATTCCCACTCAAAGTAATTCTTCTTTTTTTTCATTTGAAGGAGCCCCAATTTGAAAAGAAAGAGAAACAAAAATTAGTCTTAATGAAAAATGAGTGGTAATGAATAAAGAGCCTTCTAAATTATTTGGAATAATCAAGAAAACTAGTCTACAAGGCACAGAGCTATCTGACAGCTGATCCTCCAGGCAAATACTTTTGTTTTGATCTTTTGTCTGGAAATAATCTTAGCCACTTAGATCAAAAGTTTTCACAAGATGATTCAAGTAGGGGCCCAAATCCCAAGAGGAGAAGAAGTTACATAAGAACCCTTCAGATTAGCTTTCCACTCTGTTAAATGGAAGCGAGAAGACTCTTCCCACATGGCACACTTGTTTACTGAGCCAGCCCAGTGCTGTGACAAATGAAACTTCTTAATGCCTAACACAGCTCACCCCCAGGCACTGAGTCAGCTTTGTGTCTCCCATGAGCTCTGCTTCAAATAAACAGATCAGAGAACTTTATTAATTATGCACTCTGGGGCATAGGGCTGTGATGGGCACCAGGCTCTGCACGCAGCCCCAGTAGCTGGTTTCCAGCTGGCTCATGGCACAGGAGGTATCTCAAAGTCCTCTCTGTTTCTGAAACTGTCTCGACACCCACAGTGTTATATTTGTTGGTTGTACGGGGCTCAGGAAGAGAAAATGAAAACTATAAAGCCAGAATCTGAGCAAGTCCAGGAGCTGCTCAAGGCAACATTTTTTCTATTAGAAAAACTAAAAGCTGGCAACAAAATAAATGTTCAAAAGTAACAAGTGGTTAAATATAAAGCCCTTCTTCCTCCTCAGCTGGTGGGAATTGTTGTATGTTTAAGAGCAGGGAAATGACACAATGCGGCCTTAGAAAAATCCTGAGGTGACAGTGTCCGGAGCAGAGGACCATTCTACATAGACACAGAGTGGTACAGACCCGGACCCTGGGGCTGCAAGTCCACCAGTAGGAAATTATTTCCAGACAGTTAAGGACAGGATGGAGCTTGGTCCTGGACAAACTAGTGAATTTCCTTACGACTTTCATTATTGTATGTGTCTTAGATGCCAGGGGGAAAGGAATAAAAATTCCACACTCTTACCCCTTTTTTTGAGTACCAACCACTTACCAGGCACTATGCCAAGCACTTGCCATGCATTAATTGACTTTATCCCCACAAGAGCCCCATGAAGTAGGTACGATTATCCCCATTTCAAAGATGAGCCCTTCCTCAGGAAGTTAAATAGCTTGTGGAAGTTCTCCCAATGAAAAGGAGGAGGAGCCAGGATCTAAACCCAAGTCCCCTCCTGCAAGCCCTTGCTCCAGACTTCACCGACAGCATGAAAAGTGCAGAAGGAGCTTCAGTGGGCAGCGGCTACCCTTAGCCGTGGGCAGGAGCACCATGCTCAGATTGAGTAGAAGCTGTGCTGAAAAAGGAAAATATGTTTTTCCCTTTAGCTCTCCTCCTAATGACCAAATGGCTCTCCAGTTTTAGCTTATTTTCCTATGAGAAAGTTTTAATAAAAAGCCTTTTACTGTAAGGGTATTGCCTCCCTGAGCCCATGGTCCACAGTGACCAGCTTTTTTTGGCAGTAAGTTTTTCTGCTTTCCCCCTCCAAAACAGGGGGTGCAGCTTCCCTGCTATCTAATTCACTTTTCTAGTTTAAAGGAAACCTACCTTGCCTTTTGTGTTCATCATCCTATTTAGACACATTCTCCAGCACTACAGACAGGTTGTTTTTATAAGCCACACAACAATGTATTGCTTCAACTACTATCTATTGTATGTGTTGGGATCTTCTTGACATTAACAGGTTGGAACACACTTCACTGAGTTGCCCTTCATAAGCCACGAAGGTCACCTCTCTGCCAGGATCTGTAATTGGCAAGCCCTTCCTTCTCTCCTACAAATGCGTCCCTTCCGGAGCCTTTTGCAATCATGGCTCATTTCTCTAGGTTTCATACGGCAGGCATCTGAACGGAATTAAAAGCATAAGCACGTGCAAAAATAATCCACTTCCAAAGATAGTAAATGCTGAGAAGTTCTATATTAGAACACACTGAGTGCTGACTGGCTAGGGCATGATTAACCTAATAGGCTTAAAGTTCCACTTGCAATCCACATCTGTCAGGACACAAGCAAAGCGCAGGCCCGTAATCCATGAGACTAAGGTCCTTTAGATTGCCGTGCTGCTCACTAACAGCAGAAGGGTTCAAAACTTAGGACAAGACGACAGGCGACACTACCTCTACGTGGCGGGCCAAGGAAGTAAAGGAATTGGCTCCAAGTTTAGGACTTCATACCATGGACTTCAAAGGATTCTGGCCTGAAAATTGCCTGGATGGACAAGTAAGACTGCCTTTTGTTCCCTTTTCAAATATGATTCTTTGAAAATTGTCAAGGATGTGGGTAGAGATGCCCACAAGCTGAAATCATGGGGTGTGCACCTTCCCGCAGTGACATTGTTAACAGCATTGCTAAGAGTGGCATCCAATTTTTTAAAAAGCCCAAAGAAATTTTGCCAGGACATCAGGGTGTCAGTGAAAGATGTTCCATCCCTTTGCCGGTTCAAAGCTCCACCTGTTATGACTCTGGGGCGGCCTTATCCCAGGGAGAGAGGCTGGCAAAGGGGCAGCCAGGTCCCAGGTGGACCAGAACTCCAGCTGAAGGTCTTTGTCAGCTCGCAGGAGATCCCAATGCAGGCGAAGGGAAAGATGTGCGAGGACTGATCCCAGAAACCCAAACTTCCCCATCCCAGAGGAACAAATCACAAGGCCACATGGCTAAGGACATTCAATTCAAGACACGGAGTTCCCACAAGTCACAAGGGACAGCCTTTTCTGGGGAAGAAAGTAATACCCAAGAGACCTCCAAATGGGAAAAGAAGCCCGAAGGCCACAGGCTGGGCTGCCAAGCCATTTGTCTTGCCCGGGAGTCTGAAGGTAAAGTGGACTTCCCCGAGGCCCTGGTGAAGGCCCACCAGCATGCTTACACCTATCTGCACACCTGCCTCTCCAAATATGAAGCAATTCTGTGCATCATCCACCAGGCCACCCAGACCCAGGAGCACCTGCAGCCCATGGTCAGCTTCCTGCTGCTGTGCTTTGATGAGGTCAACCGGCTCTTGGGGGAGATCTCCAAGGATGGAGAAATGCTCCTCCAAGAAGTTAGAGAGGATCTGACTTGGCCATTGAGGAAAGCAGGGCCCCGGGAGCAGCCAGATCTCCTGCAGCAGCTTCTGCAGTACACAGTCAGCAAGCTGCAGGTGCTCTGCGGCACAGTGGCCTCCCTCACCGGCAGCTTCCTGGAGGGCTCCAGCAGGTACCACCTTGCCACTGCAAGCCACCTGGGAAACAAGCTGAGCACAAAGAGGGGCTTGGACGACCGCCTCCTGAGGGCTCTGGGGCAGCTGGAGCACTTGGCAAGTGGCCACAATGACCCTGGGGTGCAGGGCCCACCCTTATGCTCTGAGGACAGTGGCATTGGTGGTGACAGTGAGTCTGTGCAGCTGGCAGACAAGCTGGGCAGGCAAGCCAGCTGGGACTTAGAGCTGGGCCCAGCAGAATGGAGGCCAGTGATTTCACCCACAGTGGAAGCCAGGCTGGCAGGACACACCTGGCAGCAAAGTCCTTTCTGGGTGGGTTCGGACAGCCCCCAGCACTGCCCACTCTCAAGGCCTCCTACAGCAAAGATTCAGCCAACAGCACAGAGGGCAGCCGGGAGCGCCCGCCCCTCCAGCACAGGCCCAGAAAATCCTGCTTGCAGGCCTTTGCAGATAGGCAAAAGCGCTCCCTGTGATTCCCTTGAGACTGGGATCTCTGTGGAAACGCAGCTCTCAAAAGGCTCCAGTGTAATGGACACTCCATCCCTCAGTGATGGTGAGGACAGCAGCCCAGAGGAGGAGGAAGACGAAGTCAGCAGCACGAAGCTGTACCCATGGCAGGAAAATGCTTCCCATGCAAGGCCTCGGTCTTCACCTGCTGGCCCCGAAAGCCCATTTCAGCCCCACCTCAGGAGGTTGAGGAGCTCCCAAGCCCAGGAAATGTTTCTGAAGATGAAGGAAGCAATCAGCAAAAGGATCAAGTTTGTCCCTGCACCTTCTGGGCATGAGGACTGGGCAGAGGAGGAGGAGAGGAAAATTGTGGCCCCACGGAGACCTAGAACAGTCAGTGGCAGCAGGACAGTCCCCATGAGGCAGAGGAGGTCCCAGTCAGAGGTCTTTCTTAAAAGCCACATGGAGGACTCTACCCTCCGGGAGCTGCGAAGGGTCCAGACAGACCTCAGCCAGAGGCTGGAAGCATTCTATGCCCTGGGCGCACAACAGCAGGGGCAGAGCAAGGAACAGGCTCTGCAGCCCAGAGCAGCAGCTCTGAGGCCCGGCAGCAAAGGCAGGGTCGCCCCCAGCAACACCGTCAGCAAGCTGAAGGCATCCCTCACCAAGAACTTCAGCATTTTGCCAAGTCAGGACAAGAACATTCTGCAGAAATGCAGTCCCTGCCCCAAGGGTGAACAGCCCTGGCAGGAGAAAGCTGAGGGGCTTCCAAATGCCATTCCATCAGGTGAGAAGGCCTGTGAGGCTCCTGGGGCCAAGGACTGGACTGTCAGTGGCTGTCCCACCAGAACATCAGTCAGGAAACTCATTGAAACTTTCAGTTCCACTGAGAGTCTGAGGATGCTGGGAGATTCCAAGGACTCTGGGCCAAGCCCCCACCTCAGGAAGTGGGGTATCCCCAGCATGCCTCCCAGATTTCCCATTTACAGGGGACTGGCCCCCTTGTATACAAAGCCCCAAATTTCCCCAGCAGCAGGCAGAGAATCTCTCAAGGTAGACCCAGGCTGGAGGCCCCTGGCTCCTATTTTTCCACCTCTGCTTCCAGCAGGAGAGCCCAAGAGTGAGGCCCTCAACTGTGAAACAGAGCAGGACCTGGAGCACCTCCCTCCACCACCTCTGGAAATCCTGATGGACAAATCATTCATTTCTCTGGAGCCCCCAGAAAGCAGCAAGCCAACACAGAGCTCCCTTGAAGGGACCCGCGTGCCAGAGCTGGGAGGGGCTGGCCCTGCCCAGAGACCGTGGGCTTCCCCAAAGCTAAGAGCCTCCTTGAGCCCCACTGACCTGCTGCCCAGCAGGAGCACTGCCACCTCCACCAGGCCCTGTGGCACAGGGTGCGGGAACAGCAAGAACAGCTGCAGTTCTGGAAAGCCGAACCACCCACCAGCAGCCCGCGGAAAGCCAGCAGTGAGGAGCACTGGGACTCAGGGGCAGGCACGGGCAGGCAGGGCCACAGGCCTCCCCAGGCATCCCCAGAAGGCTATCTACTGGCCCCACTCCAGCCACACATCTGGGCAGAGCAGGTCCTCAGAACCCAGCCTGGCTAGATCAACTCGAGGGCCACCTTCTCCAGAGGCCAAAAGGCAGAGCCAAGAGAGAAGCAGCCTGCTGGTCAGGAAGGCCTCTCCCACAAAGGCACACTGGATGCTCAGGAAGCTCCCGAGCCCTGTCGAGTCAAGTGTCCCCTCCGTGCACAGCTCCCCCAGCCCACCAGTCAGCCCTCTGGCAAGCCCCCCAACAATGAAGAAAGGAGCTTTCCCGACACCCCTACCCAGCCTTCCCCTGGTGAGCCCGCCCACTCATCATAAGGTCTTTAGCCCCCAGACCCAGACTACAGAAGCCAGTTCCCCATCCTCTGGCCCCGCTCTATCCCTGACAGCATCCCCCACTCAGGGGTGCAAGGAAACAAGAGGTGCTGAAGATGGTCAGGCAGCCGTGGCCAAAGCATCTGAGAACACACGTTCTGTATTCTGCCCGGCCACCCCCTCTCTGTTTGAAGCTAAATGGCCATTCTCAACAGCCCACCCATTCAGTGCACCATCGCTGCCACCTGAAGCTGGGGGCCCTCATGGGACCCCCACAGGATGCTGGAGGAGCAGCTCAGGGCCACGACTGAGGGGAGACTCACATCGGGGAATGGCTCTGTGTGCCCTCAACCCTCAGCCCTTTGTCAGAAGAACAGTGTCTGACCGCCGGCCCGGCTTCCGCCTTCCCCTCCCTGTCCCAGGCCTCACCAGCAACACTCGTGAATCCCACCGTGGCCAGAGCAGGTAAGGGAGACTCCTCAGACGGTGGCCCTGCTGTTCTGAGAACAGAGCTGATGGGCCTTTAGGATCAGCTGGGTCAGCAGTTTTCTAACTGAACTCCAACAAACAAGCAGTTGGAAAAAAGGTCTAGGAATGTCCGGCCTCCCTGCCCCACAACCTTGAGCCACAGTGCCGTCCGCTGTCACTCATTTCAGCGTCCCAGGAAAGATTTTAACTGAAAAGAGGCACTGCTGTATTTTAAAAGTTTAAAACAACCATGTTAGTCCAACCACACACACCCCCTTATTTTACAGGTGGGGAAACTGAGATGAAGTGACTTGCCTCCCTGTTTGGGTCACTGTCACCTCACTTCCGGTTTACTGCAGTAGAGCAACTTCTATGTGGGAGGGTCTCAAACTTTTATTTAAAATTTGTTGAGAACCCAAAAGAGCTTTTCTAGCTGTTGCTTTTTACCATAATATAAACGAAAATTGAGAAATATTTAAAACACTTATTAATTTTAAGTGACCCTGTTCTATGGTAACATAAATAACATATTCTTATGAAAAGTAAATATATTTTCCAGAACAAAAATATTTGGCACTGACGTATTTTTGCAAATCTCTTTCGTGTCTGGCTTCACAGAGGCAGCTGGACTCTCAGACCTGCTTCTGCAGTCAGTGTCATGTAGATTCAGTCTACATTCATGAAGGAATGAGTGAGAAGGCAAATCATATCTTGGTATTATTATGAAAATAGTTTTGACCTCACAGATCTCCCCAAAAGTGTCTGGGGGGCACACCCTGAGAACGGCTGGTCCTGGAGGTATGAAATATGAATGTGTGGCTAGTATCCACCCGAGGACCTGCCTCCACTTCTCCGTTCTAGGCTCATCTCCATTTCCCCTTTCAGAGGTGTGTAGAGTAAGAACAAGACTCCTCCTAAACACCAAGAACCAAAACTCAGGCAAACAGCTGCCATTCCTGCCCTTGGCTGACTGGGTTCTGTGTGTGCATTTGACACGAGGGGTTGCTCACTTGCACGTCATTGACCCAGCGATGCAGACAAGCCTGGGCATGTGGCTGCAATGGGCCATGAGTCACAGTCTCCCATTGCCTGGACATTGAAAGAAAGACTCACAGGACCGAGTGGCTGTTTTACAGAACACACAGGGAAGTGCATCTTTTCCAGAATTGCATAATGGGGAGAAAATGTAAATCTGAGGCCTATTAGAGAGGAACTCTTATCAGTGTGCCTTGATATCAGATCAGACAAAGCTCAACCAGCACCAGTCCTTGCTATCTTTGCAGTGCCCACAACTCTGTAAATCAGCAGCTTATTTCTGCCAGAGTGATATGTATTACAGCCTTCACAGTATGTCAAGGCATAAATGGTAATTTTTTACAAAGCACTTGGCAGTCAATTTTAAATAAAGATATTATCTTGGGAAAGTTGTGCATTATTACAGTTATATAAACTTCCCCAGCCACTTGAAAGAAATGAAATATTGATTATTTTTGCAAGAATCTTAATGTAACATTGCTCTTTTCTTAAATCTAAAATGAGCTTCCCACCGCACAGTGCCTTTCATCTAAGAACCTCTGTGTTAATGCATTATTCCTCACACTAGCCACTTATTCAGTTATTAGATTCCTAAATCTGTGCCCTTCAGGAGAAGAGCTTGAGAGAACAGGAACAATAAAATGGCATTAATTAAAAATACTAACATTTTAAAACAGCAGGAGCAATAATAAAGTAACATAAAATTGTTCAAGAAGAAAATAATGCCCTTTCTTGGGCTTCTCCTTGAAATAGGTCAGCCTGCAAGGTTGTTTTATGTCCTGAATCTCAATATTTGGAGAGATGGAGAGAAGTACTTGTAGTTTGAAAGAGAGAGGATTCATCAACAGGAGGCTTCCCAATGTCGCATGGATGGTCACGTAATGACGTGCATCCATTTCCCTGACTCCTGGTAAGACCACACCTCTAAGCCGTTCTGGATGGTGAAACTGTGAGCACATGATGGCGGTGATGGGAAAATCTCACTCCCTAGCCCACCCCACCCTTCGCCCAACCCTGTAAAGTGGGCGTCCAGGAGCAGAAGCCCACCAGCTGAAAGCACCAAGTGTTTTCTGCTCTGTAGATGACAAGCATTTTTGTTCTGCTCTCCTCATACAGGAAACCCTACCAGGGAACCGAGCGTGATTTCCCAGATCATGCAGCTAGCCAACAAGCCAGTGCCCATGAGCAAAGTGCTCACATGGGCAGTTTCCCCGAGCAGGGACTCACAGGGATGTGACCACACCCACTGTATCCTGCAGTCGGGGAAAGCTTGCAGGATGAACTGTCCTGCATCTGGCACTGACCCCTTTCTGGTCGTCCCATGCTAGGAGCAAGCCCCGTTTATAGAATAAATGATGCTGCTTACATCCTCCTGATCTTGGGGTCCAGGGGATCAGGAGCCGTCCTTGGAGGCTTACCCAGGAAGCCCAGTTTCTGAGCTTCAGTTGTTATTTATGTGTGGAATCCCCTGGCAGAGGTGCCATTCTCTAGGTCTCAGCATGCCAGGGCACTGTGAGCAGTCAGCAAGGATCCAGAATTTCTCTCCTCATGTGGTGCTTTTAGTCTTTGCCTGGGCTGGACTGCTCTCTGCAGCCCCGACCCCATTTTCTGAATTAGGCTCCCGAGTGACCAGGGGGGGCAACCTGCCTCCCAAGCAGTTCTGGGAACAGGTAGAACTGGCCAAGTCATGACAGTGGGAAAAATCAGCTTCCTAGCCTGAGCTTCTTGCAGATGTGGAACCTGGTTAGGACATGGGGAGACAGTTCTAGAACCAAATCATCTGTCAGACCTCGGTGTCAGAGGCCACTGACACTGCACACCACAGCCTATGCTCTGAGCATGCCTGTTCTGTCCCTGCCAGCCTCTCTAGTTGGGGAGCAGCAAAGGGTTGTGCATGAAGTGCAGAAGCCTCCCCCACTCCAAAAGGGGCACAGGGAAAAGTAGTGAAGGTGGGAGCTGTGGCCCACAATGACAGTGGGTCCTGTAGGAACCAATGAGAGGGCCAGAAGCACACACAGATGAGACTGACTCTAAGGAACACTGTGGGTTCCTCACTGCCTGCCAATCACATATGTATGACAGTCTCAGGGCTGACCCCCACATCCCCACACTCCTGCCACTTTGATTTTGTTAGGATCCAAATTCAACCTTGTCCTCCACTGGTTTGATATCCCAAGTAAGCCTAACCACACATGAGCACACTGCGTAATAAAGCTCATGGAATAGTCAAGAACGTGCTGTCACAGGCAGAGAAGGGCCTTCTACTCTGTGCATGTAGGGAGCTAGGCCCAGTTCTGCATGGCAGGATGGTCCCAAGGGTCCTTTGCAGTTGCGACTTCCTGTTCATGCCACAAAGCACCAGGGTGGCAGCAAACCACTTATTGAACACTTGCCATATGCTAGTTAGTATACTCAGTTTTTCATGCTTCACCCAAAATTGATACCTGCGAGTGCTTTATCAAATGAATACTATTATTATCCCCACTTTACAGAGACGAAAATAGAGAATCAGAGAGACCCAGTAACATGCTACAGGTCACACAGCTAGTACGTGAAAGAGCCAGGACTCGAACCCAGCCAGCCAGGCTCCAGCCTCCACACAGGAGTTGTAAAGCCAGCCTGCCAGCACAAAGCCAGAGGGGCTTTCTGAGGTGGGCCCCAGGCTTGCTCTGTGCTTGTGACTATCCTCCCTTCTGCAGTCCCAGTGCACACTGGGGGTCCCTCTCCACTCAAAGCCCCTCTCGCTGTACCACTTGGCAGCTGGGAGGCTCTGTTCCAGCCAAATGCCAGACCCAGGTGAAGCAGTTTCCATTTTACTCCATTCAGGAAAGGGTGGCAGCTGAGCAAAGCAGGGGTTGGTTTTGTTTTTTTTTTTTTTTTTTGCTGTTATTGTTGGTATTGTTTTAATTCAACTAGCTAAGGCCATCCCTTTATTAAACAAGAAGTACTTTAAAAACAAAAACAAAATAAAGGCCCAGCTCCCAGAGCTTATGAGGATGTTGCTTGGTCCAGAGCGGTGGGATCCTGGACATCAGGGGAAGAACAGGACTCAACCTGTCAGCTGAAACGCTGGCAGCTCAGCTCCTGTAGTGACTGACCACAGAGGGCACACACGAAGATGGTGCCAGCGGGCCAGGCTGATACAGAAAGGCAGGGGCCTGGCAGCAGAGGTCCACAGGGCCTGTGGGTGAGACAGGTAGGGAGGGACTGTGGGAGGCAGAA
Organism: Manis javanica; assembly: GCF_040802235.1. Lineage (NCBI taxonomy): Eukaryota > Metazoa > Chordata > Mammalia > Pholidota > Manidae > Manis > Manis javanica. The sequence continues at coordinate 220,062,264 of NC_133156.1, forward strand.
TGGAGAATGGGAGGGGGCCCCAGGAACAGTGAGGACTATTTGATCCACACCTGTCCTTTCTCTCAGCAGCAGCAGCGAGGAGAGTCTGAAGGACCCAGAGCCGCAGAGCAGCTCCTGGCACTCAGAGCCTAAGGGCAGCAGCAGGGGCGCATCGCCCCCAGAGCTCTGCGTTCTGGGCCACGGGCTGCAGTGGGAGGCCAGTGCCAGCCACCCCCAGGACCAGCCCCAGCAGAAAGAAGAGGCCTGACAGGCTGGCCAGTGGCGTCACACTGATGCCAGTGACCCCAGAGGCAAAGGGTGACAGTCAAGCGTCATGCAGCCCACAGATGGTGGGCAAGCCACACTACTACTGAGGTGCCTGGGAAGGCCTGGAAGGTGCCCTGCCCAGGGGGTCTGCTAAACTCTCAACAATCGCCGTTTTCAGTCCCAGATCCTGGTTTGCTTTGGGGCTCAAAGGTAAACTCTAACTTTGGGCCTCTCAATGACACTCTTTCTTTAATCCTTCAAGTACTGGCCTTAATATAGGGATAAAATGTATTTATCCCATGCCTGATGGGGTAGGTATTTCACCTGGGTCAACTCCATGAAATCACTTAATCATCACAACGGTGAAGAAAACAGCATTCTCCTGGTTTTGCAGATAAGAGAACCGAAGCTCTGCTCCCTGGATCCCCCTCCCTGCACACACACACGTGTCTTGCCTGAGATCGCGCAGCAAGGAAGAGAGCAAAAATGTGAGCAGTTGTGCTTGGCACTAGAATCCATTGTTCTCCGTCACATTTCATTACCCATGACTATTCCATCCCTCCATCTGCCTAAAGCATGCAAAGTTGTTCAAATGGTTGAGAAGCTTTGTTTTATTAAGGCTAAAGAGTGGCACAGCATTCAAGTTCCCATTACTAGCTTTGTTTAGAAGCTGATTGCTCTGGAGATAAGACCGGGGTAGAATGAAGCCCGACTCCTCTTCTTCCCAAGCTCAGTTCCAACGCCCTAAACACAAAGCTTCCAGCTGCCTAGCTCAGCCGAGCTGCCTCTCAGGCTAAGTATGTCTCAGAGGCGTGTCTCAAACGCTCTGCCCTACACATCCTCATGCCTCTCACACTGAGTGGGTATAACCAAGCCTCCCAAACAAGCAGACTATTCTCCGTGCCCAGCTGGGGCTTGAGCTCAGGAGGACATGTGGGTGTACACATACACACACACATGCCAGTCTCCCCTGAGGCTTCTCAGTCAACTTGATTCCTAGGTCATCTGCAGAACTTCTGATATTAGAAGTGAAGAAGGGTCATTCATGCCACAACTCTGCTTCTGCCAATGAGCTGGATATTGGCTGCAAATCTTGGAATGTTTCCACTGGAAGCTGTGAAGTGCTTTCTGAGAAAATAATTTGCAGTGATTGGGTGATTCAATGCCTGCTCGGTGGGTTGTTAAAAGATAAGAATTCTCACCCATGTGGTACAGCCAAGGGGCAGTCCTCCAGATCTGTTGTAAACCTGCTTTTTAAGTTGGGAAAATTATAAACTTCAAGTCCTTTCATGTTGAAATAGATCATGATTCAAGAACATGTTAAACTGGGTTCTGAGGCTCATGGCTACCTCCCCCAGGGATGGCCACAACTCCAAGTAAGAGAGGGTGTGCAGTTACTAAAGTAGGGATGACAGGGATCTCTTTGAAGGCACCCAAGGAACAGTTGATTAAACTACCAGGAGGGGCCACCACCCACCCCTGCACTGGGAAATGTCTGCGCACACCAAGCCATATGCTCACAAATGCTGTGCAGCCACACTAACCGGCCCAGCAGGGTTGGGCAGCAGTGGGGCTGTGCTGGGCCTGAGCCCCCTGGGAGCCATGGGCGGCCCCTGGGAGCTGCCTGGGCCACAGGCAATGGGAGGAAGGCCAGCTACCTATGCAGGGCGGGGCTGAGGTAGGCTTGTGAGAAGCCAGGGTTAGGGAACTTGCTTGCTGTGGAGCTGGGCGTCTCCCCTGCTGGTCAGGCCAGCAGTGGGTAAGGAAGGATGGGCCAGGATGACAGGGCCCCGGGGTGGGCATGTGGGAAGCAGGCAGTGTGCAGAGATGCAGCTCACAGGTAAGAAGCCCCAGGAAGGACTAGTTAGCAGGGGACCCACCTTGCGCTAGGGTTAGGGGCAGGCTTTCTGGAGGTCTGAAGAAACAAAGCAGAACCCCACGGCAGGGAGACTGGTCAGGGACACAGTTGATGAAATGGGACACAACATAGGGACCATAAAAAGCCTAGTTACTGGAACTACGATAAAAAGTGGGAGCCAGCTCCACCCTGAGGAGGGGAGGCCAGCCGAGTTCAGCCCAGGGTCTCCTTAGGCCTCATCTGAGAGGCCTGGTTTGAGGGTTAGATGGGAACTGAATGCACTGGCCAGGGCAATGAAAGCTGGAGGTAGGCAGCTGCGAGCAGGCAGTGTATTATGTCACGGAGCAGGTCAGCATCTGATAGAATGCCCTGGAAAAGTATGGAATGGACCACTGCCCTCCACGAGCGTGCCCGTCAGGAGGCTCTCTGAGATAGCAGTTGCCCCTCCCCGAGCTAGGCTGGTGAGCAGCGCCAGTCCCCACTCCTCCCACGCCACGGGCAGCAGGGGAGGGACACATGCCTGCCATCACCTGGAGCAGCTCCTCATCCCTCTGCATTTACTGAGAACCTTCCATGCCAGGACAGTGGTAGGCTCCAGCCATGCGCCCCATTCACAGTGTAATGAGAGGCCCCAGGAGCCTCAGGACCAGGCAGCAGAACAAGGAGCAGATGCAGCCATCCTGTTGCCAAGGACCCAGAATCCCAAGTCAGGTGCAAAGGGCCAGAAAACAATGAAGGTCAAAGGTGAAACTGTGACGAGCTGGCAATGGAGCAGATGGGTCAAAGACGTTTCTCGGTTACCATCCCAATTATCAGACTTAGCCCAGATTACATGTAAATTAGACTTTGCAAAAAGAAATTAAATCCACCACAACAGACCACCTATGTGGGTACCAGCTCAGTGTTACCCCTCCTGGAGTCCAGGCCTTTCCTCAAGCCCATGTTTCTAACTCTCCCTCGGACAGCACACCGCTGGTGGCCATGAGGGACAAGGCCCATTCCACAGCTTCCCAGATGGGTCACCCTTACCACCCCTGCCCCCAGAACCTCGTGCTTGCTGGGCCCAATCCCTTCCTGAGCTCAAGGAGAAGAGAGGGCAGGTGTTTTTCTTTGTCTTTTTAAGTCAATGGACCCAGCCGGTTAAGGACCCCTGAGTCTGTATTTTTCTTCACGCAGTTAGAACAGGAAGGAATGTTGGGTATAAAGACAAAAGGGCATCCACCACTGATACATTTGAGGGGTGCATATTATACCCATATTCTTACTGGGCCAACTTCTTTCAAGGGGTGTATGACCATCCTCCACACCCCTGGAGACCCCCAGAACCACAGAGAGGGATGTACTCAGCCAACTCTTTATCCAGCACATTACGAACATAGCAAATAGTTATGCCATGGGACAAAAACACAATTTTCTGGTTCTACCAAAAGGATTCATAGAGAAAAAAAGTAAATATATTGTGGTGGAACAGTGATAGCTTTTTGCAAGTACAAATACAGTCTCCAAAATGAAATGCAACTTCCCTCGGCAGCTTGGATCAGTGAGGTTGTTTACTGTGAGCACGTCTATTTCCTTCCTCACATTATACACCCAGTTTAGAGCCTGAAATAATCCACATTAACAGAAAATGCAAGGCAGACACACCAAAGGGACTTTCCTTTCATTGTGAAGAGTTTTTGTTTGACAAGACTTGCCTCGTAAAACCTACCATGTGAATGAAAGGGATTTTGAGAAAGATATTCCTTTTTCTAAACTAAACTAGTGTTTTGCATGTAGCAGAGGAGCTGACGCAGTGAATCACAAGTGTCAGCATGCCTGCCAGTTGATCATCTGGTTGTCTGCTCACAGGCTGCCAACACCGTCTCCATCTTCCAAAGGAGAGCTTTTCAGAGGTAATGCATTTTTAAGTAGCCCCACATCAAAGATTCTATTGCACCCCCGTAAAGTCAACGTGCTCGGATCCTGTATTAACAGCACGTTATGCGGCACTGTGGTTTACTCCCTGTGCCTACCTGAAGTGGACATGAAGTTCCATTAATCTATCCAGACGTTTTTATGAAATGTAATTAAAGATGCGTTGCACTCATACAGGAGCAAACAGTTAATTCGCTCAGTGCTCTAATTCAATTTCATGGAGGACCCTGGACACCATTGGCTTGGTTACACTCCTGGACTTAGAAAGTAGCTTCACAGGTTGTCTGTGGGCCCTGCATCAGGTGAATGTAGAACTCGACTAATCTAGTAGCCCGGGTCCTGAATGCTGCCATCACAGGTACCAGGTACCCGGGTAGGATTGGATGTGAGGCACCAATCATTTTTGGCTGGAATGGAGAGATGGCACTCCCTGGACTCAGGTAATACACCTGGACAAACCTGAGAGGCCCGAACTGGAGGAAGAAGAATGAAACAAGGAGGAGGAGGAGGCAGAGGAGGATGTGCATGTGATGGTCACTCTAGGGAGTCAAAGTTTATCCCCCTCCTGTTGGGCGGAATTAGGACACTGGAGCCTGACCCTTCCATCACCCCACCACCCGCCCTCTGCTCTGGCTTCTCGGGGACCATTTCTTCATCTGTAATGATGCCAACTTACTTTTCCTTCCATCTACAAGATATGGGCAAACCTGCCTGCCCATCTTTTTGAGCCATCTGGGAGAACTGAACTCATAATCCCTCCACCAATTCTGTTTTTAATGTGAATCTCTGCCATTTCTGCACTTTCAGATTCTGATTAAGAACAGTCTCCCCCTCCTTCCAGAGCTGCACTGAGATCATTAGATAAGGTTAAAAACAGCTGTCAAATTCAGCTGGCATTGACTTCCTTTTTTGAAGAATTCTGTCTTTCAAAGTGAAAGACTAAAACATTTTGCTTGCAATCACAACTACATATGTCAAATATGCCAAATGGAAAAAAAAACAAATTAAGCTTCAGAATCTCACATTTATTCCCATGTTGAGGCGTGGGTGATCTGTCAGTCAGATGGTAGAAATGACTTTAGTGCCTTCTGAACAGCAGGTTGTACTGGGACGAGGCTTGAGTTAATAATAATTATACCTTTTCTTTGCATGTAATACTCTACCTTTTCAAAATACTATTATCTACACGATTTTATTAGGTCTTTTTTTTTAAAAAAAACCTTATGAGATGAATGAAGCATGTTTTCAATACCTTTTACAAATGAATAAAAGAAGGTTCAGAGATGTCAAATGTCTTGCTCCAAAGACACATTGCCAGCCAGTGGCAGCACAGGGCACAGGTCCCCTAGCCCCTGGCCAGCCTTGGTTCCAGTAACTACTGCAAACAGTATTTAGATTATTGTGGTGGAGGGGGAATGAGGAAGACCTAAGAAAAGATACCACAACCTAACTGGGAAGAAATTCTCAGTTTCCTCCAACATTTATAAGGAGGAAGTTATTTTTCAGATCCAGCCCAAGGCCAGCTGTCATGTTAGTCAATCCTCTTAAACTAACTTGCATGAAAACTCAAAACAGAATTTCCAAAACAATTTTAAAAAATAATCCCCTCTACACCCGTCAACCACTCCCCATTGTTCCCAAGCACACACATTTAAAACTGCCCATGACATTAAGAAAAATAGAAAAGTCTTAACAAGAAAATCTTTGTTCCTCATTTCCATGAACCCTCCAAGTGGGCTTCAAGATGAAACCCCCTAGCAGGAGCAGAAAACACTTGGGGCGACAGCACCTCCCCTTTATTACCAGTGCCCCAGAGTGGTAAAAACCAGTGGATGAGACAGAAAGGAAATACAGACCCTTGGAAACAAATTGCCTTCATGAAAATTATTTATCTAGCTTTTTTTTTTTCTCCTTTGCAAGGGGGCAGGATTGTCTGTGTTTACAAAACCTGGTGACCTTTTAAAGCTATTGTTTAGTTAATGGCTTCTGACACCAGCGCAGAGGTCCTGGATCACTTTCTGGATGTGAAAATTTTCAAGGAGAACCCAGGGTGATGCTAATAACAGCCGTCAACCCACAGAGAGGTAATTATAAAGCTGTGATTAAAACAAAAGCAAACCTTCAAGTGTTCCAGCCTTCTCCACGGAAACACCAGGCAACGGGATACAGAGGAGCCCCAACGCCCCCTGAATAAGCCCCACTAATGATAAGGGCCAAACTGAGCCTCTGAGGGTCCCTGACTGGTAAGAAACCCGGGGCTAATTATGCCTGACCAAGGGTCTCCTGGAGCCTCGCTGGGAACAAGCAGCTGTTTCTCCAACTTGCCTGATCTCAGGAACACTCCAGCTGCTAGATAATTTGGAGATATCCGGCCCCTCGCTCCAGGAACAAATGTACAGCTGAGGCTAGGAACTCTGAATTTTTAACAAGCACTCCATCCCTGTCTCCTTCCCTCCTCCCCAAGTGATTGTTTTCAACAATGTTTCGGAAGCTAACTCCCAGGTGTGGGTCGCCTGGGAACCTAACAACCACTGAGAGCAGTGGGCCTGTGGCAGTGGCCCTGGACCTTGAGAGCGTGTAAGAAGGACTGAGGGCTCTGATTTGGTAGGTTTGGAGTACAAGCCTGGGGTCTGTATTTACCGAACACCATGGATGCTGCTGTTGACCGCAGGCCACAGTCCACACTGGGCCTACACTCATCACGGTGTGCTTGGAACCTGTGTTTTCCACTATAAAGCTTTTCTACTCCTCTGCCTGCCCTCAAGTCTCTGCCAAAACACAAGTGATCATGGATGACTCCCTTGCTGTTACAAGCTCTGAATAAAGCCTTTGCCTTTTTCATCTGAGTGGTGTTCCTTTATTTCCACAAATCCCTTCCCCACCACAGGCTACAGATAGCCAAGTGTTCACCACATGCCCCGATGATCAGAGCGGGCCAAGCAGGCCCCCTCTGCCCAGAACTTTTTAAAGGCAAAACTCTGGGGTCAGACTAAGTCCAGGACCATGAGATTTCAACTGGTCCCCTCAAAGGGCTCAGACTGCCCCAAGAAGAGGTAAATATCTTGGAGCCATAGAGTACCCTGGGGTGGAAGCTCGGGGGCTGTGAAGCCAAACAGGCCTGAGCATGAATCCAAGCCTCAGCACTTCCTAGCTGTGTCTTAGGGCCAAGTTGCCACAAGGGAGCCCCTGCCAGGTCAGCAGCTACATCCTCACCAGGGGACTTGTTGGAAATGCAGAATCTCAGCCCTACCCAGACCTGCTGAATCAGAATCCACACTTCAACAAGAGTCCCAGTGATTCCCACGCACTGGCTGCCACAGCTTATCAAGCATCTCTGGGGCCCGTTTTGTGGGGGAAATGGGGAAAATAATATCTTCCTTATGAGATGTGGAGCAGAATGTCAGACCGGAACACGGCAGACACTCAGCGAGAGGACAGCGCCTCCCCCCGCTTCCCTTTGAGGGCTGCCTCTCCTCCCATCCCTGCAAGGAGGTGGGTGATTGATCCTCTTTGCCTTCACCATTTCTCCCGTCCTTTTCCTAATGGCAGGACTGAGTTATAATGAAAGGAAACTGCTTTCAACAAGAAAATGCTGTGACCCTCTGAATCATTTGGCCCCCATCAGAGCTGGGAGGAGGGGGCAGCCCTGCAGGGAGAAGGGCTTCCAGAATTATTCTTCTTCAGCTGGCAGGGAAATGCGGAGGCAGCTGGGAAGCGGGTGTCAAGCAAGGAGAAGGGAAAGGCAACTGGAGAGATGACAGGCCCCCAAACCGTGAGAAGGGCCCTAACTTCCCAGTAGAGGGGCAGAACATGCTCTGTCCTCTGAAACAAGCCCAGTGCAGGCTAACAGTGGGTCTCATTCCACAAAGCCCCGAGGTACAGCCTCTTCCTCCAACTCCAAGGGCAGCAGAGCACAAGACCCTGCTCCTAGCTGCCCCTAAAGCAGTGACCCCTAAAACCTAATGGCCAGTATTTATCAGATGCTGCCTGGCTCATGGCATTGTGCTAAGGACCTCACGGGAATTATCTCATCAGCCGTCACAATAGCCCAATTAAGGTGGGTGCTACTGTCATCCTCCCCTCTCCCACCTACCACAAACACATACACATGCACACACATTGAATAAAGAAAGATCAGAGAGGTTGACAAGGGTCTGAGGCCACATACCAGTAAGCAAGAGTGCCTGGACTTGATTCCAGCTCCTCTGACTCCAGGGCCTGGCCTCAGTCTCTGTCCCTAACCCAGGACACCCCAGAATTGCCAGGTAAGAAGAACTGGCAGGCCAGAAGCCTACAGGGCCTAAAACACTGACATTTTTCTACACCTTTGATTTTATGGTGGTTTCAGAATTTGGCCACCCATTAGAATCACTTGAAGAGAAAAGAAAAAAAGAGAATGAGAGAGAGAGAAGAAAAGATAGAAAGATGTTATGTGCGTGTAAGTAAATAATGGAATACTACACAGCCATGAGAAAGAAGGAAATCCTGCCACTTGCAAAAACCTTGAAGGCATTATCCTAAGTAAAATAAGTCAGACAGAAAAGACAAATATTGTATGATTTCACATCTATGTGAAATCTAAAAATGCCAGTCAGAGAAACAGATAGTAGACTTACTGGTTACTGGGAGCTGGTGGCTGGGGGAAATGGGGAGATATTTGGCAAAGTGTACAAACTTCTATTTATAAGACTAACAAATTCCGAGGATCTAATGTACAGCACAGTGATGATAGCTAATAATTCTGTATTATATACTTGAATGTTGCTAAGAGAGTACATCTTAAATGTTCTCAACACAAAAAAGAAATGGTGATTATGTGATGGGGTAGAGGTGTCAGCTAATGCTATGGTGGCGAACATCAAGACACTGTACACCTTCAACTTACACCAACAATGTTATATGTCTATTATATCTCAGTAAACTTGGAGGAAAAAGGAAAAGAAAATAGAGCTGTCTGGGCCCCACCCCATACAATTCAATCAAAATTCCAGACATTATTTTTTTTTTACCTCACCAGATGATTCTGAATCACAGTGAGAGTGGAACATTTCTCCAGAAGGTAAGAGATAAAGCAGGGACCAGAAATGAGACAAGGAATGGGCCTGCAGGCATATTTTCTTAAAATCTCTCAAACTCCTAAGCAAGGAATTTCTAAGCAGTTACATGTTCTCAGACAAGTATTCGGTCCTCAATTCTCACCCTGGAGAGAGAGAGAGAGAGAACACACAAAGAATGCTCGTGCATAGGTAGAGGCTGTAGTCCCACCAGCAAGAGCATCCTGAGTAAGTGCAGTTCCTGGCCACACACACACACTTGGCTAAGCAGAGAATGGGGTGGGCTCCCCTCAAACCCACCCTGGCTCTCAGGACCATCTTCATTTCATTTCCCATGACTGGCCTTCCAATAGGCCTCATTCTTGCAGGCACCCCCAACAGGCCTGGGCCCAGATCACTAACATGCTGTCTTCCCTGTGTTTTAAAAGTAATGATGTGGGAAACCTTTTAAGATTGAGATTTCCCAGGGTGCACCAGAACCACCCAGCCCTTCCCCAGCAGGGCTGTGCCAGGACGTCGTCTGTAGAGCCCAGATAAGCAGAGATCAGATTAAAGCCTGAAATAGTGAAGGGAAACAGCCATGCAGAGCTTTATTCTTTGCTTTTCAGCTTTCTCAGTTGTCTTAAACACCAGCACCCAAGAGGAAAGGTACAGAGCAGAGGGTGTGGGGGGCTTCCAGTTTGCAGATGCACATGGAAGACAGGATCTGAATGCAGAAGACAGGACGATGACTTTGACCCTAATTTCTGCCTTTAAAATCCTTGCCAGACTACATCCCTGGCATCTACAGTTCTAAAAAATCCAGAAACATTCTGATGGGTTCTAGGATCTTGACAAGCAGAAAATGTCAGTTTCCTTACCAAGTCCAAAACTTCTGCTCAGACTCCAAGCAACAAAATGAACTGAAACTATAAAACTTTACAAATGTTTCAAATGAGCCTCTAGGACATCTTTGACAGCTCCCTGCCCAGCAGGCCTTTAACCAGGTTCAGACTTTGACCAGGAAGCCCCTGCCAAGGTCAAAGGTGAGAAGCAGCTCAAGCTGGGGCTGGAATTACCCAAAGTCACACTTAAGCCACCTATTAAAAGTTCCTATCATAGAATGACTGTGCCATGTCCAACCTCCCTCCCCACCCTCAGCTAGGCCACTGGGTGGGCCGGCCTGGCAACACCTGGCAATGCTGATGAGATGGAAGAGTGTCTTCCTTGGCCAGGGACACCCACGAGGCTTGGAAATATGCAATTGAGTTGATATGGGGCCTCCCAGCCTTCCCTGGGCCATACTCCCCACGAGAGGCTCAGAACAGCAGTGTGGAACCAGTGTCATACCTGGGGATGGGTGACAGTGGAGAGAGTTGGTGGAGGGTTGGGGGGACCAGAAAATTTGTGCCATGAGCTGGGCCCTTAGGGCCTCCACCATCTGGATCTGCCTGAGCGCTGCTGTGGGTCTGGCTCCTCGGCTGGGATGGGGAGGTTGTCCCTTCAGCCTTCGCCTTACCCATGTGTCTGAGTAATGACCTGAGCTCTCATTCACACAGTTGTCCATGTGCCACCGCCAGATACAAAGCAGAGCCACTCCTGTGTCCAGAACCCAAGGCCCAGAAACCCCCCTCTCACTGCCAGCACCACTTCTCTGGCTGCTCCACCAGTGGATAACACCCTGTCTCAGCTTCCTCATGGCCTGGCCCATCCTGCACCCAACCCCGCTCTCCAGCTCCGTGACCAGCCGACTAGCAGAGCCGGTGCAATTGCACAGCATCCCCAGGGCATCACATACTGTGTAGGTTTCATTTGTGGTATTTCAAGTGTGAAACATTGTCTATTCTTCTTCAGAACAGAACTCCAACCTCCACAAAAAGCTTTTAGTAACACAAATGTTAAACTCTCCTTTTGATAAGATGGACAGATCCCATTAGAAGGGTCCTATAGGACCAACAGACACTGCACAAAAGATTTCGCAAGGCAGAAGCATGATGCCCGAGATGTCTGTTACACTGACCTCAAATCCAGCTTATAACCAATGGGATTTGAATCCCAACTCAGGGTCTGTGGTTCAGGAGTGCTTGTCCAGCTGCTCACGGGTAGGGGGCTGTGCCCCAAATGGTCTGTACCATGTGGGACTGGGCTACCCTTCTCCTCCCCGATTCTTTGTCTCAGTATCATTGGCAGCCAGTTTTGCTGTTGTCATGTTTTACATTCTTAGTTGCAAACCTAGTTACTGGAAAATTCTCTCAAGTTGAAAAAGTACAAGATAATAAAACCTTAGAAAAATAAGTAATTATTTTATTTCTACTTCAAAATATACTATGTACATCTGGAACTCTAAGGGAAAGTATACCAGGTGATTATTCCATCATAAAAATAAGATAAAAAAATGATCGCCCATTTCAGATCTGTCTTTCATCCTGCTGAAAGGGGCGTGAGCTGCCGATTGTCTTGCTGCCTGGTGCCATCCCTCTACTGGGGGCCTCGGGACTGCCTCACAGGGATTCCGTGTCTAAGAGTTGCTGCAGCGTTTTGAGGACTTGCTTTGGCTGGCCAGCGGCCAAGTCCTGCAGCCTGGAGCCCATCTGTTCCTGGAGACTTCTGGACAGTCGGCACACCACTGGGCGGACGTTCCCGCCATGCCCGGGCAGGATGCCACTGCCAATCATGTTGTTCAGGAAGTACCAGAGGACCGGAAGGACGTGGCGCTCCACCACCTGGGGCTTTCGGGGGTACACCGAGGCCACCAGCACTGTGTGGCAGAAAAGAGGGAGAGTTACTTGAGTCAGGCACTCCCTCCCTCTCCTGCTGCCTCTTTTGGGACACCAACTCTGTCCTCCAAAACACAGGCAGTCCAGCAGGGCCAACAAATCCATTAAACACACTACGTAGGGTTCACAACACATTTAGGGGCCCATGGACAAGTTTTAATTTCTTTAAAAATCTAAAGAAAAACAGTGAAGATATCCAGCCTGATTTATATCAACCAGTCATAAAATATAATGTTTAACAGTTTTTTATGGAGGAAGCAGTGTGCAAAGGCTAAAGTCCTATAACAGTCATAAGTGTGCAAAGGCTAAAGTGCAAAGGCTCAGGTCCTATGACAGTCATAATCAGTCCCTGCAGCCCAGGAAGAGGAGAGGCAGACACACCAGGATTGCAATCCTGCCTCTGCTATTCACTAGCTGCGTGAGCTTAAGAAAGCCACCCAAGCTTTCTGAGCCTGTTCCCTAATCTGTAGAGTAAGGATACTAATCCTGAACCAAACTCTTGAGATTGTTCACGATTAGACCGTAAACGTACGTCAAGTGTCTTTGTTGATAGCATGTGACAAACTGCAGCTAGGACTAGTATTGCTCTAATCCATGTTACCACTTACACAAGTTCACACAAACACAGAATGCTTGTACCACGGACAAAAGTCAAGACTCTCTCAAGCAGAGCATTGTGGAAAATAAAATAGCCAGTGGGAAGTAAGACCAGCATGGCCTCCCCAGTGTCTGGACGCAGAACCTCACAGTAAGACCAGCAGTGACCCAAGAGGGATGAACACTCCTTGCAAACTGCAGAGAGCCTTCATTCCAGTCATGAACCCCCAAATCTGATTACCCCAGGCCCTCTCCTTCTTTAAACTCCTGAAAACCCAGAAGCAGACTACACCTGCCAGCAAGCTCTCCATCACAGAGTAAATGCTAGGGCTGCCCCAGATGTCTGAGACACATCAAGGGCTAGCCCAGGCCACTGCAGGGGGCTGCCCCAGCCTGTGGCCGTGGCCCATTCCCCTAAGTGCATGCTCCAGCTGACAATGCTTGCTTTACAGTCAGCACGCTCTGCCCATTATCCTGCCAAAGGGTAAGTGCTGTGAAGGCAAACGATGCTGAGAGAAGCACTTTATTTACTTACGTGCCAAAGAAACTGGAAGGTCCTTGGGCCAACAAACCCAGGAAATGAATGCTGCCTGAGTCCTGAGTCTGGGGCTCAGAGCTGTGCAGCATGGCCACAGCTCACCCTCACAGAACCCCAAGAGGCAGGATACTCATCGCTCACAGAGGAGGAAGCCAACACTCAGGGGTCGAGGGGCTTGCCCCAGACCACACAGCTAACCAGGGCAGGGCACATGGGCCAAACCTGCTTCAATTGCCACCCCTGGTTGCCCCAATCCCCTGGGGTCTCTGCATTTCAGAGGCTGATCTGGAGTTTGGTTTTATTTTTAATGAAAGCTCCGATTTGCCTTCCTTCATGAGCTTCACGTCATCCAATCCCCTGGCAGAGCCCCGCAGAGCCCTGGGGTTGCAGATCCAGACTGGAACTCAGGGAACAGAGACGGCCTGGCCCTTAGCTCAGCCTGTCCCCTCACAATGCCATGTCCCGTTGAATGTGTACATTGACCTTCGGGCCATACCCTCAGGGTGCCTGCATCCCACACTGTGGGGCCTCCTAGGGGGCTCCCCAGTGTCACAGAGCCCTCAGAGGTAAAGGTGGCCCTCACTCCTAATGGAGCAGGACTGCACGGTGAGCCACCCAGCCACGCTGGCATTGAGCAGCGACATAAAGCAGAGCCAAGAGGTGGGAGCCGTTAGCTGTGTCGCAAACAAGCTGTGAAGGGAGAATGCAGGAACAGGAAAGCAGCTGGTCAGGCCCAGGGTGGGGGTGGCAGGGAGGGCAGCCAGAGGAAACCGAAAGGAAACCAATAATCCTGATTAGCAGGTATACTGTAACCAAAAGTGTCCTAAATCTCCACTGAAGCTCACCTGCAGATGGTGAGGATTATCTCAGGATAATAATACCAGGCCCCAGCAGGGCTCCCTGCCCCCACCAAGGAGCAGGAGCTCACCTGTCCCAAGCAAGGGGTGAGGGTCCACCTGCCCCCAACAGCCACACCTTACCTGCTCTTCCTCCCTGACACGCCGCCCTTCTCACTGAACTCTCCCCCTCCCAGCAGTGAGGCATTTACACTCTTGCCCCAAGAAGCTCACTTCTGGTCAGTTCCAGACTTCCCGGTGCAGCAGGGCAGGGAGGGGGTCACCTGGCTGACAGGTGTGGGCCTTCCCAGCTGGCAAAGATGGCCGTGGCTCTTCTGGGAGTCATCATGAGGAAGAAAACCCCATTAAGTTTGAGAGCTTAAAAGGAAGCTAAAGTAACTAGCAGAAGTTTTGCTCCTGTTAAGCCACTAGTATTAGTCGGCTGTGTGTCAGCTGGAATTTCCTTCTCTGTTCCTGGCTGACAAGGAATTAATGAAAACTAGGTAGAAACTCTTGCTTTTGAGGTCTCTTAGAAATAGAGGGAAAATATTTACAGTAAATGGATAATCTAAAGTGAGGTTCCTGCCAGCCTCTGAGGCCCATAAATTACTTATGCAAAGACAGGTAAGGGTTTTACCCAGAGAATGCTGATTTTGAGCAACAGAAAAGGATTCTGGGTCTGGTACTCAGAGTGGCCTCAGTGTCGTGACTACGCTCCTACCCCATGGTGTTATGGCTGCACTTAGCCCCTGCTGCTGCCTTACTTGCCCCGCCTGCTTGGAAAGGCCTGGCACCTGAATGGGAGGTAAGGGGTCACTCCAGGGACATTGGGAGGACTGAAGCAGGACACGCAGGCAAGGCCAGGAGCAAGAGATGGGGCGGGAGGAGCTGGCATGATACCTTCAGTCAGGGAGCCCTGAGGGACCAGGGCCTCAAGGCCATAGGACTGAGGCTGGCACAGTGGAGGATGTGCTCTCGAGAGGCACACCAAACTCAGGTGGGAGGGCTGGGGAGAAGGTCAGCAGCGGAGGTGATGTGGGCACAGCTCAGGTGGGGGAAGAAGGTGGAGAAGGGCTCTGCAGGCAGGATGCCACATGTGAACAGGCCAAGGTGGGAGGGTGGGAAACAAGCCACTACAAGGAGGGCAGTGCACCAGTGCACGGGGGCGGAGGCGGGGCCGCGCAGGGAGAGGCCACTAGCAGAGGCTGAGGGCTCTGCAGTGCAGCCAGGTTCCTGGGACAAATCCTGGATTACTCACCAAGGGACCTGGGCGCTTAACCCTGCTAAGCTCCATTTTCTGTATTCCTACAAAGGGTATAGTCGTGTGACCCATGCTTCCCTTGTGGGGTCATTATAAGGATTCCATGATCCAGTGCATGTGATTGGAGCAATGGGGGAAGGAGGCAGATCGTAGAGGGCCAGGCAGCCACAGGCCTCGGGGGCCACTTCAGGGAGACTGTACACTATTGTAAGACAGCTCAGGAGCCACAGAGGATTTAAGCAGGGGGGTGGCATGATCCATCTGCATGTTAGGGGGGCCCTCAGGAGTCTAGAGAGCAGACTGAATCCTTCTACCTCCTTCCTAAATAGGCCTTCCTAAGATAGAGTGGGAGGCTTTGGGCACACAAGAAAGATGATACAACCAAGGTAAGTAACCTGCCCAAGGTCAAAGCTGCCAGGAGGCAAATGGGTCCATCTACCCCAAAGCCTCTGTTTTCCAAGCTGCCATCTCCAGGGTCCCAGGAGGTTTCAGCCCTGGAGTGGAATCACCTGATACTGCCAACTCAAAGTAGACATAGGCCTGGAGCAAGTCTTCCTCAGCTGAAGCTTGAACCACACAGGGCAGATTCCGGCTAAGCCTCCTTTCCGTGTAACACAGTTCTGGGCACCTGGCCAAGGGGTCAGATGGGCTGAAATCCAGCCTGTCCTCTGCTTGCCAGGGTGTGCGTGCCAAAGAAGGGCCAATTCTAATTCTCGTGACAATGCTACTGCTGCTGAAGCCATGCCCCCACAAGGCGGCGTCTACCCAGAGGGTGGGTTTTTCTGATTCACGCAGAGCTTAACCTGTGGGCTACTGGAAGCCCTGTTTGCAAAGAAGAAGAAATGAATAACAGCTTCCTTAAAACTATTTTGGTGATGTGCAAAGCTGTCTCATTTTGACCAATATCAAAGACTGTTTTCTGGAGATGTGGGAATTATGTTTAGAAAGCAGCTTATCAAAAAAATTTAAATGGTGTATCAGAACTGTTTGATTATTTGGGGGTCTGAGGTAAGTGGGTGGTTCAGCTACATGCCAGGAAAGAAGAAGAGATTGATTGGAAGGCTGGGGTGGGGAGGTTTGGGGGTGCTCACCAGACAGACGTTCTGTGACATCAAGTACCGCACGGCCACTCAGGAAACGCACCCGCCCAGCAAATGCTTGTAGGAGGCAAAGGTTGTCTGGAAGAGATGGAGAGGGTCAGTGGCTGGGGTGCTGTGACCCAAGCAATGGCACCAGCTCTTTGGCACCAGGTGCCTACATTGAGAAGAGGCCCTTTGGGGAGCTGAATTGATTTTTCCGGGTCCCAAGGGGGCCACTTAAAAAAGTGAATGTACGTGGAGGGTTTGGGTAACAGTGGGTGGCCTGGTATAAACTGTCTCCCAGATAAGCTTCATTTACTCCCACAGATCTGGCTTATATCGTCTGTGCCTCTTCAAAATTGCTATGAGATTTGGGGCAAGATGATAGATAGATGGATAGATCAATAGGTAATTGATAGGAAGACAGATAGGTGACAGGTAACACAGATAGATGGATGACAGAAATGGATGGATGGATATAGATGTGAATATATGTAGTTTTAAGGGAGACTGAGGCACTGAGCCATGGTCAAACCAAAGGTCAGTAAAGGGTTGGGACTGGAATTCAGAAACCATGACTCTCCTTAATGCCTAAACTTGGGCTCTAAGCAGTAGGACATACCCACAACCAGGTGGTCAGCAATTTCCACCTTGAATATTTACTGATATCACTCTGTAATAGGCATGGATATTATACTAAATACTAGATAGAACCTGGTCCTCCTTCTCCTCCTCCCCCTCAAAAGCCAGACACATCAACAAACTCTAACCAAGAGCCTGGGGATTCTGGGGCTCGGGTGGCCAACTTGTCTCAATCTGCCTGGTACCTTCCCCATTTGGCTCTGAAGCCCCACGTCCCAGGAAACCTCTTAGTGCCTGGAAAACACCTGTCAGGAGCAGAAGCACCTGGCTGGCTCTGGTAGGGTCAAAGGAGGGCATTTGCGGGTTGGGGTCAGGGTGGGGGCATGTATTATCCCTCAATAGTTTATATATGACCTCCTGTGTGAGACCCAGGCCCAGATGACACACTTGTAAAGACAGCAGTTTATCTTCCACATGCCCCAGTGCACCTTGCAGGAGGTTTTAAGGGTAACAGGACTTTTTAATCTTTTATTTTATTGTCCCAGTTCCCCAACACCTGCCCAGAACTCCAGCCACACCCCGTCCCAGAAGCCCAGCTCTCCCTGATGCCCAGACAGCTGTGCTGAAGTCTGGGGACAGGGCACTTCCCCCTTTGGACCTTGAAGGAGTATTTATTAAAAACGCACCCCTAACAGTACAGCCCCAGGCAAACTGGGTAGGGATGTTTCAGGGGTAGAACAGCTCTTTGGCACTCTTTGCTTATATTTCTAAAATCAACTCCAGCAGGTCCCCATATGTACCAAACTTAGAAGCTGCTCATTCTTCCCCATTCTAACCGATGTCTCCTGGTTTCTGAAGTCCTGCAATCCTCACAAGTACATGCAAGGTGAGGAAAGCGGCCCTTCACCTGAGAAGTGTGCTAACCCAGAAAACACACAAGGTGGGAGCAGTCTTCTTTCCTCCGATTGCCTCTGTCATGAACCGTGTGGGTACCCAACCTGCCCAGCTCAACACTGTGAATGCAGCAGTCACAGTGCCATTCAACGGAGGTGGGGCAAGAAACTGAACGCATTTGTCAGGGATGTGGCTATGGGGCCTGCTGGCACCTGTCAGGGAGGTGAGGCGGGAGAGCCTGGGTGGCTGTTACCACAGACAGCCCCAGAAAGCATGTCCCAGGGTCCCAGGAGCTGACCATCTCAAGGCCAGATTTTCCTTTGCAGGGGACAGAGATTAGAGACCTGCCCGAGGAAGATCTTTCAGGCCAGTTCGCCTTTGCCAAGTTCCCTCGATACTCAGCATCCCCACAGATGTGCAATCAAGTTTGCTTTTCCCATTAGGCAACAATTCCTGCTAATTCCTGCCCCCCTTGCTCTCCTCCTGAGACCTGTAAGGGATGTAGATGAGAAATGTACACACGTGCATCATCTACATCTCTGCTGCTTGTAAAGCACCATCCACAAGGCACAAGTATTTAAAATACTTTGTTCTGGGAGACAGAAGAGATGCCAGCCTCTAGAATCTTGAAGTTAGTAAGAAGTAGTGTCAGGGTGTCTTGGTAAAGTTTTAATAGTGGAAGAACAGGTTTTTATATCAGTTGTCATCTACATTCTTGATTCCAGGTGCTTCTATTTGCCCCACACCTGCCATTAGCCATGAGCTCACCTCGGAGAAGAAGGACCTCCCCCTACTTGCTCTCCCCCAACTGTGCTCAGTCCAGGGCCTTCTCTGGACACAGCTGAACCTCCCCCTCCTGGCCAGTGGCCTGGCCCCCAGAGCCAGAGAGAAGTGAAGAACTTGAGGAATACTTGAGCATGCGCATCCAGCGCTCACCTGTGCCAGGGCATGCTCCCAGGGTGCCCGGCACACAGCAGATGCTCACTAAGGGTGTGCAGATACAGGGCAACGAGAAAGCACAGACACTAAGCATGCCCAAGCTGGTGTATAACCCCTGAGTAGTTGGCTTCTCTTCCTTGAACAACCTGCAGAGTGACAGCTCACCTCCCAGGTCACACCCAGTTTTAATGAGAGGCAGAAAGTACAGCAGTAAGGGTGTGGCTCTGGGTCCACATTGTCTAGATTTGAACCCTGGATCTTCCATGTTCTACTATGTAACATAGGACAGGTCATTTTTCCTATCTAGACCTAAGTTGACCCATCTATAAAATGGGGATAATACTAGTACTTTCCTCATAGAGCTGCTGTGTGGCTGAAATGAGTTGACATAATGCTCAGGATAGCACCTTGAGCATATAATTACTATGTGTCAGCTATTGTTCCTGCTATTACTATTATTCCCCTAAAAGCCCAGCAACCTTCATGGTGGAGAGACCAATGAAGAGGCTGGAATTGAACTTTTGCAATCTTAAAAATCCATTCTCCAGTATCCTGACCTGAATTTTTCATAGGCTCCTCTTCTGCGCCACAAGAAAGCCATGGCTGGCTTTGGTGCTGTGTGCTTGAAAGGGCAGGTAAAGCCATGCAGTGTGAAGAGTTCCAGGCTGGCCGACCAGACACCCTGTCCTCCCTGGGCCTACTCTCTCCTCTCTACACTGGGACAGAGGTCTTGGGGCCTCCCGCCTCCCACCTGTCTCACTCAGCCGAGCCCTGAGGCCACCAGCCCATGTCATCCTCAAGCTACTGGGAAGCTAGAGAAGAGCTTTCAACAAAGTGTAAAAAATATGGTAGTGTAAAAAATATGGTAGTGTGGACAGTGGCAGAAAGAAACTGGACTCCTGACAAAAAGCCCAAGGCTCACTCAGTTATGTCATACACCTGAATTCTCTGTGGTCACCAAAACTAGGTCTGTTCACCACAGGAAAACTGGGAACGATCCACCCAACAGAAAAATGCACATGGTATACAATGTGATGGAGCTGCTAAAATGACTAGAGTCTGTAACAGGTGTGAATGCTCGTGCAAATGTAAATGTGTAATAGGATCACAACTCTGTACAGATAAGCACAGAAAAAAAAATCTATAAAATGAAAATGCCAATTGTTAATAACGATTTCTTTTTAGGAGTTGGGGCTCTGAGGTTTTTTCCTTCTAAGTACTTAGCATTTTCCACTTTCTCCATAATTAATAAGTATGACTTTTATAGTGGTGAAAAGTGAACTTTATATTTTTAAGTTAACCAGAAAGACTGCATATCAGCACAGGAAACTGAGTAGTGTTAAATGAAAAAAGCAGTCACAATTGTATACATTATTTTTAACCAGTGAAACCTGTTTACATGCAGACAAGAAAAAGACAAGATATTTTAAAGCAGTTGGTATATTAGAGGAGCACCACTGATGAATTTTTAAATTCCACTAACAATATAATGTTGGTCATATGATTTATATTAGGTAATGAATTTAAAGTCAGAGAGCAAAACAGCAAAAGCAGATCTGAAGCCACTCACTTCCAAGCTTATCTGCTGCTCTCTCCAGCACAGGCCAGGGGGCTGCCCGAAATTTAGAGAACTCCTTCTGGCACTGGTCTGACCAGGATGGGGTGAGCTGTCAGCAGCCTGATGTTTTCATTAGTGATGTTTCTTCTGTAATGAACCCAGTAACTGAGACCAAAGACAGAACTAGTCAGCCTGCTCAGGAACTGCCTGACCCCCAGAATACCTCTGTGATACCAGCAGGAGAGGCCCGAAGGCAGGCAGTGGCAAAAGGCCGGGATCAAAGTCAGAGATCCAAGTGTCCAATACGTTCTCCTTCCTCATCCTCCCCCTAAACCAGGACATGGGCAGAAACCCCCATCTGCTCTGTCAACCAACACACCACCTGCCCTACTCACCCAGGCACTAGAAAAGATGTGGTAGCTAGAGAGGCAGCTTTATCACTCAATTCCTGAATCAGGAAGAATCTTAAGAGGTTGCCTAAGAAGACCAGTCTCCCAGTTTGGCTGTGTGATCTGGACTTAGTGTTCTACCCTGGCCATGTTCTTGATCCCCTTGGCCCGCATCAAGCAGGAAACAAACGGTAACATGCTGAATGCTGAGCCACTCCTTTGTGACATTTCACATTCAAGTATTTCACAGCACTTCACAGTTCCTCTCCAGCCTGAACCTCGGAATGCCCCGTGGGGCCTGAAGACGCAGACTTGGGAGAAAGCTGCCTCTACTCAAAGGACTCTAAGCCACTTCCAGGGGGCCTCTGGGTACTAAGGGTCAACTAGATGCAACAGACTCAGCCTGGGTGATATGGGAAGAGGGAGTTACACCCTTCTCTTCTATCACACCTGCCCCAGTCTCTGCCTCTACCACCCAATCTCCTGGGACAATGGGAAGTTCAGTTACTTGCATCCATTTTTCCCTTTGCAGGCTGGGCTCAGACCATTCCAAGCAGATGAGAGCTGTTCCCAGAGAGAGTTTGGTTATGCCTTCGGGACACCCTGGCAGTGAGGAGTCTTGCTGGCATCCTAAATCCCTCCAGCTCTGACCTTCATGCAAATAGAAATTGGCTCATCACGTCATAGTTAAGAACGCTTCCAAAACTCATGTTGCTGGTTGGCTGAGAGGGTATGGCTCGCAGCACAGCCATGAGGCCCCCAGAGTCCAGGGCCACACCTGCTCAAAATAATGTGGAGCTAAGACACCCTGGGACCCCAGGACCCCATGAGAGCCTCTGGCCGTGGGTTTGCTGGGCTCCGTCCATTCCTCTGCAGCCAACCCCCAGTCCACTCATCCAGTTAACACCGACCTAAGAATTCGAGAGGAAGACAGTGGCCCTCACACCTGCCTCCACTCTCCCCACACCAGACCTTCTGGCTGATGGAGCAGGGTGGGCATGGCAGCAGTACCCAAGGAGATGCTGACCAGGAGGAAAGGAGAACTGTAGACATCTTCTAGAAGTGGCAATCTGCCTTGAGGTGTGGTCAGCTCACACAAGCAGGCCATCCCCAGGCCCACTTTCCAGGGCATCCAGCCCAGGTAGGTGCAGCAGGGCCCCAGGTAGAGGGCACCTGAATCTTGTAACAATGTGAGATACCAGATTCTGCAGACCAAAGCTCCAGAGGTCCAGTGCACTCAAGGAGGCCAGCAAATGGCGAAAAGTGGAAACAAAAACACTGGAAGGGGGAAGAGTTAAAAGCTCCTCTCCCCAGACAAGGGTGCTTATCCTCTTCAAATAGCTGAAGCCTAATTTGCTTGGTGCAGCTTTTCTCAATAAATCCAGGGCTCGCAGTGATTTACCAAGAGCCTTGGTTATTGGCAACAGCAATCTCACTCACCCAGAGAAGTGCTGAGAACAAGCCGTAATTTAAAGCTGGATTTATATTGTTTGTTCTACAGCAACAGACTCAGCAAATCATAAATTGTCTTTGAGATGAAGAGAGGAAATTGACAATATTTATGAACTTGAGAGGCAGAAAAGGGCCTGACCAGGCCTTTGATTTGTCACGGAAACTTTTGGAGGCTCCAGCCAAGGACGCACTGCTGTCCTGCCCCAGGGAGCTGGGCCAGGCCAGGGTGTGGGCTCAGGGAGGAGGTGGGAGTGGGCCAGGCCGTGCTTCTAGCCTCACCATGGGGATGTTCCGTGGGGCCCCATGGCAGGACGTTGCTCCGTGCTCGTCAGGGCACAGCCACAGCCACAGGCAAACAAAAGCCATTCTGAGATCATAAGCTGCCTTACATCAAGGCAAGACTGGTTGTGAAAACTCATGGCTCTACTGTTATGGACGTAAGTCTACTCATGGCTACGTTCTCACACACACCTGAGGTTTTGAACTTGTACTTCAGTCTGGGTACTAGATACACCAAATGTCACATCCTAATCATCTATGAAGAGAATGGAGAACAGAATACACCAAAAATCCCACCTGATGTTTGAGGACCAAGACGTGAAACTGCAAAGCACAGGAGCCACCACTACCTTTCCTGGTGTGAACTCCCCCCTTTATTCCTCTGCTCCTCCTCCGTGCCGCTCCCCACTGCCTCCCCACTCCTCACCCCAAGCCCCAGTCCCAAACAATCTTGCTGTAAGGCAACTCTTGCCCATTCCACGCTCAAAAAGCCAGTGGGGCTCCAGCCTAACTCCTGTGCCAATCAGGGTGGCCCGTCACCTGGGCCTGCCCACCCATCAACTTTGTCCTCCCCAATAGGCTTGCCCAGCTGCCTCGCCAGCATCCTGCCTGGTCCCCAAACAAGCCACATCTACTGCTACCATCTCTACAACTAAAAACACTGCTGGCAATGCTTCCCACCTCCTTCCTGGCAATCTGACCTATTTTGTCTTCAGTGCCCTACTGGCTCAGTCACTATGGTGCTATGTGACCCTGGGTGAGTCACTTCCATCACGTGTACTATGAGGAGGCAAGACTAGATCATCTCCACATTTCCTACATGTGTAATCACCTAAGACACACAGGTGGATGCGACATGGAAAAGCCTGCCAACCAAGAATCTCCGAGGCCTTGGGCTGCTGGCCACTGCCCCATGCAGCCCCCAGGGAAACATCTGCCACCCAGTGTCATCCCCCTCTATGAGTGACATGGAGCCACTGCGGGGGCTGCAGCGGAGGCTCACCCAGACTCTCCATCAAGGCGTCCAGTGCGGTCCCTGCAGCAGAATACACCCCTGCACTCTTGGAGTTGAGGTTGTCTGCCACAGCGATGATGATGGACAGCAGCATGGGGAGCAAGCTCTCTTTGAGGAGGGGGATCATCTTGGCAAGCGACTCCAGTGCCCACTGGTTCACTTTCTTGTTGGAATCCTGAAGCCTTGGGGTGAAAGCATCAAAGACCTATTGAGGGAACAGAAACCAGGAGCCCATGGGAACCCAGGCTGGGAAGAGTCCTACAGCCCTGCCACCCTCGGCAGGGGCTCCTCCTGCCTCCCTGCCATCCAGCCTATGCCGTAACATCCCCAGTGACAAAGCTCACCTCCTCAAAAGGGGAGGGGCGAGAGGGGAAGAACGGCCATGTATCAAGCATTCCTGTGCAAAGCATCACAGGCATCCTATTTGGTACTCAGCACTCCCCCTTTCACGGGATGATCTTAACAACCCATGAGGCATGTGTTCTCATCCTCAGTTTACCGTTAAAAACAAAACAAAACAAAAACTGAGGCTTAAAGAGGTTAAATGACTTGCCCCAGAGCACACAACAAGTAAGAAACTTGAATGGACACACAGGTCTGCTGATTTCAAGCCTTTGTCTTAATTACTCTCCATGGCTTGCCTGTAAGCATCCTTTCTCCCAGGAGAAGCAGGCACCTGCCCTAGGTCCCAGCCTGCGGAAGGCCTGTGCCTATCCTGACCCACCCAGTCAGCTAGCTTGGCCCATTTGCCTGGCCAACCACAGGCTCTGCCCCCAAAACCTCAAGCACATAGCTAGTCTAGGAGCTGCCCTCAGCCTTGGCATTCTCCACCTCTTCCCTCCTCTCCACAGACCTGCTAGAGCCCTGAGGCATGCCCAGGACATCTCTGAGTGGTCCCTGACAGGAGGCAGTGCCCTCAGCCCCTCGGCCACTTCCAGGCAGGCTGCAGTGTTACCAAGGCAGCTGGATGGTATGTGCTTGTCAGACTCCCTTTATACTCTGAGGGGTCTGGCACAAGGTCCAACCCTGCTCCAGGTTTTCCAAATTGAAGGTGCATCCACAGGGAAGAGACAGGTGGGCGGGCAGGGGTGGGGCAGGGCTCACCTGGACCAGGTTGGCGGTGACCAGCTCGGGCCTGGCCTTGCAGTGCTCCAGGAGCCGCCCCACGCCTTCCATCCGGGACTGGTACTCTTTGGCCTCCAGCAGCCGCATCACCTCCCGCAGCTGCTCACCCATTGCCAAGCCACCCCGCAAGGACGAGCGCAGCCCCACCGGCCGAGGGCCATTGAAGCTGGGCCTGTGGGAGAAGCGTCTGACCTGGGCAGTCCCCAGGGATTGACACACCTCTTGTCCCATGCCCCCTCCCACAGACAGGTGGGGCTGAGACGAGAGGGTCACCTGCAGCTTAGTCCCTCCCCACTGCTGAATATCCTGGCCTCGGGAACTCTAGAAATCCTTTCCTCAGGGGACAATAAAATGGCTCCCTGGAGCCCCATCCCCTTGTCAGGGGCACAGCTGTCTTTTCCTGCCTTTTTTTTTCTCTTTTCAGAAACCATGTGAAGAATGGCCATGGGGAGGAGAGAGGGAGGGAATGGGTGGGAATCCACAAAAGAATGGCTGGTGCATGTTTAGTCTAAGAGTGGGGGACGATCTGCCAGGTGCCTTCATCCTGGCTCCTGGATGGTGAGGCCCTGCCCACTCCTCCAGTAACTAGGGGAATGTTAAGAAGCCGTGCTCTCTTCCACTGGGGTCCCATGCCCACCGTGTCTATCCCCTGGCCCGTTCTGGCTGGCACGAGAGCAGTTACAGAACTCCTGTCTCCCATCCCAACTCAGAGCCTGGGTCTTTGACTCATGCCCCACACCTGGGTCCCAACTGCCACAGCCCGACATCATTCATTCTGTCACTCTTTGCCTACTGCATGCCAACAGCTAGCTGGGCACTGAGCACAATGAGGTGAGAGACACAGGCTTTGCCTGAATGAGCTCACAGACCTATGCAAGAAGGGCTGACAGGGGACTGGAGCACAGGGGTTGTCTGCTCCCCCAGAGGACAAGGGGTCACAGTGTCAGGGAGAGCTCTGAGAGGAAGTGACAGGTGAGCTGAATCTCCTGGAATCGTGTACAGCAAGTAGGCATGTTTAGGTGCCCACCTTAGGTGCAGGCACAGCATAAGGCAGAGGAGGGAGAGAGAACATGCAGGGGCAGGGAACGTGAGCTGCCCTGCTCCGGCCCAGAGAGGATGTGCAGGGAGGAGAGCAGGAAGTTATTCTTTGAGAGGCGGGTGGGGCGCCTCCCTGGGAGCCAGGCCGTGGAGCTCAGATGCTCTCCTCCCAGGGCGCTGCAGAAGTGTTTCAAGTTTCAGGCATAGGAGCAGCCATCAGATTTCTGCTTGGTCTCTCACTCCTCACACCCGTCCTCCAGCCCCTCGGCCTGTCCTTCTCATCTGCCTTTGCCCCAAATCTGCCTCTAAATTAGTCTCCATCTGGCCACTCTGATGCTGAAAGAATCTGCTGCTCTAAGTGAATGGAGAAGTGCTGAGCTCACAAAGCCCGCCTTGAGCACGCCCCACCTGTACGAGGGGAACTGCACCCCACCTACCCAGACTGCAGGAACCAACTCTGCGGCAAAGGCTCCTGATCTCAGGGTTTGGTCTCCTTGGGATTTGGGTGGGGGAGCACATCCTACACATTCACCCATGCATGTTGCAGACACAACTAGGTCCCAGGCGCAGCCCAGATCCACACACCCTCCCAGAGCCACACCTGTCCTCGCTGGGAAGCCCGTTCTCACCCACCACCAGACTTCTTGACACCTTGTGGCCTTTGGCAGATGGAAGTTCATCTCTATCTTCAATTCCCTTGGAAAATACACAGAGAACATGAGCCAAAGGGGTGGCCCTCTGGGGAAATGCTGGATACTCCAGCCTAGACCACAAGAAGAAGAGCCCTTCTCCCTGGGAGAGCTTCAGAGGGCACAGCTGAGCGTTCCAGGGCACTGGCAGGCTAAGGCAGGGGTCAAGATCCCCACTCAACTGATGGAGGTGTGGGCAGCCAGGGAGGCGCAAAGGACATAGGTGGTGAGGGGCAGAGCCAGGTACCAGCACAGGGAGAGGAAATCACATTTATTCCACCTGGCAGGAGTAGTGGGTGAAATTAAAGCCTCTCCCCACTTCTCTGACCAGCATGACGGCTGCCAGGCTCAGCTCTGATCCCCACCCCTGACCCACGCACATCTCACTGACTTACCCGCTGTTTAATGGCCGCCATGACTTTCTGCAAGTCATGAGATGGGAGAGACTGCTTCAGAAATGCATCAAACTTTGCGTTCGACATCAAGATATTCACCATCTTTCGTCCATAAAACCTGACAGAGGAGAAAGAGATGGTGGAAGAAACAGCCACAGAAATGCATCATAACTCTGCTTTACAGATTTACATGAGTTTTCTAATTATACTAAGAGAGGTTTTAGTAATTTTTCTAAGTTTCATAGTAATCCCTACTCAGTTAAAAACTAGATTCCTGAAAGAATATATATTGCTCCTAACCCATTACCAAGAGAAAACCACTATTAAATTTTTACATATTTTCTTACAGTCTTTTCTCTATGCATATATATTTCAGTTGGTATCAGAATGTATATACAACTTGTATCTAGCTTTTTTCACTTTATCATTAACTATCTTCCCATGTCATCCTTTTTAATGGCTACATAATATTCCACTGGGTGCCTATTTACCAAAATGTGCTTAACTTTTTTCTAGCTTGGAACATTTAGAAGTCTCAGCATGGATGCTGTGGGGCAATATAGGAAGGAGTGGATAGAGGTGGGGGGGGAAGGAATCAAGGGAGGCCTCATAGAAGAGGTGACCCTTGGGTTGGGACTCAAAAAATGAGTAGAAGTTTACAAGTGAGACAAGATTGGGGAGTAAGTGTCAGGAGGGAGTCATTCCAGGGCCCATAGGCAGTCTGACATGTTAGCCGGCGTGTGGTGGGAGATGCAGAATAGAATAGGCTGGAGAAGAGGGTAGTACCCGGTTTAGGGAAATATGAAGGAGTTGGCTTTAACCTACAGACAATGACAAGCTGATAAATTATCAGATTTACATTTTGGTCAAATTGTCTCTGGTAGCAGGGCCTCAGACTGTCCACAAGAATGCACCACCTGGGACACAACACAGTGCACAGTGTAGACGTGGCCCCTAGGGCAGTTACTGGCATGGTGTGGTCTCCAGACATGGTGATAAGATGCCATGAACCGAGGAGTGTCATTAACTGGACACCACCCCCATCTTCTGAAGATGGTTAATCAGATTCTATCACTCTCCTGCATAAAACCATTTAATACTCCTCACACGCTTACTTAAAAAATCCTCCAGTGGCCTCTGGTCACATGCAAACCAAAATCCCAACTCCTGATGGAGGCCCGTGAGGCCCTGCCTGGCCCGGCCCAGCCTCTTGGCCTCGGTGCCCACCACTCTGCCTGGCTCACTGTGCTCCGTGCAGCCTGGCCCTTCTCTTCCTTGAACACCGAGTTAATTCCCATTCAGCGGCCTGTGCACCGGGTCCTTGCCTGGGACACCAGCCCCCACTCCCTCCAATAGTGGCTCCTCCCGGCCATCAGCTCTCCACTCAATGTCACTCCTCAGAAGATGTGCCCCACTCTCACCCTGACCGAGCCTCCACCCCATTCTCCACCGCATCTTGTTCTTTTTTTTCCCTCTATATCCCTTATCTGTTCCTCAAACTATCATAACTATTTGTTTATTATCCTACAACCTGAAGAGGAGGTCAGCTCCAAGACAGCAGAGGCCTTATTTTCCCTACTCACTGCTGTATCCATAATAATGAAGAGTGCTCATTAAATGTCTCCTGAAAAAATGAACTAATGGTCTTTCTGAGAATGGAATAGGGGTGGGTCAGGAACAAGCGCAAGGCTGAGGTGGCTAGAGGGGGAAGAGAAGGGGAGAAAGTGGACACAGGAGTGCTGCTCAATCCCCAGAGGCCAGCTGTGCCGGTGGAGATGGGGTGCGGGCTGTAAAGAAAGGATAGTGCTTCTGTCCACCTGACTGTGCCTCTGCATGATTCCAGGGAAGCTGAGCTGCGTGGCCAGGGCCCTCAGGGCTGGCCTGTCCCCTTACCCACCCTGGGCCAGCTGGGTGGGCAGTCCCCAGGTCTCTGGCCCTGCATTACCTGGTGTCCTGGTTGGAGTCCTGGGCCAGCCTCACCAGGTTGTGCATCAGCATGTCTGTGCTGTCCCTGGGGCCAGAGAGAAGCTTCTCAGCACCAATCTGCTCCAGGATGACTGACAGGTGCTCGGCAGTGCACTTCCGGACTGAGGGGTTTCGGTGGCTGGAAGAAAACACAGTCACAGTCAAGAACTCAGCCAAGGAATGGGGTGAGGGGGTCCCCAGAGTGGCATCCATGGGCCTACAATTGTGCACCCATATTTCATGCCATGGTGGGCAACAAAATGTGTCCTGTGTGACTACAGGGAATCTTCTAGGAAAGGGCAGTCACTTCCCAGTAACAGAACTAAGGATGCTGACGGCAGCCGGTGGGGACCGAATAAGGGGAGCCACTCCGTGTTCTGTGTTCGCAGATACTGCGCCAGCCATCTCTGTGCCGACCTGAGCTTGAATTCTGCCCTGTCCAAATTTCTCCACCTAGAAAGAGCCCACCCAGTCAACAGCCCCTTCTCTGCCTCCCCAGCCCCAGGCAGACATTCCCTGGGGGCGACACTGTCCTTGTCCACAGGAAGAACAGGGGCACCCCTGTGGCCCCAGCCAGGCTGGGAGCTCCCCGCAAACGGGCACCAAGCTCCCTCTCTGCCAAATCCCCAGTGCCCCACTGGGGCCTGGCACATGCTGACACTTAGTGGGACTTGCTGCACATTTGTTAAAGGGAACTGAGACAGGAGGAGGGACAGGGGAGTACTGGGTGATCTGGCAACCATAACAGGAGGATCCTGAAACCTTACAGGAAAAACACACCAGGGTGTCACCTCTTTCTTTTCCATCCCAGTGGAACACAAAGGGGGACACAAAAGGGCCCTCCCAGTTCAGGGTGGTCCAGGCACCAGCACCGTGAGCGTCTGAATCCAAATCTGCTTTTTAGCAAGAACCCTGGGAATTCAAACCACAACCCTGCTTGAGGCTCCCCGGAGAAGGACTGACTCAAGTTCTTGCAATGATGATCAACTGCCTCAGTTTGTGGGGAACACACCCTCCGAGCCAGGCAGCTCGCTGAGCACCTTCCACTGGCTCCCTCCTCAACTCCACATGCTAGTATTGCCATCACTTTGTAGGAAAGGAAGCCGAGGCAAAGGGAGGAATCCAGAAAAGTCCCCAGCTAATAAGAGCCACAGAAATCGCTCCATAAATGTTAGGTGGAGGCAAGCACTGTTCTAAGGGCTCGTTCATGAATCGGCTCATTACTCCTTACAACTCCATGAGGAGTTACAGAGTTATTACCCCCTCTTATCCACCATTGTTATCCCCAATTTACAGATGGGGAAACTGAGGCACAGAGACGGTAAGTAACATCCAGGATGTGAACCCAGGTAACTGTAATGTGGCACCAATACCGAAGGCCTGCTGGCCGCCACAACCCGTCCTGGGGTCTGTGCATACGTGTTGTTTTGCCCTGTGTGTGAAGAGCTTGGGAAACGTTTTTAGTTTTGCTTTTGGTTTCGGTTTTCATGTAAGGGGAAAGCAGGTGTGGCTGCAGAAAGGCTCCAACAGCAGGCAGCCCCTTCCGCCTCCCCAGAAGAAAGCCACACAAGCTGATGAATGAGATGCTGCCCCTGGCTCTCCTCACGGCCCAGATTCCATCAGGAGAACGCAGCTCCCCTGGGCGGGGGCAGGAGCTCCTCAGGCCGGGGCCACAGGCTGCCTCTACAGCCCTGTGTCAGGTGACCATACCACAGCCGCTCTGGGCTCCCTCGTCTGAGTGGAACAAAGCAGCTGTCCCTTCCCAGCTGGGGCTTGGGGCTGTGCCTCACTGTGCCCAGCCTGGCCCAGGAAAGGCGGGAGAGAGGCCCACTGGGAAGTGGGCTCTTCCTCCCCCAGCCAAATGCATGAGACACCTGCTCCATCTCCCTGCCACTCCCCTCCCAGGGTCTCTCCCCTCGCCTCACCCTCCCAGACCACCCCACCCCTCAGACAACAGGCGGCCACATACTAGACCCCCGCCGAGGTGAGGGCCACCAGGGAGCGAGCAGGGGTCACATGCTCCACCATGGCCCCCAGTGACCGGTTGGCCGCTCTCTGGATGAACTCGCTGGTGTTCCCCATCTTCTGCAGCAGGCAGCGGGCAATCTCCTCGGCCTCCTGGTCCATACTCTTCTTCAAGGTCCGGAAGAGGTCTCCCAGGGTGCTGATGGCTAGGCGTGACACCTTGGAGCGGAGGTTGGTGACCTTGGAGAGAGATGGGAGAGGGCCCCTCAGCTCTGCTGGCCCTGCTAGGGCTCCAGACCATACAAAGCACGGGGCTCTGCACCGGCCCGGCCCGCTGTCTCTGCCTAGCCCCAGGCCCAGGCCACACCAGGCTGGCAGCAGGGACCCTGCAGTGGCTCAGGACAAAACAGCCCCATTTTTAACAAATGCTATTCTTGGTGTTATCATCACAATTATGAATTCCATCTGCAATCTGAAACATGAAATTTGTACACCACTTAGTCTTCAAAGCACCTACACAGATCATTTTCAGTTTGATCGCCACAAGTCCCCCACAGGAACAAGGAGTGGGGCACAGCCTCCACATGGGGTGAGATGCACTTACTGTCTCCCTGGGCGCAGTGTAGGCCAAGCGCCAGCCCCATGGGAAGCACTCCAGCAGCCCAGAGCACTCCAGCCCTCCTCAGGCATTTGAGCACAGAGGCTGTGACAAACGGGCATAACAGACTCTGATTGCTCCAATACCCAGAGATTAGAAATGAGGAAACCCCCAGGCCTCAGTTTGCCAATAGGAATAGTGGGTGGCCACCTCCTGTCTTAGTGACTGAGGGCTGAGAAATAAGAAGGGGTGCTCATGGCCCAGGGAGCCGTGGGCCCCTCGGTGGCTGCATGACCCACACTGAACAGCAGCGCCAGGAAACGGGACTGGCTGGGGGCTGGGGCAGGTGCACAGTGCACAGGCTGTCTGGAGGCCTCACCTCCCCAGTCACGGCCAAGGACACGTCGTGCAGCCTCCCGGGGAGGACCTCGGAGTGACAGGCCGCTAGGCGCCGGATGCTCACCAGACCCTTCTCCTTCATCTGCCTGAGAAGCAAGTCCAGGACCTGTCACAGGCAGGAGGGCAGGGAGGGGCCCCACTCCCTCTGCAGACCAGGGGTCTCCATCACCACCCCTCTCTGGCAGTGGTGGGGAGGGGGCAGCTGGGGCAGGAGCTGGTCTGCTGGGCTCCCCCGACCGCTGGGGTGGGAAGGAAAACGCAACTCCTCACCAGTCGCTGCTGTCCAGGCACTGGAGGGCCTCCAGCAGCCCCAGCTCAGGGTTCGAGAAAGGCCTCAACTCCTTAAAGGCTCTGAGGTCCATCTCCTCCTCCTCTTCTTCCCATTCAGGAGACCCCAAAGTCAGCACGGCAGGTAATGAGTTAGCTGCACTCAAAGAACAGAAAAGGAATGGCAGCTTTCACCAGGGACTGAGACCTGGCCAGCAGCACAGCCCACCTCGGGGGGTCAGCAGGAAGAAGGGACAGGTGAGGCCCAGGTGCCACCCTGGGAGGCAGGCACACCACCTAACTCTACCCTTTGCTGTTGTTCCACTCCGGCCCTCATACCCTGATTATCATAAACACACTGGTCTGTGTTCCGCTGCTGGATGTCAGGACATAAAGGCCAGCAGGCCAGTGGTCACACTGGTCCTGCCCTGTCTGTGGTGGAGGCAAGGCACCTAAGTCTATCAAGGAGAGACTCACCTACTCACCCTCGTGGCCCTCTCACCTCATCCCCACCCAGCAGTCCTATCATCAGCTTCCCCACCCTCGCCAGCCTTTTGTGAAGTTGCCCACAGGCAGGGAAGTGTTCGCAAGGCAGACAGCAGAGCAGAAGCCGGGGAGCAGCAGCTGGAGGATTCTGGGGAGCAGTGGCTGGAGGACGCCGGGGGGCAGTGGCTGGAGAAGCGGGGGAGCAGTGGCTGAGCACCAAGGCACTGTAGCTAACCGGCACCTGCCTGGTCAAGGTGTGGCCGGCCACAGGGACTGGCAATAAGCAGGGATGTTGTTTAAAAATCAGATCATGTTTTCTAGGCTCTCCTTCCTTGGGGACAAATGCTAGAATTGTAAAATCCTAAAGAGGAAGGCAGTAGAAAGGCCATCTGTTGAGTCCAAAGCCTGACGCTCGTCGCTGAGGCACCAGAGGCCCCAAGAGGCTGGGGGCCCCTCCCACCGTCCCTTGGCCCCTCTGTTGGCAGCATCCCTCCTAATCTGAGCTCTCACTACCACCTCTCACTTCCTGACTGTTTCTCTTCAGAGGTTCATCTCCACAGGCATGATTCTCACTGTGGCCAGTGCAGGAGGCCCTGGGCAAACCTGAGTTGGGAGGCAGTCCTTGAGAGCCAATATAAAAAGACCTCATTCCTGGATCCTCTTCTCAGCTTTGCCATGGAATCAAAAGTCATCAGCCGAAGTCATAGTCCCTACAGGCCACCCTCATTTTGAATGACTCTGGGTGTCCGCGTCTCAGTTTTATTGTCTATCACATGAGTGGGGTGGGTTAGATCATTGATATTCCCCAAGTATCAACCATTCAGTTACCACTTTCATGATTTTCGCCATATCTCTTCATTACCTATACTTGTATTCATTTGGTACTTTTCCTCAAATCAACCCACTTTTCAAATCCTAAATAAGTTTATTTTGAAAGGAAATTTATGACACTACCATAACTGGTAAATGAATATTATTTGTCATAGTAGCGCCAAATTGAGACCTCCTATTTGAGGGAATCAAAACAGCAGAAAGAGAATGCACAAGATGTGAGTCAATTTCACTTCTGGCACCAGAATGGTGCTGTATTCCAGGGTCTGCCAGCCTGGTCCCCCCACATCCCACACTTGAACCAGGCTGTTTATTTTCAAATACTCTTTAGTAACAAAATCTTTCCAGATGAAATGTTCAAATATTCTTTAGGAACAAGATCTTTCCAAATGAAATCTCACATGGATGCCTAGTATACAAAAAGGTGAGGCAAAAAAGATGCTCCTCTGGTAGAATGGGGACAGAGGCACCCTTGTCTCTTGACACCCTCCTGAGCACCAAGTCTGTAACCAGCCCTGTCCAGACCTGACATCTTATGAAGCAATAGGCAGGACCCCAGGGTCTTGCCAGAACCCTCTCTTCCTTTTCCTGATGTTTCCAGCTACTTCCACGGTGCTCTTACCCTGCATCTGCGGTCCTGGTGCACTGCTGAGTCCCCTAGGATGGGTAATCACCAGCAGTTCCCTGGGTCCCCAGCCTGGGCCCCAGATGCTTTTGACTCCCAGACACTTTTCCTCTCTCTGTGGCAAGGTGACCACACCCCAGGCTGCCGCCGACTCTAACATGGGCAACAGGCAGAAGCAGAGCCATGCCCCAAAGTGTCCCAAGGCAGCAGAGCAAGCGGGACAGGTCCCCGAGTCAGTCTGGGCCCCACCTGATGCATGGCGGGCAAAGCTGGGCTCCTGCTTGCTGACAGGGATGCAGGGGAGTGAGGCCCGGTTGGCCCGCTTCCTCAGGGTGGCACTGATGTTGTTTCTGCGTGGGCTGCTCAGCCCAGTGGGCACAGACAGGGTCCCGCTGCCCCGGAGGGGAAGGAGGCCTGTGGAGGCAGAAGAAGTCCTAGCACCGCGCCGGGCCTGCCCTTCCCCAGCCCCAGTGTCCCCCTTTGGGAATGGGCCTTTCCAAGTGCTGAGAGGCGGCGGGGCTCCCTGTCCAGGATGTCTCGGGATGGGGCAGGTGGGGAGGGGTGAACAGTGTCTCTTTTGGCCCAGATGTTGGCCAAGGGGCCTTTCTGGCCTGAGGGGATCCCGCCCCAGACACTCCGCACCTTCCTTTGCCAAGGTTCTCCGGGAGCCCAGGCTCTGGGAAGCAAGCTCCCACTCCCTCTCGGGCTCCTTCACCCTCTGGAACAACTCCATCTCCTTCATCTGCTTCAGCCGCATCTTCTCCTGGGCAGACTTGGAAATGGTGACCTGGATCTGGCACAAGGTCAAGGTAAACTCCACCACCCGTGGGGACCCAGGTGTGCTCACTGCACTGTCATCCAGTCAATCTTCAGGAACAGGAGCAGCTCCATGTGCCAATCATT
Source organism: Manis javanica (assembly GCF_040802235.1). Lineage (NCBI taxonomy): Eukaryota > Metazoa > Chordata > Mammalia > Pholidota > Manidae > Manis > Manis javanica. Next base: position 220,096,797 of record NC_133156.1, read on the forward strand.
GTCCCAAGAGGGAACAAACAACACGAAGGCCTTGCCCCCAGAGCGCCGTGGAGTGGGCAAGCAGGCTGGCCTCTAACACCAGACAATGTGCACCGGAGGGGAATAAGCAGCAAGGGGCACAGGGCTTCGTTTTAGGTAGGAAGGCCCAGAGGGCTCCCTGGGAGGTGGAACTCCAGTAGAGACATGAATGAAGTGAGGGGGCAGGCCATGCAGACTTCCAGGAGAGGCGTTCTAAGCAAAGGGAGGGCAGATGCAGAGGCCCTGATGCTCGCTGCGCTGGGCGGGGGTGGGGGCGGCGAGGAGCACCCAGAGACAGGGGACGGTAGGACATGGGGTCCAGGTGGCAGGCGTGGGCGGAGCCACAGAGCTCTGGGCCCTGTGGTCCCTGGGGAGGACTTGGGCTCTTCCTCTGAAGGACACAGCCACTGGGGGTCTGAGCAGAGAAGGGATGTGATTGGACTTCAGCTCTTGGTGGAGGCCAGAGGATTTTCTAAATGTTCTCATGTTGTCATATAATTAATATATATATAGTTACACAATTAAACTGTTACTGGAGGTCAGGGGAAGGTCTGGGCTGAAGAAAGAATTTTGGGGTCCTCAGCATATGGATGGTACTTACTGCCATGGACTGGATCAGATCACAGAGGCCAGTATACATACCAGAGGCCAGAGATACGAGCTCTGGGGCCTCCAGTGTGTAGAAGTTAGAAAGAGGGGATGGAGTCAGCCAAGGACTGGGAAGGATGGAGCTCTGATGTAGATAGAGAACCAAAAAGAAGCCATCCTCTTGCCCCATCTCTAGGTGGGGACTTCAGGGAGGATGAGCCACAAAAGCTGCTGAAGGGCCAAGTGAGGAGACGACCGAGATGTGCCATCTGCGGGAAGGTGGAGGTCATGGCGACCTCCATGGGGGCAGTTTCCATGGGGCAGCAGAGACTAAAGCCCAACCGGAGAGGATGCAGGAAGGAATGGGTAGGGCAATGAACAGTTATGTTCTGGTCTGCTTTTGTTTTCTTAAGGTAAAAGAATTAGCGGAGGGCTGAGATGCTATTAGGAATGATCCAATTTCAAGGAGACTGTGAAGCAAGAGCAGGAGCGTGTGCTGGAGCCGGGGTAAGAGCTGGACAGAGCTGAAGTTCTCTGCAGAGCCACGATCCACAGGACAACCGCGGGAGTGAGCGGCCGGGTGGGATGGGAGTGAGATCATTTCACGGCCCCGAATTGTTTTCCCTTTGTTTCGTGTTCTGTTGGCCCGGATGGAGTGGGAAGGTTGTGGGGCCTGGCCCTTCTCATCATCATCCCTGATCCCAGTCTTAACTGTACATGCACTTAGCAGGCCTTCAAGACATGTTTATGCCCTTTTATAGCTCTGTTTCAAAGAATAAGCACAGGCCCCTATCACACTGACTCTCCAAGTTTTATTAAATTCACCCAGACCAGGGAAGAGAATCATGTGGACCAAGGTCACCTTTAAAGTGCAAGGTATTTGTCAGCCTGTCAAGTGCAGCCTTTGGCTGATGCGCCTCTGAGTCAGCTGCCTCTCAGTTGCTATCTTGGGTGTTGGTTCAAATTACTCGGCTTGGTTCACCTAAGCCCCTCTATACTCTCCCCCACATCCTGCTTCCTTCCGAGGTGTGACCTCCTTCTGCCCTCCCTTCCCCCCTCATCCCCGCCCCCCAGCTCCCCACTGTACTCTTCCTTTAGCCTAGCCTCCCCATCCCCAGCTTCCCCTCCTCTCTCTTGTCTCTCTCCCTTTCTTCAGCCCTCACCCCAAACCTGTCCACAGGTTCTAACCTTAAGCACTAGGGAAGCTGCCTGAGGGGCTCTCCTCAAGCTGGTCCTACATGTATATGTCTCAGAAACACGCTTGTGTTCAGCCAGTGGTCCACTCTGACCCCAACTTCCTCCTCCCCTTGATTTCCAGATACCTTGCTGTTGCTGCCCTTTTGCTCCACCTCTTTCAGCAAGGGGTGGGCCTCTTTCACATGGCTGAAGAAGGCTGTCAGTGTAGGAGCAGAATGAGATGAGGGCAGGGCAGGCTTCTCAGGGGCAGCAGACCTGTCTCTGATGGATGGGGCCAAAGGTTTTGGCTCTGAAGATTTAAGAATAAGAATGGAGGTGAGGTCAGCCAGCACCCTGAAGCAGCAGCAGTCCCTTTGGGCTGCCTCTGAGGCTCTATGACCCTGTAGTTTGTGCCCAAGCCCTCCACCCTCAATTCTCATGCCCAACACTTCCTTCATGGAGAAAGACACCAGTTAAGTTTACTCTACAGGGCGGCACTAGCAGGCTTGGAGTGGCCTGAGAACCAACATCATCCTCTTTTCATTCCCTCATTCATCCATTCATTCAACAATTACTACATACTTCATTCTAAGACAAGGGAGGGAGGGAGGGAGGATGCCAGGCAGGAAACAGGAGTGGATCTGTTATCTAAGATGTTTGAGATATTTCCTGAGAATATAAGTCTGTCTTACCTGGGAGGTGTGTACCTCAGGAAGGTAAAAACCAAAACGAGCCCATTGACCATTTTATACACCAAGCACCTGCCTGAGACTATGACACAGCATGAAGGGGCCACAGAACTGACCCATGCCTGCCCAACCCTCTCTCATTTTATAGACAGAGAAGCTGAGACCCAGCAACCTTCCGATGCTCTTGTGATTGAGAAAACACAAGTTCATTTCCAGATGACCTTCTGTATTCTTCCAATCAATGGATTTTCAAAGTACCTTTCTTATTATGGAGTCAGGGTGGGCTCAGGTTCATTAGTGTTTTCTTAATGAAAGAAAGTTAACTGGGTTTCCTTGCTCACAAAGTTTGGAGCTCCCTGAACTTGGGTGAACCTGCAAAGCAGGGGTCCTCTGGAATGGAGTCACCATTTGAGGGTGTCTAATGTTGGAAAGGACTTCTTGAGTTTGGGACCTACTCAGGCTCCCAGGTCACTCCAGACCTTTGGGTGGCCCATGCCTTCTGCCAAGTATCCTTTTGCTCAGTGCAAGGAGCACCCAGAGACCCAGGGGAAGGATCAAGGGCCAAGGGGGAGGCAGGGGAAGCCCCCATCTGCCTAGGAGTCAGAGGCAGGGCAGAGGGCACAGGTGTCCGGGTGCCAGGTGACCATAGCAAAGACTGCAGAAATGCTACAAGATTTGGGGAAGCTGGGTGAGGGGTCCCCTGCCTCCTGCCAGTCAGCGCAGCAGCTGCCCCCAGTGCCCACCACCCATGGCCCAGGCCGAGGGTGCTCCACCCGGGCCCCTCACCCAACCTGCCCAGGGCTCAGCTGCCATCCTCTCCACAGAGTCTGGTGGTCAGGCTGGAGGGCCTTCCCCTCCCTCTGCTAAAGCTCTCTGAGCCCCAGCCTCCTGCCGGCCACCTGTCTCACTTCTGGCCCCGCTCCCCTAACACTGAAACCTTCCGGGACCAGCTGAATAAGGGGTTTGCAGGCTGTGGCTTAACCTTCCACTCTGTCTGGCAAAGAGGATCTGCTTTACTTGCTTAAACAGCAGGGGCCAGCAGCACAGTAGGTCAAAAGCACCAGCTTCGGAGCCATCATCACGGGGCCGTGCAGGAAGAGTACGTACCCAGAGACTGAGGGGTCTTCTCCCAAGGCCCACTCTCCAGAACCAATCTTAAAAGAATGAGGGAGAAAAAAGCACCATGAGAGATAGCAAGTAAAAGCTACTGCTGTGAGGGGCCCAGGCTAGCTCCAGGACAGGGCGACAGCCGACACGGGGAGAGAACGGAGGGGCTGTGGGCAATCCTCTAAAGAGGCCCTTGGCCAGGGCTTCAAAGCTGCAGGAGATGCAGCTCCTTCCACAAACTCGAGGGCAGGCTGACCGGCAGGCCTGGCCAGGTGGGGTGTCTAGACACAGCTCTGAGCCACAGTCTCTGGCTACACAGCGTGTCAACCCCTGCTGTGACCGCAGGAAAGTACCTGCAGCAGAGAAGGGGTACATCTCCTCCCAGCTCAGAGCAGGCTGAGCGCAAGTCCTCCAAACTGCCTGCACTCCATGAGAGCTCAGGGAGCCCTAAACTCCTCCTTCTCACAACAGTAATCCCCACTCCCCGGCCCACGGGGTCTAGAGGGCCTGACCCCCTTTGCTGCTGATGGGAAATCCTCAGTTTTATAGTAGAGGCTCAATCCCAAACTACCCACAGGAAGGGAAGATGGGGCATTCCCCACACTGGTTTTAACTGTAACTTTTTAAACAGGCAGCACCATTTAACCCCATCCAGGAGGTATTTACTAAAGCCCCACTCTGCATGCAGCACTGCTCTGGACACTGGATAGAGCACCAGTAAGCAGCCCACAGTCCCTGCCTCACAAAGCTTAACATTCCTGTGCAGACTGGTTATGCTTTACTCCACGTGGATTTTCTCTGCCCACCAGGGAAGTGCACAGACATCAGACGCCCCCAGGGTGACAGGGTAACGAGCCACAACTAGAGGACAGGGACACAACATCCTGTGCTCTGGCCTCGGGGACTCACTCAGCAGAACGGCCCAGGCCGTGGAGGGCCAGACGAGAGCAGCAGGAGAGCAGGCTTGGACATGGTGCAGGGGCCCTCACCCCAGAGCACAGCAAATGGGCAGGTATTTCTTACGTGGCTAACCCATGCCAGATACCAAGCAGTGGAGCCACAGAGATTTTGCAATATGGCCCCTGCCCTGAAGTGCTCAAGTTAAAGAATAGAAATGAGGGTAAATAAAAGCTGAACAAATCAGTGGAAGGGAGGTGGTCAGGAAAACAGTGAGCCAGATGCTGTGTGGACAATGCAGAGAAAGCACTTCTGCCGCTCACCACCCTGTGGGAGACAGGGAGGACCTCCGAGGTAGAGGTGGGGCTGGGGCTTGAAGCATGGAAGGGCTCGACGGGGGACAAGGGGGTCTGGGTGGTGTTGGGGCCACAGGGATGGAGGAGGGGAGGCCCTGTCCAGGGCTCTGCCCTTCCACAAGGTTATCTGTCTTTAAGTTGCTGGCACTGGGGAGTCAATAAAGGCGACGTGCATGGACAAGGTGTATGCAGAGCTGGGGTGTAAAAATAAAAAATTAGAAGGCAGAGCTGAGGCCTGCAAGGAGACAGGTCAGGAGCTGTGGGCAGTCCAGAGGGAGGTAGCCAGTGCAGGCTGAGGACAGAGACGGAGGTAGGAAAGGGCTGGCAGCTCCTGTACTTTTCTTGTTTAAGAAGAACCTGATGAGATGCGACAACCCGTTAGGAATAGGAGGCGACCGAAGCAGGAGTTGAAGAAGACACGGAGACTGGAAGAACTAAGAGAACGCCTGCACCTTGCTGGGACTTGGGAGCCTGTGGGAGGGGGGCGGTCTTGGGAAGCACGAGGTGCTCCGTCTGCGATGGTGACGGTGGTCCACATCCCTCCCTCCCTGCCTCCCTCCCATGCTGGATCCGCTCAGCCATGAGGACCCTGGAGATGCCCACAGCAGGCGGGACTCCCGTCCCACATGGAGCTTGACTCAGCGCAGAGCAGTGGATGCAGTACTCGCTCATCCCCATGTGATCTTGGAAGCCGTCAGCACAGATAAGAGTCCTCAAGGGAGAACAAGGAGATGGAAACAAAGGGCCTTGGGACACATCTCGGGAATGGCCACGTTCAAGGGATGGATGAAGGTGCGTGCACGGGAGACTGCCTGGACGGCCCAGAAGCAAGCATGCAGTACGGAAGGGGAGGAAGGAGAAGAGTTCCAGGACATCAGCTGTCTAAACATGGACAGACGTCCAGAGCAATGAAAAGAGAGGAAAGGCCACTGCCCTGGGGACAGAGAGTCATTACAGCCACCAAGAAGGCCTCTCAGAGGGGAGGGAGAGGCAGGTGCCTGAGCAGGAAAGGGGAGGAAGAGGCAGGTGTCTGAGCAGCAAAGGGGGATGAAGGGGCAGGTGTCTGAGCAGGAAAGGGGGAGGAGGAGGCAGCTGTCCAAGCAAGAGAGGGGGAGGAGGAGGCGGGTGCCTGAGCAGGAGAGGGGGAGGAAGTGTCCCATGTGAGGAGGCAGAGGTTGATGGAGTGGGCCTCTGTTGAGGAGGCCGATGACAGAAATTGAGGAAGACTTCAAACCCAGGCTCATGCCTATGGACGGGTTCCCACCCTCCCCAGGAGAAAGATGTGGACATGTGTACAGACGTACAGAGGGAAGGCAGCATGGGAGACAGAGTGAAGCTTGAGAGAGAGGAAATAAGCACCACAGACCCCAAAGAAAGCAGACAGATGTCAGTCGCATAAGAACTGGACTGTGACCTGTGGTGGGTTAGCCTGCCGTAGGCTGTGGGCTGTCTGTCCCTGGCTCCATCTCTCTCTCTCTTACACACACACACACACACACACATCATATATACATACACCCTTGCTCCAACATCAGTCTGGACTGACCACGAGGTTGTTCTTGGCCATCTGGAGAGCACCTGTCCGCCATAAAACCAGATTCTCTACAGCACAGTGATCCTCCCAACCTTTTTTGGGTATGAAGATTCCTTTTTAAGTCCAAAAGATTGTGGACTACCCACTCCAGCTTCCATACACACATGATAATGCTTATATTATTAGTATCCATAATTAAGAAAATACATAAAAGCAAATAGCTACCATGAATTCAATAGGAGCCTTAAATAATTTGTATTTTGTTCATCACTGCAGCAACCACATATGTGGGGAAACTGATAGAAGACAGGGGCTGAGACATTGTTTATTAAGCCCACACGCTCCGCCCGCTGGAATAGAAAATCAGAGTAACCAAAGTACGGTGACATCCCAGGTCTGTGACTTGTGAGTAGGGGACCCAATCCTTCACAAGTCAGTCCCCAGAGCTCTGCCTTGGCATGGAGGTCCAGCCGTGGGAGCCCAAGCTGACCTTGGGGGGATAGAAGGAGAGAGGACTACAAGATAGCTCTGACTTAGGGCTGCTTACCGTGTGGGGGGCACCCTCGGGCCCACGAGGACATCCTGGCCTGGAGGCAGGAGGCTGGGAAGGGACCCAGCTGCACAGGAGGAGGTCCCAGGGGGCACCTCGGCCTTTGGGATGGGCGGGATGACAATGCCCCCCAGTGACTTGTGCATCTTCTCATCGTTGCAGTGCAGGTACTGCCGGGAGATCTGCACCTGGGAGCAGAGGGGAGGGTTCGGGCTCACGGATCCCATTCTGCATGCTCCCCTCAAACGGGGTGGTCCTTTTTATCAGGAGACCCCTGGGCAGTAGGCAGTGTTGGGAAGTGTCCTCTGGTTTCTATTCTCAGCCACCCATCCCTGGGACCCCTGGGAAACTCAGTATTTCCTACCATTCCAGGCAAGAAGACTGGCTAGTTGGTCCCCACATCCCTACTCCAACCCCTTTGTTATTATTATTTCTTTTTCTGTTCTTCTCATTTCAGAAGATCTTAGAACATCAAAGCTGAAAGGGATCTTCAGAAATATCTGGTCCAATTGCCCCTTTTTATAGATGTGCAAAGTGCAGCCCAGAGAGGGGAGTGGCTTGCCCAAGGTCACACAGCCAGTGAGGGGCAAGATGGAAACCGGAGCCCAGGTCTCCTGTGTCCTGGCCCAGCATCCTTTCCCCGCTGCCCCACTCCCTGGCCTAGAATGGACATGGTCAGAAGCACAGGGAGTTCTGGAACATTTAGACCAGAGAAAGCGTAGTGACCACCAAGTGTGAGAGAGATGGTCCCACAGCCTCTGCCCAGGAGGGGCAGCAGGGAGCCCCTTGGGGCAGCCACCCAGAGCTCCCGGGCCAGCTGCAAAGGTTTTGGAGGCTGTGGGGCTAAGACGAGATGAGGCCCCCGCCCCCTGCCCTGCCATGCTGCTCCATCCTTGAGAGCAACTGCTGAGACACTTGCAGAAAAGCTCAGGACTCAGAAACAGGGTTGGTAAAGGGTGGGAAGGAGACAAAGGGACAGGGAGGCAACTCAGAGCAGCCAAACCTTCGCACCTCCTGGGCACCAGGCCTCAGCTCCTGGGCAGCCTGACTGCTCCCTGGCGGGTCCAGGTCCTGCTCTTTCATTATGCTGGTCTCGGGGGTGGCAGGGATGCTCTGGATGGGAGGCATGGGCCTGGGCATCCTCAGCAGCCTCTGGGAGAGGCCCCGGGGGATGGTGCTCCTCAGGGGAACTCCTCTGGGGCCTCCCGCAGGATCCAGAGAGGCTGTATGGGGCAGCCGATGGGGAATGTGTTAGTCCCAGGAGCACAGGCGGTGGGGGGTAATTCAGATGCGGGCAACAGGACCTCACATCCTGGGGAGGCTGGGATGGCAGGGATGGGATGGCAGTGGAGGAGGGAGGGTGGGATGGCAGGGGAGGAGGGAGGGTGGGATGGCAGGGGAGAGAGGGTGGGGAGAGGGCAGATTCACCCCCAGCCCCACCCCACCATGAGGCTGCACACGCATTGAGTGCCCATTCCCCTTCCTGTGAAGTTTGGTAGGAAGTGCCAGTCAAAGTCACCTATTCAGAGGCAGGTTGGGCAGAAAGGGAAACAAATCAGTACTAGATTGGGAGTGAGGACAGTAGGTTCTGGTCCTGGCCAGAAGCTGCATGACCTCAGGCAAGTCTCTGAATCCCCATTTACTCTTCTGTAAAATGAAAAGTGATCACATCATGGAATTACCACAAAGACTTGATGACATAACTTACATAAAATGCCAGGAAAGGACCTAGCACATGACAGGTGCCCATAAGTTACTTTCGTTTCCCCGGCCTTTTCAGCTAATGGTGTAGGGGCACAGCTACTGTGACACGGGGGACAATCTACAGACCACTACACTCCCAGTCCCTTTATTAATACCCATGTGTCCAACAGACATCACCAATCCCCGGCCCCATCTGTCCTATCTCAAGGGGCAGCAGCTGCTGGGCACAGCACACATGTGCCTATGGCACAGGCACAGCAATAGGCCAGGAGCTCAAGACTATTTACAAACACTGGTGGTGGTGAAAAAAAACTAACATTTAACTTTTGAAGGTCATTTATTACTGTTACATCAACATGGTGGCATCAAAACAGCCAAGGCAAAGCACTCCCCCGCCCCCCCGCCCACCCCTCTCCGGCCCCCTGCGGGCTCTGCTCTCCCTTGCATTGCTGTAATGCAGTCCCATTCGTGTGCTGATGGGAGAGAGGTGAGGAGGGATCACAGCCCAAGTGGAGACCATGCCAACAGCACGCCTGTCGGGGCCCCACCTGGGCAGCACAGAGGGGCCAGCGCAGCCTCAGCACAGGGTGGCGAGGGCAAGTCCAGCCCTACTCAGGGGACCAGAGATTCCTGTCCCTCCATACTTGCTGAGGAGCATGAGAGCTCAAAGTCACTTCTCATCTGTACTCGGGAAGAACAGCTTCTGTTCTTTTTCTCACCCCCTGGAACCTTGTCAAAACAAATGACTTGTAGAAAAAGACTTCAGACCTCTAAGGCAGTAAGTCACTGGTCTGGCAACTCCAGAAGCTGCCCCCCCTGGAAATTCTAAGCAAGCCTCTCAAGCACACCAGCCCCCACCTGCTGTCTCTACCGTGCCCAGCCACAGGGCAGCTCCTCAGTGGAGCTCCCCTGCACCATCCTGGCACCCCTGTGGCTCCAGGGGGACCACCAGGGGGAGCTTGTGAGTGGAGAGGACGAGCCGGTCCCAGCTCCAGGTCTGACAGCAGCAACCACGTCCCCCTTGAGAGGATGCCCCCGTTTCATCCTGAGGCTTCAAGACTTCTTATTTCTTTCATCACCCAAGAGTTCATCTAGCTAAAAAGGATATTGTTACAGGATTTGCCAAGGGGAAGAGGAGGGAAGGAAATGACAATTTATTAAGTTCTCCCCCTATGCGAGGTGCTGAGAATTCTGTGCATAATTTTTCATCAAATCCTCAGTAATGCAGAAGTACTAGTACCCCCATTACACAGAGGAGGTAACTGAGTCAGCTTAAAGGGGTTACCGGCTTGCCCAAAGCCCCAGAGCCCTTGAATATCAGGCCTAAGATCTGAACCTGGCCTGCTCACCAGGTTTGTCCATGACCCAGAGGAGAGAGAACTAACTGCAAAGCACTGCTGTCCGGTCGTCTGCTCATGTATTCAACGAACATTTCTTGAGAGCCTCTTTTGTAAGACATCCTCTGACTCACATTGAGGACTCTGCCCTGTCCTCTTAGAAGTTACCATCAATGCAAGATTCAGGATTTAAACAAATAATCACACAAGTAGCTACACAAATGCAAACTATGCAAAGAGCTAAGAGGGAAGCTACTGGGCATTACTAGAAAGCCTCTCTGGGACAAATGCAGACTAGGGGGACAAGGGTGCCTCTCTGAGGAAGGTTTCTGAGCCGAGGGAAGGTGAGTGGGGCTCAGCCAGGTGAGGCACAGAGGGAGGTGGGGAGCCGCTGATCCCAAAGCCTGAGGCAGGAGAGAGCACTTGTGCTCCCAAACGGGAAGGTCACTGTGGTTGGCGAGCAGAGACTGGGGAGAGCATGACACCCATGAGTGAGAGCAGAGGGTCCTGGGTGCCTGTGAATGTTTAGAAGATTACTCAGTGCATCCAAAAATCACTGGGTAGTTTATGCACAGTTGGTGGGAGTGGAAGGAAGAATATGATCAGATTTGTAATTTAAAAGGATCCCTCTGGAGCCAAGACTAGAAGGAAGCAAGGGTGGAAATGGGGCAATCAGTTGGGAGGCCACTGCAGAGGCCCAAGCAGTAAAAGAGGTTGAGGCTACAGAGAGGGTGCTTGGCGGGGAACCCCTGACCAGCCCGGAAGAGCACCAGCTACCAGCTAAACCCCTGCTGGTGCTCACCAGCGAGGTGGCCGGAGTCACAGACCTCAGGGTGGGTGGCGAGGCCCAGGGCTCACCTCGCAAAGACACTGCCAAGCCATCCGAGAGCCTCCTTTTCTTGAGCTTGTCCTTGATCTGGGTGGTGTCCCGAGCCACGCTGTTGGCCTCGGACTCCAGCAAGGGGAGGGGTCCCAGAGGGTGGGGCCGCAGAGACAGGTCCCCCGGGATCCTGGGGTGGCCATTCCTGGCCTGCCAGCCCTTCAGGGGAGTGCCCAGCTTGAGGTTGCCAGGGTCTCCATCTCCACTCAACAGCGGGGCTGGCTTCTCCAGCAGGATGCTCGGCGCTGGCTGGAGAGAGGCTAAAGGAGACAGAGGTCAGAGTGGCTTGGCACACAGTGCCCTGGGTGGCACCTGGCCACAGCTAACTCTTGGGCTGCATCCCTGGAACAGTGAATTCCAAGTCACTCCTTGGGTCAACTTGTTCACTCAACAGTATCTAGGTAGTGCCTAACCTAAACAAGACCTGTGACATGAGCAACTCAGGGGAAGAAAAGGGGGATGGATACGTGGCACTAACACAGCATGACAGAGGCCTTAAATACCCAGAGAAGGTGCAGGGCCACCATCAACCCATCTTCAGGGTCCAACCAATGCATCTAGTATCACTGAGCACCTGACAGGCCACATGCAGACTGAAAAATTCAGGTGATTCAGAGCAAATCATGTGCCCGTACAGACACCTGTTTATCCAATTACTCGTGCAGTGAACATCCAGTGAGCATATAGAATGCGCCAAGCACTGTCCAAGCAGTGGAGATACAGAGATGTGTGAGTCAGTCTTTATCACTAAGGGACTTTCAATCTCTTACAGAAATAAGATATGTTCCTACATATCAACAAAATGTGCACGTAGACGAGGAGCATCCGGAAGTCCCTCGTGAAGTGGTGGTCGCAAACCCGGCCTTGAAGGAGGCCAGGAAGGGGAGGGGGAAGAAACGCAAACTGACCAGCTTTCAGAATCTCTGCCGCACGTGCAGCTCTCCTTGGAGTGCCCTGACATAAGCCAAGAGGCCCACGGAAGAGGGCACAGATACCGAGCTGGGGCTCGCACCAGACCCAGGGAAAGCTGAACTCAGACTTCGCCATAGACCTGTAAGGGAACTGGCCCGAAAGAGGGCAAATAGCCACAACAATCTGACTCTCCATCCAAAATACTGCAACAGGGTCTCCGCAGAGCAGATGGTCTGCAGCTAGAAGCTAGAACAGAAAGTGGTGGAGAAGCTGGGTGTCCTGGAAATCACTGCTCCAGCAGCTCTCTCTCTGGGGCCCATTCCCCACCACCTCCCTGGATGCTGAGAGCCATCCAGACCCCCAGGCGAGGGGCAGCAGACCCTTTCTTCCCAGGGCCCATGGGACTTTTCTTAAGACAGCTGGGCGTATGTTGAGATCCTCAGCTCCCTATCCCTGTGGGTCCCCCTCAGTGCACTCACAACCCCCGAGGCACAGAATTGAAAGGACACACGTAAAACCAAAGGGCGTTTCAGCAGGAGCCGCCGTATAGGTAACATCTGCCAGTAGCTTGAGGACAGTCAGGAATTCAAACACACTCATGTCCTCCCTGCAGGATGACGCCAAGCTCTGCTCTGTAGCCACTGGACCTGACTGGGCAGCTGCCAAGTGGAACCCCCCATTCTCTGCCCGAACTCTCCAGAGAGACCACCCGGGGCACTCAAAGGCCATTTGGTGCAACCAGGTCATCAGGCCAGGACCTCCGATCTCACCTTCTCTGTAAGTCTGCAGGCTGGCGTTGCTGCTTCCACCCGGGAGTGCGCAGGGCCCTGCCCTGCTCCGAGGGACGCTCCCACAGTACACAGCCACTGGAGCCAGAACCTTAGCTGGGGACACGAGCACAGGGACATGCCACCCGAGAGTCCATGGATACCAGGACTGGGAACACACTGCCCCTCAGGGTTGCTGCAGCCCCCGTAGCCCCAAGCCCAGGCCCCAGACGGGGGTCTGCCATCCCAAGCCCAGCCAGCCAGGGCCATGATCCGGCCGAAGTCCATGAACCTTTCTTCCCAGCCTTCGGGGCTGGCTGCTCCCCCTCCTCACAGCTGCCTGCTCTCTCCTCCCTCCCGGCTTTGCTCCAAAGCCTCGGCCACACCTCCTGGCCTCCTTCCTGGGCTCCCCTCCCCCTCCCCACCTCCCATCCACTGCATGTGGACCACCCCTCGCTGCCAAGTCTTGAACTGTTACTGCATGCGGGAACCCCTCACCTGTGGCTTTGGCCTGAACACACACACACACCCCACCGTGGCAGACAGAGCACCCCATCACCTACTCAGTGACCCTCTCCTGGGAGTCCTGGGCACCTCCTTGGCACCCCACCCTGATCCTCCATCCTCTCTCCTAAACTTCCCAGCTCTGCACAGGGCACCACTGATTCCCACCACAGACACTTACTAAGGACTCAGCCCCTCCCCGTCCTTGTGACACAGCCAGGGGCAGGGCTGCCTGGGTTCTCAGAAGGACCTCAAGTCTGGTGGCGTAACAAGAATAAATGTGTGGGGCCAAGTGGGGACCTGTGCTGGCAGTCAGGAAAAGTAGGGTGACCCATTCCTTCAAGTAGCCCTGCCTCTCCCCTGGGTCTCACAGCAGCCAGGCACACCTCCATCTCACACTCTCCTCTCCTCGCCTGCCTGGCCCCGCTGCCTGCTGGGACAGGCACAGCATGATTCATCTCGGCCCAGTTGGCACTTAAATGTTTGGGAGCTGAATTGTCCTACACCTTTGGGGCCCAGCGCCTCCCAGACACACCTGAGGACTGCCCACAGGGCCCTAACCCACCTGGAGAAGCTCCACCAAGGTGGGGACCCAGCACACCCACCCCCAGGGTGGCAGGACCTAACCCGAGTCAGAAGTCTAGGTTCCCATCCTGTTTTTGTCACCTGTGTGTCTGGAAGAAATAAGTTAACCTCTGAGACCAGTAGAACAAAGGAGTCAGACAGGACCAGGGGCTCACACGATCACAGCTTCATTCTGTTTCTAGATTTCTAGATTCTTCCTAAGCTTTCAGCACCTCCCACTTCCCTGCAAGAACCTAACGTCAGGCAGGATCTGATGTAGCACTAAATCACACAGTTGTTTCCCCACTAACCTACCAGAGCCCCAGGGTGTTCTTCCCCTAGCATACTGACCTGGTGCCCGAACTGCCCCGGCAGTCTGGGTCCTTGGCATCCCTCCCAGGTGGCCTCCGGGCCCCTACGCCACCTCCAGGGAAAAGCTACTCTCCACCTCATCAGCACCCATTCCCTCGGGGGCAGGACCTGCTGATTCCCTCCCTCTTCAGAGGAAACCAAGGCTCACACAGCAGGGTCCCAGAGGCAGTGCCAGGCCAGGAACCCCATCTCCTCACACTGTTCCCCGCCTCCTGTCAGCTGCAGACATGGAGACACCCAGCCCGTGAGGTCCTGGCCCCACATCCTCTGCTTATCCTCAGAGTCTGACCACAAAGCGGGTCAGCCCCTCAGCCAGCCCACGAGCACAGAGAGGGCAGACAAAGCTCGGGCCAAGTTCCTAGAACACTCCAAGCACCTCTAGAACTCTCCCCGGGCCCCCAGGAAGCCCCCAAACAGCAAGCTGAGCAGGAAAGGCCAACATCAGCCTACAGAGCTGGGCTGAGATAGACAAGCAGAGCCACCTGCCTGGCCACATCTCCCTGGCAGATGAGAGGAAGATCCACCACCCACTCACCCCCTTCCGTGGCCTCCTAGTGCCACTTACCTGGGGGGACAGCATCACGGGTGCCCATGCCCCTGGGAGGAGAAGGTGCCTGGGAGGTTGTCAAGCGGCAGCAGCTACTTCCTGGGCTGTGAGTACAGTCCTCGGGGGTCCAGAGGGCTCTAACCTGTAACATCCAGGGACCTATGGTGCAGGGGGCCAGAGAGAAGCCAGTACAAAGAGCAAACACTTTCTAAACTGTCTCACAGGCAGCCCATCAGGAGCCAAAGCGTTCTTACAGTGAAAAAATCTGCCACGGGACCAAAGGACACCTTTTGTCTGACAGGTAGACTCTCTTGGTTGCATCAAAACTCCTAAGTGCCCAGGCTGCCTGACTGAGGGCAGAGTTCATTGTGAGAAGTGTCAGTAAAACCGATACACTTGGCTTCACTATGACATGAACACCTTAGGGTCTCGGGACAATGGAATTTGTCAAGGGGACATCTGACATTTTGTTTCTGCACCAGTTTCTATTTTCTTCAAACATCCGTTACTCTGCTAGCTGCCCTGGAAGCTCATGGTGAAGGCTGCACTTGGTGGCCCTGCCCATCACTCAGGCACCGGCAGGGTCCCCCCAGAAACCAGCTCTCGCTTCCTCTCAGGATGGGCCAGTCTCTATCTGCACAAGGTTCTTGGCCCTCATTCTCACCTCACTGACCAAGCCAAACCTCAGGCCCCCTCAGAGGGTCACTTCATTGTCCTGGGGCTGACTGTTGGACCACTCCCCACCCCTTCCCGGCCTCCCCTAAACCCCTGGGTCAGGCACTAGCTCTTGCTCTGGACCTAACTTCATTCTCTTTCCATATAACAGGGGTCTCACCTCAGGCTCTGCAACTTCACACAGTTTTATAAACTCTTTGCTGAGATAATGGTGACCCATTTCACCCTGACAGATAGGAAGCTGATCATTGATAAAATTAGAGGTAAAGGCCGTATCTCCCAATTTCTACTTGAGAGTAGCTCCCTCGAGATACCATCTGGGGACAGGGCAGGATGCAGTGCCGACTTCCTCTCTATCAGGAACTAGAAAACCTGCCTTCCACCTGGAAGCCAGCTGCCACCATCCCCACCTGGGCCCCAGAAGGCAGAGCAGCTCCTAGCAACACTTCTGGCCCAAACAGAGGTTCCAGCCCAACCCCTGCCTCGTCTCACTGCTCACCACCTCAAGGCACTCCGGGTCTCTGTCGGAGGAAAATTTCCCTCACAACCAGGGTAGAAGGCAACTCCCAGTCTGATTACTCCTGGGATAAGAATCAGACCACATGGTGGTGACAAGAAGCCAGGAATGTCCCTGAGACACAGCACTTTTCCCAAGCCAGGTGCTGGAAGATGCTACTCGCCAGGTCCCTACCTCCACCCCTCACCCTAGTAAGCTGGGAAAGAGACTCAAGACGTTGGCAAGGAGGCTGCTTCCGGAAAAGGTCAGCAGGAATGTCCCAGGCATGGTCAGACCTTCCAGGGCTAAATCAGGCAAACAGACTGGAGTCGTTGGGGACAGTGAGAGCGGCAGGCCCCGCAGACTCATGCTACCCATCTCTAACCTGAGCATAGGCTTGTATGAAAATTAAGAGTAGAAAAGCAGTATTTAGCCATAGCCCTTATTCTCAGTTACAGATCAGAATCAGTGGGAACTAATTAAAATGACGGATTCCATGGCCCCACCTCTGGCCCCTCCTGACAGAGTCTTCTAGGGAGCAAGCCATGGGGATCAGTCTGGTTTATTTTTCTTAACTTCTGAATGATTTTGATGCTCAAACAGGAGTGAGAACCACCAGGCTGTAGTTGGGATTCACTTTACAATAAGATCACAGCCCTGTTCCTTACCATAGACTGTCGAAGTGATTACCATTGCCTCAGTTTCCCCAAACTGATCACGCTCTAGGAGGCTCAAGAGAAGATTTGGAGCTGCCTGAAAGCACAGACAGCCTAACCAGGGGCCACCTTTACTGCCAAGGACCTTCTGAACAAGACTGCCCTCGGCCTGCTCACCACAACCTCCTCAGCAGGCAGAACGGCAAAAGGCCAAGATATCCCCCGTGCTCCAGGCACTGAGCAGCACAGAAGGGAAACCTAAGTGCACACCAAGCTCGCCAAGCCAGCCAGCAGGCAGAGCCCCTTTTAGGCCTGCCCCTACCTGTGTCTACGCCTTTGACCCCCTCAGGCGCCCAGGGCAGGATCTCCTAGGCTCTGCCCAATGGGAGGTGGCCACAGCTGCATACAATAAACCATGCCTTAATATCTGATGTAAGAGCAATGAGTGGCACCTCCACCAAGGAAAATCACATAGGCCCAGGACGTGGTGGGAATTTAAAGAGCCGTGTCCAACCCAAAAAAACCAGAGTCAGAAATTCCAGCCCAAATGTGGACAAAGTTTTGCAGTTTAGCATGGACAGTACTTAGCACCTGACCCCCGAGGTCCAATTCCCCGATCCCCTGTTTGTACCTGGCCCTACTCTGAGCACCAAGGTGTGGGTGTCCCCTGTTAGAACAGCCAGCCCCTGGCCTAAAGGGCCAGCAGCCAGAGGGTCCTGGGGACCCAGATTCCATCCTCACCCCTGATGCTCTGGCTCCTGCACCCTCAGCCTCAGTTTCCCAGCTCAGGGAATGCAGTGGCCTATGACTGACCGTTGTCCACTCCGTCCACTAAAGCTATGGCCACACAGGTTCCATGGTGATCAACACCACAGGAATGAAGAAAGGTGATAAGAAGGGACTCAGGTTTCAAGTGGTAAACAAACAAAAGCTAGGACTGGCCCAGGAAAGAGTGTTGGCTCCAAGGGCAAAATCCCAAACACCCCTGCACTTCACACAGCCGACAGGGAGCCAGGGCCCTGCTCTGCGTCCACCTTGCTCCAAACTTCTCTGAGCCCAGTTCCTTTAACTGCCAAAGAGATATTAACCATCTACCTTCAATAGTGTGTCATCCATCACTCAGTACTGAACCGGACCCCTAGCAAGTTCACACCCGGTGGCACCGGTTGATCAACACCTGGTGGCATTAGTATCCTTGCAATTAACCAAGTTCACAGCCACTGCAGGTGGAGGGTAGGGTGGGAGGCTGTGGAAATAATCCTGGAAGAGAAGAATAAGAGTCTGGCTTGGGGCAGTGGTGGTTCGAATGGGAAGTAGGGGCAGATCAGAGAAATAATTTAGGCAGCAAGTCAACAAGACTTGGAGGCTGACTAGATACAGGGAGTCTAAGCTGAGTGCAAGGTGTGGACGTTGGGGCTGGAGGGCAGGGTGCCACTGGCCGCTGAGATGGTGACACAGGAGGAGGTGCGTCTGGGAGAGAAACTGAGTCCTGGTGTGGCCACATGGGTCTGTGGCTTCTCCAGAACATCGAGGTGAAGGTATTCAGAAAGCAGCTGGTGTGAGGCTTAAGAGTGGGTTGTCTGGGCTAGAGCTACAGGCCTGGAAAAACCCAGGAAATGACAGTGATTGAAGCCATGGAGCAGATGGCATCAGTGAGAAGACCTGCCCTGAGAGAGAAAGCCCAGAGCCAGGCAGTCCAGGAGGCTGAGAGTGGTGCCAGGAAAGCCCAGAGAGTGGACAGTGAGCAGAAGAGTCAGCTCAGCAAAGAGGTCAGATGGATAAGCGCTGGGAAAGGCCCGTTGCGTTGTGTCCATTAAGGAATCAGCCAGAAGGTTGGGGAAAGCAGTTTCCAAGCGCATGGGGACCTGGAGGAGCACAAGTTGCTGTTGAGGAGCGCAAGGAGGGTCCGGAAGTGGAGACAGTGAGGACTTTGGAAATTCTGGAGAGGAAGGGAGGCGAGAGATCGGGTGGGAGCTGGGCAGGAGTGAGGGCGGATGATGTTTGTGTTTGTGGTTCTCTGTGTGGTTTGAGCACAGGAATTACTAGAGCATTTTCATAGGAGGAGAAGGGCCTGGCTGAAGACAGGGAGGGAAGCAGGGGAACTGAGGGAGCAGGACCTGGGAGCTGGCGGGAAGGGACAGTTGGGGGGCTCTCCCAGGCTGCAGGAGGGCACCAGGCCTCAGGCACGGAGGGAGGGGACGCAGGGGAGTGGTTGGAAGGCGGGAAAGGCCACGTTGGAGGGAGTGTCCATGACACGGGAGGTAGCACTGAGCATGGGGGCAGGACTCAGGAGATGAGCGAAGTTCTGGAACATGGTGTGTGCTGACCCCAGAAAAACACAGTTCTCTTCCTTTTCCCACCCCGACCCCCACCAAGCCATAAGCCTCCATTGTCAATCTGGGTCCGGGCTGACATCCACAGGGACTCTCACTTTCTGAAGACTCGGCCACTCCTGGAGCTGGCAGCCCCGAGAGCCACCTTTCCCAACACGGGGAGACTGACACCCACACCCACCAGCCCCTCTGTGGGAGGCATCCCGGGGCCCCAGCTCGGGCTCCTGGCTCAGCCGTGTCTGCACATGAGCCAGCAGGAACGCAGTGCATGGAGGAGACAGCCCCACCACCACGCCTGCTGCTGTCCCGGCCCCTGAGCCCACTCTGGAGCCACAGCCCATGTTGCAGATGCCATCTGCTCTGCTGTGATGTGATCGGTGGGGTCAGTCCTCCAGGAACCCCACTATCCCCCAACAGGAGGAGGCACAGGGCAGCTACAGGCCCATGGAAACTTAAAGAAACAAAGTGCTAAGACGGTGCCCAGCACATAGTAATAACCCAATAACTAGCCTGAGGGAATGAAGAACCCACTGAAGCACAGCCTCCCAGGAAGTCTTGTTGAGAAGAAACGAAGTGAAGGAAACTAACATTTCCTACTCCTCGCTGCGTGCCAGGCCCCAGGCTAGGGGCTGCCATGTGAGGTGCCACTTTGCTGTGACATAGAGCAACAAAGCAGACATTATTGTCCTCACTTTATAGATATAATGAGTGAGACTCAGAAAGGTTAGGTAACTAGATCAACGCCACAGAGTTACTAAGTGGAAGCATTAGGCTGATGCTCTCTGCTCTTGGGGGAAGTAGAACATTTCAGAGTGTGTGCTTAGGCAGTAGGCTGGATTAAATTCCACAGCCTGCTAGCTGTGTGACTTCATGCAGCTAAACGTCTCTGAGCCTCTGTTTAACTCCAAAATGGAAATAATAATATCTATCTCACAAGGTTACTGAGAGTATTCAGTATGATATGAAAAGCAGTACTGTGTCTGGCCCCTGGCAAGTACTCATTAAACAGTGATTATTAATGTTATTGTTTACTATTTTACTGTGTGTGTTCAGATGTTCAAGAAGAAGGAAAATGTCCTTCCTGGAAGTTCTTGGGGCAAGAAGATACAAAGGCCTGGCTGAGGCTGGGTGCAGAATGGAGGTGCCCCCTGGTGGGGCAGGACGTCCTCCCATCGGGTGGTTTTCTGCAGTGAGGGGGAGGCGGGAGGCAGGAGGCAGGAGGCAGTCCGGGGCAGGACGTGCAGAGGAGCGGCCTGAGTACCCCCTGCCAGGAAATGCTCCGACAGAGCCCTTCTTCCGTTCAGGAGGCAATTAGCTCCTGCATCTTAACTCCTGGGACAGGGTGGTCTCAGGGGCAAGAGCCCAAAGCAGAGCTGTGTGACCGTCTTTGTGCCCAGAGCAGCTGAGGAATGTGGCCTTGCACTGTAAGAGCTCAGCATGAGCGTTTGGTGCGGGGCAGCCAGGGAGGGAGGGTGTCGGGGGACGGAGGGAGCAAGAGGAGAGCTGCACAGAGGCCAGGGCTGTGACACTGGAAACAGCCGCCTGCCCCTCCCCAGGAATTCTGATATGAGAGTCATTGGTTAGAAGACATGGGAAAGCCTATGGGTGAGGAAAAGCTTTATTTAAGCTGTGCTTGAAAAACAATGATGGTAGGTGACAAGCGGGGCTGCCCTGTTTGTCTGTCGAGCTTGGGCACTGCACAAGGGCATCATTAATTAAGGGGACACCATTCGCACTTCAGATACTACAGATTAGTAAATGACACAGCCCTTCTCTAATCAATAGAAGTGAAGTGCCTGGAGAAAAAGGCGTCTTTTTCTAACTCACACAAAGGTACTGTATGAGCAGGTGGTGGCCCTAGTGACAAAGGTTACGTGATGTATCCATAGATTTACAAAATTCAAAATCTTCTGAGTCTTCCGCCACTTTTGCATATCATGTTGATGCGAATGTAAGTAAGCAATCAGAACAGATGCTAATAATTTAATGAAGTTTCACATTGTGGGGACAGGAAGTGCCTTAATCTGCTCTGCTCTCACTAAATTTCAAGCTGCAAGGGACCTCAGAGATCAGCTAATGTCTTAGCTGGTAAGTGAGGAGATAATCCGGGGCCTGGAGAGGCTGCATGACTCACCCAGGCCATCAAAAGAAGCTTTTGCCATGCCAGGCCCCCCACCACTACAGGCATCACACTGGCCACTAGCTGGCAAGGCCCTCGGCAGAGCTGGAGGGAAGCTTCATTCGGCAACTTCCCAGTAAGGCCTCCCCCCAACGGTCCCCTCCTCGTGGCAGTGTATGCTCAGAGCCATGACAGTGCGTTCCTGAGGACTGAGTTTCTTGGTGGGGCTGGCTGCCATTTGTCAAATCCTGCCTGAAATAACACAGCTGCCAGCCATAGTTTGGAAGGCTTCTACCCACCCTGAGATTTCCGCCATTAAGGCAGGATTACAGAGCTTCACCGTGGTCTATCCTGGAGCCTTGAACAAAAACTACCTGGTCGATTGCCCAGGAATGCTTTCTACATGGCTTAGCTGTTCAGGGACCCCTGCCCAGCAGCTGCAGCTCCTGTCTTCAAACTGCCATGTGCACACTCATTCACAGGTATGAAAGGGCAAGAGGACTAGGAAGAAATAAAACATCCTTTCCAATCAGTCTCAGCAAAGGCATCTAAGTGTCTGTCACACTCCAGGAACGGGGTCTCGGCAAAGATGCCCCTGAAGGAAGCTCCGCAGACCTCAGACACCAGCTCGGTCCTGTTCCCAGGGGCCCCAGGAGAAAGCTGACTCCCCATGTCCAAAACCTAGACTCTTTCATGTGCATCTCCAGGGCATGTGCCAGGTTCTTCCTGGGAAAGTAAAATGGCTTCTGTGGAGGGCCATTTCTTTTTTTCTGTCCTCATCTTATTGAAGGGAAATCCAAGGCCCAGGAAGGGATGTGAGTTGGGCCAAGAACCAGAGGTTCTGAGGCAGAGACAAAGTGGAGGTCTCAGACCTCCAGACAACTGCTCAGGAGCCACGTCTGCTGCTCAAAGATCAATGACAGAGAAATAACTTGGATAACTGGTCCCCTACAAAGGTGAATGGTGGGCAGTGGAGGGAACAGAGGGGTGGGGAAGGCAGAGAGAAAAATGGAGGTCAGGAAACTGAGTACAAAGAGAGGGCTGAGAGGGAGGAGACGGTGGGGGGGACACCCAAAAAGAAGGAAAGAAGCAAGGAAGAAAGGTCAGAACAGGTACTTCAACATCGTGAGAACCAGAGATAGGCAAATTAAAGTCACAATGAGATGCTATCACCAGTCTGCAAAGATTGTCAAAAAAAAAGATTATAGCCGATACCAAGTATTGATGAGATACAGCACCAGGGACTCTGTGAGGGGCAAATGGGCTTGACCTCTTGGGAAAGCAGTCTTGTTTTATCTAATAAAGTCAAAGATGTGCAATTCCGCTCCTAGGTACCTACCCTAGAGAAAACCTTATACGTGTGAACCAAGAAAGAAGTACAAGAATGTTCATAGCAGCTCTACTGATAACAGCCAAAATTTGGAAATGACCCCAGTGCTCAACAGGAAATGAAGAAATAAATGCTGCTGTATTTGTGCCATGGAATATTCCACAGCAATGGGAATGAACAAACTCCTGCTCTACTCAGTCCCCTGGATGACTCCACAGCAGAATGCTTAGTGAAAGAAACCAGACACAAAAGGCTCCATAGAGTGTGATTCTATTTATATAAAGGAAGACAAAATTAAACTGAGTGTTTAGAAATGCATACATGGATGGTAACACTTTCTTGAAAAGCAAGGAAAAAATAAGGAGTATGATTAACCCTGGGGGGCAGGGAGGAGGCTGTGATGAGGAAGGGCCCGAGGAGTGGGAGCCTTGGGTCTAGTGCCAGGTGCCTTTTTCTTGATCTGGGTAGTGGTGGCTACACAGACATTTGCTTTATAACTCATCTTTATAAACTATTTGTGAGTTTTACACATTCTTTTGTCTGCAAACAGTAAGCATAAAACAAATAATAAATTTCCAGGTATCCATGCTGGCAAGCAGAGTCTGGTACGTCTGAGGTGTCCCTGGGGCAATGGGAGACCTTCAGAGGCAGGCTCTGCAGAGCTCAACCTGACTCTCTGGTGACCTGCTTGCACTTTCTTCAAATCTGCAAGGCCAAGGCTCCACAGGCTGAAACAGAGCCAGCCAGCCTGGGCTTGGGAAGGTTGCAGGGCCCTGTCCCTCCGGGGCGTGTGGAACATGCAGGGCTGGCCTGGCTCAGGGCCAGCCTGCTGACGCGCCGCTGCACACCCCACCCAGGGCTGGGCACACCAGCTCCCCAGTTCAGTGAGGCGACACAAAGCCCGGCCCACCCACCCCTCCCAGCACTCTGGACGAAACACCAGCCCTTCGAGGTCCCCATCCCACAAAGGCTTTCTTCCTGGAGACAGGACTCACAAAACCCTTGTTTTAGAAGCCTGAAATCTGCTCTGGAAAAGAACAGGATCATCTCCATAATCATAGCAATGGCATCAGCAAAGTGACTTCTATTTAGCACAGAGCCAAACATGCTGGTGGCTGTCCTCACTGTCTCCACTCCTCACAAGAAGCCCCAAGGGAGGCATTATTTAACCCCACTTTACAGGTGAGAAAACCGAGATTCAGGATAAACAGAGCCTAAGTCCACACAGCCAGGAAGAGAAGCCAGATCCCCAACCGCAGGAGCCCCTCCAAGGCCTGCACTTCCCCGGGCGCCCCAGTGCCCGGAGCACAGACTTCCCAGGCTTGCCCATCTCCCTGCGCCTTGGCTGGGTGCACGCCCCTGCGGCAGAGCTCACCCAGACAGAAAGCTCTGACAGAGGCCGTGCCCTGGCCGGGGAGGGGAGAGCCCAGGGCAGCTGCTCCTTCCTTGGCTCACAGTGCTGAAAGCAGCAGGCCAACCTCTCCCACAGCCGACGCAGGGAGGCCCAGAAAGAGGCACGGCCTCCCCAATGTCGCACAACCTCCATTTCACAGTGCCCTTTGTCCTTGCTCCAGGTCAGGTCCTTGATGCCCCTCCAAGGACTTCAGACATCCTGACCAACCCCTGCATGCCTCTCCCCCAACAAATGGTTTGGTGGGCACCTCTTACCTCTCCGTCCAGTAGTCAACCCCGGTCACCGAAGGAATCCAGGTTCCCTGGTCTCCCCACAGACAATGCTGCCCATGAGCCCAGGAAGGCAAGGTCGTGGTGGACCCCACTCCTGGCCAGCCACAGGCTGCAGGCCTCCTGTCTGGGCAGGTGCTGGAGCAGCCGCTGGCCCTGCTGCTGGCACGCTGCTGGTCTCTGCCAGGCTCTCCTTGAATAAACAAGGCTGCATAGCAACCGCTCCACCGAAGGAGCCCACAGCTCCCGGCATGGGGGAGAGGGAGCCAGGAGACATTTCCCCCTGGCCTCATTTCCTCTGGGGCTCACCGGGGCACTAGGCACTCCCAAGTGTTCCACCTGTCCTGCAGGGCTGCCAGAGAGACAACGAGCTGGTCTCCACTGCGGGGTGACTGCAGCAAGGGGGTGTGTGGCAGGCTTGGAGCAAAGATGCACTAGCAGTTAGTTAACCCCTGGTTTTGCCACAGTTGGCCTCTGGACCAATTCCAGTTCAGCTCTCAAGCTGCTTCTAGAGGCAGAAGAGCAGGTAGTGTGAGCATCCCGGCCTTGAAAGTTCAGAGGCAGCAGGCAGAGCTGGGTTTGACTTCTGATCCTGCCTCTTCAAGCTGTGTGACCTCTGGCCAGTGCTTAACCTTTCTCAGCCTCAGTTTCCTCAATAAAATGCGGATAAGAGCAGTACTGACTAAGGATTAAATAGGTGCATGTAAACCCATAGTAGGTCCTCCATCACTGTTAGCACCCTTCCTCAGAAATACTTGGGTAGCAGGAAGCAGGTGGCCTCCTCCCCAACCAGATTCCATTGTCCCACCTTTTAGAAAATGTGAACCCAGCAGCCTATGTGTGCTTCTTCACTGATCCCAGGCCCTTGGACAGAAAGCCCAGGCTGCTGTCTCCCCTACTTGAATGACAACTGCCCCCACTGCTCACCCTACCCACTTCTATTCTCACTGTCACTGACTTCATGCAGCCTTGCAAAGAGCCACTTGCCCAAAGACACTAAGAATTTTTCCAGGCAGCACCCCCCACGTTCTTCACAGCAGGATGGGCAGGCGTATGAAGCACAGAGCAGGGAGAGCTGGCTGGAGGCTCTTCACAAGTTCCGGAGGCCTGGCTGCCTGAATCACACGTGCAGAGGGCTTCCTGATTAAACCGCTCCCGGCCTTCCCAGCACTGTCCTGGGGTTCTCTCCTTTTCTCTGAGACACCACTGAGGGCAGGCCCATGGGGGCCCTCCTGAGGCCCCGGAAGGAGCAGCTTTCATTAACCACGCTCCAGGAGGGGCCAGGGAGGGCCAGCCGATGGGCTGAGAAGATCCCACATGGCAGGCACAGGCCCCAGGCCAGAGCCCCACAGGCCCCCTGAGCCCCACGGGAGGCTGCTCCCCTCCATGGCCCCTCAGGAGGCCAGCTGGCAAGTTGAACTGGACTCCTGAGCTCCCACCAGCAGAGCCAGAAAGGAGGCACCCCTGAAACCAGGACAGGAGGCAATGAGGCACAGGAAGAGGCTTCCTTGTGCTTTGCACTGGATCCCCCCATGAGGTAGGTGTGAAGACCCCCAAATTTACAGATGGGGAACCATGGCCCAACAAGGCCAGCCCTTGCTCAAGTTCCACAGCTTGTAAGTGAGAGCAGGTCATCAGTGGAACACCAGAACAGGGTGGGGACAGGACAAGGCTGCCTCCGTGTCCCTTAGCCGTGCCTTAGCTGTCACATCTGTGCACCTCCCCCGCTCCCATCCTCAAATCACAGCCCAAGAGTCAGAGCTTCTAAAATATAGATCTGATGGTCACTCCCCAGCTGGACAGCCCTCGTGGCTCCCTGTGTCCGGGGGCAGAGGCCACACCCGGCACCACGGCTGACAAGCCCCTCCAGCCTGGCCCCTGCCCGGGCCTGTTAGCTGCGTCTCTTCCTGCTCCCTGCTCTTCACCCTGACCCGGCTGGGCTGCAGCCGAGAGCACTTCCTGAGGGCTGCCTGTGCCTCGCTCTGTGCCAGACGCTGGACACACAGGAGCGACCAGGCTGCCCCAGGAGCTGAGAGATGGAGAGCGCCCCCCAACAGGCCTGCCATGCGTTCCTGCATGGCCTGTCATCTGGGAGGCGCCCTGGGCAGAGCCCTTGAGAAGCAGAGCTCTGAAGCCAGACTGGACCTGACCCACTGCGCGACCTCGGGCAAGGGTCAAGCTCTCAGAGCCCTGCTTCCCTCATGCCGAGCAGGGAGGACGGAGCTCTCCCAGACCCCTCGGGCATGTGAGTGACCCTGGGAAAGCACTCAGAGCCCCACCTGGCACTCAGCCTCTCGCAGGCTCACCATCACTGTGACGATGTGCTGATAGAGAGCCTGGGGACCCTGAGTGTGGTGTCAACCTGAAGCCTGAAGGGTGAGGAGCCGGCCAAGCAACAGCAGGGGTGGAAGCTCCTGAAGCTGCTGAGCAGCAAGCCTGGGGCCCCTGTGAGCCTAGGGCTGCTACCTGATGTGAGAGTGGGGTCGGGGAGGCTGCCTTCTGGAAGCTTCCTGGTAAGCTCACCTGAGGAGGTCACAGCAGAAAGGACTTGAATTTCTTGGCCCCTGTAATTTGTTGTCATTTCTTTTAGTAATCTTAAATAAATACTCCCATAGCTAATTGCATCTTCTTTCTTAAGGAAGCCCGCACACTGTTTAAGCTCCAAATCCCACAGAGCCTGGACTGACCCCTGATGGAAGGGTGTCCAAGGCACAGGCAGAGTGATTGCAGGGGTGGGAGCCTGCAGGACAGGAGTGGAGCAAGGAGAGGCCGCTGAGCCAGCCCACAGCGTGTGCTCACAGACCCCAGCCATGGGGCTCTCAGGCCTCTGGGGGTCTGTTTAACAGCTGCACCTGAACAGCGCACAGACATATGAGCTCTGTGCACACACACACATTCACACACATGCTTGTCTGCCTGGTGAATCCTTACCCACCTGTCAAGACAGCTTGCTATGTGTTGAATTGTGTCACCCAAAAATTCCTATGTTGAAGTCCTAGCCCCCAATAACTCAGAACAGGACCTTGTTTGGAAATAGGGTTGCCTCAGATGTAATTAGCTAAGTTACAGGGGGTCCTACTGGAGGATGGCAGGCCCCTAATCCAATATGTCTGGTGTCCGTGTGTAAAGGGGATGTGTAGATACATACACACAGCGATGAACCATGCGTAGGCTGGAGCTATGCTGCTAATATCTCTGCATGCAGGTGTATACCTGCACACACATGCTCATACCCACATACACCTGTATCCACCTGTGCCCACCTGCACACATCTGGGAGTCCTTGTAAAAAAGAGACGTGTGAACACACACACACACACACACACACACACAGGACAGAACCATGTGTAGGCTGGAGCTATGCTGCTAATACCTCTGCACACACCTGCACATATATGCCCATACCTGCACTCAACTGCATACACCCTTCTCAGGAAACCTTCCTCCAGTCACCCACTTTGAGTATGCAGCTGTCTCTGCCTGTCCCAGTGTTCTCTGCCATAGCTCTGACTCTCTAGTGAGCTCGATGACTCTGTGTCGGCATCCTCCACCATACTTTGAGTTCCCTGAAGACAAGGTCCATGAGTGATTATTTCTGTACAATCAACATGAGGTACAAGGTCCAGCCCACCCAGATTTGTTGAATAGATACTTAAAATGAATGGATTAAGCTGATTAACTGACCATGCAGAATCACAAGCCAGGAGAAGGACCCTTGAAAACACCAATAGGCAGTCCCCACCACAGCCACAGAGGACAGCCCTTGTCTGACCAGAAAGCAGCTCAACACGATCTCAAAAACCTATATTCTGTAACTTTTCCAACTGATGAATTTGGTCAGTGGAAGACTATTGCATTTTGACCCCATTCCTTCAATAAAAATGTCTGCTTCTCTTTCCAGCAATACAAAGGACTAGACACCCTGAGCACACCTTCCATTGCAAAATATCTGGACATCCTGGTTATTAAAGTATACAAATAGCCTTCTAAATAGATAGCTGGGCTCTTCGTAGGGACCTCATTGAAGGATTTAGCTGCCCCCATTTTTTCTCACTCCTGGCCTTTGATCATGCTGTTCCCTCCACCTGGAAAGCCTTTCTGGTACCACTTCCTGCCCCTTTACATATATATATATATATACACATTGCCCCTGGCCAAGTCCCACTCTCCTTTTGGGAGCCCTGCCTGACTCCCCAGAGCCACCTCTGCTTTTCTAGCCCCTGCACATCCCCGTCACAGCTCCACTCAGCACACTGAGCTGCAGTGTCCACCCCAGCCTGACCCCAGACAGGTGCACACATGCTGAGCTGTGAGCTCCTCGAGGGCAGGGTCCATGTCTCCAGATCTCTGAAAACTACACCAGCCAGGTGCACAGTAGACATGCAGTACAAGTGGTGGGAATGAGTGACACAAACCCTGACTGTGGAGGAGAAGGGGCACAGAGCTCCCTTTCCCTGCAATGTTCCCTGCTTTTCCCAGGAGCACACATTATCTCTAGGCTACAGACCAGGGTCTGGGCTCCGTACATTGTATAGTGGATTGTGTCAGGGTGGGGAGGTTCTGACCCCTTGACGAGCATTGCCCATTAAAAACCAACACCATCCTAGCCAAAGAGAGGTTAGGTCATATGGAGCATGTGGGGCACAGCTCTCCTGCTGGGGACCCTAGGAAGTCAAATTCCCAGGCTGGACTTTCCCTCATCGCTGTTTCAGATTCCCACCTCTCAGGATAAAGCGAGTCACGACTAATAATGATTAGCATGTGATGGTGCCAAGGGCTCCAGATAAGGAGACAAGGAAATTGGTTCCATTCTGACTCTGTCGTCAACTTTACTGTATGGCTTCCAATGAGTCCCCATCTTCCCTGGGCTGCATTTGTGAAGCGAGGGGATCAGACGCTAGATGACCTCTAGGACACTTCACTCTCTGATGCTCAGTATTCAGGGTCCTGCCCAGGCTGAGAAGGGCTGGAACCCTCCTTCCTTCCACATGCCAGATGCCCCCACACAGAGAAATAGAACAATGGCTGGCACTGTTTCTGGACTGACACTTGGACTGACTCGTTCTTCCAAAATCTGACTCATACTCCCTCTCACGCCCCTCAGAGCCCAGCCTGGAGAGCCTGGGAGGTACTGACGAGGCTGCGGGCTGGGGGTGGCCGGACATGCCAATGGCAGAGAACAGGCCCCCCCCTTCGGCATCCCCCTGTGGGCCGGCCTGTTCCCTGGGAAACTCCCAAGTCACAGGGGCAGAGAGAGGACCGAGCCAAACCCTTCATCTTACAGATGAGGAGAACTGAGGCCCCGAGTGTCACAAAGGAGATCAGGGGTAGTGAGCAGACAGGAAGTGAGGCCTTCAAATCTGCTCCTCTGGCCCCAGCTGCACCCCAAGGACTTCTCCCACGAGGAACACCCCCTCCCCACAGGGGTGTGCCCCGCTTCCTCTCACCCACAAGAGAGGGTTTGAGAGCAGCAGGGTAAGAGGAAGGGTACCTTTCCTTCAGTGATGGATGGATGGATGGATGGATGGATGGATGGATGGATGGATGGACAGATGGATGGATGGATGGATGGATGGATGGATGGATGGATGGATGGATGGATGGGAAGGAGGAGGGGAGAGAGGAGGAGAGGGAGAAAGGAAAACTAGTATGTGAATGAGTAAACGAATGCATGAAATTAAAGAATGAATGTAAAGAAAGAGAGGAAGGGCAGAGGGAGAGAAGGAATCAACATATGAGTGAATAATGCTGGGAGCTAATAGGGAAAAAGGATTGAATACATTTTGGTAAGAACACACAAAGAAATAAGAAAATTCTTAAAATGCTCCATGTTTCCAGTTTGTGAAAATTCATAAAGCATATGATCACATATTTAAGATATATATATATACATTTCTGTGTGCATGGTTTTCTTTTTTAAGGCTGCACCAGCAGGGTCCAGAAGGGAAGGGAACTTCCACTTCCACCTATGGGCAATGAGGCACGTGGCAGCAGGAGGCAGGGCCCTGCTTGGCTGGACAGCGCTGGCGGGGCCCAGTGGGACAGCGGACATCCATCCCACCCAGATCCGTGGCTACACCTAAACAGGGCGACTGCAAAAAAGAAGATTAACTAGGATCTAGAGTCTTGCAACATAACACCCAACCGTCTAGGATACAACTGAAAACTACTCTCATGCCAAGAACAAGGGGAAATCAGAACTTAAATGAGAAAAGACAACCAATGACATAACACCAAAACTGGGATTATCTAACAAGGATTTGAAAGCAGCCTTCATAAAATGCTTTGAAGAGCAGTTAATGGACATGCTTGAAACATAAAAGAAAATAGAAAGTCTCAGCAAAAAAATAAAAGATACAAAGAAGAATCAACTGGAAACTTTAGAACTGAAAAAAACAACTCAATGTGAAAATGACATGACATGGGAATGAATCAGCCAACCTGAAGACAGAACAGAAATAACCCAATAGAATAACAGAGAGAAAACAGGTGAAGTGAGTGGAGCCTGAGGGACGTGAGGGACTATAACCAAAGATCTAACATTTGTACTATTGGAGAGGAGAGCAGAAAAAGAAAAAAGTGGGGGGGTTGAGAATATTGAAAGAAATAAAGGCTGAAAACTCCCCAACTTTAGTGAAAGTCATCACCTACAGATTGAAGAAACTGAGAAAATCCCAGACAGAATAAACCTAAAGAAATTCACTTCAAGACATATTGTAATCAAAGTTCAGAAAACTAAAAGCAAAGGAAAAAAGTCTTGAAAGAGAGAAACCAAGAGATTGTGTCACCTAAAAGAATGGCAAAGGGGAGATCTTCAAACAGAAAGGAGATGATAAAAGAGGAAACTTGAGGCATCAGGACTGAAGCAAGAACAAGGGAGTAATAAAAACACGGGCGAGTGAACCAGACATTCCTCCTCGCTGGAGCAGGGCAGGCGCGGGGTGGAACAGCGTCCCAGCGGCCTGCAAGTCCCCAGCACAGCTCACGCAATTAGCCACCATCAAGGGACAAAGTGAAGGAGCATATGTGAAATATTTCGAGCCTCTGCTGAATGCCAGTTAGTGTGCTTGTAAAGGTCCTTTACTGTTTAAGACATTTTGCGGAGGGTTTTCTGTTACTTGAAGCTGTCAGCTTCCTAACTGACAAGACAACTTGTTTACCAAGACTTTCCATCCAAAGGCCCTGTGCTGAGGGGAATGTAATGACTAAACTGGAAAACCGAGGCGAATCCTCCTCACTAGGGTGACCCCTAACCTAACCCCCCTGAGCACAGCCACATCCTTGCTGCGGACTGTGTGGCACAGACAGGCTCACCAGAGAACCTTTCCCAAGCAGATGAGAGTTGCTTCCCTAGAAGGGCAAGCAGGTGAGAACAGACTTGACCCCGCTGGACCAGAGACAGGGGCAGGTGGCGCTCTGGGCGCCGAAGGGAACCGCTCTGTGTTCAGATCTGCTTCCCACCACACCGTGGGCAGGATATCAGCACACCGCAGCCCATCCAGTGGGACGAGAACCCACAGGGAGGTACCCTAGGCCACAGTACGTAAGCGAGAGAGCAGGCCGAGCTGAAACGGACCCAATGGGGAATGCAAGGCCTCTGCTGAGCCCCTGAAGGGAAGCAAGCCACGGTGGGGCGGGCTTGGCTACATGGCGCCAAGGCCAGCTTGCTACGGAGTGGGTGCACAGGGGATGAACTTTCTGGCATGCTAACAAACAGAGGCAGAGAACTCTCCATCCTTAGGAAGGTGTGAGAAGCCAGACAGCACCCTCCCAGGATGGTTAATGGGAATCCAGCCTCCCAGCCCCCGACCCCATGAAGAGCACTTAGCGCTCAGTGACACAGTGTCTGCTTTTCAGACGGATCCTAGGTTCCATTCCAGCTAATTCTGGAATCATGCTATTGACCAGACCTGCCCCAGGACCAATGGGAATCTCCAGCCCAGCCATTCCCCAGTTGTGTTTTGGAGAACAAATATAAATGCAAAAAAAAAAAGAAAAATTTTGGTTAAGAAAGTTTGGGAAACATGAAATGTTGAGCTGGTTTCTTAACTATACCATGTCTCAAGGCCTTTAGTATGTTTTATGTATTATAATGCTCCAGTAAGGGGTAGAGTATGATGCCATTTCCAAATATATATGACTATAGGGCTAGAGTTTTAAGGAACACATGTTGCAAAACAATTCAATGATCTGTCTTAAAGTTTCCAAGGCAACTAGACCAGAGTTCAAGCCCAACTGAACAATTTTATAATTCAGTCAAATTATATTTTACCTCTTGGGATTTTTGAGACAAATCAGGTCTCAAGAAAGATGTCGAGATCAGTCAAAGTGTTTATTTACCGCTCCAGCTGGTACCAGGACATCATTATTTCACTCCAAAAATGTCATCAGAAGCAGAAGAGGAAGAAAAACCTTTCAGAGAAAAAATTAATAACCTCAGAGAAGACATAAAAAACAGCCTTGAGGTGAGAGGGGATGTATCTTCCCACCATTAGAAAGTCAGTCAAGGATCTCCCCACCCCGCTCCCCAATCTTTTCTCTAAAAACTATAAACTACCACAAATGCAGGCTTTTTTGAGTGATTTCATCCCCCTCTGGAATATGACTGACAAATACTTCCCCAAGCCCCCCACCTGTTACCTGAGCAGTCAGCGTCAGGGAGTTTTCAAAGGCGAGAAGTCCCAGGCCCACTTCCTCAGCCTCCCAGCTTACTGGTCGCCAGCAGCCTGAGCCATCAGCCAGGGCTCCCAGGGAGGGGGAGGGGAGGAGAAGACGTGCACATCTTCTCCCAAAACACAAGCCAGCACCGGCCAGGGGGAGTCAGGCCCACACTGGACTCTGGACCCTGGCTCTGTTTGATGTGGAAGGGAAGAAAAGACTCTTGTTTCTCACTGTTCCCCTGGGTGACAGTTACCATGGATATTAATCAATTTTTGGTGCCTGTCAGCTGTTAGTTGAATCTAAAGAGCAAGCTCTCCCTGAGCCACTGTCATGCAGAAACACACATGGGAGACAGAGACAGCAAGCCCAGGTCCACTGATGGAGGGGATGCAGCAGGCGCCTGCTCCAGGGAGCCCACCTTGGGTTCCTACCATGGCATGCATACATGCACACAGGTCCACACAGTACATACTCCCATCAGAAGTAATTTGACATGGATGGATACTGATAAACTCTTTTTACCCCTCATTAATATGCAGGACATTCAGAACTCTAAAGAACACTTCCTGGAATTCCCTAAGGAAATACCCAAAAACAAGTCCCTGAGCAGGCCTTCTAATAACTCACTTAGTAATCAGAGCTACCATTTATTTGCAAATCTAAGCACTCTATGGGTATGAGCTCATTTATCCTCAATCAGCCCTTAGGGTAGATACTCTTATTATCCCCACTCTACAGACAAGGAAACTGAGGCTCAGAAAAATCACCCAGGCAGCAGTGGTAGGGCCAGGGTTAGAAGCCATTTATTTAGTTCCATAGCAGTTCTGCTGTACCTTCAGGACGTCTGGGGTCCAGACCCAGCTTTGTCCTTGTGGCCTCATGCAAATTCCTTAGACGTTCCTGTACTCCATTCTCTCATCTCTACAATGGGAATAAAACTATTCTCCCTATTATGTCTTAGGACTTTAAGAATCATGTCAAAAGTAATCCAAATTTAGGGAAGAGAAAAAGGGAGGAAATTAGCATTTATGAATCTTCTACTATGGGCCAGAGTAGTTACATTGTTGCTTATAATGACTTACCTCTAATTCTGCAGGAAAGATAAGGACCCCAAGGGAAAGCCACGTGTCAAAGACCTCATCGACAGCAAGCCCAAGACCCTAGATCCGAACAGAGGTCTATTGGTTCCAAAATTTTTGCTTTTTACGTTTTTGTTTCTTTGTTTTTGTACACCAACATGCTATGGGTACAAAAAGAATACATTAGCATTAATAACCCAAGTCCCCTTGGGACTCTAATCTTCTGGAACCCTCATTTGCCAGTGTGGGCACGTCCTGCAGCACGGGCCACAAATAGGCTACAGCTTCTGACTTCTGCGCTTGGGAGGGGTGTCCACCCAAGCCCAAGATATGCCCCAGCTATGAGTCCCCTGTCACTCATTGCTCTGTCTCACATCCTGCCAGGCAGCTAGCTACAGACCCTATATTCTCACCTTTAAGTGGGGCTACAACCAGAACTGAAGATCACATGGCAAATCCCAGCCCCCATGGCTGGCCTCTTGTGCAAACCTAGCAAAGCTCCTGAAGCCCAGCTAGAATCCCCCTGAAACCTCTGTGCAGAATATCATCATGCAACACAGGCGGCCATCTGCCATCCTTGCTGCAATTAGTGGCAGCACGTTCTGCTGCTGAGATCAAAGAGCAAATATCCCGTATCCCGTATCCCTCTCCTGCTGATCTTCCCAGAGCTCTCAAGGCTGCAGGGTGATGGCCTCATCCATCCCAGGGTCAGGGGAGCCTGCTTGGGGGACCTGCTGAAGTCCTGACTGTGACCACAGCAGAAGCAGAGTCTAAGGACCCTGTGAGTAGTTTCCTCCCAGAAACCCATCCAGCGTGTACATCCAGTGTGAAGGTGTAAAGGACCAAGACGGCCTCATCCCCACCAAACTGACAAAAAGGGCCGACTCAGGGAGAAGGTGAAAGGAGGGGGAGAAAAGAGAGACAGAGGCAGAGAGAGAGACAAGAGACAGTGTCTGTGACCACAGAGCATATCTCTGAGTGTAGAAGCCAAGGTGGTCATGTACAGAATTTGTGTCATGGGAAAAAATAAGAATTTATCTGTTATAAAGAGAGGCCTTAATGGAAAATAGAAGAAGTAGAGAGAATAAAGGTACTTAGGGTTGAAAGAAGTGATTTTGTATTTAATGCTCTGCTGGCTCTATAGTCTTAAGCTCGTGTCATAGTATCTCTGGGGCCTTGCACTGCACACCTATGAGGTGCTGGTTGCTGGACACAGCACCAAAATATTTTATTTCATCTTCACAACCATCCTCTGAGTCGCACTTTTCTTCATTTTGCAGATGAGGAATTGAAACTTGAAGAAGGTAAGTGGTTTGCCAAAGGTCACGGAGTAAGTGCCCGAGTGGGTCCCACCACTGTACCTCCGAAGCACTTGCCACCCTGAACACCTTTCCCAGAACAGGCATCCTAAGCCGGCCAGCCACCACCTCTGGCAGGATCCCTCTAGGACATTTCATGATGAAAACTACAGTGGCCTCTTTGCTTTTTTTCTCTTTAACTTTAAAAGATCCAAATTAATAAACAGTCCAGACTTGGACAAATTTCTTGAAATCGGACATCCATAAAAAATGTTCTCTGTCTTCGCCCACTTAAACTATGCATTTGATGACAAACAAGCCCTTGGGGGCCTAAAAGTGCAATGTCAAATCTGCTGCTTTTCTTTCTCTATCTCTCTCTCTTTTGGTTAAATAAAAGTCTTTCCCTGCAAATGTTTGCATTTGCAGACTTGCAGACTCTTTAAAAACAAAAAACAATTACGGTTTTCTTTTACACATGATACTTCTCAAGCCCAGAGTCTTGCAAATGTCCCTGAAATGCAGTAAGCTCTTTTGTGAAACTCATGAGCTGTCATGATGCAGACGAAAACTGAGTGCCATTTCTCCTGCTTTTTAGGGGAGTTGGCAGCTGTTACAAACCATTGTTCAGGTGGGAATAGTATGGTCTTATGTTTGTATTTTTAGATACATATGCACATAGAAAAGTCTGGAAGAATATATGTAAAACAGTATTTCTGCTTATTTCAGGATGGAGGGGATTATGAATGATTTTTACTTCAATTGGTATTTCAAGGTTTCTCTACTATGAACATAGATTGCTTACATGCATTTTTAAATTACTATAATAAAACTATGTAGTCACATAAAAAAGATCAATAATCAGAAGTTAAATGAAATTTCTCCTTCTGGCATGAGAGAGTAACATAGACCAGATTTACCCTCCCACAATAAACAATTACAGAACCAGACAAAATATATGAAACAATTGTTTTCAGACTCTGGACAACAGGTAGCACTGTGACTCCTGAGAGAAAAGAGACAGATGAAGCGAGGCCCACAGGAGTCCTCGCTTTCTGCCTAGAGGCACATCCCAGACTGCAGAGCAGGAAAGGGGCACCCCAAAACAGCTGTGGGGGGGAAACAGACAACAGGGTTCAGAGAAGCTGAGGCAGCTGGAAGTTGCAAGACAGGTTTCTGGTGGAGGGAAATGTAGGTAGAATAACAACTGCAAAGAAATTTCATCCAGGAGTGTCCTGGAGTCTTTACGGAATACCAAGAAGCTCCTGTGTAAAGTGAAACTCCAGGGGGTCAGACAAAGGCTTCCAAGGAACAGTGAGGTGAACAGTTCCCTGAACTTACACAGCCCTTGAGTTCCAGCTTGCTAGAAAGGACAGTCCTTGTGGATAACTCAGGGCATTCACTAGGGAACTCAGTAGGGTCGTGCATACTGTGATGCTTAGAGAGCAAATAAGCCAATAGAAAAGATTAAGTGGAATTTTTAAAATATTCAACCAAAAGATATAAACAAAAGAGGAAAAAGGGAAAGCAAAGAACAGACAAGACAGATATCCTAATCACACTGATAACTGTATGAAATGTAAATAGCCTAAACATTCAAATTAAAAGGAAGAGAGTCAGGCTGGGTGAAAGCAAGATCCAATTATATGCTGCTTAAAAAAAATAAACTTTAAAATTAAAAACACAGGTTAAAAGTAAAAGGCTAGGAAAAGACATACCCTGCAAACAATAAGCGTAAGAAAACTGGAGGGGCTCCATTAATATCAGATGAAGTAGACCTTAGGACAGGAGATATTACCAAGCAGAAAGGGGGACATTCACAATGACAAAGAGGTCAATTCATCAAGAAGACATAAAAGTCTTATATGTGTATGTACCCAATAACAAAGCTTAATATACATGGAGCAAAAACTCGCAGAACCGAAGGAAAAACAGATAAATCCACATTTAAAATTGAATACCTCATTAGACCTCTTTTGATAATCAGTAGGATAGGCAGACACCAAGTATAGAAAACCTGAACAACACTATCAGTTTGACCTAATTGATATTTGTAAGACACTCCACCCAGTAATAGCAGAAACACATTCTTTTCAAGTGCATAAGAAACATTCACCATGATAGATCATATGCCAGGCCATAAAACAATAAATACAAAGAATTGAGTCATACAAAGAATGTTCTTATACCACAATAGAATTAAATTAGAAATTAATAACAGAAAGATCTTTGGAAAATCCCCAAACATTTGGAAATTGAAAGTCATCCTTCTAAATAATCCATGACTCAGAGAACTGACATGAGAAAAGAGAAATTAGAGCAAGTTTTGTACTGAATGAAAATGAAACCACAGCCTATCAAAATTTGTGTCATGCATCTAAAGCAGTGCTTAAGAGGGAAAGTTTAGCATTCAGTGCTAAATGGGAAACAACCCAAATCTCCATCAATAGAAGGGATAAAAAAATTGTGGCAATACCACTTCATCCAATGGAATACCACTTGGCAATAAAAAGAACAAACTATAGATACTTGCAACATCAGTGGATCTCAAAAACATTATGTTGAATATCCTTCATTGGAAACTGAGAATTGAAAGAGTACATTTATATGATTTCATTTATATGAAAGCTTAGAAAGATATCTATTCCGTAGTGACAGAAAGCATATCAGTGGTTGTCTCAGACTTGCGGGGAGGGGGACACGTTGGGGATTAACTGGGAAGATACACAAGGGAACCATTTGGGGTGACCGAAATTTCCTCTGTCTGGATTGTGTCGTAGTTCTACAGGTGTAAATATTTGTTGAAACCCATTGACCTGTACACTTAAAATGCATGTTTTTATTGATTGTAAATCATACCTCAATAAAGGGTTTTTTTTAACTAGCACAATAGTTATGGGACAATGTGTCATTTATCTTGCCTAATGTGTCGCACTATGAAGTATACACTGTCACCTTTGATGTCTTGTCGTAACTATTAAACCTAAATTTAATCAAGACAAGATCTGTGCCATACCAGTGCCACTAGCTATTTAAATATAAACTAATGAATGACAGTAAATGTAAAATTCAGTGACTCAGCCATATTGGCTACATTCTGAGTGCTCAATGACCACATGTGGCTGGCGATTATCATATTGGACATTGGAGAGAATGCGTCCATCATCACAGAAAGTTCTGTGGGATAGTACTGATACAACATCCAGATTATAGGAAATACAGGGCCCAGGGAATGAGTCAAAACCACAAGAGGGAAACAAATCCAGCATGTGGCTCATTCTACAAGACAACAGGACTGGTCTGTTCCATGTATCAATGTCATAAAAAAGACAAGTGGGGAGAAGGGAAGGGAATGTTTTAGAGCAAAAATGACTAAAGACTTAATAAAATCCAATGAATTAAACATAACTAACTAGGTCCTGGCTTGAAAAAAGCCAACTATAAAAGACGTTTGGGGGACAGTGAAGAAAAATTGAATTATCAACTGGAAATTAGATGATAGTAGGGAATTACCATTTGATATTTTGGTGTAATACTGTTATTGTGCTTATGTTGTAGGTTACGATTTTCAGGAACTTCACACTTAAGTATTTAGGATTAAGTGTCATGACATCTACAATTTACTTTCTAAAAGGTCAGCAAAAATAAACATGCACGCAAATGTAGATGAAGCAAAATGTAGGAAAATACTAAGTGGCTTAATCTAAGTGATAGGCATACAGATAAATTATACTACTCTTGTAAATTTTCTGTATATTTGAAATTTTCATAAATTGGGAAAAGAAAATTCTACCTCCTCCACACACACAGTCATTGACAATGTAAAATCATGATTTTCATGGACAAACTCTACAAGGAAAATTAACATGGCTGATGTAGAGTGTGATTTTTCTCTGGTTTTGGCTTTATTATTATTACTTCACTTTTGAAGTAAATGCAGGAAGGGAAACATTAATTCAAGCTTCCTATGTTCGGTGACCCTGGTTTCCTGTCAGCTGGGTGTTTTGCCAGGTTGGTGTGTGTGGTCCGGAGTGGTGGGGGGTGGGTGTGGCCAGGCCCAGGAAGGGTGTAGGTAGACCAGCCACCTGCTCTGTGGGCACTGCGTGAGTCAGCGTATCTGTAGGTGACAGCTCCCCACCTGGACACTCAATCTCCCTAACTCAGGACTCGCTTCATGATGCATGCTGCCAGACTAGACATTAGGGCTCCGCTTCAGGGCCTGAACACCAGAAAAGAGTTGGGAGCACCCCAAGAAGTGGGGGTACAGAAAACACACCCTCACCCACCAGGGGAGTTTACACAGGAAGAGGTCAGAATGAGCAGCTTTTTGTCACAACTCCCGGGCTTCCGTAAGAAATGTGCACAAAGCGAGGCTGACACCTAGTGGCTGTTTTCACGCTGACTTGGTCCTGCCGACCTGAGCAAGTAACCAGGTGACCTGAGGCCCCATGTAGGGGAGAGAAAATGTGAGGACAGTGCCCTGGCTCCGGGCGCACCCACTGAATTTGGCAAATTCGAGCCAGAGCAATAAACTACACGCATGCGCTCTCAACTCCCGAAGCTGACTGTCTCGTGAGGGAGACAGGACCACCTGGGATACCTGAGAAACTGCCACAGGCTCTCTGGTCATCAAAACTCGCTTTGGTTCCTTAGAACTAGATTGTCTCCCACACTTAAACTGAATCAAGGATCTCAGTTCTAAGGTGGTCAATTTTCATGTTGCTAGCAAATGTTTCAACATCTATTTACCAGTCACTTTCATTGTTCTTGCTTCCTAGAAGGCCCCCCCTCAAGGCCCAGGTCAATGTAATCATCTTCAATGGCTCTGACCCCTGCCCAGGACTGGGTCTCTTTCCTGTGGCTTTCCATTGTACTTCACTTGTGAAAGTGACATTTGCTTCCTTCCACCTTATATTCTAATTAGTTGTTTAACTGTATCTCCCTACTCATCCTCATCCCTAAATTATAAGTGCCATAGTCCCAATCCTGGGAACCTTCCAACACTGTGTGTCAAATGCAATCAATCAACTGTGTGCGAAGCACTGAGCACCCAACTGTGAGACAGGAAAGGCCAAATATAATCCTTCCAATTAGAAACCCCTTCTAGAAATCTTCCTGTGAAGACCCCCTGTGCTTCCCACACCCTACTCAACTGGAATAAGATAAATCACACACAAATAAACACACAAAATCACACAATCATGAGGTAGCAGCCAGGTAAATATTTTGCGTAAAAATATTATATACTTTTTGCCTAAACTGGAATGTTCGGTTACACACACTCCTAAAAGAGCAACCAGATCATTTCTTCCAATGCAATTACCCCAGCCTGAGGAGGTGGAAGAACTATTTCCCAATTTAAAATAAAAATCACCGTATCATATTCCTATCAGATGAGAAAAGTAAATTGTAATGGTACACTATTCCATGATGAAATCAATTCTCTTAATCTATCGGTTTATCTCAAAGCCAATCAAAATGTCCAACAGATTTGTTTTTGACTTGGGGGAAAATTACTTGAACGTTCCTGTAACCTGTGAAGGCAACACTGACAGGGAATTGGACCATTATCTACTCAAAGTTAAAGTACACCTACCCGGGGACCTAGAATTCTCCTTCTCCATACCCACCCTAGAAAGCTCCTGGCATGCACACAAGCAGCAGACACACTCTTTATTTTTCTGAGAAATTGTTAACGATCTCAATATTTATCTATATGAAATGGCTCAACAACCTAAAAGTGCAGCAGTGGTTCTCAAAAATGCGCGTGCTCACGGAACGCAGCATCACCGCCACCTGGGCACTTGTTAGAAATGCATGGCCCCAGCTTGAAAATCCTCCAAGACACACAGGGTAATAAAAAATTCAAGTTGAGGGAGACCACACACAGGATGATCCCAACCAGATTGCAGGCAAGGGAGCTGGGCTGAGGCAGTCTGTAACACTCAACCTTGTAGGGCACAGAGCAGATGGAGAAAGGCAGAGAGAGGATCTGGAGAGGCGAAGAATCCCCCTCTCCTGGAGATCAGCATGTGGCTGGATTGTAGCATCATAAACTCGGGAATGTCAGACAGCCGAAGGGCAGAGAGGCGGCAGGTCAGAGACCTCAGGAGGCCCCAGTGGTTCTCCCCGACCCGAGCTGTAGTCCCTTCCGAGGCCAGGCTGGTTCTGCATGCGCACTGAGATTCTTTGCAGTTCCCACACATCTCCACACATTAAGGAGATTCAAAGGATCTCCTTAATACGTAAGAATGAAATGGCAAAAAGTATTTAGGAAAGCATTTCAGAGGTATAAAGATACCAACAATAAAGATGAATTACAAAGGCACAGTTCATACTAACCTAGTACTGGCACCCGAGGAGAGCTCAGCAGAGTGGAAAGAATGGGCAGCACTGAGGCCCACCTACCGACGACAGACAAGCACAAGGCCATGGGGCAGAGGGTCTGGGCCTGAGTGGGCTGCTGCAGCGGTCACCTCGGACCAGGTGACTGAGGTAACAAACATTTCTCTCTCACAGTTCTAAAAGCTAAGAAGTCCAGGATCATGGTGCCAGCAGATCTGGTATCTGCTGAGCGCCTGCCTACTGCCTAGTTTGCATGTGGCCGTCTTCTCATGTCCTCGCATGGCAGAGCAGAGGACATGAACTCTCTCGTCTCATACTAATCCCATCAGGAGGGATCCGCTCTCATGACCTATTACCTCCTAAAGGCCATCATATTGGGGATTAGGGTTTCGACAGGAATTTTGGGTGTGTGTGGGGGTGCAACTTCACAGCAGTGTTTAGTAGTGTGGAGAAAACTTCCATGAGGGGGAACCCGAAGTTAGTCTCATCTCACAGATACACTGAAAATAATTTCATACTTATTAGAGCAGCAGCTTTCAAATCTTACCCACAGACATTTTACGCTACAACCTAAAACAATGACCCTCAACTACATGCGATGGACTGAT
The DNA here is from genome assembly GCF_040802235.1 of Manis javanica. NCBI lineage: Eukaryota > Metazoa > Chordata > Mammalia > Pholidota > Manidae > Manis > Manis javanica. Next base: position 220,138,579 of record NC_133156.1, read on the forward strand.
ACGTTCTCTCTTCTATTTTAAAAATTGGTGGTTGCAACCCACTTGACTTCCCAGTCCACTAATAAACCACAACCAGTTACTAGAGAGGTAACTAAAAAAATAAAGATATAAAGTGATTAGAATAAAATATGAGGAATCTCCCTCTAGAAGCTTTTTAAGCTTAAAAGAAAATTATTAAACTAGTATTAAAAAATTAAAAGGTAAATTGGGGGAAATATTTGTGGCATAAGCTTGGGAAGGGATGAGTATCCTCAGTGTATAAAATGTCTTGAAGGTAAATAAGACAACCCTTGTAAGCACTGGGAAGGACCTGAAGCCACAGTACTCTGAATAAATAAAATGCAATGAAAAGAGCAGGTGAACTGAGTTTCATGGCTAAAAATTGACACTACCTGTCTGGAGAAGGATTTTGGCAAATTCTTAAGTCTGAAGAGAATATTCACGTGTTTTATTAAGTAACACTATTCCTAGGAATATCTCATAAGGACATATTTAAAGAAATGTGAGTAAAAATATTCACTGTAGCATTACATATAACAAATTGAAATAGGATGTTTAAAGTGTAACATGGGTGGAATACTAAAAACCACAAGCATTATTTCAAAGGATAATTAACGATATGGTAATATGTGACAGGAGAAAACGTTTATGGTGATTGCAATTTCATAAAAAATGGTATGCACTCATGCAAAGAGAAAGATTAAAGGGAGATAAATCAAAATATTATAAATGGTTATGTTAATACAATTTTATTTTCCTTTATGCTTTTTGATATTTTCCAAAATTTACTCAATAAACATCATTACTTCTACAATAGATTTTTAAAAATACATTAATGAAAAGGAAAAAACAATTGAGTTCACTCTCTCACCCATGGAAAAAGTGGAAGTGTTTACCCTTAAGGCTCTGTCTGAATTTCTTTAAAATGCCAGAGACAAAAAAGGAGTTTCCCACAGAATTTGTGCCCATCTTGCCTTCCCATATTGGTAAAATGTTTAGCAATCAGTTATTCAGAAAACAATCTCTTCACCCAGTGCTCACCTTGGACACTTTTCGTGTCCCAGGTAAACTGTTCCATGTGGCTCTACAGCATCCTTGCAACAGACAGTATTGTCTCTCCTGCCACAGATCAAAAAAAGCAATCAGGTGGACTGATCCTTGCTATGCTGCAGTGTGTGGATCCAGAACTGAAGCTTCGCCCTAAATTTGGCCTCTCCACAGCGCAGACTGTATTTCTGTTTACCCTCTTCCATTTCCTGGACCCAGTCCTATGGCAAAAATCAACAATTTAAGAGACACTGCTAGTTGCACAACAATGTAATGCCACAGTTAAAAATAATTTAAATGGTACATTTTATGTATATTTTACCACAGTTTTCTTAAAAGGCAGGGGGGGATGTGCTTTGCCGGGTTGAGACTATAACTAACAAGGTTAAAGCTTGGCTGAAAATAGCATTTTTGTTTCTCAGGGGCAACTATGTTGGGTGGTAACCATGGTCAGGAGCAAGCTGCCCCCTAAATGATCAGAATGTCACCTAACCAGCAGTCCTAAGCTGGCCGGAAGAGGTCCAAAAGACACATTCCAACCACACTAACTGTCCTGTTCAAAGAAGGGTGAGTATGGGACCCACAGCAACAGGTCAGGAAACTAAGAACCCCAACCCCTTCACTATAGACAGACAGACTACACAATGCCCACTAGCAGTAGTTACTCAGACCACCCAGCTCCTTTCTCTGATTTCAATTCCACAGTCTGGTTCAAAGACAATCTTACAATTATAAATTTGGTTTACTGTGTGCAATTTCCTGTGCAGAAAGGTGTGTCACCACCCAACATGTGCACTCTACTCCACCTGAGTGGTCAATTTCCCACTGTAAATATATACACCACTTAAATACCAATTTCTCCTAGAAGCCTGGTTCATGACTTGACTGTATGAAATTGTATCAACTCTAGAAACAAGGGCAAAATAAAGTTTGTGAACCTGCAAAGCTGGGGCCCAGCTCTGAAGACCATGGCCACACAGGACCAGCCAAAGCAGCGCCAACAGCCTCTCCCTTCAGGGCCGGCGCACCGGGCAGCCGCATCCCTCTCCCGCTGATTCCCACAACGGAAATGCGTGGAGCCAACGGCAAGCCTCCAACACAATGCTTTCATAGCTATTTATTTCCATCAGGACATTTTTAAAGCTCTAGCGTCCAAAAAATACAAAATTTCCTCCCTCTTTAAGCCATTATTACCTAGAAAGAATATGCCTGGTAATTTTTAAAGTGATTTTCAATTTTGGGTTCTTCATTTGACATTCCTTGCCTCCTTAAGTGCATTTATAATTGCCCTGTTCTCAGAAATATTTTCCTATTAAAAATTACCCACATACAATCTAAAAACCAAACAAATTAACACACAAAACAGATTCAGAGAACAGACTGGTGGTTGCCATAGGGGAGGGGGTAGGGGATGAATGAAATTGGTGGAGGAAAAAAATGAGAATGTTATCTTGATCTGGGTGATGTTACCTGAGTGTACTTACGTGTGAAAATTCATCGAACTGTACACTAAGATTTGTGCATTTCATTCTTTGTACCTCAGTATAAAACATTTTTTAAAAAAGGAAAACTACCCACACCATATTATGTTTTAGTCCATTATGGTACTGAGGAGCACAAGCTTTCCCACACCAAGTCGGCGAGCCCTGTACAGAAGGCGAGCACCATCTAACCCACGCTTTCTTTGCTTCCTGTTCCAGTGATGCCCACTAATTCGTTTACACTATGGCCTCTCGTCCTGCCAGTCTTTGGATCCAGGATACCACTTGGACACACAATGCATCAGCACAGGGATGGTGCTGAAATGCCACAAAGCTGAATGAAGACTACATAAGATTAAAAGAAAAACAAATTTTATGACTGAATTGCCCTCCAGGGATGTACAAATGGTCACATGAAAAAAGGTATCAAAACCACTGTAGCCTCGGAGGACTCGGCAGGAGTTACAGCTGAAAGAAGCCACAGAAGGATGTCGCGAGTCCAGAGTTCACGAGTGGAGGGGGGGCGCCAACATGCCCCCCCCACCGTCAGTCTGCCTGGGGGCCCCTGCGGTTTCCTTCTCCCTCAGTGCTGGTCCGCCAGGCCTGGCTGCTCTCCCCGTGCACCTTCACTCCTATGGCGGAGGCACACCCGGCCTGTGGCTTTCCCATCACATAACTGAGTCCCCCCGTTTTCTCCCACCTCACAGGAAACCCCATTCACTCTAACTTTGAAACAATCCTATGAAACCCCCCCAACTCCCTTACTGCCGCCTGGTCTGTCACCGTCCTTCACTTGGATCACTGCCAAAAGCATCCTACTGGCTTCTGCCTCGAAGGATACAGTCCTTCAATTTCTCAACAGTATCAGGGTAGTAATGAATTCTCAACAGAGGCCAGACCGTGTCACTCCTCTGCTCACACGATGTAACTCCGTGTTTTAGGGCACAAACCAGTCCCTACAATGGCTTGCAGGGCCCCATGCAGCCCGACCGCTTGGTACCTCTCCGTCAGTCTCGTTGCTCTCTCTCTCTCCGTTCAGTCCCACTGACCTCTCAGTTTCTCAACACACCAGGCAGGTGCTGGCCCTAGGGTCCTTTGCCCATGCTCTTTCCTCTCCATAAACTCTCTTCCCCTACACACTCCGCCCCAGTACCTCACCCCTCCTAGTCGCTGTTCAAACCTAGCCTTGTCAATAAGCCCTACTATGCTTGTGTATTTAGTTCCACAACCTACACACCCCGCACTGACACACACTCTCCTATCACTTCCCCTGCTAAGTTACCACCTTCTAACACAGTACAGAGGACTTCGGTACTCACTGTACATCGTTTACTGCTTGTACCTCTCTGGAAGAAAGTCAGCTCTTCAGGACAGGTATCTTTTATTGTTGTTACTCAAGTATTGTATACCAAGCAACTACATTATCCTTGGCCCAGAGCAGGCAATCAGTATTTGTTGAGTGAATGAATGTACATTATTAACTTCCATAGGAATTCTGTTGTAACAGCCTACATAGCATGTACCCAATGTTCTCACTACCAAGATACCATTTCTGACCCTCAAACATCCCTTTGCACTAAAACTTCCAGTCTCAAACTTAAAGGCTTGACATTATTTATATCAAAACATACTAATATACTCAATATACTCATCTGTACCCAAATAATTCATTTCTACAAATTATTCTTAAATACCACTACCTTTTTAAAGTATTTCTTGCCAAAAACATTAACCAGAATCTAGTCATAAGGAAACAATCAGATAAATCTAGACTGCAGAGCATTCTGCAACACAGCTTCATTTATGTGGCCTATTTTAGACACCGAAGTCATGCTAGACACACACAACTGGTGTATCTTGACTAGTAAGAACAAAACGACAACCAAATACAATACGTGTGCCTTCCCTGATTTTCATCATGGATGGAAGGTTGATTTCTCAAAATAAAAAGTTGGGAAGAAAAATTAACCTCAAAAAAACACGTCACACACACACAACTCTTGTTGTCTTGATTAGGAGTTAACAACTGAATGCTGAAACCAGAAAATTCTTTTTAACAAGCCTAATTAAACTCTGGATTTGTCTAAACCAAAAACAAAATTAGTAACCAATCACTACACAGGTATAGTCCCGTATCTTGATGGGGAGTCAGGTACAGGGGAGATCTGAGTCACGGACAAGGTGGAATCTAATACGTGAGCACTTCCATCCTCAACCCTCTGAACAGCCTCGGGCTGTACAAGCACAACCCGGCCAAGTGAAACTGCAAAGGAACAGCCGCTAGATGAAGACAAAGTTCTTGGTTCTTTCACTACATTACAAATTTCACGTCATCCAACAAGCCTTGAACACATTTACCTACTAATACTAGTGGAATAAGATCATTTTTTTGAAACCTTCATACTGCAAGCCCAAATGCGTGGCTGTGTTCCTCTACACATAGCACAAGACAAGCACTGGGTAAAGATGAATATTTATTCACTTTACAAAGAGAATGGTATTAAAGTGTCATAAACAGTTCCTTTTATAGACAAATTTAACTGTACATTACACCAGTAGCCGGCTCAACCTGGCTTTCCAAAGACGCTTCTATGGCTACAGCTCCATTAGCTGAGCACAGAATCTCAGTTCCACCACTGATGTTAGAAAGTCCCTCAGAGAGAATGGTTTTGTGTTTTACATATTCACAGGTGGGAAAAATAAACCCATCCCCAGCCCTTCCTTACAGTTGAGCTTCCATCTGCATGCTCCCTAGAGCACTAGACAAATACTGGCTCATTCTTAAAAAAAAAAAAAAAAGGTACTGATAATTTGAAAAGGCCTTTGCAGGACACCAAAATACTTATTTATATATACATAAAAAATCTTGAGTCAGATTTATTATTTTAAAGGTAAACAGATACCCTAACACTGCCAAGAGTGGGTAATGAAAAGGAAGGAAAACATTAAGTTACTGAATTATAAAAATATTTTCTTTGGAAAAAAATTCCAACAAGGTTGCCATTAATATCTAAAACCAAAAAGAAAAAAATAAACAATTGTTCTTTGATCCATTAGTAATTTAAATAAAAATGAAAACCTCTTCAAAAGCAGCTATAACTGAATTTTTTTAAAAAGTTGCAGGTAATGAGCACTTCTAAACCTATACACTGATGAGTCTTTACAGGCAACTTGCAGTCAAGAAAAATCCTTAATATGGCTAGTTCTTTAGGTTTTTAATTACCATAATTTTCTTTTAAAAAAATATTTCACGTGACAGCATAAAAAATAAGTGCCTGTTTGTGGGAAGCACTCCAAATATTCAATCTGACTCAAATCAGATTACCACAGTTAATAAACAACCTAAGGATACTGATGACTTAATTTTTTAATCACTATCATTTTTATTCCCATTTAGTTATCCCTTCATATTTTATGAAAATGTACTAAATTAAAAATTTGTTTTCACTAGTGCTGCTTCATATCTGGATTTGACAAAAGATACCAACCTGAGGTAAGAGCTGACTCCTTCACAAAAGTCCAGTTCTCAAACTCCCATGCTGGAAATGTCTTTATCTTCACTTACGTCCATTCTTGGTATAACCAACCATACTAAGATATTATATTATAAAAATATACCATATATTGGACACTCATGTCAGTACATGGCAGAAAATGTGTCTATTTACTGTGTAAAGTTTATTAACATTTGAATGAAACACTCTTATTTACACAGTTAAGTCTGGGGTGCTCAGGACAGCAAAGTGGCATGGGAACCACCCTCAGGAATTTGGAAATGTGCAACGGTCCCTGGCATCCTGTCTCAGAGGCAAGCCATCCCAGGAGGACCCGGCAGCACCGGGTAAGGTGAGCCAGAGTTTACACAGTTTGACTGGCTTGCGTTTCTGTCCTCATTCTTCTTCACTTTCATTTTCAGGATCCAAATCAGAATCTCCATTTAATTCTTTTTCACTTGCCACCTCTCTGTCCTCACCATTTTCCTCATCTTTTTCCTCAGCATCCTCATCCTCCTCTTCATTATCTTCGTCAACATCCTCATCTTTTTCACTTTCTTTCTCTTCCTCATCTTCATCCCAATTATCCTGGTAGAATATTAAGCAAGGAAAGCATCCATGAAGGCCTTGGTCTTACACAGCACAAGGATATAAAAACAGATTTATGCACCAGGAAACAAATTTCTCAATTACTCACATCAGAATCCTTATCTGCTATTTCATCATCAGACTCCTCTTCAGAAGATTCTGTAAGGGGAGAAAACACCCAGCCTTAATTTTGTGATCAAAGCAGAGGCACAGCCCTGAAAACTAAATGGAACCAGATTGCTGAACCTACTTTTATAAATATTATATTCAGCTATCATCCAAGAAGAAACATTCAATTAGTATTCTTATCTCCATAAAAGCATATCTATTATTCCATCAAGATCACACAAAGCAGAACAAAGCACCAAAACCCTAACAAAATCTCAACAAAACCCAATTCTAAAAGACTAAGCGAAGGACATGGAGAAAAGGAAACCCTTGTGCACTGCTGGTGGGAATGTACTGGTTCAGCCACTATGGACAGCATGGAGACTCCTCAAGAAATTAAAAATAGAACTACCATATGATCCTCAAATTCCTCTTCCTTTATATACCAAAGGAAAACAAAATCAGGATCTTGAAGAGATACCTGCACCCCCATGTTCACTATAGCATTATTTACATCAGCAAAGACATGGAAACAACCCAAGTGTCCACTGACAGATGAATGGATAAAGAAAATGTAACACATACACATGGAATATTATTCAGCCATTTAAAAAAAAAAAGGAAATCCTGCCATTTGCAACAATATGGATGGACCTTGAGGGCACTGTGCTACGTGAAATAAGTCAAACACAGAAAGATAAATAGTGCATGACCTCATTTATGTATGTAATCCTTAAAAAAAAAGAACTCATAGATACAGAGAACAGATTCGTGGTTGCCTAGTTGCCAGAAGTGGTGGACAGGGGGTGGGGAAAATGGGTAGTCAAAAGGTACAAACTTCCAACTGTAAGGTTAAGTCCATCCTAGAGATATAAAGTACAGTATGGTGACCACAGTTAACAATGCTATACTGGAACCTGAAAGCGGCTATGAGAATAAATCCTCAAAGTTCTCACCACAAGAAAAAAACCTGCAATTAGGTATGGTGATGGATTTTTAACTAAACATATTGTCACAATCATTTTGCAAATATATATACATAAAAATCATTATACTGCACACCTAAAATGAATACAATGTTATAGATCAATTATATCTCAATAAAACTGGGGAGGGGGGGCTCCACCAAAAATCTAATCAATTCAGGTAGGCTGTTATGTCCTTCAGTTATGTTTTATAACTTTCTCTTTAAGGTTTTATTTTTTTAGATGTATTCCTAGGAACTTCATGGTTTTGATTGCTGCTGTGACTGACATCTTTTTCCCTTAATATATTTTCTGACTGGACGTACATCCATGGACTATATATAATGCATTATCCGTGGACGATGCAACATAATGCTGCCGATTCCTTCTGCTGGCCTCGGTATCCAGTGAACCTAATTTGCATATCTAATTAAAAATGGTATGACTTGATTCTGCTGTGTGTTCTGAGTGGGGAAGGATAACTGCCAAGTTCAATGTTCTAGAATTCATTTCTTTCCTATAGTACCAGACAGGGTATCAAGAAACAATAAAAAGTACAGTATTGTCCTGTTCCTTACTTTATGGGAATGCTTCTCAACTTTGTTTGATATAGATTAAGGAAATTTACTTAAATTCCTAGGTTGCTCAGATTATCAAATAATGAGATGCATGAGGACTGAATCTTAACAAATTTTTTCTATATATATTAAAATAATATATAATGTTCCCCATTAATCTGTTAATGTGACAACCATGTTAACATAATTCTTGATTGTCAATCACCTTATAACCTTTAAATAAATTCTACTTGGAAATGATATACTATTTTACTTAAGCATTTCTATAATCAATTTGCTACTTAGGATATCTGAAGATAGTCTAAAATCTTTTTTTATTGGCTATCCCTTGTCTAGTTTTGATGCATAAAATGAGTCAAAATTTTATATATGACAAAAATGACTTATTCTTGAAAGACTGATAAAACTCACCTATAAGCCTGTGTCTGGCACCTTGGAAGAAATGTTTTAAGTCAATTTTAAAGTCACTGACTTATTCAAAGTTTCTATTTTTCAGTCAGTTTTGGTTATTGTTCTTTCCTTAAATATTACCTGTATCATCTGGGTTTTTTAATGTGCTGGCGTATAGCTTATTCATAGCATTCTTCTATTTAAATCTCTTCTCTACCTGTCCCCTTTGTTACTGTATTATATTTGTGCCTTTCTTATTTTATCATATTTTTGCCTTTTTTGCCACAGGTTTGCCATTTTATTAGATAAGGTGTGCCAAAGCATGATCTTACTTACGCTGATGTTTTTACAGAAAAAGGGTAACACAATTGAGTCAAGGTGAAAAACTAAACATTTCCAATTTCAGACTCTCCCCTACCCCAAGCTTTACCTTCTTCATACACCAATTTCGCCTCCTGTGCAGGACAAGCCATTCCCTTTGTTTTTTCTGATGCCGTAACCTGAATAATAAAGTGCTATTATGAAGCAGAATATAGGTTTCTCTCAAGTATCACAACCACGACTAAACCCAACCTTCCCTAAACACAGACTTGTCTTCAACCAGTACAATGGACACTGTGACCTTAACATGATGTAGACCAAATACAGGGCAAACACATTCATCAAATACAATAAGGAAAAATTACTCTGTAAAAGTTCAGAAACCTTTTAAGGTGATCAGAATTTTCTGTGCCCAAATTTGAATTTTTTAAATACCCTATAACTTGTCCACAGTAGCACAACCATCTTAACTACAGTAACAATTGAAATATTATGGCGAGAACCTTTCAGTAAAAGTTGAAATGGGCAAAACTATACTTACTTACTGTCAAATACATAAGATTTCAAAGTTAAATACTGTACCCTGACTTACCAATTGCTTCTGAAATAGGGAGCTTTCAGTGTTCAGGTGAATGATCCCTATCCCTCTCTGCATTTCTACCACACCCATAAGTTTAGCACAAAACAATCTGATTTACTCACTTGTGTGATTAGAAGGATAAGCTTCCCATGAAGGTGGGAGAGTTTCTGAAACGTTTTTACTCTGCTTTCCATTAACTGGTAGAGTGTCCCCAGCTGAGGTACCAGGTCAGGCAACTAGAAAGAAAAACAATGATGTCTGACACTACAGTAACATCACACACAGAACAGACACATCACACTTAGATGCACCAGTGCTTGGTCACTGCACCACAACCATCTGCATGGCATGCACTTCCAGTGACAGTGGCTGCTTGGGACACAGACTAGAAACATCTTAAACTTTCAGAGGCTTCCAATGTCCTAACAGCAAAAGAAATACATTTTTAAACAAGATACGAGGTCAGGAGGAGAAAGTGTAGGTAGGACAAACTGCGGGGTTAGACTTCTTTGTACTGATCACATTTTTTCAGAGACAATCAATATCACGGAGACACTAGGTAAAAAATAGCCCCACCACAGATTTGTGACTTTCCTCTGAAACTTACTCCCTGATATCATTAAATCTACCTCTATCATAAAGCCCCTGCAGGCTACGGGGTACACTCCACAGCTTCCAGAGACCAGCAGGAAACAGTTACAGAGTAAAAAGCTCACCATATAGTATTTCAAACATACTGTCTATTAATGAATCCTCTGAACCATGCTGAAAATTAAAGCAGAAACTTCTCGTTTGTCCCTACATAAAAAGGGACCCACACTTTACCCTTTAATTAGCCTTTACTTGCCCTCCTACCTCTGACACTTGGGTGTAAATGTTTCAATCAAATGTTAAACAGTAAATAGACACAAAAATGGATGAAACAAAATTCACTGTGATCTAATTTCAATTACCATCATCTCCCTTTTATTTGTCCCTATTCAGACTATAAGCTCCAGGAAGATGGGGACTACAGTGTCCTGTACATCACATCAAAGCTCCATGCCTAGCATAGTGTTTGGCTGAGAGAAGACATTTAAGATATCTGACCAGGAAGGAAAAAATAAAGGAAAGTTGGCAGGAAAAGCACTGTCTCCTGGGAGAGAGAACCATTGTGGGTTGTGCAATCTCCCCTATACTATACTTCTTTGTTTTGCCATGGCCTTGAATGATACGCAACTACTCCTCCAGTCGTTATATCTTAGGAGTTGACTCCAGAAGAGACCTCACTACAAGGCCACCTAGGGCTCTTCCTGTGGCCACCACCATGCCGCTCAGCCCCTCCACTCACCACTGCCAATTCATGTTCAAGTGGGAAACACAATATCCATTCTTACTGTCTGTCTCTTCCCCGATTCTAACATCCTGGCAGGGTTCTCCACAGATTTACAAAGAACTGTTGACCTCAAAAGAGGTTATCCAATGATTTTCCCTATTTCCAACTACTGAAGGCAAAAAGAGCTTGAGACAGAGAGCAAGGGACAGTGAACAGGCAGGAGCTGGTTAAAACTGTGTTAAGAAAGGAAGAGCTATATAGTTTAAAGAGCAACTAAGAATTTTCTTCAACTATCCACTGTAACCTTTTAAGAAAACCTACTGTTAAGGTGCTAAATAATCAACAAAAGAATTGTGTAATTTTATTTCTAGATTAAAATGTAATTGATTTGATGATGTGGCAAAGAACCCAACTAACTCATGGTGACATTTTAAATTTTTTTTTCTGGTGTTGCTTCAAGATCTGATCTTATGCCCCTCTCCCTTCCCTGCGCACAGATCATCAGGAGCTGACAGGCAGCCCCAGCAAAATGTCAACTATTACTTATCTAATTTATTTAATTATTATCATAAACTAACTTTTCTCCTCTTGGGACAAGGTAGACAGACATGTTAGCATAAATACAAACTTTAAAAATTTGCTAAGTTTTTAAAAGGGAAAGAGAGAAACACACAATGTAAAGATAATTTTGCTGAACAGGCTGTGTGTATAGAAAAACATCTGCTGGCTATATGTCAATATATAACTTTTCTCCTTCCTGTATTTTTCAAAGTTCTCTACAGAATATCACTTCTAAAATCCAGGGCAAAAAAGAGACCAATTTGTAAAAGACAACAACAGTGACATGACACTGCACCTGGGAAAAACAAAATCTTTAAAAGAAGTAACTGATACTTGAAGGGCAGATGGAGAAAGAATGGTTTTGTTAAGCCATCAACTTACAACTTTCATGAAAGTCAAACTACTTAACTACAGTTGAAAAGACTTACTGTGGATAGGTAGGATGCATGAACTGTTAACACACATTTTAGCCACTGAACCATTAAAACGGCACTGAAAAAAAGAAAAAAAAACCTCAATAAATTAATATTTACAAATTCAAAATTAAATACAACTGAGTTATAAAACAAGAAAAATCCCGAGAGGCAAACAAAGATCTATAACCTGTGCCCTATGAAAATGACTAGAATAAACCACTGTGACTTCTTGCACCAAGTCTGAAGTCTGAGATCTGTGTAATATAGTAATCTCTTGGAGGAGGTGGGTAGGATGAACTGAAAAACAGGACAAATCTCTTCCTCTACAACAGTTCAAGAATAAAACCCATGCTTCACTTCATAATTAACTGATACCAAGCAGTAAACTGGTCTTAACTGACTGCATTTTAGTTCATGTTATTTGAGCCCATTATCTACTCAGTGTCAGGTGCAAAAAGCAAAAGAATTCCATGCCAGCCTTAAAAGACAAATACAGACCAAAAATGTGTCAGCCAGGCCTGACTAACAAATTCTTTAGCTTTCCTTAACTACTTAACTACAGGCTCTGAAGGCTGATGGAGCCTCTCAGGAAAAAAAAACTTAGGAAAACTGTATATTCTAGACATTGATAATACTAAACTATAAGCTTAGGATCATTGACATATCAACTTCTTATTTAAATATTTAATCATAAACTTATTAACAAAAAGACCTACAAAATTTAGTCATATCAAGTATTTCCTTAAAGCGTCTTAGTAACTATCAGAGGTTGTGCAAATTTTACAAATGACAATTTTACATATCATGATTAGGACTAAATTATTAACCAAGTCTAATTCATTAAATGACCTGATAATAAAGCTGAAAAACCTAGAGAGGAATTCTCTAAAAGAAAGAAAAAAATTCTAATAAGAACCATTCAACCTAACCTAAGTGGAGAGCAATACCTGACATCTGAAGAATTTTATTAGAATTTGGAGCTATCTACTATGTAATTCTGTGCTGTTAGACATTGTTGTTTTTAATAAGCACCTCTAATATATTTATGAATTCACAGCATTTTACACTGCCTGTAAGTCTCACCTATTAGGATGTCCTTGCAATCTCTTCGTAAGCTGAAGGGAAGAAAAACAGTATTAGCAAGAATGCTTCAGAGGCAGCCAATCTCCATCAGTTCCTCACAATACACATACTCATAAGAACAAAGGAAAATAATTCTGGTAGGAAATCAGTATTCCTACATGATTCTTAAATTTCCTAATTCCTAAATGTTCAACTATGAATAATTCCATAGTAATAGTAATTACCTGACTAAAATCTAGGCTATTCATACATAAATGAATGTCCAGAATAGGCAAATCCAGAGATAGGAAATAGATAAGTGGTTGCCAGAAACTGGATGTAAGGGAGAATGAGAAAAGAATTAGTATGGGATTTATTTATTCTTGGTGTGACAACTGCACAACCTGTGAATATACTAAGGAACACTAAACTGTACACTATAAAAGGCTGACTTCTATGGTATGTGAATTATATCTCAAAAAAAAAAAAAACAATCTAGGTTAGGCAAATTTGGTTTGGGTAGACCTATCACCTATTATCCACACTAAATACCCTGCTTGCTTACATACTGCAAATCCATTTCTCTAAATGCTGGATTGTCTCTTTGGAAAAATAGCATTAGGACCTTAAATGGAAGGAGAACTCAGTTACCTCTTGCAACAATGGAATAACAGCATGCAGGGGCATCCTTAACACAGTCCTCTTTATTAGGTTTAAATTCCTAGTCTGCAGCACTTTCTGTGAGAAAATAGAAGGAATATAAGGATAAGCAAACTCAGAAGCTAAGGACATGACTGGACATTATCAGTAAAAATTATTTAAAAAAACAAGCAATAAACTACAAACTGAATTTCAACAAATAAAGGATGGAAGGACTGAATGGAGAATGTCACGTCTTACGGCTATCGGACAAGAATAGTCTTCAGGTGTTGGGACATTTACTTCAGTAAACAGGTTTCTTCTCTACAAATTCTAAACCTTTATAAACTGTTTTATATAAAACAGAAAACACCTATAGACATTTAAAGATACATACCACTTGAGAAATTCCCAAACCTTCATTTTATGAAATTAGAGATGTAGCCACACAGATTTAGCAAAACATTATTAAAATCACACTCAGCAATAAACCCAAAAATTAAGTGTCAACTTTTGGATAAAATTTTGAGCCAATGAAAAGATCACACATACTTGTGTGAAAACCCTTCAAGGGTGCATTAAGGCGAGAAGCCCAGTCCCTACTCTAGGATAGAAAGGAGATACAGTAGATTAGACCTAATCCTTGACAGGCCTTTCAACTTCTTCAAACTCCAGATGTGTTATCGATAGGAGAGAGTGGGAAATAAGAGTCCATCCAGATCTCAAAATTCTGATTCCTCCATGCTCTTGAATACTTTGAAATATTTTTTTTTCAAAAGGTTTTACTCCTACAGGAACTTCCCTGATAAAAGGACTAAACATTTGAAATACATATACATTGTGAAATTCTCTACTGCTCTACATGTAAAGTGGTCATAAAATTTGTTGTCCAAAGTGAGACACTTTTGAGAACGAAAGGAGTCACTATTAGTAATTATACCAAGGTAAGCGGTATAAACCAGAATAGTCACAGGCAGGTAAGATTATGTACGGCCTAGCTATTTAGAAGTTATTGCAAACTGCAGGGCAGATGAGTAATTTTAACCAACTCTCAGATAATTCTTATTCCCACTAAAGACAGAGGCTCTATGATAACAATTTTCAAATTTAAAATAAGCAACTAAGTTATCCCAAACCAATTGAAATGGTAATACACAGAGAAGTCAGCATTAATAACTTATGCTGAGAATGTATTTAAAGCAACAACCCTACAAACCGCAGCTACAACTGTAAGAAGATGCTACTGAAGATGGGATTTTTCTTTTACAGCTCTATTGCATTCTAACTGAAGCATAATAAATGGTACACATTTAAAGTATAGGTTTGATCAGTCTGATATAAACATTTACCTATGAAACAATACAATAAACATTCTGTCACTCTCAAGTCTCCTTGGGTCCCTTTACGCTCTATTCCTCCTCCCACCCCCATCCCTGAGCAGCCACTGATTTATATATATGGGTCTGCATTTTCTAGAACTTTCATATAAATGGTATATAGTATATATTCTTTTTTGTCGGGCTTCTTTCTCATAGCGTTAAGTTTGAGATTCATCCATGTTATTGATGTATCAATATATACAATACATACCTTATATTGCTAGATAAACAATTTGTTTACCCATTCGTATGCTGGGGGTCATACAGATTCTTTCCAATTTTTGGCTATTACAAATAAAGTGGCTATGACTATTCATGTACAAGTCTTCATATGAAACATACATTTTTTATTCTAAGTAAATACCTAGGAACAGATTGGCTGGGTCTTATGGTAGGTATCTTAACTTTTAAGAAACTGCCAAACTGTTTTCCAAAGTACTTATAACCATTTTACATTCCCCCAGCAAAATATGAGAGCTCGAGTTGTTATACATCCTCACCAATAGATGGTATTGTCTTTTAAATTTTAATCATGTAGTGTTATCTCATGACTTGCACTCGAATTTGTGATGATTAATGATGTATATACCTTTACATGCACTTATTGGCCACCTGAATATTTTGTGAAGTATCTGTTCACAACTTTACTGTGTTTTGTCTGAGTTGAGTCTCATTATTGAGCTAAGAGTTCTATATATAATTCTGGATATAAATCCTTTGTCTGATGTATGAGTCGTGAATATTTTTCCCAGTCTTCAGTTTGCTTTTTCACTTCCTAAACAGGGTCATTTCAAGAGCAAAAGTTTTTAATTTTCATTAAGTCCAAATGATCAATTTCTCCTTTAGTGTTTCATGCTTTCTGTGATGCACCAAGAAGGCTTTTCCACTCAAGTTTACCTAGATTTTCTCCTATTTTGTTCTAGAAGCTTTGTAGGTTTTGGTTTTACATTTATGTCTATCTTCTACTTTGTGTTGACTTTTGTGTAAGGTGCGAGGTAAGAGTTGAAATTTTTTTTCAGTTGGTTCAGCACCAAGTGTTGAAAAGGCTTTACTTTCCCCACTGACTCGACCTCATACCTTTACTGAAAACCAACTATGTGTGGTCTATTAATGGATTCTGTATTTGGGCTCCTTAATCTATATATATATTTTTGCACTAATATCAAACTGTCTTGATTACCATACTTTTATCTAGAAACCAGGCAGGGTAAGTCCTCTAATTTTGCTCTTTATTAAAATAACTGTGGCTATTTCATGTCCTTTGAGTTTCAAAAAGATGGCTGCTAGAATTTAGTAGGGAATGCATTGAATATATAGATTAATTTGGGCAGAATTCCTCATTTTGACAATACTAAGTGTTCCTATGAACATGGTTTAGATCTCCATTAACTCAGATATTTGTTAATTTCTCTCTAATTTTGATGCAGAGGTAGAGGCATCTTTTGTAGATTTATCTAGGTATTTTTTGGTACTACTCTAAATGTAAATTTTTTTAAATATTTGATTTAATAACTACATTTCAAATCCAGTGTTACATCCCTGCCATTGCTTACTCTCCTTTCATTCCAATTTTTAATGTCCTCCTACTATATTTCATGTATACTCACTCATAAGGTTCCTTTGGAGAATGAGGAAGACTTTTTAAAGTGAAAAAATATTTGATTTTTCGTATTTGACTCGTTTCCAATTACTTCTAATTAAGTAAAACAACAAATCACCTCAAAATCCTTAACAATGAAAGGTCTTTCCTGTACAATACATTACAATTTAAGAAATGCTTTCAGAAACATTATTTCCTTTGTCCTCCCAACAAGTCTATGATGCCTGATAAAAGTACACACGGTCACCTTTGAAGTGACAAAGATTCTATTCTGAATCTCTTCAAGCTTCTAAGATCCAACTACCAGCTTACAGAAAATATGATGAACAGATGCATATGTTAAATATAGCATTTACTGGGTTAAGTAAACCAATAAAATGGATTTCGCAGAAGGCACAGTCTAGAACTTGGGAACCCCTACTGGGCAAATAACCAGGCTTCTCCAAAAAATAAACCGCAAAGGACAGAGGAGGCATATAAACCACATACAATATGGACTTGTTGGGATCCTCTGAAAAAGGCAAAAACTAAACTCAAGAAGTTTACAAGACAATCAGGGAAATACAAACACTAAATGGATATTTGATGGTTTTTAAGGAATTACTGTTTACTTTTTTAGTTTTGATAATGGATTGTGGTTATGTTTTTAAAAGGAGTTGTTACTGTTAGAGTTAACAGGAATGTATTTATAGATGAATGGATATATCTGAGATTTGTTTCACAGCAACCTGAGGAGGCATGTGGGCAGATAAATGAAACAATGATAGGTAGACTGGCTAGTACTAATATTCTGAAACTGAGTGACAGGTTCATAATGGCCCACTGTACTATTTTTAAATGTTTCGAAATGTTTCTTTAAAAATTTTTTTAAACCCAAGAAATTGGTAATTGATTCATTTGTACTACTGAAGGTTTCAAAGCATAGTAAGTTGGAAACAATGGCAGATATATTACATTTTAAAACCATCGCCAATTGTTTTCTATAGCTTATTTTTCATCAAATCCTCACTGAAGTTGCTATACCATGTTCAACCAAAATTCACCTTCCAGATTACATACACTCTCAATCTATTTTAAAAGTAACTGTAGATTTTTAAATATGCTGGTTTCCCCTCTCATTTTGTAAAATCACCTTAAGACACAAATATAAGATATTCCCACTTAGATCAAAATATAAATCAGACACTATTCACAGGTTACATATTAAAGTCACCTTTATACTAAGTGGCATCAAGAGTCGCTAAGAATAAATGCATCTAATGTATGTAAATTGCTTTAATGTGATCAGGCAATGTTTAAATTCAAATTTTTACACTTAAATTTTCTCTGCAGACCCCTGTCAAATTCTAGAATTTAAGAGGACCAAATGAAGTAACTTCGTACAAGCAGTCACCAACTTACAAACACAGAAATCATAAATGACTCCCTTTATACAAAGTTTTACCTCTAAATATTTCACAACATAACCCCCAACCCTCTTGAACTTTTCCCCCAAACCTCCTACCCATTGCCAAGGTTCCACCTCACCGCCCCCTCTCACGGCCAGGGGGAAATAAGTTTCTGGAATCCAGAGTAAAAACTCAGGAACGCATTTTCCTACAGAAAAAAATATAAATTGTGATCTAGAATGCTGAGTATTATAATTCAGCTATACTATGTTTATAAAGGCTTTTGTGAACTAAAGCCTAAGAACCTAATAATAGCTCAAAAACAGTATTTCTATGAGAAAATGCATTCCAGGTTCAAAATAATTCAATGCAATCCCTTTGTAGGTTGGTGACTGTCTGTATAGTGCCACCAAGTAATATATATTTGACAAAGTCACAAATATTAAATTGAAACTGGGTACATAACATGACTGTTCACTCTGCAAATGTACTGTTAATCACTTTCTAAGGAAAATTAACTATATTAACTCATTTAAAAACTGCTATAATACTTACATTTAGCATTTCGAAATCATTGCTTTCTAAGCCCTGTGCAAGAAGAACTGGAAAGCTATTTGTCTGTGGAAGGTCATCCTTTTCCCTTTTTGTATGTATATCCAGTGCTCCCAGGCGTTCTTCAATGCTAACCTACAGAACAGAAAAGATCTGTTAATGCTATACCAGAAGACCATAGTAGCTTGGTCAAATTACCTTGTGCGTCAGGAGACAAAAAGCACTAACTGATTCACACCTCAACCCTGGAAACCACTATTCTCTTTCTCATTCCAACAGAATCTCATTACCATAAAGCCAATGTTAGAAACAAGTGTAATGACTGCAACCCACGTTTCCTGAGTCTAGTGAAAAAAACTGTCCAAGAGGCCATGATCTGAAATGTAATTCATACAAATTGCTCTATATGAGGATTCATAACAGGCAAGGATCTGGCATCTGGTCACTAAAGCACAAGAAAAGACCTATTAGCACAGAGGCTTCTGGAAAGAGCACAGAAATGAATAAAATTTTAGTATACTGATATCAAAACTGTAATCCTACAATATTTAAGATGATAAAGAGAATATTAAGCATCTTGCCTTCACCCAAGTCTGCAGGAAACAAATATTATCAGAACAGCATAAAGTTACATTCCCAAAGCAATTTATTAAATGTCTCCGTACTTTTCTCTTTAAGACATGCCACACTACAACCAACTTCCTTGATAAAATATCTGAAATTCAAGTGTAAACAAACATGATGCAATTTGCTGTACAAAAACTCAACTGTAGAGAACTGATGCCTTATTAAAGCAACTCTAACAACCATGTTCTGCTATCCCCTTGGTAAGTAAATCAAAATACACATGTTCTACGACACCAAAGCAAACAAATACGTGTTGATAAAGCCTCCTGTCTCAGTTAACTTAAGAAAAACGTAAAACAGGCACGAGGAAATTAAAGGGTTGGATCTATCTAGAACAAGCTAAAGAAGGGGGACACATTATTTCTAAATGTAGATATCCTGTTACTGAAGAATTTTTAATGAAAAGTATTGTTAACTCCAACCCCTTACCCAATAAAGGAAGACATTCAGGTAAAGAAACATAATGGTCTTTCTCTAATGACAAAACAGTTAAAATTCTAGGTTACTGAGGAGTGCACATGTGAATGGAAGGTGAAAGAGGGCTCTGCATAGGAAATACAGGAACCAGAGGAGGGTCTGAGGAGTTGGGATGCACTCTAAGAGGTTATTATAATGACGATTGCTTTCAAAGACCAGCTAGCACTAACCCAGCCAGGACTGCTCAGCCAGCCAAGAGAAGAGGTATCACTGGAACTCAGCAACATGCAAAACCCAATGGAAATCATCACAGCAAGTCCTGGCTTCACTTATGTTGTCCTGGTATTCAATTATTTTATCCAGTTAACTATGAACAAATGGCCAAAACAGTACCCTCTTTAGTGAGTATGAGTTCTGTCTTCTCTATTAACAGTGGCAAAATAAGACTTACAAAGCTCACAGTGGAATTTCAGAACCTACACTGCTTGGGAGGAGACAAACAGTAGAAACCTCTGAAAGTTTGATGTTTCAGCTTCGGCTCTATCCAATGTTTCGGTTAGAATCTTCCAAGCAATCTTTAATTTCGGACTCAAAAATAGTCAGAATGGTTGTATTACCTCCTTTTCCCCTAACTTCCTCTTGTTTTCTACTTCCTCAGCAGATGGAGGGGGAGGCTTGATGGCTGCACGATGACCAGGTATCCCAGGAACCAGAACCTTTGCCTCAGAATTCATCACTGGTGTTCTCACCTGTTCCCGGGAAACAGCAAGGATGTACCAAAGGAAATTATGCCTTAGTCCTTGCCAAATTATCCCCAATGAGAAAACGAATGGCTTTTAAAAGGTTTTTCTACTGGAAAACTTGATATAAGTTTTATGACATGAATTAAAGACAGATTTTGTTTGAAGATTGGCAAATAAGTTTGTAAATTATAATCTCAAAGTTCAGTTTTAAAACTTCCAATTCACTTAAGAGTAAAAACCAGGAAAACAAAATCTACAGATTACACACAAAAACACTAACTTAGGAATGTTAAAGATGAAGCTGTACATGTTACGACCACCTCCAGTAACTAGCTGATCTTTGCCAGAAATGCTCAGACAGCCAAGAGAAAGGTGTCATCTCTGAAACTCAGCCAGATGCGAAACCATATGTATGTCATCATAGCATGTCTTGGCTTTTCTTTTCTCTACTGTTAAACATATGATATCACATATAGGTACGTTGTATTCAAAATAAGGCATCACAATTATGCCGTTATGTATTCGTATTAAATTTCAGCCCCATTATAGTTTTAGGTTTTATTTTACCCTGAAATTACAGCATTCCTCCCAACAAAGTTTAAGTATTTATTAAGTTTAATAAATAATAAATTTATTTATTGATGAATTTGATATTGATATTTATTCAATAATGAGGTATGAGGGTCAGGAAGAACAAAATCCGAGGTCTTTAACTTCTAGTCAAGACTCATTGCACAAGTTAAGAGCAAAGAAATGAATAAAATTTTACTATATTGATATCAAAACTGCAATCCCACAATATTTAAGATGATAAAGAGAATATTAAGCATCTAAACATATTACATAACAATTCAATTCACTCAAATCTCTTTTTTCTCAACTTCTCATAGATCATGTTGCACTCACCTTTTTTACAGCCGTTTCTACTTTGGGGGCCCAGCAGTTTGAAAGATCTCTCACTAAACACATATGAGGTTCTTTGGAACTTAAAGCCTGGGAATACAATTTTAAAGGGTGCAGGGTGAGGAGGGGGGGAAAAGTGTCAAACAAGGCAACTGGGAGTAAGAATAAAATGAAAAACAAATACTTAACTTGTGAATTTTTATAAATATACAAAGTGTGGAAGGCTTCCACACAAAACTATTTGCCACTCAGACTGCTCACCACGGCAGCTGAGGAAACCAGCAAACTGAAGCTACTGTAAGGCAGGTTCACTTTCCTCAGTTTTGAACTGCTCCCATTTTTTCACATGTACAGTTTTAAAAGATCAACTATCGTTTAAATATAACAGATCTTAAAGAAAACATACTGGTTTATCACCCTTATACATGTAAAAAAAAAAAAAAAAAAAAGGAACAATCGTACCCTAAAATTTCCTACTGCTATCCTCCAACAAGCAAGTCAAAGTCAAAACTGCTGATTAACAAAATGTTCCAAGGTGAACCTCTATGTGCCGAGATGGTATCAAATGGGGGACAACGTCAGATGCAGCAATGTTCCTATGTGCCCAAAAGGCTTTCAAGTTCCATGTCATTCTCTATGCCCATACACACTCAGTATCTGGAAAGATACATACACAAAAAAGGAAATAGTGGCTCCATCTGGAGAGGGAGATTGGGGGCCCACTTATGGTACTTAAGGGTCCACAAGAGCCTTACATTTATAGTAATACTTTTCTCCTCTTTTTATTAAACCATATCTGCATATTAAACTTTTAAAAAGTAAGTGTTTTTAAATAAATTCAGTAAGAGCTTGCTTGGGCATGTAACATTCCACCCAGTCTCCCTGAAGATCTTACTGAAAACAGTATTATAAATGAAACCTTAAGAAATTTCCTAACATGATCTTAATAACTCAACAAGTCTCCAAAGAAACTTCTGTAATCAGAAAGTGAAATCATTGCACCGCCCACTACATTCCCACTTAGAAAATTTAATGGATGCTATTACTAAAGGTTCTTTTATCAAGATTCCCCTTTTGGGTAGCTGGACAAAATTCACTCATCCCTGTGCTGACCAAAACGATAGCCACTAGGAATGAGTGGCTACTGAGGACTTGAAATGCAGCTCATCCAAACTGAGAGGTATTTGTAATAGAAAAATAAACACCAGATTTCAAACACACCAAATAAAGGAGAAGGGGGAATAAAGGAATAAAGTATCTAAATAATGTCTTTAACTTGATTAAACATTAAAATATCTTGGATATACTGGATTAAGTAAACTTTATATAGAGAGTTCTCATAAATTAAACCAACCAGTAAAATGTCCTTCAGTTAAGGGAGAATATATGACTTCTTTTTAAATATTCTCATAAGCAGACCATGTATCATTTTAAAATCATTCTTTTCCATGGACATGTTAATGCTATACTGCTTTACTCCAGACAGGCATCTACGTACCATTCGCTCAATGGTGGGCTGAAACCAATTGCCATATACAAGCAACAATGACATTTTGTCTGAGCAAAAACCAGCTGCTAGAATAGGGATGGGTTTTGGTGTTGATTTCTTGCCTTTCCCAGATGTGGCTATCTGAATTGTGCAGTTTGAAGTCAATGGCTTTTTGCAATATCTAGAAAAGGAAAAAAAAAATCAGATTAGAAATTTTGAAATAACATACTAATTAAGCTGGCCATCAAGTCATGAAATGTGACCCTCCTCTGGCCTCCACACCACCAACCCAGAATGTCCTGTCAAGACTTCATCTATTCCCACCCTGCCAACATTCAAGACCTCACCACAAAACTCTGCCTTGAGACCCATGTGCCTCTCCATCCCACCTTGTCAGCCACCGCTAGAGGCACCAAGCTCTCGAGTGCACTCTCCCCACCCTGAGCTTAAGCCCAGATGGCTCTGTACATGCCTTATTCTAATCAGCCCTGTCTCTGCTTCCAGCCCCCGAAGACCCACCATGCCTTGTGCAAAACAGTTCCAGGACTAAAATTATCAGCAAAATATCATCAACAAAATTAAACCCTCAATTTCTTCCCCAAGGACTCTCTTTATCTCCCAAGTTGTAGCTGTTTTCTCTCCAACACACTTTGTGCCGGGGCCGTGGACATGTGTGCTCCTTGTTCTCCAGTAACACTTCGAGACACGTAGTCTCTCCCTCCTTCAATTCTAAAACCTTTGAAACTGTTGTCACCAGATCCCAGCTATTTCCCCATCCTGCCATCACCCAGTGACCTTTGGTCACTCCTCCACATTTCTTAAAGATTTTAGTGGCTCATGCCATTCTATCCATCACCAGTCCTGAGGAACTCCTCTCTTGGTGGCTTCCATGCCCAGTCCAACACCCTGTCCTCTCAGTTTTTCACCCTTCCTATTCCCAGCAACCCTGCCCTTCCCACTACCTCGGCCACTCACTCCTCCTTGCCGGCCATCTCACCACCAAGCACGTGCCCTCCACCCTCTCAGCTATAGGCACCCACTCTCCCTACCCCTTACTCACTCCTACTAGTATGACTTCACAGCCACATCTACTCCAGGCTTTTGGCCTCTGCGTTAGCCTTCATTCCTCTGTGAGTATTTCCAACACATCAGACAGAATGACCTAAAATTTAAGTCAAACTTCACCCATCCTCTGCTTAGAATCCTTCAATGGCTTTACTATTACCCAGGGGAAAATGTCCAAGTCCCCACCGTGGCCCAGTACTTCAGGGCCCTCAATTATACATTCCACATACACGTATGACTATGTAAATAGAGGCCACAAGTGTTATACACTAAACTGCTAAAAGTTACCTCTAAGGAGCAAAACTCAATGAGACTTGGGTTTTATAAGCAACTGTCTATGCATCATCCTGGATGCTTTAAAATGAGTGCATACTGCTTTCATAATTAACTTACATTTAAATAAATTTCTGTACTAGGATTGTAAAAGGAAGGCAACTGACAATAAAAGTTGAAACCATTTTAAAGTTTAGCATTAACTACGCACATGACTGAGTCGCACACCATGTTTATAGTGTATGGCTAAGGTTGGTAAAGGGCCAGAGAGTAAATATTTTAGTTTTTTGGGGCCATGTATGATCTCTACTGGATTTGGCCTGCAGGCTATAACTTTCTGACCCCTGGTCTATGTCACTGCCTTCTGCCCACCAAAATACATTGCCAGGCGTCACTGACCCATAGTGCACCAAGGGGAGGCACCGCCAAAGGCAGAAATGCAGGCTTCACCAAAGTTCATAGGAAACTTTCTGGTTGAACTTCCTTTTAAAATTTATCATTAGAATTTCCAACATTTACTAAGCAAGCATCATAAAAAGTCACTCTCCTAGCCACAATTATGAAGAACTGGGTCCACAACTCCAAACACCTGAGTTCTCAATGAGAACATATATCATCATATGGATAAAGAATTAAGAATGCTTTTAAAACAATCTGACAAGTAATATAATGCAAAGACTACCCAGGTGTTAATATATAGAAATAACAAGTCAGAAGAAAACAAATTTCTGACTTGGAAACTTCTTACTTACCCATTTAATATGTGTTCAAAAAGATGAACTTGACCATCTCTGCATACAACAGCTAACTTGACAGGCTAAAAGAAAAATGTAACTGGTTACTCTAATGGGTAGCATTCTTTAGCCTACTCTAATGGATAATTACTTCCGCAATACATTTAGGAAAATTCAACTCTCCTCCCCACCCCTTTAAATAACCAGAGAAAACAGCAAGGATGCACAACTCTTGCATTTAAAAATAATCAGTGCCATCAAGATAGTAATTTGAGTTTTATTGTCAAGCTTATAAATAGAAGTTTAGGTAGGCCAAGAAGATAACACAGTCAAGGAGAAAGTGGCGCGGAAGTTAGAGGAACAAAGTCACTAACAAGGGCAGGGGCGACAAGGCCCTGTAGGTCACAGCACTCAGGGTTGCTGAGAATTCCACCATGCACTGTCCCTTCCCTCCTAAGAGCATACCACATTGATCTATCTAATGGTTACTTCCAACAGTTTAAGATTTCCACTCTATTTCGTTCTTCCTCCCTCATGTACCCCCTTTCCCAAATCAATAAATCATCAAAGCCTTGATTTTAAAAATAGCTGTGAATCAAAAATCAAGTTCTCAACAATCGAGCTATTTACCTCTTCTTTGTTTTCTGACAAAGTCAAGTCAATATAGACAGGTTCATCTGTAACTGTAAAAGACATCACTGCATTCTTTTCTTTGTTTTCTGATCGGACCTGCCTAGATAACAACAACACCAATGATTAGGTGGTAAGACAGACTGAAAAATAAAAAAAGACAAACACCTAAAGGGAGTCACAGATTTAGATTCCCAATAGCTTTTTCATCTTTTGAAAAGTAAGTAAGGTGACTAAAAATCAAAATAAGGAAAGCATTCACATCACTTAACATGGTTGCACAGAAAAAGAAAAAACATTAATGCATTTCTGGCAGTTTAAGCAATGAGTAACACTCTCTATTCTTCATTCATCTATTTGTCTATCTTGATGCCACTATCTTGATTACTGTGGCTTGACAAGTCTTGAAATCAGACAAATTGAGTCCTCCAACTTTTTTCCTTCTTTCTCAAAGTCGCTTTGGCTATTGCATTGCACTGCATTTGGATTTTAAAATCAGACTGTCAGAAGAGTCTGCCAGTATTTGATGGGTTTGCACTGAATGAACAGATTAACTGGAGAATTAGTATCATAGAAACACTGAGAAAAGATCTAGAAATATATATATGAGGATCATTATTCATTGATTCCTTATTTGAGAATTTGCCTAATTGCTAAAATTCATCTGGAAAGTTGCAAATCTTGTTTGTAGTACTTTCTTGCTCTTTAACAGATGCACACAAAACAGAATAAAATATGAGGTGCCTCAATATAGATGAGGTTAAACAAGGCCATGTTCTGCTTTCTTAACTCAGTTCTCATAATACAAGTATTCTTTGCACAGTCTATTTAGTGCCACATTTTTTGCTTCTGTGCTTCTTGTTAGTTATTTCCCTGTTTAAAATGACCCTCAAATGTAGTGCTGAAGCGCTATCTTGTGTTCCTAAAAGCAAAAAAGCTGTGCTATGCCTTTTGGAGAAATATCTGTGCTATATAAACTCTGCTCTAAGAGTCAATCAACTCTCTCTCTCCATAAAAAAAGGAAAACAAACATAAAACAAGGTTATGTATTGATTAGATGACGAAAATTGTGACCAGAGGCTTGTGTTTCCCCAATGAGTGATAATTCAGTATCTGATAAATCAGCACTTTATACAATGTAGGACTTTATACAATGTAACTACTTTGAATAATGAGAATTGGCTGTATATGTATATACATTTATACATGCAAAAACCAATTCACTGAAGAGAGTCTTTTCAACAAATGGCACTAGGAGCATTAGATATCCATAATGCAAAATATAAACTCCAATCCATTCCTCACACCATATACACAACTCAAAATAGATCACAGAACCAAATGTACGATGTAAAGCTAAAACTCCTAGGCGAAAACCTTTGTGACCTTAATTAAGCAAAGATTTCTAAACATGCTTTAGACTTACCAAAATTAAAAACTTCTCTTCAAAAAAAGAAGGTACAGACCAGGAGAAAAATATTTGCAAAACATATACTGAGAATGGATTTATTATAGTCAGAATATACAAAGAACTCTCAAAACTCAGTAAGAAAACAACCCAGTAAAAAACAGGCCACAATATTTGAATAGATATTTTATCAGAGAACATATCCAGATAGCAAATATACATATGAAAGACTGTCAACATCAACAGCCATTAGGGAAATGTAGATTAAAACCACACTGAGATACCACTACACACCTATTAAAACGGCTAAAATTAAATGACATATCAAGTGTTGGTGAGGATGTGAAGGAATTAGCTCTTATACACAGCTGGCAGGAATGTAAAATGGTACAATCACTCTGAAAAAATGTTTTCTTTAAAAATTAAATATATACCTATCATATGATTCAGCCATTGCACTCCAAGTTATTTACCCAAGAGAAATGAATCATATGTTCGTACAAAGACAAATGTCCATAAGAACTTTATTTGTAATGCATCAAAAAGCAGGGAGACTGGGGAGGGGAGGGTATTACAAAGGGATATGAGCAAATTCTTGGGAGCAATACACATGGTCACTGTCTTGACTGTGGTAAGGACTTCACATATATACATATGTCAACACTTAAATCAATCTGTAAAACTTAAATATGTACAGTTTATTATGTGTCAATTATACCTCAAAAAAGCTGTTTAAAAATATTTAGGCACAAATTTAAAAAAATAAAGACTGAATAAAAAAGTAACAAACATGATTTACAAATAGGATTCAAAATCAGTCTCTTTTCAACTTATGAGACTTTATACATTTATCAGTAAACAATCTTTCAACATTTTTATGTCTAGAAGAAAACTGAGAGCTGATTTGATAAATTCTAAATATTTCATGCACAATACATTCTTAGTGAAACAAGATTCATTCTAACATGAGGTCATTTATATAAAGGAAACTATCTTAGCCCATCAATAGTAAAGTTATCTCCTTATAGTAATATAAAAGGCATTTTTAAAAATACTCATCCAGTGACAAGAGATATTTAAATGTTATTTCCTTACAGAAATGTGTCTTCCAAAGGTAATTACCAGGAAACCTTTAGCTTACTCTACCTACCAAAACACAGTTTTGATAAATGGCCTTTTGGGGCAGCCTTTCAATATGGGTTTTTAACTTAATTGTCTTTTAAGTTTACTCCTCTGCTACAAGGAAGCCCCCAGGTATTCCTTACTATTTTCACAACCTTAAGACAACCTTAAGGAATTAAATGTCCTCAGTTAACCATCAGTAAGCAAGACATTACACTACCAAAGACAACAGAAATGAACTTCTCTATTACAGAAGCAATTCTATAGCTGGAGACGCCTAGATCTGGGGAGGCAAAGAGGTAAAACACTTGAAGTCCAAACACCTCAAGTAATAATCAAGAGATTTGGGTGGTAGATTTTAATTCTGGGCCTTACTAATGTTTTATGTAAGTGTTAAACCTTTGACAACTAAAATTATCCCA
This sequence comes from Manis javanica, assembly GCF_040802235.1. Lineage (NCBI taxonomy): Eukaryota > Metazoa > Chordata > Mammalia > Pholidota > Manidae > Manis > Manis javanica. The sequence continues at coordinate 220,166,876 of NC_133156.1, forward strand.
ACAGGTGCTCTTCAAAAATCAGACAAGGACAGAAAACCAGTGCAGTTTGATGAACAGGAGGCATAATTAGGGACTACAGCTTAGCTAATGGCTTGAAGGTGAAGAGAGGTTCACATCAGTCCTCATGAACCTTCCTCCACAACTGCTTTAAGGAATACCTATTTGGTAAGTCCTATACTTCTGAATAGTATTTCGTATAAATTTATAGCCTTTCATGATCAAGAGCATGCTCAGCTAACTGATTAGTAGGATGAGAAACTACTCCCATTTTTAAAAATCTCTACTTATTTTGTCTATGACCAGTAGATGATGTCATAAAATCCAATAAATTTTTTGTATTTCTTAAATTTAAAAACTTTTGGATGGCCCTTTTAATTGGTATTAAAAAGTTAAAACCAAATAAACTTTTACTTTTAAAAGTGGTTTCAAAGGGAATTAGTAACAGCTACTACTACAAAAAAAGGCTGCTGGGAATTCTGACACAGCTAAGGAATTAACTGTCCTCAGTTAACCATCAGTAAACAAGACATTACACTACCAAAGCAGTCATCTACTTAATAAAATCAGAGACTTTCCTAAAAATTTTGCCCAGTCAAAAAAATATTCAGCCCACGGCACCTCTAAACAAGATGGTGGAGGTTCTACTATGTAATGCTTTTAAATCTTTCTCTTACGCAGGTGCAATTCTTCATTACAAGTTCAATGTAAAATATAACATTAATTACAATAAAACAAGCCTCATACTCATCATTTATATTAACCATATAAGCCGAGACAGTTTCTTTCAAGGCAATGCTCCCTCCCAAATCCAAAAGACTACATACCAGACATTAAGTAACCGGTCATGTACTGCTCCAGATAAGAAATAAAGACCTGTAATTCCATCAAAGGGTTGGCTTTCATTAGGAGGTCTGATAGTAGTGAACGTAAGTGATGAAACCGGCGTCGAATGTCCCGTGAAGTGCTAGAGAAAGTTAAATCTCATTTAAGAGAGGATGGGTATAAAGCAGCAAACATAAATTAAAGAATCCCTATGTATCATAAATAATATATATGATACATTAACTGATCAGAGCTCCAGACTAACGGTTACAGTTACATTTAATTCTAAACACTGTGCTTACTTGTGCTATATTCCTCTCCCCTTTAAAAACTCCATCTGAAAAAACTGAACATTGAGATAACCCTTCTAACTCCCATGACCCTACCCCACAATCATTATTTCTTCCATTTTTGAATTGAAGATTCACTTAATTCTATCCACTTCTGAAGGGGTGTTTGGGTGCTCAGACACAGCCAAGGAATTGTAGGTCCTCATTTTACTCTCAGCGAGTCGAAACCACAATTTTAAGGCATCATCACAGCACCAAAAGTTAACCCCTGAGCACACTCAAAATGTAATACTAAATCTCCAGTTCACTACTATTAAGTGTACCAAATGCTGGAAATCAAAATTACAATCATTGCATAGTAGAGTAAGAGATCCAAATTCCCCTTCCTTGTTCTATCCAGTCTTCCAATGCATGTACAGGGAACACGTCTAGCCTATTTAAGATCAACAAATGAGATCTGGAGGCTAATCCTTGTCTACTAATCCTACTGTATTTTGATAAGCTTGAAAATAACCACTGCACATTCTTAAAACAATATACTAGAACTCAGACTTCTGCCTTCCTCCTTGGGTGACTGTTATGCTTACAATTGATTTGATTTACTCACTCTGTAGACTTCTTTGGTCTCCAAAACCCATAGTTTGATTGTTCGACCAGCTGAAAGCAACATCTTTCCATCTGGACTGATACACAGGGAACTGACACTGCTATTGTCACCTTTCCATTTGCTGTATTAGGAATAGAAACAAAAACATCTCAATGAATGGGGAAAAACTTTACTCAGGGCAAAAAGAAGACAAAATACACATCTGGCATTAAAAATACCACTTAAGGTTCAATTATGCCGAACTGAATTCCCTAAAAGTTTGTGTCAGTTAAGTAACCTTGGACATATCACTATGATAAAGTCTCCCCAAAATGACAGAGATTCTCACAAGGCACCAGGAAATGGTAAGAGGTATAAGAATGTAACGGGTAGCTGTGTATCCTGTGATCCATGATTTAGCTAATGCCAAGGAAACTACCATGCTGGCGGGACCTCCACAAGTCTACCCTATCCCAACCATGATTCCTGCATTCTCTGGCAGATTGGCCTTTAATTTACTTAGCAACATAATGATTTCTTAAGAGACAGTCCAAAAAGGTTATTTCTACACCAAATCCACAAAGATGCACTCCCCACTTGTTAGGGTAAAATAAGATACAGATGATCCCTTTAGAATATTTCAAATATGATCATCAGCATGAGTCTTTCAAGTTTGTTGCACAGATTAATGCTTCTATAAAAAAGGTGCCTGGCTACTCACTTATAAGATCAAGAAATAACAGTAACAATCTTCTTACCAAAAACACATTGGAATATGTCCAATTACACATTTGGAAAAGCAAAATTAGATTCCCATCTTATACTATACACACATAACATTTAACTGATTAAACTACAACTAACTACTAAAAGTAACTAATAAAAATCTTAAAACTGTGCAACAAGTCATAAAATTAAGAATAAAAGGCTAGGAAAAAATACCAAAAGAATGCACTACAAGCACAGGATTAACACTCAGAATATATAAGTAGCTCTTTATATTCTACAAATAGGTCCCTGAGTTCAAAACAAGAACTCAAAATAAAAACAAAGGACATTTATATATATACATGAAAAATTCACAGAAGATACACAAATTGTCTATAAACATGAAAACATTCAAACTCACTAGTTTAATCAGAGAAATGAAGCAATAAAGATAACTTTTTATCCTCACCGGTTCCTAACATGTTTAACAATCACTCATTAATTCCCACAGCTTCAACACTCACTTATATTCATTATTCAACATGTATTTACTGAACTGATACACATTAAAAAAACATATGATCATATATGCACACTGAAGCCTGAAAAGCACTAGATCAGAAGTCTAGAAGACTGGTTCCAGAGGACTGACCTACACATACTGACATCTAAAGGCCTCCCATTTACTCTACAAATCAAGCTCAGCCACTGAGCCACAGCCACCACACACTTCCAATCCACTTTTTCATGTTTCATTTCCAACAGTGACAGGCAGTCAAGGATTCCCAGTCATTTCGAGAATGCCTTTAACGTGAAAAACAGAGACCAAAACCAAACAAAAATCAAAACACATCCTCAAGAAGGAGATGATATAAGGAAGAAAAGAAAACTTGAATTGTATAGCATCTTCAGAGTTAAATATATGCAAGAAATAATGCAGCAAAGAAGAAATATCGAGAAAAAAATAGGCCCTGGAAGTTAAAATTATGATTAGAGAAATTTAAAAACTCAGTACAAGATCTGGAAGATGAAATTGAGGCAATTTCCCAGGTAACTAAAGAAAGACACACGGGAAAGTAAGAAACTTAACAGGATTAGTCCAAGAGATGCAACATCTAACTAAGAGTACATACAACCAGACAACGATCTAAGAACAGAGGGGATCAACCTGTCAAATATACAGTACAAGGAAAATGAAGAACACAAACCCCCAGGTTAAATGGTCCCTCGAGTGCCAATACACTGACTAAAAAAAAAAAAGCAAGGGTATTTTAGAATATAAGGACAATTAACACTGAAAACTACACAATCAGCCAATGCTTCAAAATCCTGAGGGAAATTAATTCCCAACCCAAATTCAGTATCTTCAAAATATCAATCAACTGAGAGAATAAAAACACTGGTGGACAAGCAAAATCTCAATAAACGCACAATCCACTCACTGTTTCTCAGGAAGCTACCAATTCATGTGCTTCACCAAGAAGAGGGAGTAAACCAACAAAGAGAAAAAAGGGATAGAGGAGATAGAAACTCCATCTGACAAGAGAATTTTCATGATAATGATGAAATCCCAGGATAACTACTGCTAAGAAGACCCCAGAAGAAGACAGAGAAGTCCTCCAAACTAGAGGGAAGCCTCCAATAAATAAACACAGTTGACTGATTAACTCATATGTGTCCAAAAATAATGAAGATTTACACTACTGTAGAAGTGAGTATGAACTAATGACAGCATGTACAAAACTAAGCAAATAAGGTAATTTTAAGCCCCAAGAAATGCAAAATTTTGTGACAAAAAGATTATATAAACCTAATACAGTCCAAGGCTCATCTGTAACAATATTGGACAGGGAAAGGAAAGAGACGTGAGTTTCCTATGTTCCATAGTAGGAAATCAACAGATTGTACCTAAAATGGAAAGCGAAACTCATTATTAACAACAGCATAAGAATGCCAAGAATGAAAATGGAAACACAATATAGAGAGCACAGCTTGGATGGGAGCTCAAGCTTTGACTCAACCTATTTTCTCAACGGTAAAAGAGGGATAGAGCCCACCTGACAGTGTTATGATTAAATACAATGCGCTGAACACAGTGCCTTAAACAGTGTTAATTACCAGTCCCATGTGGAGGACCTGACTTTGTGAACTCTCATCCAGACATTTAAAAGCTACAGTTGCACAGGCCCCACCCCACACCTAGTGGATGAGAATCTGTACAGGTGTTTCTGTCATGAAACTACTATATATGACAGTGTGGAAACTACTGCCACACGTAGACAGAGTGCCAACACTTACTGGACCTCTAGGCAGATGACACACTCATCTTCATATCCAACCCCAAACCCTCCTTTAAATCTAAGCCTCCAGCGCCACCCCATCAGCTGGGTCTCACCTTCCTCATGTTATTTCAAATTCAACTTGTCTAAAAACTGCAAAACCATTTATTTCCCTCTTCTGATTGTAAGTTCTATTAACTGTACCACTATTTGCCTAATAAGTTCACAAAGCTGAAAATTCAGTAGTTATACTTGACTTAGTCACATCTAACTCCTTTCCGGCACTTTCTGTCACCCCTCCTACCCACTCAAAAGCGCTGATGCTTCTTGGCTGGTTATCTTTTCCATTGTTATTTCCCACTCTTAGACCACCCTACACCTTGACCATTACAAACACCACCTGGGATCTGGCCTCTCTGCATTTGAACCAGTTCCTTCCCATATATTCCACATAATGCTGGCAGATTACTTTGTCCTAAAGCATGGTTTTGTTACTTTATTCCCAAGACACTGACCTTCAGTGGTTCTCTCTTGCTTACTAAGACAGAATCTAAAACTCCAATAAAGTCATTTTAGTATACTAGAAAAACACTGTATGAGAATTCAAGACAGCAGAATTAGAACTCCCTCTCTGCCACTATTAGCTGTGAGACCATAGGCTTCATTATCCTCCTTAAGAGTCCTCATCTACATAAATAAGGTGAACTGCTTTCATCAGTCCAGTAGCTCTTATACAGCCAATCACAAGATTAGGTGCCCGAACTAGAAGAGTTGTCTGATATTTTTATCTATGACACCTACAGCTAGATTCTTAAGATACTGTGGCCCATGTCCTCTACCATCATTATTCCCTAATACACCCCTCCTCTAAATTACCTGCCCGGTTCCATGTAAACCTTTCACTTTTCCTCCTAGCCTTTGTTCTTGCCATCTCCCCACCTTCCTTTCCCTGCCTTCAAAAGGATTCTCCCACCCTCTTCTAGCCAAATCTTACCTGTCCTAAAAGGCCCAAATGAAATCCATTCCCTCCCACTAGGGTTTCCCACACTAGCCCTCATTTGACCAGTAGTTGCACGCTACCTTATGGCATCTTTTGTGCCATTATTGAATTTTTATGTATTAAAAGTTTGCATGCACAATTCAAAGTTTCTTGAGAACATCTATAACCTTCTTAGTGTCTACATTCTCCACTGCAGCCAATATAAAACTTTACTTTGATAAAGCAACAATGCAGCCTTGATTTGTCAAACTAACGCACTTCCAAAGAGTAACAGTTACCCCTCTGATATCATAAAACCATCAGTGTTACTCACCACTTTACTTTGCATGTCTGTGTATTCCATTCCACAATATATTTATCATCTGAACAACTATACAAACAGCCATTATCTTGATGCCACTGTATGCAATTGACTTTGTTGTCATGTCCACCACTCTGCAGATTAAAAAAAAAAAGACTTAAGAAAAAAAACTCATCTGATATGATCATGTACACTCTGGAATCATTACTAAACATTTAACTAAAATGTTAGGCCTTGAACTCCCTTTACGATAATTTTGATGATACCTCATAGAATTATACATAAATCTGTAACATGGAATTTCTGAGTTTATTAAAAAGGAACCAAGAGCACCAGGGTTAGGAGTGTAGGGATGATGTGGTGAAGTAGAAAAGGGCCAGGCTTTGACACTAGTCTGTCCTGAAATTGAATCCTTCTAGTTACGTGATCATGGATAAGTAATTTAACTAACTGAAAAAGCCTTAACCACAACTATCCACTTCCAACAGCAAAAACAGTAATAAATCGGCTGTTACTTCATCTAATGTCAATTTTTCCTTCCTTTCTTCTGGAAAAACATTGCTTCCACATTGTAAGTCAAATGATACTAGTCCTAAATGTCACTTGCTTTTGACAGGAATGCCAGCACTAGGCATGATAAAATACTTCATGTACAGTGGCAAAGTTTGTGACACTTGAGTAAACCAGCAAAATCAAACCTTACAGAGTTTAAAGTCAACAGTTAAGGTAAAAACCATGTCTAGTCAAATCTATCCTTGAAAACCCCTTTTAAAAAAGTACCAAAACTCAGTAAAGAAATCACTGTTTCTTCAAGTAAACACTAAATGTTTCCTTGTGCTATAGATTATACCACAGGAATACTTTCAACACACTCAGCATAGTAAGATGCTCACTCAGAGGCACATAGGAATGCAGACATGGGCTCGGAAGAGCAAATTCAAGTCTTCCATCTCACATATATTCCAGGATGAACTCATTTCAGTAGAATAAGGTGTTATATCACCTACAATGTAAGCAGTTATTGTTTTTACTCTTTCTGCCTCAGTTTTCATATATTAAATGTACATACAATGAATCACCACTGAGCACCTATCTAAGTTAAGGATGAAAGTTACAACTCAAAACCACTTCTACCATATAGATTGCTCCCACCTCAAAACAAAAACATTTTTCAATGTTAAGTGCAGTTACTTCTTTTTCCTCCTATCAGCTGTTTTGTATTAGACACACACACAATGAAGTGAACAAAGGATATGAACAGATAAATTCATAGAAAGAATTCAATAGGAAAATAAAGATTTTCAAAGTTAGAAATCCAAGAGATACAAAGCAAAACAAAATAGTATTTCAGTCTGTTCATTCAGCGATTTGTTTAGCATTGTAATTCCCATGCTGCTAAGGCTATAGTAAATGTGGCACTATTGCACATTCCTAGGGGGTGTCTATCAGCTGTCCAATGATTCATTCATTTACTCACTTTCGATATATTATTATATCTAAATCACAATAAAATCATGCAAGATAAATTATACAATATACAATTTAAGAGATGAGAAGTTAAATTACTTATCCATGATCATGTAACTAAAAGGATTCAATCTCAGGACAGACTAGTGTCAAAGCCTGGCCCCTTTCTACTTCACCACATCATCCCTACACTCCTAAGCCTGGCGCTCTTGTATCCTTTTTAATAAACTCAGAAATTCCGTGTTACAGATTTATGTATAATTCTATGAGGTACCATCAAAATGATCGTAAAGGGAGTTTGAGGCTCCATCGGTATCAGTTTGTAGCCAAAGAAAGCAGCTATGACACCGAACAGGATGCTATGTACCTGCTGACCACAAACAACTGACCAAAATAAAGGGGGAAAAGGATCACACTCAACTCAGAGGAGAGGAGGAAGAAAAAGGGGAGATTCCTTCTTGCTTTGTATACACCTCAAAGCACTTTTTCTTACAGTTGTACATTATTTTAAATATGAAAACAAGTAATATATATTTAAAAGCAGATTTTACATCAGATAAAATTTTTCACCTATCAAATCAGCTGGTTTTTTGTTAGTGTTATTGTCATTTTAATAGGAATATTCAATGGTGGCAGTAACACTACTGAAATACAGGTACTCTCCATTACTGACTCAAGTACAAATTACGAAAACTCTTCCAGAAAGTACTTTTAACTATTTTTGAAAAGCCCTATCACTCAAATTGTTTGAGCCATTATTTACACGTAAGTAATTCTGGGAATCCACATAAGAAAAAAAAAATTTAGAACGACAAAAAAACTTGGAAACCACCTACCTAATGGTCAATAGAAAACACATTTCTGCTTTGCCAGATGGATTGCCAGCAGGCTCCACCAATAAGGGGTGCAAGAGGGGGAGAGGGCTGGAGGAGGAGCAAGGGACTTGTTCCTTCCTGTCTCCCAGTCTGCATCAGCCCAGCACTGCTCCACCCCAGCAGTGGGGAGCCTTTCAACAGCAGCTGAACCCAATATGCAATGTTACAACACTTGCAGAACCAGTCTCCTTCCTGCAGACACACCAGTCATCAGCTAAAGCCCCTCCTTGGTGGTCTGGACCTAAGCCCACAGGGCCACTTCTCAAGGGACAGCACCACTGAGAGCAATACCTGCTCCTCAAAGGTCTGAGTTTCAACAATAATCCCAAGAATCTTCTTTGTTCCCCAGCCCTACAGGTGGCGAGCTCCTTCTCGCAAGTGCTGTCTCTGATACTTATGAATTTTTTTACCCATATTTATTTTAAACCTATTCAACAATTCTTCACATTTGATTACGTTACCTATGTTACATAGGTAGAACTATGTCACCTACCACAGCTCTTATCAAATATTACTCTTCAGAATTTTAAATGTGGGAAGGGCAGACAAATAATCCTATAGTGCAGATCCTATAGCATATCCTGAACTGTCTTGTTTTTAATAAGCCTGTAATAATCAGAGTCCCTGTCATATCTCTTTTATATAAAATATACATACACCACACACACACACATATACTTACTGTCAATTTACTGTGTAATTCTCCTTTGACTGTACTGTATAATAAAATGCTACCAACTGCTGTACCAAGAGCCAACAAGTCAACCTGGTTACTCGGTTCTATAGCTTCTGATTTCCTTTTTTTCCTTTGGGGGCTTTCCTGGAAAAAAAAAGAAAAAAGAAAACAATGTTTTATTTTGTATTTCAAACACAAAACATAATTAATGCATAAATGCAAATGTCCACTAGCCTACAAACGAAACATGACTGTTACTAAGAAACACTTAAAAAAAAAGTGGAAGTGAGATTTGCTCCCAGATGATTTTTTTCCCTCCTACTTAGAACAAAAATCACTCCAAATGGTAAGAGGAGCTCATAATTCCCTGTCCCAGTCTCCAACCTCTCTGTTAGGAAGGCAGCAAACAAGACAACTTGGTACACTTTCAGTATTGTCTTAATGGGTCCAAGCAGTCTCCCTGCTGCTTCCGATTCTCACAAACTAACCACTCCTAACAGGTCCGAGTGAAACCTCCACTCCGCAAGCATAGAGATTTTAGACCCGCACCTGTGCAGCCAATGCTTCCCTGCCCTCCTAATCTCCTGCATTCTAGTGTTGTTTTCAGGAAAAGGGACTCAAATTGTTTTTATTTGCAAACATGCATTTACCTCAATTTGAGTCAAAAAACTGTTGTTAACCAGTAGACCAGCACAGGGTGCACACACCACAAAAGTTGCTCCAGCGACCGATTAAGGGCTAGCCTGGAAGTTCCATGGTGTCTTGGTGATTCTAATGACTTAAAAGGCACAAATTTCAATCCAGTGTCAAATGCTACAAGACTTCTTTCATTTATTTCAAAAAATGGTACAAACAGCTTCCGTCTATCATCAAAAAGACAATGAATGATCACAACCTCAGAGTACTACTTCAGAGTTTATAATTATATAAACTTTTGAATGCCAAAGAGTTGTTTATATTGACTTACTCTTCTTGAGGGAGTCACTTAAGTTTCTGATCACAGGAATAACAGGTTCAGATAGAAACAGGTTCAGAAAAATCATAATTTCAGAACTTCTCTTCCATATGTCAATGTTTTTAAAATTGAACCCTACTAGCCTGTATTTTAATAAAGCTCTGATAAATTCATTTTTTTGGTGTAAAACACCCGAATACCACAGGAAAGAGAACATCTCTACAGTTGAACTTTGCTTTAAAGCACAAAGCAGACCAAGATAGAATATCAGAGGAGAAGATTTATAAAATAGTTTCCTTTTTTTTTCTTCCAGTTATCTTATGGGAATGCTAAATTTGAAGAATTTGATTCATTGGATACACTTAGGTCAACATAAAGTAAAAAGATTTACAGAAAATGAAAGTAACTTTTTAAATACAGAAAAAAGAATGTGCATTTGACAAGTACTGAGAAATGCATCTAATTAATAAATCCAGAAGAGAAGTTATAATTAAAAGCCAAAATATAAAAAAGTCTGACAATATCATCAGCAACATTTAATTTGCTTCAAACATTGAAACTTTAGCACAAGATCCTATCCTCAGAATGATCCTAGAGTAAATGTCATTTCTACATAAGGTTAGGAACACAAACACGCATTTCAGGCCAAGACAGTGGGACAAAGTATGCCAACCTACTACTACATCAGAAGAGAAAACTTCTCTGAAAGATTTGAGAAATTGTTTCTTCTACTCTTGGTTTTCCCAAACCAAATTAAAAATTCTACATTTAAGTTTCTAATGTGTGAAACATAGGCTGGTACAAATACGTGTGTTTTTCTACATATGTGAATTTGCATTAAATAGCATAAAGAAGTTTTAGAAATTAAGCACAAACATACTCAAAGTCCTAATTCCGCTCTCAGCAAAATCCTTTTTGAAAGAAGCAGAAGTAAATAGGAGGAGCATGCACATAATCTATGACCAATTTTGAGGATCATGGTCTAAACATAGATAATAATCCAATTAATCTAAAAAAAATTACTAACCAGTGTAAGTTTTCTAAGAGCTGAAGATCTTTTTAAAAGTAACCTCCCATTCAGCAGAATGAGCATGTCCAGACAGGAGATACATCAACCAAGTAACAAGTCTATATAAACAATGTGTACTCTAGTGAAATTTATTATTTTAAATACTACCCCATTACTAGATATTTCTGAAACCAAGAGTTTAGTACTACTGATGATCATAGCTTATAACAGACCTTTTCTATCTGAACCTATTATTTCTGTGATCAGAAACTTCAATAACTCCCCCAATATAAGCAACTCTCTGGCATTCAAAAGTACCTACACTTTACCTCCAACCCACCATTCCAACCTTATTTCCAATTCCACCTTTACATTACACTCCCTAATCACAAATACAGTTTCCTGTTTTGCTTTTCCCTACACTTGGGGGGAAGGGCTTTTCCTTATCACCTCAATTTTCATTTGGTTAAAAATCTACCTATGTTTCAAGGTCCACCTCAAATATCATCTCTCCAGAAAAATCTCTTCTTTCTCTTAAGGCACAAGTCATACTCTGCTTTGCATTACTAGATACAGATATATATATATCTGAATTGCCTTTATTTTTTCCGTGATGTATTAGTCAAACTCAGGTTTGTTTCCTCTAAAGTGTCTAGTACAATGTCATGTGCACATTAATTATATATGTAAATATATACAGTCATGGAAAGGGTAAGCTAACAATTTAGTTCACATTATTTGTGACCAGAAAATCTGAGTTCCTGAAGGTACCAGGAGTGAAGACCAAAACAATGTCATTTCTTATACTAAATAGTCTTTTCCAATGTGACAATGTGACTGAGCTAAGCAATACTAATACCAGTCAGAAGAAAGCGTCTCAGCATTTGACACGGAAGGCAATCGGAAAGGGGACTGCGAGTCTATGAATGACACACGTGCACGATTTATAAAAGCAAGTCATAGGACAGACATGGGGAGAACAAAGAGCAAAAAGCACATCCAAGTGATAAGAAGTCTGAATTTGATGAATTAGCAGTAACATTTAGAATGAGATCCCAGAGTCAGAGTTTACAGAGCCAGTACACTGATAAAAACCCATGTATCTATAACTGAAACAACTTTCACAAAGAAACTTCTCTGTTCCCATGCAAAATCCACTGTGCTATTGTTTTGCATTTTTTAATGCTGTCGCAACCCACTAAATCTATTTCACAACCCAGTAACGGATCAAAACCTAGTTTTGAAAATAACTGACCCCTAGACACTGAAAATTATGCCAATGTTTCAAGTGTCATCCAGCAGCTAGTCTAGTATCTTACACCTTTTTCCAGCCTATCATACTGTCATTCTGGCAAATGTTTGTTTCATGGATAGCTGAATAAAATGTATGCATTTTACATACAATCACATCAGTATTTATACCAAAAACAAATTCTATCAAACTCTACTACAAAGCCACAGTAATCAAGACAATTTGGTACTGGCACAAGAACAGACCCATAGACCAGTGGAACAGGATAGAGAGTCCAGATATTAACCCAAACATAAAATGTCAATTAATATACAATAAAGGAGCCATGCACATACAATGGGGAAAAGACAGCCTCAACAGCTGGTACTGGTGAAACTGGACAGCTACATGTAAGAGAATGCAACTGGATCAATGTCTAACCCCATACACAATAGTAAATTCGAAATGGATCAAAGACCTGAATATAAGACATGAAACCATAAAACTCTTAGAAAATATATAGGCAAAAATCTCTTGGACATAAACACGAAAGACTTCTACATGAACATATCTCCCCAGGCAAGGGAAATAAAAGCAAAAATGAACAAGTGGGACTATATCAAGCTGAGAAGCTTCTGTACAGCAAAGGACACCACCAATAGAACAAAAAGGCACCCTACAGTATAGGAGAATATATTCATAAATGACAGATCCGATAAAGGGTTGACATCCAAAATATATAAAGAGCTCACGCACCTCAACAAACAAAAAGCAAATAATCCAATAAAAAAATGGCCAGAGGAGATGAACAGACAGTTCTCCAAAGAAGAAATTCAGATGGCCAACAGACACATGAAAAGATGTTCCACATCACTAGTCATCAAAGAAATGTAAGTTAAAACCACAATGAGCTATCACCTCACACCTGTAAGGATCGCCACCATCCAAAAGACAAACAATAACAAATGTTGGCAAGTTTGTGGAAAAGGGGAACCCTCCTACACTGCTGGTGGGAATGTAAATTAGTTCAACCATTGTGGAAAGCAGTACGGAGGTTCATTAAAAAAAACTCAAAATAGAAATAGCATTTGACCCAGGAATTCCACTCCTAGGAATTTATCCTAAGAATGCAGCAGCCCAGTTTGAAAAAGACAGATGCACCCCTATGTTTATTGCAGCACTATTTACAATAGCCAAGAATTGGAAGCAACCTAAATGTCCATCAGTAGATGAATGGATAAAGATGTGGTACATATACACAGTGGAATATTATTCAGTCATAAGAAGAAAACAAATCCTACCATTTGCAACAACATGGATGGAGCTAGAGGGTATAATGCTCAGTGAAATAATCCAGGTGGAGAAAGACAAGTATCAAATGATGTCACTCATCTGTGGAGTTTAAGAACAAAGCAAAAACTGAAGGAACAAAACAGCAGCAGGCTCACAGAACCCAAGAATGGACTAACAGTTACCAAAGAGAAAGGGACTGGGGAGGATGGGTGGGAACGGAGGGTTAAGGGGTGGAGGGAAGAAATGGGGCATTATGATTAGCATGTATAATGTGGGTGGGGGGCATGGGGAGGGCTGTACAACACAGAGAAGACACATAGTGACTCTACAGCATCTTACTATGCTGATGTACAGAGACTGTAATGCGGTATGTGGGGGGGACTTGGTGATGGGGGGAGTCTAGTAAACAATCTTCCTCATGTAATTGTAGATTAATGATACCAAAATAAGAAAGAAAGGAAGGAAGGAAGGAAGGGAGGGAGGGAGGGAGAGAGAGAGAAGGAAGGAAGAAAAACAAATGCACAGGAGCTTCTATTTTGTCAATGGGATCTAATCTGCAAATGTTATCTTCTTTTGAAGTATAAACTACAAGTAGAGACCTCAAGACACGGCACTGCACAGGAATACAACTGGATTGTGCTACATCTCTAAGGGATGTGCGCAGGGATACTCAGCTTTTTCCTAGAAACACCCTTAATAATACTGTGCTTGTCCTGTCCAACGTCTCAAATGCCATGTGCTTTGTTCAATAAGCACTAAGCTGTGGGGGGTCATGTTAACTGCAGTGATAGCAAAGCAGGATGAATATATTTACTGTGGGCTCTACAGCAGTTAGGGAAGGAAAAGTCGGAGAGTTTCAGATTTAAGAGAGCAGTGAAATAGCAGGGTCAGTTCCCAGGTGGCACAGCCACTTACTGTATGGCTTTGACATACCTTTTAACAACTCAGCCTCAATTTATACACATAAACCTGAGAAGCTTTAAAAATAGCATTCCATCTATAGTCCATTAATCTAACTCCTTACACTTTCCTTATTATCATTAGAGGTTCTTTTCCCCCAGGCTCCATCAACCAAGGAATGCTCAGCTATATGAAACACACAAAAATCCTCTACAAACTGTGGAAACTAAATGCAAAGTACTGCAGAATTCTGTGACCAAGAACAAGCAGCAGCAGCCTAATTTTTTCAAATTATTTATGAACCATTACTTTAATTCCTGTTACCCAAGAAACCCAGCACAAACTCATTTTTCTCCATTGCTAACAGTAATGTCACCAAACTTTGTCCTTGGGTGGCAAATCGCCAATTATTGAACCAGATGCAGGATATTCCTGCAAAATGATTTACATTGAGAAATGTAGCAGTAAATGATAAACTGAGCCCTTACAGAACACTCACTGATCCATTCAACAACCAACATTTATTGAGCACATATTACATGCCAGGTCATACTGCACCAGTCATACATACAGCCTCATTCAATCCTCTCAGGACCCTGAAAGAGGGGTGGCATTACTGGAAACATGGGCTTCAGAATAACACCTTTTTCATGCCTCATATTCTTGTCTCAATGACGAGATCACCTTAAAACTTAAATAGCTAGGGTTAACCCAAGGATCTGGAAGCAGAGGCTGAAACAATTGCTACAAATCACTCCTCATGTTTTATCTTTAAAAATCACTTATTTTTACACCATGTGTGCAATTTTGTTTTAATACAAGAAAACTACTACTCTCCCTCATCTTCAAGCAAAAACGTTACTGCAAGAGATACAATTCCCCTGCCCCAAGATGATAAAGACTGGATTTCCACATTCCTCCCAGCTCTCAATTTTGTGACTCAAGATCTAGGGTTACAGCATAGGAGCACGGGACCAGGTGTCAGAGTTCCTCCACTCCAACTACTTTATTGATTAAGGCTTTGGTGAAGTCATTTAAACTTCTTTAGGTCTGATTCTGTTTTTAAAAATGTAATAATTTCAGGGCACTTCATAGAGTTGTGTGGCTAAAACAAGAGCATAAAATAAAAGGATATTTGTATAAGAACTTCTTTCAAATGTAGCCCAACTTTCGTTTTTCAATGAGACCCCCAAAATTAAAAGTGCCCTGCACAATGTGCCAAAAGCAAGTTTGAGTTGAGTCCTGGTTATGAAACCAAATCCAGATATTTTTCTATTGTATCTGGTATGGCTTTAAACAGGATATTTAAGATAAGCAAAAGTTTTATTCCGGAGGCATGCAATACAGTTTGTAAGTGAACAGAAAAACAAATTGATGACAAACTTTTGCCAGCCTAATATTAACTAATTGTTGAAGACAAGAACAAAGCTCTAAATACCTGAGTTCTAGTTCTGGTTCCATTTTTGGCTTTTTGCAAGTTCCTTAATTTTCCAGATCCTCAGTTTCTTCTTCCCAAACAAGGCAAAAAATTAGTCTTTATCTACCTTGTGGGTATTAACCATACCACTGTGAGATACTAATAATAGCAACACTTAACACTTGTAGCACTTGTACACCAAGAACTCGTCTAAATGCTTGCACATTATTAAATACGTTGGCTTTCACAAATACTCTGTGAGGTGGGTACTATAATCCTTGCTTTACAAATGGGGAACTAGAGGCACAATTACTACCATGAAGCCAAGACTGGATTCAAATGTAGGAAAGAAGTATATATCTTGGGTCCATTCACCAAATCTTTGCTCTCTATTTCCCCTCAACATTAGTATTATCACCACTTTACAGGGCTATTAAAATACAAACACAGAAAAGAACTTTGAAGAGGAAAATACGCAGAATGGGGTACTTTTAATGAGAACTGTGATTTTTTTTAAAGTCCGAGTTTTGTGCTTAGTCCCGACAAGATTTCTTTTATCAACAAATGTCACTTCATCCAGAAACTATAAAAATCTAGCTTAAATCTGAAAAATACATAAACATACTCATCCAAAGTATAACAATAGATGTGTATCTACTTTCAACCTACAAACTTAACAAAAAGTTCCCCCAGGCTAGTCACAGAGTTAAGAGCTGTCCCAAATGCTAGCTTTTGAGCTTTATAAATAAAGTCAACTAAACACCACCCCTCAAAACACCTGATGCTTCCAAATCACATTGGACTGGTTCGATTTGGCAACCTTAGAACTGCAGCTCCCACGTGCGTGAGAGAACAGATGTAGTGGAGTGACTCAACAGTGAATGGCATCTTATCTGAGATGCGTCCCTAACACTGAAAGGCCTTCCCTATCTCGGCAGTGACCCATTCAACGTCACGCGGGCTCATTCGCTAAGTTAAACTACAACTTCACTTTACCTCCATATCCTAATACAGACTTCAGACTTGGGGGAAAGGTGTGTGTACAAAAGGGGAGCCGAACAGATGTCAAAAATAAAGCAACAAGGTACAAACGGCTGAGAATAGAAGCGAGCCTGGGAAAGTCAAGAATTTTAAGACTGCGCCCCATATCGTGGACTTGGAAGAGAACACGTGGTGGGTTGGCACCCAAGTGAGGAGGGTTATCTGGAAACAAGCAATGAGACTAATTCATTACAACCACCCAGGCAAAGCCGGTGGGCTGGGTAGAGGGTGGGAGAAGAGTACAGATCAAAGAAGGGTCTCTGTCAAAGGCCATAACTCTAAAAAGCGCGTGCGATGAGCGAGGCCCAGCAGAAAGAAGTCGCCCCTGGGGGGCCGGGGGCCTAGGCGAAAATGGCGGCCTGGAGAACTACGAAACTCAGACCGCATGGAGCTCGCCTGTAGGGCTCAGATCCACGGCCAGTGAGATCGGGCCGCGCCCTCCCTCGCTGCCCCACAGACAGGCCCCACACGGGGCTGGCAGCGTGGGCCCAGTCCGCGCTCCGCCGAGCTCCGCCACGTTCCGGGCCGAGGAGGCGCAATCGCGATGCTTGGCCACGCGCCGCAGGGTCTAGAGGGGCGCAGAGACCGAGCCCCGACGGGCGCCCGCCCCCAGCAGTCCCGCCTGCTCTACCTTGGCCTGCAGCCGCGCTGGCGCCCAGGCCAGGCAGGTGCAAGTACCGCTGAGGTGCGCGGAAGGCACGTATTCCTGGTGCAGCCGGTTGCTGGCTGTCTCCCACACTCGCAGCTGACCGTCTGTAGACGCCAAAGCGAAGTAGGCCTGGTTCTGCGGAGAGAAGGCGCAGGGGATCCCCGACGGGGACAGAGAGTCGGCAACTTTGACGCGGCCCGCCGCCATTGCTGCTCTGGCTCCGCGGCAGCCACGTGTTCGCCCGTGCGCAGGCGCACCGGCGCGGGGCGGGGCCTGGAGGGAGGAAGTGGGGGCGGAGGGAGGGCAGGGAGTCGAAGGAGAGGCTCTGCGCAACGCAAGAGGGCGTTGGGCTGCCCACCCTGTGGACGGTGGCCCGCTGGGCCCAATGTTAACTGGTACTAGGAAGTGTAGAGGAACGTGATTGTAGACGGGCGAACAGGGCACGTTCCTTAAAAAAAAAGAAGAAAGAAGATTTGGGTCGGTTTTTTTTAATAACATGTTAAATAAAATGTTTAAAATAAATATGCACCTATAACTTCATGATTGTAACAAGTGTTTCCATTTTTTCCTACCACTTACAGGCTACAATCACGTATATACATAATTTATTCAACCGTAGTAGTGTAAAAGTAATGGTGGGAGCGGCTATTTCCTCTTACTCTCTCAGGATTTATACCATATTACTACATCAAATAGACAGTTTTCAATGTATCCATAATTTTTCACCAAAGCTATGCATTCTGATTCAAGAAATGCCACTACCTGTTCAGCCAATACCGAGCTTATTGTCTAGCAGGAAAGAGCAAAAAACACCACCTTCAGGACTATAGGGAGACTCTGAAATTTTTATAGCCAAGGAGTACTATGGTAAGATTTTCATTTTAGATAATATAGAATGACAAATTGACTATATCATTAAAAGACCTCCTGATACTCAACTGTAGGGGATATGACACCAAACAGACAAAATAGGAAAACAGTGGGTCAGATTCCAAGTATAATATGAAGTTAGAGCCAATAGGACTCACTAAATGGATTGATAGTGAAGGGTGAGAAGAGGCATGAGACAAGAATGACTCTAAGGCCTAAGCAAAAAGGTGAATGGTGATACCATTGCTGAATTGTGGAAATCAGTTTGGGTAGAGTGGAAATCAGAGTTCTGTTTTAGTTAAGTATGATGTGCCTATTAGACATCCAAATAGAGTTGTTCAAGAGAAAGTTTGATATTGAGATCACAGGGATAGAAATTTTGAATGATGCTTGCCGTGCTGATGGGTTTCAGCCCGAACAAGTTTACTATAAATTCAGTGTGACCAAAGAAATGACAGTAGAACGTTCTTGGGGTGAAAGGGTTATACCCAACTTTATTTCCATGGTGGCAGGTCAATCACTAGAATCCTTTCCAGTCAGAGAGACTCTGAATACAACAAGCTGGTCTCTGCCTCTGGGTCTCTCTACCCGCGCAGCCACCTCAGTCTCTGTCCTCGGTGCTGCCACCACTCCAGTCTTGTCTCTGCTCTCCTGCAGCCTTGGAACCCTGCCACCGTATCTTCCAGAGCACTGGGCAGAGTTCTTTATATGGAGTCAATAACAACGTCTTGCCCACACATGCGTAGTGAGCTAGCCGACCAGTGCCAGGTGAGAATCCTGGCAATAGGAACTTTCACTTTATCCATAATGCTATTTGAAACTATGGGACTGGTCAGATCATGCTGGGTGTTAAGCATAGAGAAGAAAATTTAATCCCAAACTATATCAATCTTTACAGGTCGGGAAGAGAAAGAAGATCCAGCAAAGGCTACTGAGAAAAGGTAACAGTGACTCAGGATGAAAGTTCAGAAGAATGAGATGCCCTGGAAACCAAGTTTTTGTAAAGATTTCATAAGCGAGATGTGATCAAAGCCACATCAAATGCTGTAAGATAAAGACTGAGAATTACCCTCTCACCCCATGCCTCCTTGCCCCAGGCTGCTTGATATATATGGATTTTAAGAATCTATAACCTGGTTCCTGTCAACCTCCCCAACATCATTACTCACTCATAGATTGCCTCAGACATCACACCCCAGATCTGATCTGCTTCACATTTTCTTCCATTGTGTCCTTGTTCAGGGTTCTGCTTTTTTGCTCATGCCTATAATTTAGGCTCTTTCCACTCTCTCTCTGCCCCAATTTCAGCCCTTCATACAATTTATTAAAACTTTAATTCCTATCATCCTGAAGAGTGATAGATCCTATCAATCTTAAATCCTTAACAAAATATTAGCAAATCAAGCATAGCAATATATAAAAGTGATTATATGCCATGATCAACTTGGATTTATGTCAGGAATGCAAGGTTGGTTCAACATTCAAAAACCAATCAATGTAATATGCCATATTAATAGAAAAGGATAAAAAAAGTATGATAATCTCAAAAATACAGAAAAAGAACAAAATCAAACACCCATTCACGATTTTGAAAAAAGAAAATAAGAACTTTCAGCAAACTAGGAATATAAGAGATCCTCCTCAACATGATAAAGGGAGTCTCCAAAAACCCAAATTCACCTCATACTTAATAGGGAAAGACTGATACTTTACCCATTGAGATTGAGAACAAATCAATGCTGCCCACTCTTACCAATTCTATTCAATAAATTACTGAAGGTTCTAGAGAATGCAATAAAGTTAACAATAATAACAATAATAGTAATAATAGTGATGGCACCCAAGTTGGAAAGGAAGGAGTAAATGTAGCTTTATTCACCAGTGACTTGTAGAAAATGTCAAGGAATTCACCAAAAAAATTCTAAAACTGATAAATGAATATAGCAATGTAACAAGATACAAAATCAATATAAAGAAAAACCAACTGTATTTCTACATACTATCAATGGACAATCTGAAAATGAAATTGTGAAAATTACTCCATTTCTAATAGCATCAGAAAGAGTACAATACTTGAAAATAAGTTTAACAAAAGAAGTTCAAGACTTGTGCTCTGAAAAGTACAAAACATTGCTGAAAGAATTTAAAGGAAACCCAAATAAGTATGCAGACATGGCATACTCAAGAACTGGTAAAAGTAAACTCAATATCACCAAGATAACAGTTCTCAATTTGGTCTACACACTCAATGTGATCCCCAGTAAAATCTTAGTAGGACTTTCTGTAGAAATTGGTAAGTTGATCCTCAAAGTTATATGGAAATGCAAGGGATCTAAAATAGTGAAAACAGTTTTTTACAAGAAAAACTAAGTCAGTGCACTCACACTACATGATTTCAAAACAAACTATAAAGCTACAGTATGAAACTATAACCATGACAGTGTGATAATGGTGCAAATATGGACAGTAAAGCAATGGAATAAAAATCATGAGTACAGAAATAAACTTTTACATTTAAAGTCAATTAATATAGATAAGGAGCAAAGACAATTCAATGGGCAAAGACTATTATTTTTAAAAGATAGTACTGGGCCAGGTGGGTAGCCACAAGCAAAAAACATAAGACAATTAATTTGAAAATCGAAAAAGAATAGACATTTCACCAAAGAAGATATATGAATGGCTGAAAATAATATGAAAAGATGGTCAACATCATTAGCCATTAAGAAAATACAAATCAAAACAACAATGAGATACCAGTTCATGCCCATTAGGATGGTTACAATAAAAAAGACAGACAATAAATAATGTTGGTGAGGATGAGGAGAAATTGGAACCCTTATCTATTTTTCATGGAAATAGAATACAGCTACTTTAGAAAATGATTTGACAGTTTTAAAAAAATTAACATGAACTTCCTGTACAACCTAGTAATTCCACTCCTAGATACCTTACCAATAGAAATGAAAACATATGCCCACGCATATGTTTCATAGCTATATTATTCACATAGCTAAAAACTGTAAACTATTCAAACGTTTAGCAACTAGTAATAGATAAAATACATTATACCCAAACAATGGAATGTTACTTAGCAATAAAAATGAAGTATTGATATATGCTACAAAATGGTTGAGCCTCAAAAACATGCTAAGTAAAAGAAGCTGGACACAAAAGATTACATGTTATATAATTCCATCTATATGAAATATTCAGAAAAGACATATTTACAGAGGCAGAAAACCAATCAGTGGTTCCCCGGGGCTAGGGTAGGAAACACAGCTTAAATGCAAGTGACCATGAGGAAACTTTTCAGTTTGATAGAAATGTTCAAAAATTAGGTTGTGGTAACGGTTGCACAACTCTATAAACTCACTAAAAATCATTGAGTTGTTCACCTACAATGGATGAATTTTATGATATGCAAATTATGTACCAATGAAACTTTTTTTATAAAGGCTTTCCTGAACTCTTTTTGTGTGTTTCTTTGTTTGTTTGTTTTTTATTTTGGTATCATTAATGTACAATTACTTGAACAACATTATGATTACTAGACTCCCCCATTATCAAGTCCCCCCCTACATATCCCATTACAGTCACTGTCCATCAGCATAGTAAGATGCTATAGAATCATTACTTGTCTTCTCTGTATATACTGTCTTTCCCGTGCCCCCCCCCCACGACATAATGTATGCTAATCGTAAAGTCCTCTTTTCCCCCTTATCCCTCCCTTCTCACCCATCCTCCCCAGTCCCTTTCCCTTTGGTAACTGTTAGTCCTTTCTTGGGTTCTGTGAGTCTGCTGCTGTTTTGTTCCTTCAGTTTTTGCTTTGTTCTTAAACAACACAGATGAGTGAAATCATTTGATACTTGCTTTCTCTGCCTGGTTTATTTCACTGAGCATAATACCCTCTAGCTCCATCCATGTTGTCATAAATGGTAGGATTTGTTTTCTTCTTATGGTTGAATAATATTCCATTGTGTATATGTACCACATCTTCTTTATCCATTCATCTACTGATGGACACTTAGGTTGCTTCCATTTCTTGGCTATTATAAATCGTGCTGCAATAAACATAGGGGTGCATCTGTCTTTTTCAAACTGGGCTGCTGCATTCTTAGGGTAAATTCCTAGGAGTGGAATTCCTGGGTCAAATGCTATTTCTATTTTGAGTTTTTTGATGAACCTCCATACTGCTTTTCACAATCGTTGAACTAGTTTACATTCCCACCAGCAGTGTAGGAGGGTTCCCCTTTCTCCACAAACGTGCCAATATTTGTTGTCGTTTGACTTTTGGACATGGGCCATCCTAACTGGTGTGAGGTGATATCTCATTATGGTTTTAATTTGCATTTCTCTGATGATTAGTGATGTGGAGCATCTTTTCATGTGCCTGTTGGCCATCTGAATTTCTTCTTTGGAGAAGTGTCCATTCAGCTACTCTGCCCATTTTTTAATTGGCTTATTTGCTTTTTGTTTGTTGAGGTGCATGAGTTCTTTATATAATTTGGACATCAACCCCTTATTGGATATGTCATTTATGAATATATTCTCCCATACTGTAGAATGTCTTTTTGTTCTACTGATGGTGTCCTTTGCTGTACAGAAGATTTTTAGTTTGATACAGTTCCACTTGTTCATTTTTGCTTTTGTTTCCCTTGCCCAGGGAGATATGTTCATGAAGAAGTTTATGTCCAAGAGATTTTGCCTATATATTTTTAAAGAGTTTTATGGTTTCATGACTTACATTCAGGTCTTTGATTCATTTACAGTTTACTTTTGTGTGGGGGATTAGATAGTAATCCAGTTTCATTCTCTTACAAGTAGCTGTCCAGTTTTGCCAACACCAGCTGATGAAGAGGCTGTCATTTCTCCATTGTATATCCATGGCTCCTTTATCGTATGTTAATTGACCATATATGTTTGGGTTTATATCTGGGATCTCTATTCTGTTCCACTGGTCTATGGGTCTGTTCTTGTGCCAATACCAAATTGTCTTGATTACTGTGGCTTTGTAGTAGAGCTTGAAGTCAAGGAGCATAATTCCTCCTGCTTTATTCTTCCTTCTCAGCATTGCTTTGGCTTATCAGGCTTTTGGGGTCTTTTGTCATTCCATATGAATATTAGAACTATTTGCTCTAGTTCATTGAAGAATGCTGTAGGTATTTTGATAGGGACTGCATTGAATCTGTAGATTGCTTAAGGCAGGATGGCCATTTTGACAACATTAATTCTTCCTACACAAGAGCATGGGATGAATTTCCATTTGTTAGTGTCCTCTTTAATTTCTCTTAAGAGTGTCTTGTAGTTTTCAGAGTATAGATCTTTCATTCCTTGGTTAGGTTTATTCCTAGGTATTTTATTCTTTTTGATGCAATTGTGAATGGAATTGTTTCCCTGATTTCTCTCTCTGCTAGTTCATCATTAGTGTATAGGAAGGCAACAGATTCTGTGTATTAATTTTGTATCCTGCAACTTTGCTGAATTCAGATATTAGATCTAGTAGTTTTGGAGTGTATTCTTTAGGGTTTTTATGTACAATATCATGTCAAACTGCAAACAGTTTAACTTCTTCCTTGCCAATATGGATGCCTTTTATTTCTTTGTGTTGTCTGATTGTTGTGGCTACGACCTCCAGTACTATGTTGAATAAAAGTGGGGAGCGTGGGCATCCTTGTGTTGTTTCCGATCTTAAAGGAAAAGCTTTCAGCTTCTTGCTGTTAAGAATAATGTTGGCAATGGCTTTGTAATATATTGCCTTTATTATGTTGAGATACTTGCACTCTATACCCATTTTGTTGAGATTTTTTATCATGAATGCATGTTGAATTTTGTTAAATGCTTTTTCAGCATCTATGGAGATGATCATGTGGTTTCTGTCCTTCTTTTTGTTGATGTAGTGGATGATGTTGATGGATTTTTGAATGTTGTACCATCCTTGCATCCCTGAGATGAATCCAACTTGATCATGATGGATGATCTTTTTTATGTATTTTTGAATTTGGTTTGATAATATTTTGTTGAGTATTTTTGTATCTATGTTCATCAGGTATATTGGTCTGTAATTTTCTTTTTTTGTGTTGTCTTTGCCTTGTTTTAGTATTAGAGTGATGTTGGCCTCATAGAATGAGTTTGGGAGTATTCCCTCCTCTTCTACTTTTTGGAAAACTTTAAGGAGGATGGGTATTAGGTCTTCATTAAATATTTGATAAAATTCAGCAGTGAAACCATCTGGTTCAGGGATTTTGTTCTTAGGTAGGTTTTTGATTACCAATTCAATTTCTTTGCTGGTAATTGGTGTATTCAGATTTTCTGTTTCTTCCTGGGTCAGCCTTGGAAGGTTGTATTTTTCTAGAAAGTTGTCCATTTCCTCTAGGTTATCCAGATTGTTACAATTTTTCATTATATTCTCTCATAATTCTTTGTATTTCTGTGGTGTCCATAGTGATTTTCCCTTTCTCATTTCTGATTCTGTTTATGTGTATAGACTCTCTTTTTTTCTTGATAAGTCTGGCTAAGGGTTTATCTATTTTGTTTATTTTCTCAAAGAACCAGCTCCTGCTTTCATTGATTCTTTGTATTGTTTTATTCTTCTCTATTTTATTTCTTTCTGCTTTAATCTTTATTATGTCCTTCCTTCTACTGACTTTGGGCCTCATCTGTTCTTCCTTTTCTAGTTTCATTAATTGTGAGTTTAGGCTGTTCATTTGGGGTTGTTCTTCCTTCCTGTGGTTGGCCTGTATTGCAGTATATTTCCCTCTTAGCACGGCCTTTGCTGCATCCCGCAGATTTTGTGTTGTTGAGTTATTGTTGTCATTTGTCTCCATATATTGTTTGATCTCTGTTTTTATTTGGTCATTGATCCATTGAATATTTAGGAGCATGTTATTAAGCACCCATGTGTTTGTGGGCTTTTTCATTTTCTTTGTGTAATTTATTTCTAGTTTCATACCTTTGTGATCTGAGAAGCTGTTTGGTACAATTTCAATCTTTTTTAATTTACTGAGGCTCTTTTTATGGTCTGGTATATGATCTATTCTTGAAAATGTTCCATGTGCACTTGAGAAGAATATGTACCCTGTTGCTTTTGGATGGAGTTTTCTGTAGATGTCCGTTAGGTCCATCTGTTCTAATATGTTGTTCAGTGCCTCTGTCTCACTTATTTTCCATATGGTTGATCTGTCCTTTGGAGTGGGTGGTGTGTTGAAGTCTCCTAGAATGAATGCATTGCATTCTATTTCCCCCTTTAATTCTGTTAGTATTTGCTTCACATATGTAGGTGATCATTTGTTGGGTATATAGATATTTATAATAGTTATATCCTCTTGTTGGGCTGACCCTTTTATCATTACATAATGTCCTTCTTTGTCTTGAAGTCTATTTTGTCTGATAAAAGTACCACAACTCCTCTTTTTTCTCACTATTAGTTGCATGAAATCTTTTTCCATCACTTTACTTTCAGTCTGTGTATGTCTTTGGGTTTGGAGTGAGTCTCTTGTAGGCAGCACAGAGATGGATCCTGTTTTTTAATCAATTCAGTAACTTTATGTCTTTTGATTGGTCCATTCAGACCATTTACATTTAGGGTGATTATCGATAGGTATGCACTTATTGCCATTGCAGGCTTTAGATTTGTGGTTACCAAAGGTCCCTGAACTCTTTTTTTTTATAGTAGAGTACCAATAGTTGATATGCAGCATTAAGCTAAACCTCATTTCAGTAGTATTTCTGCAAAAAATTCATATTCCAAGTATAAGCAGGAAGAAACATGAGACAAACCCAAAGTGAATGGCATTCTATAAAACAACTGGCCTATACTCCTAAAAAATGTCAAGGTCAAAAAATAGAGGGTGAGGAGCTATTTGTTTCAGATTAAAGAAGGCTGAAGAGACAAGGCAACTTAGTGAATGTGTGACCCTGGATTGAATCCTGAACTGGACAAAAACTGTAAATGGTATTATTGGGCTAAGTGATAAAATTTGAATGTGATCTGTAGATAATACTATTATGGGAATGTTAAATGTCCTTAATGTGATAATCTGTACTGTGGTTAGGTAGAAGAATGTCTTTGTTCTTAGGAAATACTCACTGAAGTGTTTGGGGGTAAAGGGGCACAATATCTCCAACCTACTTTCAACTGGGTTCAGAAAAAAATGTGTGTGTGTGTGTGTGTGTGTGTGTGTGTGTGTGTCTACATGTGTCCGCATGCTGTGCACAGAAACGGAGGCAGAAAGAGAGGGGTAGAGAATGAAAAAGCAAAGGGGTTACATGTAAGCCATTGGTAAATCTGGACAAGTACAGGTGATCATTGTGCAACTTTTGAAATTTTATCAACATAAAAGTTACCCCAAAAAAGTCTCTCTAAATCCCCAAGCTCAAACACCCACTGCTTAGGCAATCCATGTCTGAGTTTCTGGGATGATGATTTCTATCATTTCATTTAAAATAATAAAATAGTTAAAATAATCTGTCCCAGAATCAATCATCTCAGTGGAACCCCTGGAACACTCAACTCCCAGAGGAGATGATTTTTTAAAACACAACTCCCTTCTCTATATGACAAAATTATTTTTAGTAGTAATCATGAAATTAAACAAATAACAATGAAGGCCATGGAAGAACCATGATAATTTTCTCTGATTGAACTTCACATACGTAATCCTGCCAGTTAAAAAAAAATAAATGAATAACTAAATATTGTGATAAATATTATAGTACAAAAAGGAAGAAAAGTTGAATATTTATATTTTTAATGACATTAAATCATTTTTTTCAAGAGGGAGCTTATATCTACATATCGGTATTATAAATTAATAACACTGGTTTCATTTTCAAGTGTTTAACTTCTACAGATTTGTTTGTCAATGGCTTCAGCAAAATAGATTTTCTTCACTTAGCCATGTTCAACTCAGTGCTCCTAGATTGTCAATCTGTATTTGCTTACAGATGCTGGGCAATACTTTGTAGTAATTTTAATTTTAAGCAGCCTCTTTTACATGAAACAACACATACACAAATAGTTAAGAAAAGGCTTGACAATAGGATAAGTTTGAGAGAGACTCATAAAAGTCCTGTTTTTGTAATAGATTTCAGATATTATAATACTATCCATGTCTTTATTTTCTGTGGTAGCTAAGTAGCTTTCAGATGTCTCTACAGTTAAAATATTTTAAGCACAAATAAAAATCCCAAGTAGCCATAGAAATGACAGGATTGAAGTAACTCAGTTATGCATCTTCATCTTTATAATTGTAATACTATCACTGTTTATTTTAAGTCTCCTATTTGAATACAGGAAATATACCACAGGGGTTGGGAACAAGAATTGTGCCCATTGCAAGCTTGAATGGTTCTGAAACTTTAAGAAGTGAAAGAGAACTCTTATAAATGAACCCACATGCATTGGGACCAACTATACAATTAGGACTTCTTGGAATTAGCTTTCTTATGCATTGTAAAATTTATTAAAGGATAGTAAAATGTGCTAATATGAAGCATATGTACATACAAAGATACATATATAATAAGCAAAACTCAATAGTAACTACAGCACTTATAGAATCTGAGCCAATAAAATATTTTTTAAGACAAAAAAGCATTTTACCATTGACATTGCTTAATGTTACCTGGTGATAATAGGAAGCTGACTGGCTTTTAGTTGGTTTTGGTATCGTTTTTGAAATCTGTGCAGGGAGTGTAGCTCTTCATTGCTGGGCTGAGACCTCCTGCCACTTTGACCTGGTTATGCCACTCTGTCTCCCTGAATGTGGGATTGTGATTTTTTTTGAGGGCAGTAACTACTCCTACTCCCCTGACCTCCAATCTCTGTACCCTGAGCCTAGCAAAACACACAGCACCCAGTAGATACTCAACGCATGTTTACTGAAGAACTAAATGAAAAAATATAAGATAGGAGTAGGGAGGTTTTGGATGAAGGTAGTCCAGTCTGATGATTATTGAAATAGTGTATTTCAGGAGCTGTGCTTAGGTGGTGGCTAATAGAAATGGAAAGGAAATCCACAGGACTTGACTACTGATCAGCGGTTGTACGTGTGGTCTTTCAGAAGAGAGCGTTGCAGAGAGAACAATCAGAGACGACTTGGAACTTTATAGCCTAGAAATAGTAAGAAATCATGAGATTTTAACTGATAAAGGGACTATAAGAGGATCAAGCTTCCAGGGAACTGGAAGAATGGAAAAATGGAGGAAAGGAGGAAATGATGAGTGAGTTCAGCCTGGTTCATGCTGAGTTTGAGGACCAGCAAGCAAACCAGAGATGATGACTAGGAGACAGTTGAAAATAAGGATTTTATATTTAATTTTTTTTGTTTAAAAGATACAAGCAGCTTGTTTATAGTTTTCCACTGCCTTTTTCAATAGTATGCTGCTTCAGCTATTTTGTGCCTAAATAGGATTTTAAGCAGATCTGGGAACATAACTACTCTTTATACCAGATTACAAATATCCTATTTACAAATTCTAGGAATGCAACACATTTATTAAATGGGGATTGTCAAAGTTGCTAACACGCATCTGTGAGAGAAAATTCCAGTTGCCTCTAAATCCATTCCCTCCTTCTTTAATATTAACAGAATTTCAGATTTTTAACTAGGGCTATGTTTGGTTGTAATAAAGACTAGTTTTCTCAGCTTCCTTTGCAGCTAGATCTGACCATGTGATTAAGTCGTGGTCCAGGACGTGTAAAAAGAGACAGGCACATTTTTAGGGAACTGTTTTTAAGGGAAAAGGACATGGCATTCTTCCCTCTTCCCCCTTCTTATTGACTGGAGTTCAATGTAATGGCTGGAGCTTGAATAGCCATGGTGAACTATAAAGTAAGCTTTGGAATAGAGACCACACGCAGGAGTACCTGACATTTCAGAATGCCATCTTGACCCTGAATTCTACCTTCACTTACAGCCACACTGTATCCTAACTAATATAGCGTATCAAATTATTTGAATTTAAAAGCACAAACCAGAGTCCTTTAATTAGGCAGGATTTCTTATAGTATGAGACCTTAGAACAATGTCTTTTGTACATGGTCTTGCTAAGGTTTTACTGCTGTTTATGCTCATTCATAATCTATAATACAAAGAGTCAATGTCAGTCAAAGATTAGAGTATGACTACAATTTTACAAAACGAAATAAAAAGCAATGCACAGAAGCAATATTAGTTCAGGGAAGTCTTTTCAAGGTGAGGTATGTATGATTAGGAGCCAATTATGTAAAGTAAATGAATGATGGAGTGATGACTGAATATTCCCAAGGTTTTACATTTTCAAAAGGTTTTAGGTTTAGAGGAGCTTGATTATTTTACGTGTGTTCATAAACAGAGAACATAAACACAAAGCTTAAATGCTTCATAATTAACTTTAAATATCAGAGGACTGGTTGTTAAGTTCTGCAGGGTGAGTTGGTAGCACCTGAGAAAGAAATGGAGGGCAGAAGTGTGGAGGTTCCCTGAGGCCCACACTAACACCAGACCCTGAGCAGAAGTCGGAGTGGTGGGGAGGAAGTGAGAGTCTGTCCATTCTCCAGGAGGACCCTGTGGAGGAGGAAAGAGAATCTAAGATCCTCCCTAGGAGAGAAATCTCAAGGAGGGCAGATCGGTTCTTAACATTCTAAAATGATGGCTCACAATGTGCTATCAAACTGGTTCTGGATCATCCTGTATAGTATCATCTAATTTGGGAACAAAAAAGGTATCTAATGAGTGGTGGTGTGTGATGATAAGTAAAAGATCTTCTAATTCTAAATATCAGACAACTTTTCTTTAAAACCTGTAAACATACTTGAGAAGTTTTTAAACCTCTCTGAATTTAGGTTTACAATTTCTTTTTTAAATTGAGGTATAACTGACATATTATATTAGTTTCAGGTGTACAACTTAATGATTTGATATTTGTATATATTGTGAAATGATCACCACAATAAGTCTAGTTAACATTGGTCACTGGTCACCATACATAGTTAACAAAATTTTTCTTGTGATGAGAACTTATAAGATCTACTCTCGTAGCAACTTTCAAATATGCAATACAGTGTTATTAACTACAGTCACCATGATGTACGTTATATCCCCATGTCTTATTTTATAACTGGAAATTTGTACCTTTTGACCCCCGTTAATTGACCCCTTAGGTTTCTAATACCCAACAGTAAATCCTAGGGTAGAAGTTCTACACAATCTGGATTGAAGTTCAGCAGCTACTGGGGAAAAAAAATGAAAAAGGAAGGGAAAGAAGTTGTGTACTTAGACTTAAATGCTTTATATTTCACTAAAAATCAGTGAGAGAAAAATATGTGAACCTCAACAGTTCTAGTAACAGCTAAATACATGTACAGATACAGAACAAAATACACAAATATTAAACATAATTGGACCATATTTACATGCTGAATTATTTATTGTAGGCACATAGATATCAGGGCTTTTAGGTTTCTCATTTCCTTTCTTCATTTATTAATTCAACAAATATTTATTGAAGGCACATTGTACACTAGGCACTAGAATTATAATGATGAACAAGATACAGCCTTCTCCACAATCTTAACCTCTAACCTGGGAAATGGTAAATAAATGGCGATTTTCATATATGACATGTGCCATAATAAGTCTAAAGACAGGACACCCCAGGAATACAAAAGAGGCACTTCTAGTCTTTTGGAGTCATTATAAACCACCATTCTGATAATGTGAGGTTGATACCAGAAGGAGGGGGGAAAGCTATACAAAGTAGAGGGAAGAAACATGGGCAAAGATCTACAGGACAATATTTGTGTAACTAGAACCGCTGGTCTACATTGAGTGGAGATTGTAAAATGTCAGCCATCAGTCATAGTATTTCTTGACAGCCATCTGGACTGAAATAATCGCTTCACTAAAGGCCACGAGATAACAGTGTCTGTCTGTCTGGCTGTATGCCATAATGGAAACTTGATGAGTTGATGCCTTGTATTAGCAGAGAATAGTTGCAGAGTGTAGGATGACACTTTCATAAGGAAGACAGAAGAGAAGGTAAAGTACAGCCAAAACCAGAAAAGCACACAGGGACTTTTTTTAAGAGCTTAAACACTCTGAAAGATCATGACTAAATACGAAATGATTACATTTTCCAAAATGTGTTAATGAATTTCATTAGCTGTACGGAGAAAATATTTATAACATTGTGTCTGTTATTCAAACAATAAAAAGAAAGGAATGCCCCTTATTGTTTACATATCATCTCAGAAATCAAAGACAAGTAAATGTACCTCCTATATTTTAGCAGTATACTTTCTTTTCAATTCCTACTCCTTCCCAACAACCAGATATCATTTAATCATATTTAAGACATAATAAAGTAGGAATGATAAATTTAAAAACTATTACCAGGCTTAGGATTCAGAAGGTTCCAACTCAGGGCAATATTTGGCAGTGATAATAAAAAGTTTGGTCATAAAAACATTTCTTAAAAAAAAAATCAAAACCGAAAGTGAGAGGTGCTGTTGGGGTGGGAGGAGATTGCGCTATATTGATATTGAGGATTAGGAGAAATCCTGCTGATGGTTTTATGGTGGCTGATGTTTTAGGAAGCACAGCTTAGAAAGTACTTCAAAAGTAATCACAAAACTTATTTTCTCAAGTTTAAACTGAATTCATAGCCTTTGAACCTATTTTGACTTTAACTCTGACTTGCACTGTTGACTGGTCTTTGAGACAGGGCGTTAGAGTGCAAAGAGAATGGACCGCTGAACCGGACTGACCCAGGTAGGAAACCCTGGCGCACCACTTGTCAGCCACGAGACAGTGCCCCAATCATTTAAATCTTCCGGGTCAGTTTTCTTACGTATAAAACAAGATTACTTATTTCTAACACTGGCTTGTTGGAAGCTTAAATAAATATCTAATGTGTTAGTACTGTCAGAACCTCAGTAATCTTTTGCCAAATAAATTAATATTAAGCAAGCAGGTTAGTCATATTTAATGTTAGTAAGTCTTTGGGTTCCAGAGACAACCTTTTGGTTTTTGCTTTGTTTTGTTTTTAGGATTAAATAAATTTGTTTTTATTTTTTGGGTGCCAAAATCTGGGAATAAATGATTTTTAAAGAAATCAAAGAAAATCAGAAAATCCAGCCAATGCTTGTGGTGTTTTTTTGTTTTTGTTTTTTGCTTAAGCAACATAAATTAATTTTCTTACAGTTCTGGAGGCTAGAAATCCAATATCAAGGCGTTTCTTGAGGCCTCTCCTTGGCTTGTAGATGCTCATTTTCTGCCCGCCTCTATACTTGGTCTTCCCTCTGTGCCTGTTGGTATCCTAATTGCTTCTTGTAAGGACACCAGTCATAACTGGATTAGGGTGCACACTAATAACTTCATTTTAACTTAATTACCGCTTAACGATCCTATCTCCAAACAACAGTGACATTTTGAGGTACTGGGGGTTTGGACTTCAACATATGAATTTTGAGGACATGAAAAGTTGTCTTGTAACACCCCTCTACCCTGACATCCCTGTTTTAGTAATGGCATTTTCCCGGTTTAAGATGCTTCTATTTAGTTTGGGGAAGGCAAACTACTTAGTTAACTAAACGTTACATTTTAATTATTAAAAACAATTCTGTTAAATAAGCACACAGAAATACTGTCACTTTAATCAACCCTCCTGGTACTCTCTGGGCCCGGGGTAGGTGTGCAGGTGGTCAGAGCAGAACTGGGGCTGTGGGGAAGGTTATTGGTCCGCTGAGAAAGGAGTCAGCGGGTGGCCCGTCCAAACGCCCTGTCAAACGCATGTCGCGGTCACTTTTACTTATACATCTTGGGGGTGACCGGGTGACGTTCGTGATCCTGATTACTAGCGAGCTAACCGTGATATCCTTCAGTTTCCACAGCGTTTTGACAGCCTTTGTCTCTCTTAATCCTCCCGTCCGCGGGCGAGGCTGGTGGAGATTTGTCAGCAGTCAATTGCTCATTCTGCCCACATTCCACAGGGGAAAATGGGCCCGGGCCCGGGACGCTAGCTCCTGAGACAGCTATTTAGCGGTCTCTCCAAACGCAGGCGCAGTCGAGGAACTCTTCTGGCGCCGAAGCTGCAGGGCCCAGACGACTGCGTCCGTGCGGCGCCTGGTTTACGTCACTCGCCTGCGACGGCGCCAACGCGGGTCGCCATGCTGTTAGTCGGAAGCTGCGGTCGGCCGCTGCTGCAGTCGCAGCGCCTACGTAAGCAATTAAGAGCATTTCTGCGCGGCTTTGGGCAAGAGCTCTTCGAGAGAGCCCGGTCACTGTGTTGCAAGTCCTCGCCTGGAGACACAGGAGATGGACAGCGCGAGGCAGCACAGAGGAAAGCTCCCGGCGCAGAATCACTTCCATCTCTCCCTCCGCGCGTCCGAGGCGCTGGGGCCAGCGTTTCGTCACTGGAAAGCGTCAGACTCCAGATCCCTCAAGATGGTTCATTCACTGTAGAGGGCGAGGACTCGAACGGAGACCAGGGCCAGGCCAGTCCCGCACACCGAGGAAACGGGGATCCCTTGCTGCCCTACCTGGCCCAGTCCACGACCGGGTTAGAAGAGCTTCATGTTTCCTCTTCCCGAGAGGCGCCCTTTCGGGCTGGGGAGCTGATTTTAGCTGAGACTGGGAAAAGAGAAACTCAGTTTAAAAAATTATTTAGGTTGAACAACGCTGGACGCTTAAATAGTAGCTGGGGGACAGTCTCGTTCAGCGAGATCGTGGGGAAGTTTCCTGGCCAGATGCTGAGGAGTACCTCTGGTAAGCACTTCATGCTGAGGAGGCCGGCATTGGAAGACTATGTATTGCTGATGAAAAGAGGGCCTGCCATTACATACCCAAAGGTAATGCGAAGGGAAATAGATACAAATTGGTTCCAGAAAGTGCAAAACTGCACCACTGCAGTCCTGATTCACATACTTCAAACATATCTCAGAACATTTACTTTTTATTCTCAGTTTCAAAATAAATAAATACGTAAATAAAACAGTGACTATGACCTTTATGATTACTAATTTTAGGAGGAAACAGCCAGATTTTAACTTTAATTTGGGAGGGTTAATTCTCTTATTTGTAAAGTTGAGAATATTGACTTACTACATAGAGTGATGTGAACTTAATAGGCACATAGTAAGTACTTGTATTTGTTCTTGATACCGTTGGCAAGTTCAACACTCAAAACAATGTTTAACTCTGGGGGACAATTTTTTAGTCCCATTATGGTGATATTTTAATCATAATTTAACAAGGCATGTTACCAGAGGTAAGTTTTATCAACAATAAAATGTCAATATGTTTTTCCCTTCAGAAAAAAAGTTTTGTAACAATTAATGTTAAATAATAAAAGGAACATATTCACAAATATAAAACTGCATACTGCCTCATTAAAATAATCATTGCTAGTGGTTTATTTCAATCCTTAATCACAGTCACAGTCCTTGAGCAGAATGTTCTTTTGTAATTGTAACAACTCTTCTCCCCAGATGAGGATTTATTCATTATTTATTCAGCAAATAATTGCCTACCTCTACATTCAGGGCCATTATTATAGGGAGGTATGGTGGTGAACCACAGTCCTTGCTCCCAACATAGACCTTTCATCCTAGAGGGGGTGACAGTGAACAAACAGGTACATGAAAGAATAAGATCATTTCAGGTAGTGCTAGCTAAGAGCCACGAAGAAAAAAAGATTAACAACATTGTGCTGGGTGACCCCTGGGAGAATACTGTATGTCAGGTGATTAGAGAACATCTCAGAGAAAGTACATTTGTTTACCTAATTAAGGAAGAGCTAGCTGTGCAGAGACCTAGGTGCCAGTGTTCTTGCAAAGGGAAGTATTGCAGAGATCCTATTATGGCTTGAGTGGTTAGGTGAGGGAGAGAAAGGTATGAGGTATGGATGGAAAAATAATATGCCATGTGTATTGGTTAGCTGTTGGAAGGTTGTAGTAGGAATCCAGTGAACATGAAAGTGCAGCCCAGTTATTGAAACCTTAAGCTGAGGATTAGATTTGTATTTAATCAAGAGAGATTGGAATTCCTGCTAGAGAAAAAAAAATGTAAGTCTGAAAGGGTGTTTGAAATCCTGAAGTTTAAAATGTGTAGAAAACTCAAGAGTGTATTTCATAATTTTGGCGGAATCTCCTAGTAGCTTCAGATTTCTTGGAAAGATGCAGGGAAATGAATAAATGCTGGTATCCCAAGTTTAGGACTGAAATTTCTGGATGTACATAGTGGGATCTAATCCAGAAAACTCAGACCTCTGAGACAATGAAACCTGAATGACAGGAAGCAAAAGCTACAGGGTGCTCAAGTTTTTTTAAATCTTATAATACTAGGGTTTTGTGTCCTACATGAAAGATCCAAGAAAATAGAACTGCTTTCTCTAGGGCATTTCACGGAAACAACTACTCAAGCTGCCTCCCACTCCTGTGTAGATGACAGTACCTGTTAAATATTTCTTGTACAACCAAACTATATTTAATACACAATTTTGTTGTGACACAACAGAGAGAGGATCCTACAGACCCTTCTTTTAGAATTTTCACAGCAGCTTTTCCCAGAGAAGGAAGATGGTAAAAACTTACCAGATATGCTGCTTATTAGCAACTTTGAAAGGTTCATTATTGGGGGACTGTTGAAATGAATGCTATATAACATTTGATATAGTGTAATTATCAGTTGCATGGATTTTGGGAGTTCAACATTGGTTCTACTCCTGACTTGCTCACTTAATTCCTGGCCAGGTGACTTTGGGCAAATTACTTAACCTCTTTGATTTCTCATCTTTGTAATGGAGATGTTTTCTCATAGAGTTCTGATTAAACAAGATAAGGTGTAAAAGCAGTTTGCATAGTTACAGAAGCCTTGCATGTGATAAAGTTTTAATAAACAGCTCTTACTACTATCACCCATGAGATTGTTAACAAAACAATTTTTCAATTAGAGCTTTTGTCAAATGGGTCCTCCTGTCTGTTCCTGGTATCCTAATTCAAAATAAGAAGTTCACCATTTCATGCAGAGATTATGTAATAACTTCTTAACTGATCTTCCTGCCTCTAATTTTTCTCTAATCTAGTACATTTTATATTCCCGTCAGATAAATCTTCATGAAGTGCCTTTGATATTACCTCAGCAACAAGTCCCAGTTACTTACCAGGTCAAGTTCATATGCTTGAGCCTGGCCTTCAGGTCTCTCCTCATTTCTTCTCCTGAGATTGGGCAAATTGTTTATTCTACCTCTGTTTTGTTTAAACTTTTGTGATTGTTAAATTCTCCACTGTATGTTTTTAAGCAAGGGCCATATGCTGATTCCTCGTCTCTCTGAGCTCCTGTTGTTGCTTCCTGTCTATAATATCAGTATTATACTCAAGTGCTACTTTATTTTCTAATTGATTCTTGACTCTCTTATTTCATCAAGTAAAATGCAAACTCTTCGTAGGCAGGGCCAAAGTTTAATCCTTTTTTTTTTTTTAAACTCCTTCCTTCTTCAAGTCCAGCATAGTGATACTTAGTACATATTTATTGGTCACTGAGTCACTCATACTTTGTTTCAATCATAGGATATGAATATGATATTGTCTATGATGAATGTCTACCCAGGTGATACTGTTCTGGAAGCTGGCTCTGGCTCTGGTGGAATGAGTTTATTTTTATCCAAAGCAGGTAAGATATTGGGATAAATGAGCTGAATTTAAATACGAAAGCTATTTAATTTGTTCATAATAAAAATTAAAGGTGTTTCAGAAAATACATCTTTGTGATAGCATTCTACTTGAAATCAAATGCAAGCAACTATTTTTCTTTCCATTTTGTAAATTTATTGCAGTCATTTTCTTTCTAACCCTTTCTCCATTTTCTTGGCTTTCCCTTGCTTCCTCCATGTTTTTTAATGCTTCTACCTTTTTTTAAACTAAACTTTTTATTGGAATATAACGTAGTTACAGAAAAGTACACAGATCATAAGTGTATATAGCTCAGTGAGTTTTTACATAGTGACCACTTTCATGTAGTTATTACACAGGTCAAGTTTGGGATTGCACCACAGAAACCTCTCCATGTCCCCTTTCAATCCTTATCCTCACCCAAGGTAACCACTTCTTTTATCATCACTGGACAGTTTTGCCTGTTTTGAACCTTGTATAAAAGGAATTATACAGTATGTACTCTTGAATCTATAAACATAAATCTACTTTTATTCAATATTCTCTTTGTGAGATTCAGCCTTTGCATATAGCATTAGTTCTTTCATTTAAGTTGCTATAAAGTTGCTCCATTTTATAAATAAATCATAATTTATCCATGATGGTGTACATTTGAGTTGAGTATTATGAATAGTGCTGTTTTGAACATTGTACATGCTTATGCATATATGGACATGTTTTGTTGATAGTACCAGATGAATACACGGTATGAGAGAATATAGAAGGAGGAGGACTGTCAGCTACTGGAAGAGTCATTTCTAGTACAGGCAAAGAATTAAAAAGAGTTGGTGTTAATGAGTAAATTAATTATAATACAGAACTATTAACTCTAGAATATGAATTTTCCTTTAAGAAGTGTCTAAAAATTGTTAGTTGGTAAAATTACTGTTTGAATGTAACACGTGATAAAAATTCAAGAAGAATACAGTAAATATAAGTATCTCTTACGTCCCCACCACTTGGTTTCTAGTTCCTATTATCCTAGCTGATTATTGTTCCCTTTGTCCACTTAATTCCTGTAATTGCCAGGGTTGCTTTGGCTGGTCTGGTTGCCTGTGCATTGTTCCCTTCCTCACCTAATAATAGACTGCTGAATAGAGACAGCACTCTGGGTAGATTTGTTTATTTGTATCATTCATGTTCTTTAATAGTGCATTCTTTTTTCACTAATAAACTTTGTTAGAGCAGGTGTAGGTGTATATGGATAGACTTTATAAAGATTAGAGATAGAAATAATACTGAATTAAACCTAAATATTTTGTTCTTTGACCTAATGCCATCATATACAAACAAAATCCAGCTTATATCTAGGTCAGGAAGTTCATTTGAGCTCCTCAAATCTTTTGTTTGACTCTTTTCTGTACATAGTTAAAGGCAGTCTTTTCTTCACAATCTGTGATTGTGACAGACTCCTAAGTACATATGACAAAGTAAATTTATAAACATTTATGAGAGGGGAGAGTGTCCATATTTCTAATATCTATAGTATCAGGAATGCCATGGCATGAATAATCCCGAACTGGGTGATCAAGAGATAATTGCTGTTTGCCTTTGGGATGTATTTTTTCCTTCCAGAATTTTCTCCAGCAGTTATTTAGCTTATGCTACTGTTAACATTAATATTTATCTCTTGAGAACATGATGGCTTGGAGCTAGAGTTTTATTTCAAAAGGCATCCTGGAATTTAAACATTTGATTAAGTAAGCTAGAGGCTGATAGATCTGGGACAGCCTCCAAATGATACCATATACCTCAAATAGAAGTGGGTGGAAAATTAATTGCCTAAAGTTGAAATGCAGTAGTCTTCTGTGAAACTGGAGTATTATTATGCTAAACAGTTTGAAAAATACGAATATCCTTTAAATATATGAAAGTTCTAACCTGATCTATAACAAAAACGCAAATGAAAACTACAGTGATAAACTATATTCAATTTTTAGGTTGACACAGATTATAAGTTTGATAACTCTTTGTTGGAGAAAGTATGGAGAAATAGCCACTTCAATATATTGTTGGTGGAGTGTAAATCAGTATCATTTTTTTGAGGACAGTTTGGTAATTTCAAAATAAAAATTTCACATACCTCTTGAGTCAGCAATTCCATTTTTTTGGACTTTATCCTATAGATATACTGGCTCATGTAAACAAAGACTTAGGCAAAATAATTTCCATTGCAATATTATTTGTAGTAGCCTAAGACTAGAAACAAGCTAAATGTTTATCAGTAGGTGACTGGTTAAAAAAACTATGGCAAAGCCAGACAGTGGAACATAATAGGTGTTAAAAAGAGTGCAGATTGTTAATCATTGAAATGGCATTGGTAAGTAAGAAGGTAGGTAAAAGATAAAGTATATGTGTATGTTAAAAACAGAGAAAGAGATATTTGCACACTTGTATAGGCACCAGTTGTCTTGGGAAGGTAAATGACTGGTAATATGGTTGCCTCTGAAGAGGCAAATTGATTAGGGATCTGGGATAGGACAAAGACTTTTGTAAACTTGAACTATTTTGTTTTTTTTCACATCTATGTAATATCTTTGCAAGATAAATTTTTTTACTTTCTTTTATGAACTGATTAATACTATGAAACATCATAAATAAAAAAAATTAAGTTGGATCACAAGGACGAGTCATAAGTTTTGAAATACGAAAAGACCACCATGAACTAGCTAAGAAGAATTACAAACACTGGCGTGATTCATGGAAAATGAATCATGTAGAAGAGTGGCCAGACAATGTGGATTTTATTCATAAGGATGTTTTAGGAGCAACTGAAGACATAAAATCTTTAATATTTGATGCGGTGAGTTTTCTAAAGTGGGTCCTATGATATTGCCTAATCATGAACCTAAGCATCTCTAGGGTAAAGCAATAATAATTTGGAAGCAGCATTAGGAGCATAGTAAGCCCAGCACCTGATCTCATGTTGTGAGATTTGGGACAAATAGCCTTCATTTAGAGAGAACAGGGAAGAGGCATCTTTGGACAGTTAAAATTCAGGATGTAGAGGAGTTATTCATTAGAGATGTTAATGATAGAGGCATTTATTATGAACAAAGCTCCAAAAAATGGAGAGGAGGGATTTGTGAGGAAGAGGAGCAGTGGGAGGTTGACTTAGGAAGAGGTATAGTAGTATGAAGATAAAAGGATAGATGATGGGGGATGATATTGTAAGCTGTGACCAGTGATGGTGGAGATGGGGGACATGAAGGTTTAGTTGGCTTCAAAGTTTCAGAGTCAGTATACATTGCCTTATGCTTGATTATGCCATTATTGATTCATAGCTTGACACTATGGACCGAGGTCTGGGCAAGGAGTCATCTTTGCCATTTTTTTGTGTGTGTGTTTGTTTGTTATCATTAATCTACAATTACATGAAGAACATTATGTTTAGTAGGCACCCCCCTTCACCAAGTCCCCCCTCCACACCCCATTACAGTCACTGTCCATTAGTGTAGTAAGATGCTGTAGAATCACTACTTGTCTTCACTGTGTGCCCCCCCCATATTATACATGCTAATCGTAACGCCCCCTTTCTTTTAACCCGATCTTTGCCATTTGTAATTGGCTGTGGGAAGGTTGGATTATTTTAGGCCTTTATAATGGAAACTAGGTGAGAAATAAAACAAAGAGGATATTTTTATTAGGACTGGTTCCTATCTCTAATATAACTACAGCTTGTAGTTTTAATGGTACAGCTTCCTGGACACAAAGACCACAGTTCTCTTTCCTCATCCTCTTGGCTTGTGTATTACAGTGCAGTAAGGGCAAAAAAGGAATTGCATGTAGGCCTTCCAGGGGAATGTCACAGATACATGTGATAATAGGTCATCAGAATTTTGCTTGATGAGCATGAAACACAGTTAACTGTTTTAAACTTCATAGAAACCTGCTTACCCTGTCTAAAGGAAAGAATACTCCTTACTAGCTTTATTCAGTTGAATCTTTCTTGAGTAATGGTGCCAGGTGAGTACTTAGTGTAATTCATGTATATAGAACAGTACTTTATATATAATAAGCATTTAATAAATATTAGTTTATGGTTTTCATCATTTCTCTCCTTTTCCCTTTTCACCTGTTTAAATTCTACTCTTCTTCAAAGCTTACATCAAAGGTTGTCTCCTTCATGGGATGTACCTTAGTCAGCTAACCAGATGATTATCATCTTCTCTGAGTAACTGCTAAACCACTGTTTCTTGATTTAACAGCATTAATTGAAGACCTGCTATGTGCCATGTACTATGCTAAGACAAAAATGAGTTACACATCTAAAGGAGCTTTCAATCTTGAACAAAAGATAAACTGTTAGACTCAAGAGTGAAACACCATGGCTGTAGAATTGGGTATAATGAGGAAATGAAGCTGCATATGCAGTCATGAGGGGCTAGATAATGAGCACTTGTATGTATATCAAGCTAGGGTGTATGGACAGTAGATAATGGGAAACTACTGATGAGTTTTTAAGTAGGGGAGGTTGGCTTACATTCATCAAGTAAAATGCAAACTCTTGGTAGGCAAGGCCAGAGTTTAATCTTTTTTTTTTAAACTCTGTCCTTCTTCAAGTCCAGCATAGTGATACTTAGTACATATGCTGATTCACATTTTAGAATATTTCTGGTGGAAGAATGGAGGCTGTGAGTCTATGTAGAAAGAAACTGTGATGTTTCATGAATATACGATGAGATCCTGACCTAAGGCATTAATAGTAGGACAAATTTGAGAAATATCTGAGAGGTAAATTTGTGGAGCTGGATAATTTCAATTTAGCATTAAATCCCCACCAGAATCTCAAATGAAAATTTAGGGTAAAGAAAGTGATGACTCCCAAGTTCCTGGTTTGAGTGACTGGATGAATGATAATGTTAACTGAGAATAGAGCATTCTTAAGGGTGGCAGGTTTCTTGGTTATCTGACTTTTGGTAGAGCTACAGTCCAGGAAACCCATCTATGCCCATCATGTTGACCCTTTGAGTCAATCATTGACATCTTTACTTGGATATTGAAAAGGCATCTTAAACTCGTGTCCAAACCTGAATTCTTGATTATTTCTCCCCAGGCTTGCTCCTCCCATAGTCTTCATCATTTTCCTCATTAGTAAATGACATCTCCATCTTTCAGTGGCTTAGGCTAAAAACATTTGATTAATCATGATTCCCCTCTTTCTCACATTCCACAGCCAATCTTAATTCTAATTGGCTGTACCTTTTCAAAATACATACCACTTCTCATCACATCCAATGCTATTTGCTAATGCTGGTCACCCTCTCCCAGTCTTCTCTATGTAAGAATGTACTTAATGCCACTGAGTTTTACACTTAAACTGCAAATTTTATGTTTACCACAAAAAATTTAAAAAAAAACGTCAGATCATGTATAAAACTCTCTTCCTGAGTAAAGCTAAAGCCTGTTAAAATTCTACATGATCTGTCCTTCCACCACTCCCAGCACATTGCCCCCATCTTAGAACTCATCTCTTACCATTTCCCTCTTTTATTTCCACTGCAGTGACAGTGGCCTTCCAAGCATCACCAAGTATCGTACAGACTCAGATAATTTTTATTTGCTGTGTTTTCCATCTGGAGCACACCTCCCCCCTAAATTTCCGCAGAGTAAACTTAAACATTTTGTTCACGTCTTTTCACTGACCAGACCGTGTATAAAATAGCACTTCCTTTCCCTGTCCTGTCACTCTCTTCCTCATATTCTGCTTTATACTATAGTTCTTCAGGTCACTCACCACCTTCTGACTTACATTTTTATTGAATTTTTGTTTAATGTCTATCCCTTTATTAGAATATAAGTTCCCTGTTTATCCTTACCACTTAGCAAAATACTTGGCACATGGAAGGTACTCAAATATTTGATGAGTAAATTAATAATGAATGGTGACCCATTAATACTGTTTTTTAAAGCAAACACATAAATAGCAGAGTAATTTCTAATTTAATAAATATATAGATGTGTCAACTACTCTCAGCTTTATGGAATTATCAATAAAAGTCACTATTTTCTCTTTTGACCAAATTTATTTGTTTTTAAGTAATTTTTTTTGAAATTTCATTTACTTATTGTATTGACATCTTTAGTTGAATGAAAAATAAATAAAGAACAGGATTCTTGTATTTTAGAATCTCTAAAATTAATATTCAGAACTTCTTTTTTGAACATAAAAATATGTATTGAGATAATGTGGACTTGTTCCCAAAAGCTGAGCTAAGCTTAAGCCACTGGAAA
Source organism: Manis javanica (assembly GCF_040802235.1). Classification (NCBI taxonomy): domain Eukaryota; kingdom Metazoa; phylum Chordata; class Mammalia; order Pholidota; family Manidae; genus Manis; species Manis javanica. The sequence continues at coordinate 220,210,170 of NC_133156.1, forward strand.
CTTCATATGTATGTATGTATTTGTATATAAAATACAGCTAAAGAAAGATTCCTATATTCTTAATATTGCCAAGTACAAAATAATGCAATGAAGTAATTTTTATGTGTTAAATACTCTGACAAATTATATAATAATAAATACCCCTTTTTGGGTGCAATAATATAAGTCAATAGTTTTACATTCTATAAGACAAAATATTTTATCTGGGTAATTGCTTTTCAAAAGTGTATAACTTCACCATAGTAAGAAAAGAAAACCTGTGCTTTATTTGAACAGACAGAACTCAGTCTGATTTTCTTTCCTCTTCCACGACAGGTAGCTTTGGATATGTTGAATCCTCAGATTGCTTTGCCTGTTCTATACCCAAGTCTTAAACATGGTGGTATATGTGCTGTATATCTAGCAAAGTGAGTAATCTGGCTGTCTTCTTTGTAATGTGATTTTTAAACCCATTTTTATTTTGTCTTTCGTACTAGGCTAAAATGTTCATTTTGTAACTAAGTTACATGTATATGTCATTTTGTACAACTGTTAGGAAGTGACACTTGTCCCAAGTTCAATTATATTGTTATTTAAATCATTCTTTACATAAATAGTAATACAAGATGCATATTTCTCCTAACAATTTAGAAACACAGTTTTAAAAGTGTAGTATGAACAATAATCTTAAATTATGGTTTCAGTAGTTTTTTACTTAGTATTCTGTGACATTGCTTCTTATCTACCCTAACTTGCATATTTACTTTTGCCCCCCTTGATTTAATTATGGCATTTAAATTTGGGTATGAGGTACAGTGAGCTTAAATTAAGGTTATTATTGTAGTAGAAATCTAAAATACATTTTCCATTTTTCTGAAAGCATCACACAGGTTATCGAACTTTTAGATGGAATCCGCATCTGTGAACTTTCTCTCTCATGTGAAAAGATAAGTGAAGTCATTGTAAGAGATTGGTTGGTTTGCCTTGCAAAACAGAAAAATGGAATTTTAGCTCAAAAAGTAGAACCTAAAATCAGCACAGATTTACAGTTACATACTCAAAAGAAAAATAGAATCGAAGGTGAGATGTTTCACGAGGATGACCATGGTGAGTTCCGATTTTATTATATACAGTACTTGCAATGATAAATGGAGAACAGGTTCCTGAATATATTGATCAATAAATAAAAAATATTTCTCAGGGATTTTTTTTTTCCCTATAGGAATTGAAATGTATTTACTCTGTTAAAATCTTGAAGGGACAGAATAATGATTTTTCCTGCTTTTTATGTAAAACCTCTGATACCTTTGAAGAATTGAACTTCTTAGAATATTCACATTTTACTTGTATCAAGGAAATTGGCTTATGAGATATACTTTGAACATACTAAAGAATATTTTTAGTTTAGATTAGTGATTATTTAGAATTTAAGGGAAAGGAATGAATTTAATAGGACCTGATATGCAAATAGCTAATACTTCATAAAGCAACTTTCAAGAAGTTGTTCAAATTCCTTAACTAAATTTAGGTGCTTGTATATACATGTAATTTAAGTCAAAAACAAGTTTTCAGATATTCATTACTTTGTGATATGGGCTTATCTATTTGGTAATAAAACCGTATATGTTTATCATATAATCCTTGACAAATTTTTTTCTATAAGATAACTGGCAAAGTGGTTGCAAAACAAATGCTAAAAAAAGTCTATGAGGGAAAAAACTTGTAGTAAAGGGACAGTAATTTGTATTTTAACAGTTTTGTGAAAAAATTATAAAATCCTGTATATAACTTATAATATATATTTTGTTGTATAACAGAAGAATCGCATTCTGATTTTCCATATAGATCGTTTCCCTATATTGCTAGACCTATACACTGGCAAACTGGTCATACAGGTGAGTAATGCTTTCAGCCCATATTAAATGGTATTTTCTTCTAATTATTATAATGACCTTTTTTTTTATATCCAAAGTTCAAATTATTTGATTGAACAAATAAACATATTGTAGGTAATGTGAGCTAAGTCTATTATGGTTAGAAACAGGAGTTACAAGTGGAAAGTGACAAGGATAAATGAAGTTCATGGTGATGGGTTGGGATTAGAGGGGTCAGTGTAAGATTATGTATACTGATGTATGTGTGTGTGTATACATATTTATTTATCTATTTATGTCTATCTATATACATATGTATATACATATATATATAATAGCTATGTAGCTACATAGACACACACATGTTGACCATGCATGGCTGCAGGTGTGTGTATGTATATACATGTATTTCCCAGCATGGCCCACTGGGAGAGCCTAGAAGCAATGACATCCCAAAAGCAATGAGCACATCTCGCACCCAGGTAATGACTTTACTTTTTTCTCTTGAATTAGCTTTTCTTGTCAAATTGAGGAAGTTCAAACCACAACTTTAACTGAATACCTCAGATGACAACTGATTTGAAGATGGAGAAGTACCAAAATAGAACTTTATATTACAAATCACTACTTTCATAGATAGGTATTTTTAGCTATTACAATGATTGGTATAACTTTTACATATACTTCTGAAAAATATCAAAGCCAAAGGAAGAAGTGTAATATTTCAAAACTGCTTATATGTCCTATTTTGACACTTGTAGTTTGACATTTTTGTAGTTAATGATTCCAGGTTGGTTTAGTTGAGCCATTTCATTCTTCACTTCCTGTAAACCATTCCATAGATTTGTCTTTCTCCATGAAACTAGTTTTCTTTTCTTTGTTTGATTGATGGTCACTGACTACTAAAATAAAATTTGCATTTTAAGATAAATTTTAGGTATCTGTATATTTTAAATACATTATTTTAATAACTTTTATGTATCTTAGAAAATAAAAAAGAAATCTGGGTTATAGTAAATAAAGGGGGAAACTGGTAAGAACAATGTAACCACCTTAAAAATTCTAACAGAGGATGTAACAATTCTTGAATCTCTTAACTTTCTCAGAGTCATTTTAATCATTTTGAAAGAACATCAGAATTCTGTTATTACATAAATCAAATGTTTGAAGAAATATGCTTTATAAATATGAATTAGTTAGGACTAGGGCTTATATTATTCATAGGTACCAGCTACCATGTGCTTTACATTGTTTTAAGAATTTTGTAATGTTTTTTCATTTAATATGTATATGTATAATCTTTAAGGTTATTCATATTTTAGAGTGGTTAGGTTGTTGTTTAAATATAGATGTCTTGTAGGTTTTAAGTAGTGGTGCCTGGGAAGATACATGCTGTGATTCCTGGATTTATCCCATAAGCTAGAACTATTTAATATATATATTTTAAATAACATTTTACATATTTTTTGTTATATGGAAAATGTTAGCCTAAAATCTCTCCATTTTAGACTTTACTGTCTTTGGTATAACTAGACATTAAGTAATCGCACAAATATAAAACTAAAACTGTTATAAATGCTCCAAAGATGTAAAAGATACTATAATAGGGGTTTTGCTCTGGTCAAGGAATGACCTGTATAAGTGACAGTTGAGTTGAGAACTGCATGTTAAGTAGGAGTTAACTATATCAGGGAAAATGAGAACAGAAAAGGCCAGATGCTGGGGTTGAGAGAAAGAGACTGAAAAAGACAGGTAGGGGTCAGGGATGCAGGATCTTGTAAACCTTTCAAGTAGTTTGTCATAAGAAAATGGGGTGCCATTGAAGCACATAATGAAGTAAGGGGTAACATACTTAGATCTGTGTTTTGAAAAAAAATCACTGGTTGCATTTGGAGAACCAATTAAGTTATTAGCAGAGTAGTCTTCTAGTGTCATGTTTCTGTATTGTAAGTATCTGAACACTCACACAATAATAATGGCTTTCTGTCATCCTGAAACAAAAGGTTTTACATTTAACCTTGAATTAATACTCTGAATACAACAGTAATGAGTAAATACTTGTTCCTTTCTATATGAGACTTTCACATCCTAAACCAGGGCTTTCATCCAGGGACAGGATGAAAGCACAGTTCAATTTACAGCTCCCCTAAGTCAGGTGCCTCACTTTTCATCCAACTTTAAAGACCTGCTTTTTTCCCCAAGCAAACTGACTGGCTTTACTCCGTGGGCTTACTCTGATTTCCTATTGCAATGTCAAAGCCTATAAAAAATAGAGTGTTACTACTCTTGATATCTACAGGGGCTAGTCTGGATAAAATATAACTGCTTGTGTTCTTCTTTCTGCAAATGCCTGTTCAAACTGTGGTTGGAATTCTTTCCCAGTTCACTCCTTATAACCTTTCATCAGGGACTTGGTTCTTAATTCTTTCACCACTTCTTTAATCCTTAGTAATCTACTAGCAGTTGTGTGTGGCTGTTTATTTTCACTTTCAAAGACAGGTTTTCAGTGAATGGAACAGCAGAGCATAGTTACAGTATGCTTTTTCTAGGAATTCAGTTAGGAATTCAGCTGTAGTCTAGAGTCAGACAGTCCTGGGTTGAAATGTCTGAACCAACACCTTAGGCAAATTAACCTAAGTCTCAGTTTCCTTATCTGCAAAATGGAGATAATAGTATTTCCCTTAGGATTGTCTGTGAATATTAAATGAAATTACAAAGGTAAAATGCTGTAACACATTGACTGGAACATTTAAACATCTAGTAAATCTTAGGTATTAATAAGGATCAAAGAGCTAGGTAACAGTTGCTGGGAAAGAGGGGAGAGATGCTAAAAGGCCAATTCTTTGTCATTTAGCCTATGGTAGATTGTATTTACTTTCAAAAAGGAGTGAACCAATAAAAATTATGCTTGGAGGTGTTGCAAGAGAAGAGATTATATTAGTTAATCCTGTTGTCAGGGAATGGAACAATGACTGAGGCATGACCCCTACCCTCAAATATTAAGAGTCTAGCTTCTCTTTTAGTAAAACTTCATTAGCTATTGTTAATCTCATCAGGATGTGGTAAAAATAAATAGGTGAAATTCTGAAATAATCAGGTCTCATTATAGAATTAGAATCTTAAGAAATCTGTCAGGCCTGTCTTCAGACCTGTGAAAATCTGGAATGCTTCATAAGAAATAAAAGGGATCACTAGTGGTAGTATATCATTCTGGTTCTGTTTCAAATTGAGAAATGTCAGAGAAATACTCTACTTTTATAAATATAACTTGAAAGAAAATTACGGTGTGGTTGACTGAAAGTATTTCTAGTTAATATAATTATTTTCTAATATAATATTGTTCAAATCCACTTAAATCCCAACAAAAATGAGATATGCAAATAAATTATGGTACTTATACTATGTCATGATGAAAAATCAGGATTTCAAAGACTAAATGATGAGATTGGGAAATGCTTTATAACAAGTGGGAAAAAGCAGGCCTAGATAAACTATGGTTCTAATTTTTTTAAAATTGAAAACAGAAGAGTGTATAGTATTATAAAACTATAGTAATCAAAACAGTATGATATTGGCATAAACATAGATCAACAGATCAATGGAACAGAATAGAAAGCCCAGACGTAAACCCACAAATACAGTCAATTAATTTATGATAAAAGCCAAAAATTGGAAATGGTTAATCCCTCCAATAAATAGTTTTGGAAAAATTGGACAGCCACTTTCAAAAGAATGGAACTGGATCACTATCTTACCACTTAAACCATGCACAAGAATCTACTCAAAGTGGATTAATCCTGAAGGTAAGAACTAAAACCATAAAACTCCTAGAAGAAAACAGTTAAGCTCCTTGACATTGGTCTTGGCAACAGTTTTTTCAGGTTGACAATAAAAGCAAAGCCAACAAAAAAACAGTAGGACTACAAACTTCTGTGCAGCAAAGGAAACCATCAAAAAAATGAAAAGGCAGCCTACAGAACAGAGAAAATATTTGTAAACCATATATGTGATAAGAGTTAATGTTCAAAATATATGAAGAACTCAAACAGCTCAGCAGAAAAAAAAACCAAACCATTCAAGACATTTTTCTAAAGATGACATAAAAATGGCCAAAAGGTACACAAAAAGGTACATCACTAATTATCAGGGAAATACAAATGAAAACCACAAGGAGATATCATCTCATACCTGTTAGAATGACTATCAAAAAGAAAACAAATGTTGGTGAGGATGTGGAGGAAAGGGAACCCTTGTACAGTCTTGGTGATAATGTAGATTGCTGCAGCCACTATGTAAAACAGTATGGAGATTCCTCAAAGTCAAAACAATTATCAGACGATTCAGCAATTCCACTTCTGGGTATTCATTCAAAAGAAACAAAATACCTTGAAAAGATATCTGCACTCCCATGTTCACTGCAGCATTATTTACATACAATAGTGAAGACATGGAAATGTCCATTGATGGATGAATAGATAAAGGGAAATATGTATATATACATACACAGTGGAATATCAGCCTTAACGAAGAAGGAAATTCTGCCACTTGTGACAATGGATGGACCTTGAGAGCACTATGCTAAGTGAAATAAGTCAGATAGAGAAGGACAAATATTGTGTGATCTCACTTAACATGTGGAATCTAAAAAGTCCCAGACTCAGAGAACTGACAGGGTTGTCAAGGATGTGGGGGTGGGTGTGATATGAGTGAAGGTGATCAAAAGTTACAAACTTCCAGTTACAAGATAAATCCTGAGGATGTAATGTACAGCATGGTGACTGTAGTTAATGATACTGTATTGTACATTTGAAAGTTGCTGAGAGAGTGTATCTCAAAAGTTCCCATCACAGAAATAAATTGTAACTGATGATGAATGTCAACTTATTGTGGTAATCATTTCCAATATATACACATATCAAATCACTGTTATATACCTAAAACTATACTACATGCCAATTATATCTTAATGTACAAGAGTATATGGAAGAAAACTAAGTTAGTCACTGATAAAACTGGATGGTGAGATTACAAGAAAATTAATTTTCTTGAAACTTATTTTGCACAAAGTAAACATTGCAAAGAAAATAGTTCAGGCTCTTAAAATACTTAATACTTAACATTTTGAAACCCATGTTTATTAGGTTTCAATTTAACATAAGTCACATTAAAAATCTTTTAGTTTAGGTAAGTTAACAGAGCAGATAATGACATGACAAATAGTAACTGAAAAGAGGAAAACTTATAATACTAATTAACTCATATTGTGTTATACAGATTATTCTTTACCCCTGCCTGTAAAGACTGACTGTAGGCCAATAAATAACTTGGATTTATTAACAACTAATTAACAGTTATTGCATAAATCTAATTCTGACACATCACTAAATCATACCTTGAGAACAGCTATAAGCATGAGAAGGATCAACTATTGTGTCCATTGAGAATGAGTTGTGTGATTCCACGGAATGTTTCTCCATCACCTTTGTATCACTGGATGAAGATGATGATGAAGACAATCCCAGCCTAACATATCTTCCTTTTTTACCACAGAGTGAACAATCTACCGGTGTGGCACTAGGTCCCCGGGGCAGTTGAACTTCATCTCTGTTGTAGTGTCTAACAGCTCCACTGTGGTGCACAGAGCGTTCTCGTTGCCATATATAATGGGTTGGAGCAATGGCCATAACCTATAGTGGAAAGCTTTCTTTTAGGATTTGATAATACTTTAAAAGTAAGTACAAAAATTGTAACTCAAGAACAGCTATCTCTAATACTAGATATAAAAAATCTAAGTTAATGATGTTTGGGAGAAAAAAAAGCATCTCTAGTAAATCAGTAATAACTATAAAGTGATTCATTGCTTGGATCCTTAAGATAATAACTGACAAAATGTTTAAATTATTTTTAATAGAAAATAGGGATGAAAAAACTCTAGGCTTTTCAGTTCTGAATATTTTAAGTTTGGGAAAGATAATACAGTTCGTCCAAAACAACACATAATTAACTTTGGAATGTATTAGGTTGAAAATAATATTTTTAGTTGAGGATTCCAATAATGTATGTTAGGCTAATCTTAAAATGTTTGCAATTATGGCAAGGGATATAGTAAGAACACAGATAAGTTACTTAAACTCTTTATTCCTCAGTTTCTTGTCTGTAATATGGAGAGAATAATAGCGCCAATTTTAGAAGGTTGTTGCATGAATTAGATGAAGAATTACTTATAATGAACTTAAGATTCCTCACTACACATCAGGTACTGTTCTCTAAAGTCTTAGATATAAAACTGCCTTTAGAGTCAGGATAGATTTGTTTCTCAACCTGGTTCTGCCACTTGTTAGCTGTATGATACTGGGCAAATTAATTTCTTTTTGAGGCTCTATTTCTTCATGTCTAAAATGGGGATACTGTCTCACAGGATTGTTCTGAGGGCTAGATATGCATAAAATTCATATCCCATAGTAAGCATCTGGGAAATGATGTCCATCTAAGAAGTCAGACTAGGGAAGTGTACTATGTGTTGACTCCATGATGTCTATAATTTATAAGTAGCATGTTACTTCTAAGCAAAAATGTTTATAGCAGTTATCAATGGCCCTAAAGTAAGTGAGAATTGTAGAATTTGAGAGCCAGATGGTGCCTTATTAATTGCCTAGACTAGTGCTTTTTCACATTGTTTTGAGGAGCCCTAGGATTCACATGTTATATTGGAGGTTCTGGGAGGGGCTAAGGGAAAACAAAGCCGGCAGAGAACCTCAATTTTGAGGTTGGTGTAAAGCTTTGTTTGGAAAGAAAGGTTTTTGCTCTCAAAAATGAAAACGATCTTGATTGATTCAAGATGGTGGCATGAGAAGTGAGACAGAGAACTCCTTCCAAAACCACATATAGTACGAAAATATAGTTAATAGAACTAATCCTAAAAGAGCAACAGGAAAGAAGGCTGCACCAGACTGCATACACCTGGAGAACAGAGCAGACATCACGAAAGAGGGTAAGTACCAAAGCCTTGATCCGGCGGGACCCAAGTCCTTCCCCCACCCAGTTCACCGGCGGGAGGAAGAGAAATGGAGCAGGGAGGGGGTGGAAGCCTAGGACTGCTGAACACCCAGCCCTGGAGATCTGCTTTGGAGCACAAACTTACATTGCATGGTGCTCTGGAGATTAGTGGGGCTGGAAAGCTAAGACAGGTGGAGTACTTGAGACACTGAGATTCCAGCCATTTGTGGAAAACAGGGATCCACATCCGGCTACTCTGGGACAAAGGGAAGGTGGGCAGTCTGAGAGACTTAGCAGTGAGAGGGCTGCTGAAGGAGTGGGGATTGCACAGAGCTTGCTGTGTGGTAGAAGGGATAGGTGGACAACATTGTTTGGGCATGCTCTGCCCAGCAGGTTGGGAACTTTGAGGAGCTTCAGGTGCTCAGTTCCCCTGGCTGGCTACTCAGCTTCAAGGCCCCCCACTATGATACGCAGCCTGCTGCACCTTCCTCCTGGCCTGCTAGCACCAGCTTGCAAACTGGGCACTCACTGTGCTGGTGTCAGGCCAGCCAGAGGGAGGCCCCACCTACAACAGTTATAGATGCAAAGCATAGAGGCTTACACCTGTGTGCTCGGTCCACCAGCTCTGACACAAGACAGACACTGCAGCCGGGAAGCAGGAAACAGCTCTTTCCTCCCTCCAGGTGTCAGCGCTGCTCCCCTGCAACCCCCAATCTCACTCCAGGGGCTGAGCAGATCCAGAGACTAGAGCTCCTGGGCACTAGAGGGCACCACATAGAAATATGAAACATCAAAGAAACCTGGTTCAGACCAAAATCTCACAAATCCCAGAAAAAGGGCCAAATGAAAATGAACTCACTAATCTTCCTGAGAGTTCAAAATAAAAATCATAAACATGCTCATGGAGGTACATAAAAATATTCAAGAACTCAGGAATGAATTTAAGATGGAGATTCAATCATTCAATTCCACATCTGAGATGAAACATACAACAGAGGAATTTACAAGCAGATTAGATGTAGTAGAGGAGACAGTAAATGGAAGAGGAATTAGAGAGGAGGAATACAAAGAATCTGAGGCACAGAGAGAAAAAAGGATTTCTAAGAATGAAAGAATATTAATATCAATCCAATCAGAACAATATTCGCATTATAGGGGTACCAGAAGAGAGGAGAGAAAAAAAGGGATAGAAAGTGTCATTGAGGAGGTAATTGCTGAAAACTTCTACAGTCTGGGGAAGGAGATAGTCTCTCAGGCCATGGGGTGCACAGATCTCCCAACATAAGGAACCCAAGGAAGACAACACCAAGACATATAATAATTAAAATGGCAAAATCAAGGATATTAAAAGCAGCTAGAGAGAGAAAAAAGATCACATATAAAGTAAAACCCATCAGGCTATCAGATTTCTCAACAGAAACCTTACAGGCCAGAAGGGAGTGGCATGACATATTTAATGCAATGAAGCAGAAGGGCGTTGAACCAAGAATACACTACCTGGCAAGGTTTTCATTTAAATTTGAAGGAGGGATTAAACAATTTTCAGATAAGCAAAAGCTGAGAGAATTTACCTCCCACAAACTACCTCTACAGTACATTTTGGAGGGACTCCTATACATGGAAGTATTCCTAAGGCTAGATAGCTGTCACCAGGGGAAATAAAACCACAGCAAAGTAGAACAATTAATTACTAACCAGATGCAAAATCAAATCTACTACCCCCAAAGTCAATCAAGGGATAGACAAAGAGTACAGAATATACCTAATATATAAAAAATGGAGGAGAAAGGAAAAGGAGGAAAAAAGAAAAAGAACCTTTAGTTTGTGTTTATAATAGCATACCAAGTGAGTTAAATTAAAATTAGACTGTTAAATAGGTAATTACCCTTGAACCTTTGGTAACCACAAATCTAAAGCCTACAATGCAATAAGTGCATACCTATTGATAATCACTCTAAATGAAAATGGTCTGAATGCACCAATCAAAAGACATAGAGTCACTGAATGGATAAAAAAACAACCCATCTATATGCTGCCTACAGGAGACTCACTTCAAACCCAAAGACATACACAGACTGAAAGTAAAAGGATGGAGAAAAGATATTTCATGCAACTAATAGGGAGAGAAAAGCAGGAATTGTAGTACTTGTATCAGAGAAAATAGACTTCAAAACAAAGAAAGTAACAAGAGACAAAGAAGGACATTACATAATGATAAAGGAGTCAGTCCAACAAAAGGATATAACTATTATAAATATGAATGCACCCAATACAGGACAACACAGGATCACCTACATATGTGAAACATAAAGGGGGAAATAGAATGCAATGCATTCATTTTAGGAGATTTCAACACACCACTCACTCCAGCAGTCCTAGGCTTCCACCCCACTCTGTCCAAAGGACAGATCAACAAGACAGAAAATAGATAGAGGCACTGAATAACGTATTAGAACAGATGGACCTAACGGACATCTACAGAACACACCATCCAAAAGCAACAGGATACACATTCTTCTCAAGTGCACATGGAACTTCAAGAATAGATCATATACTAGGCCACAAAAAGAGCCTCAGTAAATTAAAAAAGATTGAAATTGTACCAACCAGCTTCTCAGATCACAAAGGTATGAAACTAGAAATAAATTACACAAAATGAAAAAGCCCACAAACACATGGAGGCTTAATAACATGCTCCTAAATGATCAATGGATCAATGACCAAATAAAAAAAAGATCAAGCAATATATGGAGACAAATGACAACAATAATTCAACACCACAAAACCATGAGTAGCCAGCCAGGGGGACTGAGTACCATTTGTGGGATGCAGCAAAGGCCATGCTAAGAGGGAAGTATATGGCAATACAGGCCTACCTCAGGAAAGAACAACCCCAAATGAACAGTCTAAACTCACAATTAATGAAACTAGAAAAAGGAGAACAAATGAGGCCCAAAGTCAGTAGGAGTGACATAATAAAGATTAGAGCAGAAATAAATAAAATCGAGAAGAATAAAATAGAAAGAATCAATGAAAGCAGGAGCTAGTCCTTAAGAAAATAAACAAAACTATCAACAAAATGGGTATAGAGACCAAGTACCTCAACATAATGAAGGCCATATATTACAAACCCACAGCCAACATTGTACTTAACAATGAGAAGCTGAAAGCTTTTCCTTTAAGATCAGGAACAAGACAAGGATACCCACTCTCCCCACTTTTATCCAACATAGTTTTGGAGGTTCTAGCCATGGCAATCAGACAACACAAAGAAATAAAAGGCATCCAGATTGGCAAGAAGGAAGTTAAACTGTCTCTGTTTGCAAATGACTTGATATTGTACATAAAAAACCCTAAAGAATCCACTCCAAAACTACTAGATCTAATATCTGAATTCAGCAATGTTGCAGGATAAAAAATTAACACACAGAAATCTGTTGCATTCCTATACACTAATGATGAACTAGCAGAAAGAGAAATCAGGAAAACAATTCCATTCACAATTGCATCAAAAAGAATAAAATACCTGGAAATAAATCTAACATAGGAAGTGAAAGACCTAGCCCCTAAAAACTACAAGACACTCATGAGAGAAATTAAAGAAGATACCAATAAATGGAAACACATCCCATGCTCATGGATAGGAAGAATTAATATTGTCAAAATGGCCATCTGCCTAAAGCAATTTACGGATTCAATGCAATCCCTATCAAAATACCAATGGCCTTTTTCAACAAACTAGAGCAAACAGTTTAGTTCTGAAATTCATATGGAACCACAAAAGACCCCGAATAGCCAAAGCAATCCTGAGAAAGAAGAATAAAGCTGGGGAATTATGCTCCCTGACTTCAAGCTCTACTACAAGGCCACAGTAATCAAGACAATTTTTTACTGGCACAAGAACAGATCCACAGACCAATGGAAAAGACTAGAGAGTCCAGATATAAAGTCAAGCATATATGGTCAATTAATATATGACAAAGGAGCCATGGATATACAGTGGAGAAATGACAACCTCGTTAACAACTGGTGTTGGCAAAACTGGACAGTCACATGCAAGAGAATAAGACTGGATTATTGTCTAACCCCATACACAAAAGTAAACTTGAAATGGATCAAAGAACTAATGTAAGTCATGAAACCATAAAACTCTTAGAAGACAACATAGGCAAAAATCTCCTGAATATAAACATGAGCAATTTTTTCCTGAATGTACCTCCTTGGGCAAGGGAAACAAAAGCAAAAATGGACAAATGGGACTACATCAAGATAAAAAGTTTCTGTACAGCAAAGGACACCATCAGCAGAACAAAAAGGCATCCTACAGTATGGGAGAATATATTTGTAAATGTCATATCCGACAAGGGGTTAACATCCAAAATATATAAAGAACTCACACACCTCAACGTCCAAAAAACAAATAACCATATTAAAAAATGGGCAGAGGATATGAAGAGACACTTCTCCAAAGAAGAAATTCAGATGGCCAATGGGCACATGAAAAGATGTTCCACATCACTAATTATCAGGGAAATGCAAATTAAAACCACAATGAGATATCACCTCACACCAGTTAGGATAGCCAACATAGAAAAGACTAGGAACAACAAATGCTGGCGAGGATGCGGAGAAAGGGGAACTCTCCTACACTGTTGATGGGAATGTAAACTAGTTCAACCATTGTGGAAAGCAGTATGAAGGTTCCTCAAAAAACTAAAAATAGAAATATCATTTGACCTGGGAATTCCACTCCTAGGAATTTACCCAAAGAAAACAACTTCTCAGATTCAAAAAGACATATGCACCCCTATGTTTATTGCAGCACTTTTTACAATAGCCAAGATATGGAAGCAACCTAAGTGTCCATCAGTAGATGAATGGATAAAGAAGAGGTGGTACATATACACAATGGAATACTATTCAGCCATAAAGAAACAAATCCTACCATTTGCAACAACATGGATGGAGCTAGAGGGTATTATGCTCAGTGAAATAAGTCAGGCAGAGAAAGACAAATACCAAATGATTTCCCTCATTTGTGGAGTATAACAACGAAGCAAAACTGAAGGAACAAAATAGTAGCAGACTCACAGACTCCAAGAAGGGAAGAGCAGTTACCAAAGGAGAGCATAGGTGGGGAGGGAGGGAGAAGGGGATTGAGGATTAGTATGATTAATACACATCGTGTGTGTGTGGGGATCATGGGGAAGACAGTATAGTACAGAGAAGACAAGTAGTGACTCTGTGACATCTTACTACACTGATAGTGACTGCAGTGGGGTATGGGGGGGACTTGGTAATATGGGTGAATGTAGTAATCACATTGTTTTTCATGTGAAATCTTCATGTGTCTATCAATAATATGTTAATAAATGAAATTCTTAAAAAAAGACAGATATTATGTATATGAAGTATTTTAAAACCTTACCTCCTCACAGCATCTCCTACTTACAATAGCTCTATAGTCAATTCTATCCCAGAGTTCGTCCCTTAACTTTAAGAAATTAGGGAACAATTTTCTCCAGTTCTTTCCTAAAGCCCATGGAAAAATTTCATATTTGGATTCTTCTTCATCTTCTTCAACTGTATTAGCCAGATACCTAACAAAGAAGACCAACAACTCAAAAAAGAAATGGGTAAAGGACAGGAATGGCAGTTCACACAAACTAAAGTACAAATTGCTTAGAAACACATAAAAGATGTTCAGCCTTACTCATAATTAAAGAAATGTAGATAAAAAATGGAGATACAGTGAATTTTACCTTATTGAAATTTATATTTTTGTATTCCTATAAATCTTGAGCTTTGTTTTGGGATGTAGTTAAGTTACTTGGAAACAGTCTGATCCTTTAAGGTCTTGCTTTTATGATTTGTTAAGTGGATCTGGAGCAATGTTAGTCTTGGGCTTATCATTCCCCACTACTGAGGCAAGACCTTCCTGAGAATCCTGTTATCCTGTGAATTACAAATGTTTTCATTCTGGCTGGTGGGAACAGGCACCATTTCCAGGTATGGGTGAATGTTAGGCTGTTCCTTCTAATAATTTCTTATGGTCTGCCCCACACTCAGGGAGTTGCATTATATGCTTATGGAAATCAGTATCCTGCCAAATACTTGATGGGGGATCAGGCATGCACAGAAGCAGGAAAACAGAACCCATAATTAGAATCATCAAACAATCAAAACTGATACACATGATCGAACTAATAGATGAGGACATATAATTATTCCAGATGTTCAGTAAGGTAAGTAGACACACTGAAAGTTCACTTAAAGTGATGAAAACTACCTGTACAATGAAAAAATACACTGAGTGGGAGTAATAGCATATTAAGTATTACAGAAGAAAAGTTTTCTGTATTGAAGACATAACAATATACACTATCTAACATGAAACACAGAGAAAGAGCATCAATGAGCTGGGAGAATTACAAGATTACAGTACAGGTGACACTGATGTCCCTAAATGGTAGTGAGTGTGTAGAAAAAATATTTGAAGAAATAATGACTGAAAAATTTCAAAAGTTGATGAACACTATACACCCACAAAGAAGCTCAAAGAACCCCAAAGCACAAAACATGAAAAAAATTACACCAAGACATGTCATAATCAAACTGCTCAGAACAGATGATACAGAAAAAATCTTAAAAGAAGTCAGAGGAAAAAAAAGACAGATTTAAAAAAACAGGAACGGGGGAACGATGGAGCAGATTTCCTACTGGAAACAATGCAAGCCCCGTGGTTGACTTTACAAGAAAAATGGGCAACTTAGAGGAAAAAAAATTACAAAGCACGTAAGGGAACAAGGCATCATGAATAGAAACAGACCCTCAAGTCTGAAGATACTGGAGTTAATAGACAAACAGCAAAGAAAAAGAGGTCTTAAAAGCAATCAGAAAGGAAGTCAAATGGTTCCAAGTAGAAGGTTTGAGAAGCAAGAACATAAGCAAACATAAATATGTGGGTAAACCTAAACAAATGTTGAATGTATAAAACAATAACTATGTCTGTCTGGAGGGAATCAGGTAGAACTACAGAATTGCAAAACAAGAGAATATAAATTGGGGAGTGATTAAAGTTAAAATGATTAAGTTTCCTGTGATTAAAAAAATTGGGTAATTGCTAAAAGAATAAATATAGACTGAAAAATTTCCAAACAAGTAGAGGGAAAAAGAGTGTCAAAAATAAAAATTAAAAAATTTCCATAGCAGCAGACAAAAATGGCGGGGAAAGAAGAAACAGAAAAAGTGGGACACAAAGTATGTAACAAGGTAGTAGAAAAAATCCAAATATATAAGCAACAGTATTATTCTGCAGTGAAAATGAACTATAGCTACATGTATCAGTATAAATTAATCAGATTCATAGTATCCTAAAGCAGAAGGAATACAGAATAGTACACGATTTTTTATATAGCTCAAAAACAGGAAAAATAAAATAATATACTTTTTAGAGGTATATAAAGAGAATAAAAGGAAGAAAGCAAGACAATTATATGTGGAAGGGAGGGGACTTTAATTGGGAAACTGGGTACTGTGAGCTTCTAATATTTTGGCAATATTCTATAAGTCATGGGTACACGAGTATTTGTTTTGCTTTTATTTCACACACATACACACACTATTATTTTGTAGATATTCCACATTAAAAATTTTATATGGCACAGGAGTATATAGTACGCTTCTATTCATGTAATATACACGAGTTCATGTGTAGAGAATTATTTCTAGACAGATACAATGAAACTTTAATTGTCCTTGAGAAGGGATGCCAAGATATGAGGAAGACTTACTTTTTAATTGTATACACTCATGTATTTTTAAAAAACATGTATATATTTAGTTACATTAATATAAATGAAGATCTACATAATACTTTTCCTCCCTAAATTTAATATTACCTATCTTAAAGCACCTCATTGTTAAACCCATTCAGTTATACGAGTCAAATCATGTTCTCTGTGATATTACATAATTTCTTACTTTAGTATCCTGGTAGTTCGTAGTAAAGGGTAAACAGAGCTAGTAGTTGGCCCTTTTTATGTGTGCTGACTAAGTGAAACATGGAAAATCTATTATGTACTATGGTATCAGGACTACATCATGATTCTATTCTAGATTAATAATTTTTCAGGCTTAACATGATGAAATATTTGTAGTATACATGTAAGTTCTCTTCTAATTTGAAATAATTTTCCTGAAGCAGAGTCCATTTCTTTTTCATAATAGTTAATTATGTTTATTTGAATAAAGAATTAAGAATATTCTATGTTAGTCACTGAAGGATGCAGATAAAGTAAGGCACATGTTCCTTGCCGTTAAGGAGCCTATGGTCAAGTAGAAGAGGCAATGAAGTATAAAACAAATAACTGTAAAAGAGAATATAGCACATGATAATAGAAGTATTACAAGAATATATAGAAAAGAACTTGAGTTACATTGTTTGAGAAAATATTTGATGAGAACAACTATTTAGTGGAAAGAACACCCTTGAGTCAGACTAAACAAAAAGTATGTTTAGATAGAAAATGGAAATTCTAATTCATATTATTTTTAAAATGGAGCTTGTAATACAACATGCAGTGCAACTTCACTACATCGGATAAGCTGACAGTGCTTTACTGGTAATGACTACCAAAAAAATACAAATCCAACTTCAAGCATCTATTAAGATTTAAACTAAAGCTTCTTTTGATTTGTTTGTAATTTTTAGGTGAGAAAAAAATTACAAGATAGATATTGTATCAACATACTTTGATAATACAATACTAAGAGATATAAACAGCAATATAGCTTAGTTGATCAATGGCTGAATCTGGCTATTGGCAAGTCACACCTGAATTTGCCTCTCAGCTCTGTTGCTTACTAACTTTCATGATCTTGGAAAGTGCTTAATCTTCCCAAGTCTGAATTTCCCTATCTATAAATGGAGATAATTAAAAAATATATCTCACAGGGAAAAAATGAACTTAGAAAAATGAGCTTTGAGGTGCCTTGCACATAATCATTTTAGATAGTACTATTATATTCCCCAAGTTAGCAATCAACACCAAATTTTATATTGAGTGCATTTTTCTCTATGCATGGTGAAATGTGTCTCTTAAATACATGCAGAAATCAGTTTCTTCCAGTCGTTTTTCTTGAACCACTCTGATTCTGAATTAAACAGACTAAGTAAAAAATTATTCTTCAATGCTAAAAGCTGTTGTGGTATTTAAAATAAGTATTTTTATATGTAGGTCTCTAAGTGCTTAAAATTATATTCATAGGTTTCCAACTACAGCAATATATCCAGGTATTGGGTAGAAAAGGTTGTAAGATTGAGATAGACATTCGAAACAGATAATTTATATGGAGCATTCTGAAAAATGTAAAAAGTACAATACAAAATCAAGTGAAATACTGAATAATAAATTTTAGGCATATAGCAGGATAAGATGAAATGAAAATAGAAACAGCCTGTTTAAAATAAAGTATCATATATTTATAAATAACTACCACAAAAGTCATGTAGTAGAAAGCATACTTACAGAGCAATAAAGAAATTTGTCCTGGTATGTTCACTAATAGTAAATTTAGCTCTCTTGAAATAAACAAAGGTCATAGCCAAAAGATACTAAAGAGAAAAAAGTTAAAAATTAATAATGTTTTGCTTTCCTAAGTAAAACTGCTTTAAAATAGTTACCTTTAAGATGAATAATGAAACAATAAAGCATTATTTATCCTTACTATAGAAATACCTTGTTTTTAGTCCTTATTTCTTAGCTCCGTATAATTCATATGAACAGTGAGAAATAGTTCCAGACCATTTATCATGATTAGGATTATAACTAGAATGAACTCCTAAATTTTATTAGTCAATATTTTTTAACCAAAAACTCAATTTTTTTCTATCTTAAATTTCAAACCTATAGAGAAGTTGAAATAAAAATAAAACAAATAGCTAAACATCCTTCACCTACATTCTCCAAATATATTAATATGTTGCCACATTGGCCTAACGTGTATACACAGAATTCTTATTCTGAACCATTTTAGTTGCAGACATCCATATTTGCTTTTTAATTTCTAGGCAGAAATTAGAATAACGTGGCTCTGTTTTCACTGGGAAAAAATGTGCTTTAAATGCATGTTAGAAAGACACGTTTAGCCTGATATTAGGCTCTACCTGTTGAAATTCAAAACAAGTTATGCTATGGATGTATTC
The DNA here is from genome assembly GCF_040802235.1 of Manis javanica. NCBI lineage: Eukaryota > Metazoa > Chordata > Mammalia > Pholidota > Manidae > Manis > Manis javanica. The sequence goes on from NC_133156.1 coordinate 220,229,226, forward strand.
GATTTCCTCTCATAAAATGCCTATTCATCTTACATTCAGAGGATTGGCCATGAAGGGGATTCCAAGTTTTCAAGGTAAACTATCAGTAGAGGACTCATTTCTTGAAATGTTAACATAGTCCTGGCTAGTTACTTTAAAAGCACTGCCCTCTGCTGTCCAACAACTTTAATTACTGTAATGTACTTCAACTACTTATGAACTGGATATTTGATATTAAGGCTTACTATTAATTTATTTTAAAGTGTTAGTGACATTGTGATTATGTTTTAAAAGATATCTTTTAGACATACATCTTGAAATACTTTTGGATAAAATTTTAGTATGTCTGGGATTTGCTTCAAAATAATCCTGTTTTGGGGCAAGGGATTAGAGGAAACAAGAATGGTCATGAGTTAATGATGGTTTGTAGCAAGATGACAGGCACATGGGAGGTCTTTGTTCTATTTTCTCTACCCTAAGGTATATATATTTGGAATTTTCCAAAATTAAAAAATAAAAAAACCCCACCTTCTCCAAGTTTATCTTTGTTACCTTAACCTTGAAATTAAAAAGTTCATATCAATATTAACTTAGTGGTATCATAAGCTAGTCTTCTGTTCATTCCCTTTTTTGTTGGTTGGGACAGTAAGTGTGATGTGAAGTCATGCTGAATTTTCTGATATGACTACCTGGTTTAAGATGGCATTTACAAACTTGAAATCATAACTGCTTAACCAAATCAAAAGAGCATAGAAACACCAAGGTCCCTAGTGTGTAAGGATATTCTTACATCACACTGTTCTTTTATGAAACATTGATTCCTAAACAGAGAACATGATAAGTAATTTTACTCAAAAAGATTACCAGGATATATTTTATCTAAATAACCTACAAAATATTAAATTGTATAACAGACTACCTTAGTGGAATGAATCTCAGAATATTCTTTCTCCACAGCTGATAGAAGGTAATAATTCTGATCAAAATGTATTAAGTCTATACTGATTATTTTCAAACAGATAGGGACTTAAGGTCATTTAAATCTAATCAACAATAGTCTAATTCCTCAAGGATAGAATTAATCTATGGTGTATGCTAATTTCAAAAATTATTGTGTAAGGTTTCCACTTTGAAGAAGCAATGCAGGCTAGTTCTTTTCCTACCTTAATTAATAAAATAGAAAATTCTTATAAGATTTTGTTAAAGTTCTGATGGCCTAGCAACATAATAATGCTGGTTAATGACTATATGTTACCAAATTTACCTTATCTGCAATTTTACAGCAGCAGTCCATCCACAAGAAATCTTGAATTAAATCATCATCTACAACAAAAGATAGCCATAACTTGTCTTTTAAAAATAGAATGTTTCCTTTCTGAGGAATTAATTTCTACATAAGGAGATTATAAATGATGCTTAGAAATCAAACAAAAATGGCAAGACCAGCATTGTCCAAGGTGTAATTTTCAGTTCTTTGGTATATTTACCATTGCAGGTACAAAAAGCTACTCCTTTATTTTTTGGTTTCCCATCCAATTTGCTGTAATATATAGCTCAGATTGGAGGTGAAATGGTATAAGTGTTTGGTATATTGACTATCCCAATAGCTCTTTGAGAAATATGTCTTGAATAACTCTAGATTACCTCTTTGTTATTTTCCAAAATCAATGTTTAATAGGTGGAAATGGAATCTGATAACAGATAACTCAGTCTTTAAGAAATAATAACTTAATGAAAACTCTGTTTTCTAAATATGTTTTACTTTTCCTACTACTTTTCTCCTTTTAGGCCCCAGGGTATTTTTAGTTTTAGATTCTTCTTCTTTCCTCCTATTTACTTCTGTCCATTTGTGTATCATCTGAATACATATAAATATGTCTATATGAAGAAGATTCACAATTCTTTAGTTATCTATAATTAACACTTAATTTTGGAAAAACTGAGTATTATGAAAAAAGGATCAAGTGGAAATACTGTTAAAAAAGGTTAATATCAGGAAACGGAAGCACAAATAAATGGGACTACATCAGACTAAGCAGCTTCTGTACAGCAAAGGAAATGATCAACAAAACAAAAAGGTAACCTACAGTATGGGTGAATATGTTTGCAAATGATGTATCTGATAAGGGGGTAAACATGCAAAATATGTTAAGAACTCATAAGATTCAACACCAAAAAAAACAAATAATCCAATTAAAAAATGGGCAGAGGCCCAAAGAAGACATACAGATTGTCAACAGATACATGAAAAGATGTTCTATATCCTAATCATCAGGGAAATGCAAATCAAAACCACAAGGATATCACCTCAAACCAGTCAGAATGGCCACTATCCAAAAGACAAGAAAGAAGCATTGGCGAGGATGTAGAGAAAAGGGAACCCTCCTACACTGGTGGTAGGAATGTGATTTGGTGCAGACACTATGGAAAGCAGTATGGAGGTTCCTCAAAATACTAAAATTAGAAATATCATATGACCCAGTAATTACACTTTCAGGAATTTACCCAAAGAAAACAAAATCTCTGATTTGAAAAGACATGCACCTGTGCTTACTGCTGCATTATTTACCGTAGCCAACATATGGAGGTAACCAAAGTGTCCCTCAAAAGATGAATGGATGAAGAGGAGGTATATACACACAATGGAATATTATTCAATCACAAAAAAGAAAGAAATCCTGTCATTTACAACAACATGGATGGACCTAGAAGGTGTTATGCTAAGTGAAGTAAGTCAGACAGAGAAAGACAAATATATGATCTCAGATGTAGAATTTAAAACAAAACAAAATCAACAAAACAGCAATTGACTCACAGACAATGATAAGTGGCTTGTGGTTATTACCAAGGGGGAGGGGTTGGGGTGAGTAGGTAAAATAGGTGAAGAAGATAAAGAGGCATAAAAAAAGAGAGATTAATATCCAAAAAGTAGGTCAAAAATACTTATTTTGATTTTAAAAGGCTAAAATATACAATCCCAAAATATATGGGTAGTTATTAGAATATAATCTGAGAAAATGTGTGTTTTTCTATTTCCTCCATTCATTTTAAGTAACAAGGCACAACTTTTACATTCAATGTTACATCTTAGAAATAGCATAAATGTAGTCAAATATATGGGAAGTTGTACAAATAAGTACCAATTTTCTGAGAAAAAGTAATTTTGCTTTGTTAATCCCATTTCTTTTTCTTAAATTACCTAAAATGGTACAGCCGGATATTTTCTCTTCTCTTGATCAGTTATGAAAAATAAAAAAGTTTATAGGTAATAATGTTGATTTACTGTTAATAAAGAGAGAGGAAAACTTGTATTAACAGCATTCTAGATTCTGACATGGAACATTCTCAGAGTTAACATTTTCCTATTTATATTACATTTTCCTTCTTATTTAGCTTTCCTTTAAATATTTAACCAGCTTGCCCTCTTTTTTTTTTCTTTTTCTTAAAGATTTCTGTCCTCTCATCAGGGCAAATACTCTGATCCCCAACTCTCTCCTTTTATATGTATGCATCTATATCTGCGTTCCTCTATAAACAAGGAAGCCTCTACCTAGATCTACCAGACTGTGATATCTTCCTGACTTGATTCATTCCCACAGATAGATGCCAGCATCTATCTATCCTACCCTTTATTTTAATTTGTCTACCTGACTACCTTACCTAAGAAAAAATTCTTTTTCTTTCTTGTCCAGAAGTATACTGTAAGAAGTTTCTTTTTGGTTATTTTTAAGAAATTTATCAGCAAAACAGCACTGTCTCATGATCTGAACAATCTCATACTCATGATGATAAAGCACAATTAATTTTTTAACAGCATTCTCCAGATATACTGAAACTTCTCTAGGTTGACTAACCTTCCCAGTTTACTCAGTTTCAGCAATAAAAGTTCTGGGAAACCCCACAGACCCAAGTCAAACTGGCTCGGTTGGCTCACCTGAGCTTTAGGTAGTATTTTACTTTAGATCAAACAAAACTCATGCTATGAACTTGGACTGCCCAGAATTTACATTTGACAGTTGGATTTAAGGAGTCTAGAAGCTAGATAAATCTGAATTTTTAATACAAAAGTAATCAAAACAGAACAAAAACTCAACATTGAAAATAAAAAAACTAAGTAGAACAAGAATAAATGTGGTTGGAGATAGAAAATTTGACATAGAAAACAGTATCGTCATCATTATGAAAACAATAAAACAGATATTTATACTCTCATTTTTAAGTACTTTACATTTACTACTATTACTACATTTTAGACCTACCAAATAATTTAAAGAAAGCAGTCATTTCCTGACGCTGTATAACTAGACAGGGTCCTTTGGAACATTTATACTTGTTGTTATTATGTACATTTTTTTCAGATGCTGGCCAGCTATCTTTAAAAATAGGACGCTTCAGATTAATGAGGTTTTTAGGCTGATGTGATCTATTTGACCCTGATTTTACATGAACAGTGACAGTAGGTGGTGTCTCACAACACAGAGGATTATGCCTCATTTTAGTTTCCAAAGATTCCTGTAAAAAACAAAACATACAATTATTTATCACATTCTTGTTCATTTCTGTATTAAAAACAACCATTGGATGACATTACTAGATGTCATATGAAAATGTTACTGAACTTGCTACTAAGATGTTATTTGTGACAGTGTGACTCACGTGAGAAACTGCTTTTAGAATTCAGTGCTAAGAAAAGCTATGCTTTCTTTGCATAACTGGTATACCTCCTTTTCCCAAATAATAAAATCCTGTATACCATTCTGCTTTGACTATTATGGAACTCAAAACAAAACTAATTTGCAAGTTAATTATAGAAACTGCTGAGTTTATAATCTATTACGATATTCTATTTTCCTGATAAGTGTTTATTCGGCTTGTATTGACATAATTTTATACGGTTGTTACATGCCATCTCAAATTTTGTATAGAATAAAGAAAACTATGTCCAGAATTACCAACACCAAGTATTATGTTAAAAAGCAATCCCAAACACAAAAAAACGTATTTTCTTACTAGTAAATTCCTTGATATGGTACAAAATTCAGTTGTTCAACAAGCATTTATTAGTATTTATTGAAAAGTTAAAAACAATTCTAGCAAAGAAATGTATGGTATATATGCTTTGAGGGTTCTCATAAATCGATCCCTCTAATTTTTAAAGTTGAGTGTATGACCATGCTATCTGAGTGGCTGTAAGTGTACATGAATGTACAGTGCTAAAATCTAATAAAATTTGAAACAAAAATTAATTCAACATTTAACAGTATGCATAATCACTACCACATTTGGTGGCAATTAGGTCACATAATTACTATTGTTAATATTACTTTTATGGTCAAAGTATTTATAGGGTAATAGGAAATAGAGGTATGAATAGGTAAAACAGGAAACTACTCTGAGACCCTAATGAGAACCTCTGAATCCATAACTCACAGTGACCCAGGCAGCCATGCCTCCCTTGGTGTTCAAGGAGTTAGGTACAGATTCTCCTTCCTGACCCTCAGAAACTTTCCTGCTGAAGGAAGGAATGGAAAATAAGATTGGATATAATGGGGCTAGACTAGAACTGTCCAATATAATGTGAGCCACATATGTAATCACATTAAAGTACAAATAAGAAAATGAATTCTAGTAATACATTTATGTAACATAGTATATCCAAAATATCATTTTAACATGTGATCAATAAAAAAACTAATGAGCTCTTTTGCATTCTTTTTTTTTCATTCTAAGTCTTTAAAATCTGATGTGTGTTTATATTTACAGTATATCTCAATTTGGATGCCAAATTTCCAACAGTTAAAGTGAACAATGAAGTAGTGTGTAAGGGAAAAATATTTTACACTCTTTTAATATGATAAATTGAAGTAAAAATTCAATTTTTCAGTTGCAACAGTCACAAATGTTTAATAGCCACAAGGGGCAAGTGGCTACCAGATTAGCCACTATGGGGCTAGATTATGAAGAACTAGTCAGAGGAAACTATTCAATTAATTCTATAATTGCTTCTGCTCCATTTTGTTTCCCTCTTCCCCTCTATGCCCCTCCAACCCCAATGTTTCTTTCTAGATCCTAAGGTCCAAACTGAAGGCAGTTATGGAGTTGGGGGTGGGGTGCTACAAACTCCATAGAAAAAGGAATAGGTGATAAATTGAGCCTTGAGACTTGTGTAAGAACTTTGTTCTTTCCTATACACCTCATCTGCATCTTTTTTTTTTGAAGAGCAGCCTTACTTACAATCTAGATGGAAAAATTAAATAGTCTTCTCAAATTGGAGTGTGGGGACTAGGCTCACTGGTGAATGTACCAGAATGTAGAATAATTGTGGTATATCTCCCAGGAGGTAAGTTTAGTTAATGTTTAGTAACTTAAAATAGTGTTGTTGTAGTAAAACAACCATGGATTTATCATGACATGGAATGCAAACTTTATCAATTGGAAAGGTAAATATCATATGTAGCTTTACACTATTCTACTAAACCTTTATGTATGTGTTTGGATACTTCATATGAAATGTGAGAAAACAAAGAAATGTCTGAAATAAGAGATTCATTGAGGTTAATAAGCAAACACAGGCAAGGAAGTTGCGAAGAAGGAGCTTCAGGAGAAAAACTATCAATGCTACATTCTTGGTCAAATTCCATCTTGAGATAGCTTTTAATTCTGCTCTTATTTCGATATAATAAGAGAATGAGAGTTCCAATGGTAAGCAAGAGGAAAAGAATGAAAGGTAAATTAAAATACAGGTCATTTCAGGGAAGGGCAAGAGACAGGGAAGGAAGTGGAACCAGAAGAAACTATGCTTGTATGGCAAAATCCTTTAATGAGTGTTTTTGTGGACTTACCAACATGAAAAAAAATCAGACCACAATTCATATTTCAATAGGATGTTTGGGATTTTTTGCTTGTGTGTTGTTTCTGGTAAATAGATCACAGCTAATCTACAGGCATCTGAAATAATTTCTTCTCTATGGAGTGACAGAGGTGGTGGTTCACAGGATCAGACAAGAGAAGCAGTAGAGAGGATGCTCTGTCTATATGAAAAATCTAATAGCAATATTCACTGGCAATTCATGGCAGGCGGGTAAGCCTTAACTTCCCTATAGTTGTAGCCTCATACCGATCACTTAATATGTGCCAGACACTGTTAAAAGTTTAAAATTCTCAAAACATTTCTGTAAGGTGGGCATTATTTTATCCTTATTTTCTAGATGAGAAATTTGAGGCTTATGGAAGTTAAGAAATTTGCCAATAGCCACAGAATTAGTGTGTGATAAAGCTAGGACTTAGATCCAGTGCTGTCTGACACCAAAGCCCCATATTTTGTAGCTACAACGGAACAGTTTTAAAGATTAAATGAAATCATGTATAAAATACCTGGCACATGGTAACATTCCAATATTATTTTTCGTCACCTTGCCAGGACAACAAAGATTATTACACGTTATAAAAATTTAATTTTGGCATTTGCAGTGTACATGTGCACAAAGTGTAACTTGGTGATTAAATAAGCCTTTGTTTTGGGGAAGAAAAATGGTGTACCACCTTTTTGCTGAAAAATAACTCTTAAAAAAGAATCCTTACTGAAATGACTACAGCATTTTTCTCTATCATAACCACAGAATCTAATACTGAAAAACAAAACAGCTAATTTAAGAAAAATATTCAGGGCAAAATTCTTGGAAGTTTTGCTGAGGCTGTTGTTATCAAGTCTCCAGCATTTGGGTATTTTAAATACTTGTTTCTAACTGAATCATCTAATGTCTACAGAACACTTTTAACCCCAGGCATGTGCTAGGTGCTACAGTGTTTGTGAAATTACATGGCACATAGTAATCATAATGTTCATATAATAGTAGATTAATGATACCAAAATTAAAAAAAAATTACATGGCATGGCACAGCTATTTCAGTAAGAAGTTCAAAGCTGATTAGAAATCGAACCTGACTGGTGAATAAAGCAATACACTTCAGTGAAGTGGTGGGAATAAATGGGAACTAGACTCAATAGCATTAAAGGAGTGATGTGCTGGAAATGATAGGCAGGAGGTGTGAACGCCCCCCCCCCTTTTTTTTAATGTGGCAATGATTAAGAAATGAAGAAAATGAAAATTCAGCAACTGGAAGGGACAATAGTCAAATGAGGATTTTGTTTTTTATAAAGGCAGGATTCTTACATGTTCCTGATGGCAGAAAGGATGGTTGAGAGTAGAATTTAAAACACTGGAGAACAGACCTGGATTAAGACCTGATTCAGACTCACACTAGCTATGTGACCTGAGGCTTATTTAACTTTTGGAGCCTCTGTGTCCTGACTTATGATAACGAAATAATAAAAAAAAAGTCTTTTTTTTTAAATTTAAAGAACTGGGTACAGTAAGTATTCAATACAGATTACCTATTAGGCATTGTTAATAATATGCATTTTGTAGGGTTAATGAGGAAAACAACTAGCTGACCCTTCCACATGGGTTTGAACTGCACAGGTCCACTTATATGTGAACGTTTTTTCAATAAATATACTGGAAAAAATTTTGGAGACTTGTTACAACTTGAAAAAAACATCTTTTCTCCAGCTTACTTTGTTGTAAGACTACAGTAGTGAACACAAAACATACAAAATATGTGTTGATCACTGTTTGTTATCTGTAATTCAATAGTAGACTTTTAAATTTTGGGAGAATCAAAAGTTATACACGGATTTCCCAAACGGGTTAGCCTGAGTACTTCAAGGAGCAATGGTACGTGGGCAATACCCCGCACAGTGCTAAATGCTTAGCAAAAACTCAATATACAGCAGTGTTACTGTTGTATCTTATTTACAGGAAGGGTGTCTTTCAAGGAGAGTTGGAATAGGAGATAGCCAAATTTCACCTCAACTCGTACATACGATTTAAATGTTAGAATTTTACTGGTAACAGAGATCACTGGTATTTTTAAATGTGCTTACATTAAAGAGTAAAGTTTGTAAATAGGACCTCAATTTTAACAGAGCTTGGGGCTTATCAGTCTTTAAATGTTAAATTACTCCAAAAATTTTTTAATTGTACCTAGTTGGCCTCCAGTCGTACTGAAAATGCAAGAAAAGAACACTTGAAATTTTTGAGAAATGGGCTAAGAGCATAGCGCTGAGATACAGCAGCTCATCTCAGGATTCTGGTGCAGACATTCTTGGAAGGAATGATGTGTTTAACGGGACACAAGAAGTAAAAGGCAGGACTTCATTCAAAATACCACCTCCCGCTAAAGAACGAAGGAGGGCGGCGGCGGGGAGGCAGGAAGGGGCCGTTTCCTCAGGGCCCTTCTCCCAGGCCGGTGGCCATGCGCCCCCCGCCGGAATGGCAGCTTCGCGGGGCCCCCTGAGCGGAGGGCACGGGCCGCGCCTGGCGATCTCGTCTCCGTGGTCCCTTCCCGTCCCCAGCCCAGTGGTCAGCACACCTGCAGGCCGCGAGAGCCAAGAGACGGCGGAACTCCCCACAAACGTCACCAGGGAAGGGTGCCCCCGGCCTCCCTTTCGAGACGACCTCCACCCGCGCTTCGCCGGCCTGCCGCGGCCCCACAGCCCCAGGCGGCCCCGCGGGGCCCGACCTCGACGCCCCCGGGCCGCCCCTTCTCCGAGCCCAGGCCCGAGGGGCGCCTGAGGGGACTCGCGCCGAAGTGCGTGGGGCAGCGGCCGAGACGCCGCCACATCCTCACACACGGGGGGCGGTGGGGTTGGCTGCGAGACAGCAAGGACGGAGCGGGCACAACCTTAGCTGGAAAGTCGCCGGCGAGGTCAGCGCCCGGGAGCCAGCGCGAGGTACCTGAGGAAACCTGGGGCTGGTGAGAGGAGGCCGAGCGGGCGGTCGGCCTCCCTCAGACGCTCCGGGTCCGAGACGGCTGCTCTGCGGTCGCTCCACCGCAGCAGGACCAGCTCGGACACCTGCCCCCAACCGAATGTGGCCGAGCGGGCCAATCAGCGCGCAGAAGCCGCACGGGGGCGGGGCCGGCCTGAGCCTGTGCGCGCCGCCCCACGGAGCCGGCTCCCTCCCGCTCACACGCGGAGCCTCCGCCGGCAGCCGACCTACTGCTGTACCTTGCTTACCTCCAGGTAAGGCCCTGGCACAACGTCCCGACCCTCCCGATCTTTTCTCGCCGCCTAATTTAACCCCTTTCCCCTGGACACTTAACCACATTAGAACCATTTGTCTTCCCTTCAGCTAGATGGCGAGGCCCCGCGGGCTGGGACTTGAGGTCCTTACTCGGAGCGCGGAGCCTTGCACACACTGCGGGCACTCCGTGAACGGAGACGTCAGCAGTGGGACAAAGGATCGGAGGGGCACTTGGCCGCGGCAGCTGTAATGCACGGATAACTACCGCTGCGTTAAATGGTTAACTAAGCAGAAGAGGCCACTTAAACTTAAAAAGGTGTGAATTCTGTGGCTCCTTGTAAGAACGGATGTTACGCTCTTCTGTTAAACTTGCTGCCCTCAGCTGTAAATTCTATAGTACCCTTTTCTTTTTTGCCTCATCTTAGCCCTTGGCCAGGTGCCTGGAATGTAGTAGGCACTTAATAAATGTTTGTAGAAGGATTAAATGAAAGGATTATTAGAGTTTTACAATTTTTTTTGTGACATTCTTTCCTCTTCACTTCCCTTCTAATGTATGACCTGTTTTTTTTTCTGTTAAAATGTCATGGCCTTTTTCCATATTGCTAGTCTTTCTAAACATTTGCGTAACAATGGCAAATATTTTACTACATGGCTGCATAATACTCCAGAGTGGATGGACCAGAGTTATTTTGATATTCATATTTGCTTCCAGATCGTTGAGCTACTACAATTATTAATTACACTTACAAAGCAATTTGACCTTGCCTATTAGTGGTACTTCCCAGCAATTAGTGCCTCAGTCAGCAACCCTGAAGAATAAGTATATTAGTTCTTGTCTTTCTTGGGTTCTCACACAGAGCACTTGATGGCAAAGTCACCTACGAGTAAGAAGACTGTGCAGTCTGGGAACTAATTTTTCCTTACAAATGCCCGGATTTACACCATGGCCCTTAAATGGGAGAATGGACCAAGAAGCATCAACTGGTTGTGAAAACCTTCAATACTGATTTTCCTAGGAAAATGACTGTTTCAAGCAAGCCTCATTCCCCTTTCCCTGGTTTTTCCTCTTTTCCTCCCAAGGTACTAGGGTTTACTGGGATCATTAAAGCCTTGAGCACAGAATGTTTAATTGACAACTATGTCTATTGTATGGAAAGCACTGTTACAAAATGGGAGGCAAGGACAGTAGCACAGTAATGAACACATCACAGCCCTGCCCTTCTAGAACTTCCTAGACACAGACACCCAAACTAAACGATAAGGCACAATGAGCTGTGCCATGAAAGGGATGCATGTATAATGTTAGGAGAGGGTACTCCTTAGGATCCCAAAATCTTAACAAAGGAAATAATTTTTACTTTAGTAAAACTCACACACACAAGTCAGTGAACACTTACAGATGTTAACAAAGCTACTGGGGCAGGAAGCTTACCTTTTAAGTTTTGGCTTGAAGATAAGGGTTACTACCAGCCAGGCCTTCATGAGTGTTCTCATTCTTGGGTTTTTACTATGTTGGGCACATGATGTAGAGGAAAGAAATGTACTTTAAAATCACCAACTTGGTTTGAATTCAAACACTTCCACTTTACTGTATGAACGTGGGCAAGTTATTTAACCCTCAGCTAAGGGTGAGTGTGGCAAAATACCACTACTTTGGGACAAATTTGATATGGTGGGCAAACTAGCAGGGGACTGGCACATAGTAGGTGTTCTTTCATTATTTTCTTGCCCCTTCATTTGATCTGGAACTTGGATGATAACTCAATAAATATTTAATTGAACAGTCTCCACACTATACAGTCTACAGTCTTTTCCCTCTTCTTATCCATTTAATCTAACATCTCTAAAGCATGCTTTGTTATTCCCTCACTGAATAATCACCAATAGCCTACAGCCTCCTCATCCCGTGCTGTCTGCGTTGCCTCCAGGGGGTCCCAATTAAGTGTTCTAAATGGATCTCTCCATTATTATCCTGTAAGAATTCTTTACTCCAGACTTACTAACATACCTGCTTTTTTTTCTGAGCATGTCTCCCACTTCTTTGAGCTTACAAATAATGTGGTTCCTCTTTATTTCATTTACATTTTCTTTACTGGTACCCATTTTAAGACAGTTTAAGTTATCAGCCCATCAATTGAGTTCTTTAGTAAGTGCAGGGCTCTGTGCCACAATTCCTGGAGCACTTTCTAAAGTTCTGACTTATGTAATCTTATTAACCAGCTATCTTTTCTATTAAAAATATTTTTATTATGTGTAGATACAGCTTTACAAAATGGATAACTTTAAAAAGTGGACTATTTGATATGTACAGAAGTATATAACATATATATAGGCTAAGCATAATACAAAACTAGAGAAGCCACTACCCACCCAAAAAGCATAGATCTACCAACCAAGAAATAGAATATAAACAATACTGTTGAGATTCTGTATGCTCCTCCTCCTCCTCTCCTTACTTCCCTGACGAGGTGACTTACTCTTCATAACATAAGATTTAGACAAGCTAATACATGACACTGTGGATCATTTTCATTGCTCTATAGCATTCTGTCCTATGAATACACTGTAATGTATCAATGCTCCTGTCAATGGTCATTTGGGTCCTTTTTTGCTACTACAATACTGTAAGCATTCTTGTACAGACCTGGTTACCAGCTGCTACACCCTTCTTTTTAAGACTATATTAATTATTGCTTGCACAGGTTCTGACTAGTTAGTGGTCTGGTCAATGGCTATTTAAAAAGTATTTCAAAAACTACTTCTGCTTGTATATGCCCCATGGTGCACGCATGTACTTTTCCTATAAATGCTTTCAAGTGAGATTTGATGGGTTTGAAAGTCTGCACATTTTCAACTTTATGAGATTATGAATGCTAAATTAATTTTCCACGTAGTTGTACCAATTTTAAGAGTTCCCATTCGTCTACATCTTGTGAACTTCATGTTTTCAGACTTTTTGTGAGTAGATTATCTTTAGATTATAGAGGACACCTTTGGATTTTTTTTCAGCAACACTTTTCAAGGAAATGTTCTAAACCTCCCACACCATGTGGGTACAGGGATAGCAGCTATATTCATGCAGTATCATCTCTCCCCTTACTCACTCATTGGAGTCCTAAGGGCTCTCAAGTTGGGCCAAATCCCCTTCCTGGAATTTTGCACTAGGATCAAGACTTTAGCCTGGTGGACTGTTCATTTTATATAAACTGTTGAAAACAGTAACCAATTAGCAAGATAAAAGGACTGTATTTATCTCTACTTTTCTCCACTGTACCTATTTTCTTAATGAAAATACCTTTTTTCTTGATCTTTCCCTACACTTGCTTCTGCCTATGACTTAATCTTTGTTAAAATGAGGCAGTGGCCTCTCCACTTTCAAGTTTTGACCCTTTTTTTTAAAATCTTGGTATCATTAATATACAATTACATGAGCAACATTATGGTTACTAAACTCCCCCCATTGTCAAGTCCCCACCACATACCCTATTAGTCAGTCCATCAGCGTAGTAAGATGCTATAGAGTTACTACTTGTCTTGTGTGTTATACTGCCTTCCCCTTCCCCCCACCCTGCTACATTCTGTGTGCTGACCATAATGCCCCTTTTTCCTTTATCCCTCCCTTCCCACCCATCCCTCCCAGTCCCTTTCCCTTTGGTAACTGTTAGTCCATTGGGTTCTGAGTCTGCTGTTTTGTTCCTTCAGTTTTTTTCTTTGTTCTTATACTCCACAGATAAGTGAAGTCATTCGATACTTGTCTTTCTCCACCTGGCTTATTTCACTGAGCATATCCTCTAGCTCCATCCATGTTGTTGCAAATGGTAGGATTTGTTTTCTTCTTATGACTGAATAATATTCCATTGTGTATATGTACCACATCTTCTTTACCCATTCATCTACTGATGGGCACTTAGGTTGCTTCCATTTCTTGGCTATTGTAAAAAGTGCTGCAATAAACATAGGGGTGCATATGTCTTTTTTCAAACTGGGCTCCTGCATTCTTAGGGTAAATTCCTCGGAGTGGAATTCCTGGGTCAAATGGTATTTCTATTTTGAGTTTTTTGAGAAACTTCCATACTGCTTTCCACAATGGTTGAACTTGCTTACATTCCCAGGGTTCCCCTTTCCCCACATCCTCGCCAACATTTGTTGTTTTTGACTCCTACTTTTAAGTTTTCATATTTACTAAGTGACTTTTGAAAAGGCAAAATGTTATACTAGCTATACAACTACTCTAAAAATGTTTGAGGCGGCTCACAACAAAGGTGACTTTAAGGTCAATAAAACAGAGAACCTAGACTTAAGAAAGTAGGGTAACAAAGTAAACAAAGATCTTGAAAAGTTTTATTCTGTGTAACAGGCAATTTCCCTACTGTGCCTGTCAGGTGCTAGCTGCAAAATGTTCCTTCAAGTAACTCAACACTTTGGCTTCTCATATTCATCAATATTTAACCAAATAAAGGATACATTTTTTACAACAAATGACTTATTTTAGCTACATACACCCAGATCAATTTACTCCTGAGATTACTCCAGCATTCTTGTAAGAGACCAAGAAAAAAAAGATGAGGATAAATGACAACTGCAACTGTATTATTTTTGGCTGACTTCTCCAAAGATCAAAGTGTCAAAATAGCAGTAGTAATTTTTGAAACTCACTTGCCATTCTTTGAACTAACATTTGCATGCCTAGCATGTTCCAGGAACCACTCTAGGAGCCAGATGCATCAGCAAATCAGACAAAAATGTCTGCTTGTATGAGCTTATTCTAGTCAAAATTAAAGGCTTCTAGGGCCAAATGTAACAACGATTTGAAGGAATGCCCAACATACTAATGCATCTTTACAATGAATCATTTTCTTTAAAAATGGATCACAATTTGTGTTAATCTGTCAGTGAGCATACCCCTGGTGTTTAAAGAACTCCCTTGAAAAAAAAGACTAGTCTCCCATTCAAAACAGGTTTAACAGTACAGTAATAAAGTGTTTGACCTAGATATTTCATACTATCAAATTAATTTTGGTGGAGTTACCAGGCCCCAGCTAGATATGGGCTACAGAACAGGGATTTGTTTCTGCAATTTCCTAACTGAAGTCATATACCACACAACAGTTATATGTGTAGAGTTGGACCCACAAGTTTTCCTGAGGTAAGTTACTAATTTTTAATTTGGTAAATTTTAGTTTAATGAGTTCTACCAGAATATGATTTTTCAAGTGACTCCCCATCACATCTGCCTTCTCAGAATCCTTATTTAGCATTAGGCACACAAAGCTCATGTTTATCCAAGAATGGTATAACAAGCAAACATCTGTTAAGAACCTGTTGGGAAGTGGCAGCATTTTCGGGAACAGTTTGGGAATAATATATTGAACATAGCCCAATGTAGTTTCAAAACCTGGTTTTGTTTCAACTCTTTTTTTGAAGAAATATACAAGAAGGTTTAAGACTTCAAAGTTAGCTCAAGTTGAAATTGTTATATAAGGGACTCCTTTGGACAACTTACTGTTTAACTGTATTTTATCGTGACTTGTCAAAAATCAGTATTTATGTATGATAGACTATAAATTAGTGCGTATAACTGGTATAATTTATACCAATGAATTGGTATAATTTGATAGTTTCATATGTTTTGCTGTGGTGTCATTGCTTTCTGGGGAGTAATTCTGGTCTGTACATCTGAACTACTCAGATTAAGCAGCTGCAAAAATTCACACAAATTTTACTTGGTGATCCCAGGCCAGGCTTGACAGAAAGCCTCCAGGGATAAATTTGGTTCTCTGCCTCTTTGCATGTAGTTATCACACAGATGCTCAATCTACAGCCTCAGGCAGTTCTCACACATGCATGCCCATGCACACACACTTGTACTCTTCCATCCTACTGATACCCAGAACAATGTCTGCTACAGGTAAGACTTTATAACCACATCAGCTGGCAAAGATCCTAAGAGGAAAGTAGCAAACTTACAGCCACTTTTAAAAAAGATTTCATAAAACACTGGCAATCTGAATGAGAAAGGAAGTAAATTTCAGTGAGAAATTAAACAAGTATGTAAGTCAACCAATATAGAATGTGGTGGCTGAAAGAATCAAGTTTTGACTTGCAAAATTTTCTAACCGTGGGATTTGTTCAGAAATTCTGGCATTCAGACACACAGGTAAAGTCAAATTTTAACAGATCAGCATCATTACACGGCATCTAAATTTCACTTTTGTTAAACATTATATAAAGAATAAGGACAATACAACTTTGTGTGTGCTTAAACGGAATGTTTACATATTATTTAACTATTGCTTATTTTGCATGGATATTGTCATTTTAAAATCCTTTAACAACCACTTAGCTGTTCAAGGGAATTATGAACACTGAAATCTATTAGCAAAAAGGGGACTAGTATTTCTAAGAGAATGCCATTGGTATATTAAGGCTGTTGAGTGTCTTCTCAAGAGCAGCTTTGATTCTGGGGTGGACTCATAGGCAGAAAGGAAGGAGGTGGATTAGGTCAGGGTAGCAAGAACAGAGTAAGCCTTACCACTTTTCTTCTCTAGAACACATTTTTAGTATAAAGATGAGGGGAAAAAAGTCATTTTGGTTTAAAAGTTACAGTTGCCAAGTAGACAGAGGAATATACCAAAACTTACAAATGAGGATACATTTTCAGATTCTTGGCTCAATACAATGCACTTTTATATTCATAAGGAACACATCTCTGGCTTTCCCGTAGATGAATTTTTTGAAAGGCACATATATCCTCTGAATAACTCTCATTTCCAATTAGCCACCTTTTAAGCTTTAAAATTCTTGCTAGCATTTTGACTCAACATTTGCACAAGCCAATCTTGCTGACTGATTAAAATGTCCCCAGGCAAAATTAAAACAATGAATATTAAAGTTTCAAAATGCAGGGTAGGGGGTGGGAGAGCCATTGAAGTCAATTCTTTCAAGCTAACAGAAATTTAACCTAATATCCATGTGATACATTGCATTTTACTAGTTATCTAGTGTGTTTAATAATTTTAAATGTCATGATATTTGGGTTCAAGATAAATTTGAGTACGGAAAATCATTAAAAATCAGAAGGGAAGAATGATACAAATTAGTGACATGGAAGGCCAATATGGATTAGCGACACTAGAATTATAGGATAGTTATCTCTTAAAAAATAAGTTTTATTTATATCCAGTAGCAGTGTTACCAAGTAAATATTATTTGTCATGAACACATTATATTAACAAGCTTTGTTAAGGGGTTTTTAAGAAAGTAATTTTTTAAACATGATTTTATTCTTTACATTTAGTGACCAATATTAATTTCCTTAATTAGTGAGTTTTTTCATATTCAGTGTTGACCTAGATGAATCATTACAAAAATCCAGTAAGTAGGATCCAAATTAATGTGTTCTATCTAACATTCAGATTAAAAAGACTGCCCTGTCTTCTGTGAAAGCCTCATTTTCTAGACCCGTTTTACTGTTAACTAAGAGTACATCCAAAATTCTTAGAAATCGCTCAACTTACACTCCAATTAGGATGATATTAAAATCACATTACATAAAAGCCTGTTTGACCTAACGTATCATATGCAGTATAAACAGCTGCAGAAAAGACTTAAATGTATGTTCAAAGACACTGAAATGTATTTGTGTAAGATGTGTATTTAAATTTCTCATTGTAAAGGAAAAAAAAGAGAAAATAACCAGTCAGGCTTCTTATCAATTAGACAACTTTTACTAAATGAGAAAACTACATTTAAAATGTGCTTTAAAACAAAATGGAATTAGAAAAAAAGACATATGCAAAGAACTCTGCACTGTGCTGAAAAATCAAATCTCTTGCAGGAATACAATATGCCAATTCAGAAAATGTAAGTTAACAGAATTCTCAATTTAACATTTTCAAAGACGATAGTAAGGTCAAGAATTTCACATCTATGGTAGCACATACAGAAGGGCATTATAAATATGATGTCCATCTCTATGAAGCTTACAAATTTGACAATACTCAATAAAAGCTTTTAGAATCACATCCAAAAATGTCACATCCAAAGAATCACGTATCTGTGCTGTAAGTTCTCCTTCTAAAATCCTTATCTTGACTTTCTACTCCTTGTCATTTATTAATATTAACTCTTTAAAAAAAGACAGGAAAAGAAATGCTGCAATAAACCCTTGATCGTGTACAGAAATTATTGCTACTATAGTTCACTACAAAGCATGTCTATACAATATCATATGAACTTTGATCATGAAAAATCAGAATAAAAATCTTTTGTGACATAAGCCTTACAGTCGTATACAACATTCACATGGCAATAGACAGGTAAGCACCCAATAACCATAGTTGACAAAACGTCCCACTGACCAGCATTCATTTAAATACATCCTTCGTACACAGTGAGGAAAAAAGAAATAGTGTCAGCTTTCCAAGGCTTGTCAAAAATGGATTCTCATGTTCTGTGGACCTAAAAACAAAATACAAGAACAAAAAACCCAAAAAACAAAACCAATGCAGGTGAGGGTGTTATCAGAAAGTTAAGCATGCCAAAACGTGCGAATTAAAACCTAAAGCCAAGGTACCACATAATCACATTACCAACTAGTTGGGTAATACTATATGAGCCTTATCTTAAAGTTAAATGAAATGCTACTGCACAATAGAGCATCAATAAGTTAAAAATTAGAGTGCACAAATCCAAAACAGTGGCAATTTCTGTATAATGCAAAATATTCACTATCAGCTGTAAAGTCTGCCCAAACTGTTTGATTAAATTACTGGATTGGATAGTTAGCGTATTTTAAAAATTAATGAATTTCTAAAATTCCTTTTTACTGTAATGAGGCTTAAGTTTTCTTATTAAGATCAAACAGGTACATATGTATAAATAAGCAAGGGAAAATAAGTTGGTGATGTCTTTAAAGCTCTTCCCACATTTCACTTTAAAAAAATGTTTGGGGAAAAAACTTAAAAATGTTTGCCATTATCCTAGCAAAAACAAACAAATAAAACAAGCCCCAAATAATTAAAGAATCAAGCAACACTAAAACCACATTACACAGATGGATCATCATGCTTTCATCTGGTTTAACTATCACATCTAATTTAACTGGGATGCTTTTCAACTTTAAAAACTGTGATGTGTGAAGATGTAACTTTAATGGGTAATTTTAAATTTGGATTTAACTTTTTGAGTATTTAACAGAGTATACTTATTACAATACAGTGTAGCACATATTTCTATTAGAAAAAAATTTAAGATCCTTTACCCCGTCTCCTTAAGTTAAAGGAATGACATCATAAAGGGTGTCAAATGGTTGGATGGTTTTACAGTGCACACTTATATATCATGAAGCATGTCCTTAACAAATCTGATGGTTTCTTTTACAGAGTTCCTTTCTTCACCTTTTCTTCGGTGGATTAGCTGTTCGAGGTGGAGTGACAGGACGTCCTGAATTCAGTCCACCATACTGGTACTTAGCTTTCTTTTCAGATGGTTTCAGTATCTTAAAGTAAACAATTTATTAACAATATTATTCTTTCAAATGCAGTAAGTTTAAGAAAGTTATTATAATAGGGAGTTTTTCAATAAATGACATAAATGGTAAAAGTGCAATAAAAATGTAGGAAAAAACAGCAAAGTTCCACAAATATTTCTCATATTTAAAGAGTATGCAAGTGTCTAAATATCTCAATATTGCTCTTATTTTGCCATTCCACTGATAATTTAGTTATAAAAGCTCAAGTACAGAAATCTTGTCAACTACCCAGTCTTAAAATTTAAGTAAAATTTTTTTCAAATTAGCTTCTTCACCATGAGGAAGGAACACTAGTTTGTGAGTCAGAAAACTTTAGGTTCTCATCATAATGTTGTCACTATTTACTTAAAGGGTAATTAGCCACATGACAGAACTTAATTTTTTATGTCTTTCAGGAAATAAGAGATTTTCATATTTTACATTTCAGAAAGTTCACCTATTTAAAATATTGAAAGTGGGTGATTTTTAGTATATTTATGAGTTGTACAACCACTGCTATAACCTAATTAAAAAATTCTGTCATCCCAAAAAGAAACCTCGTTCCCACAGGCAGTCACTTATCATTTCTACTCTCTACTATCCTAAAGCTCTTTCAAGATAAATGAAACCATAAATATATGGTCTTTTGTAACTGGCTTCTCTTACTGAAATAATGTTTTTGAGGTTCATTCATGTTGTAGCATGGATCAGTACTTCCTTACTTTAAATTGCCAAACAATATGCCATTTTATGGATATTCCACATTTTGTTTATTCATCACTCTAGTTGGACATCTGCATTGTTTCCACCTTTTAGCTATTACAAATAATGATCCTAGAATATGCACACACATGTATGTGAGTACCTGTTTTCAATTCTTTTGGATATACTTAGGAGGGAACTGCTGGGTGATATAAAAACTCTATGTTTAACTTTTTGAGGTACTGCCAAACTCTTTTCCAAAGTGGCTGCACCATTTCACATTCCACCATCAACATATATTCCCACCAACAGTGTATGAAGATTCCAACTTCACCACATCCTTACCCCTACTTGTTAATGTCTGACTTGCCAATACTTGTCTGACTTTTATTGTATTTATTTTGGTGGGTGTAAATAGAGCTTAGCCTACAGTATAGGTAGAAAATAATTACACAAAAAATGTGTAGAAAAGACTTATGAAGCATTCCTTAGAACTATTCAGAGCATCACAGTGCCTCAGTGAAAAGAAATATTCATCTAACTCCACTATGGCAACTGTTGAGGATAAGGCCTGGGTTACTATCCTAGAATTGTAAATGAGAAGTCAAAGATTTACCATTTAATTATACTAGTCGATAGAAACAGTGTAATACAAAAGGGAAAAAGGAATAGGAAAGCTCTTCTACATTTAAAAAGAGAACTATATATAGAGTGTGAATGTTAGAGATGTAAAATAACTTTTGCAAAAACAAATGACTGAAATTGCTGTTAATTTTTTAAATAGCACACTAAACCTAGAGTCGGTCTTTTTAAAATGTAAATGTTTCTCAATTTATAAATTGGTACTTTAAGATTGCTTGGGAAGTTTTTTCTTAAGTATTCTACCTTATTTTCATCTTTATAATTCATTCTCAACATCTTTCATCTTGCAAAAGATCACATACTTTTAGTAGGTAGGCCAGGTAAGCCACTATCTAAGGAGTCATACAGGAATTTAACAATTTAAACACATGTATCAACAATGAACAATATAACTTAAGTTCCCTAAAAGTCTAGTATTTGATAATACCAAAAAGGCTGAAATATTTGTGAATGAAAATAGAAACGTCAAATCCATGAGTGATAATCATTTCTGAATAAACCAATTTTTATACCTGTTCAAGAATGCAAATCTAAAAGAAAAATCCTTGTTAACAATGGCTTTAGATAGTTCTAGTTATATATTTACATCATACCTGAAATGAACACATCAAAGTTTCATCCACACTCATCATTCCACCAGCATTATCAAATTCACCACAGTAATTTGGAGCTGAAAATAGGGTTACCAATTGTCGTTTAGCAAAAAATTCATATCCATCTTCCACTACCTGTCAAAAGAAAAAAAACACTTTATAGATAATTCTTAACTGAGATTAATGTGACAAAAAAAATGAAAACACAAAAACTTGATTTTTATTTTTAAATTTGCCTTAGAACATTAAAACTGGTGTGCCTTTTCTATAATGCACACATTTAACTTAAATAATTTATGATAGCTAAAAAGTTTAAAATATCATACCATTTCCAAGGTTCTCCATATGCAGTTATAGTGTCTACAGGAAGCTGAGACAGGTAGTAGTAGTTCTTAGATGATGACATTATAATCCAACTACAGAATCCTTAATTCAATGAATAATAACCAGTGAAGGATAGCTTATGCCAAGAATGTTTTTCTTGCTCCACTTTGTATTAGTATAATGTAGCTACAATATTGAAAGCTTTACTAAATTGAGTTTAATTTATACAGATCAAGCTCTGAAAAATTAGCTGCCTAAAAATATAATTTGTATGATTCTTTTCCTTAATGATTCAACATTTCTAGAATCTGTTGTCAATTCCTGATTGAAACAATTTGTTATTTCTTAGCTCTCCAAACCTGAGAAACATGTAAATTTTATATTTATTTACAGTAGGCAAGAATATTTTTCAGTCTTTTAGGTAAAGCAAAATTATTCTACAATACTTGATAATGTATGAAAGCACCTCCCAAATCAATTTCTTTAATTTTTTAATTCCTATCTTAGTATTAGGTTCATGCTCCTATTATAACTACCTTAAGGCAGAATTTAGAGATTAACCTTTTCTGTTAAGTCACTGGCCACTTTATGCTAGCTCAGGATAGTGTTTGGCATTATGTACTTTCAGTTCTTAGTTTTTCCCATCGTAAGTCCCTTAATTTCAGAGATAACATATTTGAAAATAAGCATAATAGGATTCTGGAGTATTTGGAATAAGATTGTGCAAACTAAGGTAGTTCAGTACTTTGACTTTAAAATCACCATCCATTTTTTAAATAATGTATCGTTGATATACAATTTTATGATGGTTTCACATGAGCAACATTGTGGTTACTACATTCACTAGTATTATCAAGTCCTTCCCAGCACCCCATTGCAGTCACTGTCCATCAGCATAGTAATACGCTGTAAAGTCAGCACTTGTCTACTCCATGCTATACTGCCTCCCCTACCTATATTGTGAGTGCTAATTATAATGACCCTTGATCCCCTTCTCCCTCTCTCCCTCCCCATCCTCCCCATCCTCTTCCCTTTGGTAATCACTAGTCCCTTCTTGGAGTCTGCTGCTGTGTTGTTCCTTTAGTTTTGCTTTGTTGTTATACTCCACAAATGAGGGAAATCATTTGGTACTTGTCTTCCTCCGCCTGGCTTATTTCACTGAGCATAATACCCTCTAGCTCCATCCATGTTGTTGCAAATGGTAGGATTTGTTTTCTTCATATGGCTGAGTAATATTCCATTGTGTAAATGTACCACATCTTCTTTATCTAATGGACATGTAGGTTGCTTCCATATCTTGGCTACTGAAAATTGTGCTTCAATAAACAAACATAGGGGTGCACATGTCTTTTTGAATCTGGGAATCTTGTTTCTTTGGGTAAATCCCTAGGAGTGGAATTCCCGGGTCAACTGGTATTTCTATTTTTAGTGTTTTGAGGAACCTCCATATGGCTTTCCACAATGGTTGAACTAATTTACATTCCCACCAGCAGTGTAGGAGGGTTCCCTTTCTCCCCATCCTCACCAGCATTTGTTGTTCCTTGTCTTTTGGATGTGGGCCATCCTAACTGGTGTGAGGTGGTATCTCATTGTGAAAACCACCATCTATTTTTGAAAGTATTTGTGAATGGAAATCTATAGCTGAAAAAAATCATCAGTGGGTATTTTATTAGGAAATTTAGCAACTCTATCCTGTCATCTAGTGGAAGGTTTATTTTAATTATCTAACATAAACAATGTTTAACTGATTAGAAAGGCAAGTATTGTGGAATGGCATATACTTAATAAATTTTGCTTTTAACAAAGAAGTAACAAGGAATCTTTATTTAAAACTTTGAATACTTAGTACTTTCAAAAGATCTTAAAAAATGCCTTTCATTCAATGTATTTCATACCAGTTACATTTTAGAGAACACGAGGACTCTTAACTGTTAAAATAAGCTTTTGTTAATTCATTTATTTAACAAACACTAAATGCATGCTATGTTGAGTAAATTTACAAGGCAATGGATATTCAAAGGTTAACAAGTCCCAATTCCCTTTTTAAAGAGTATACAATCTAGTGGTGGAGGAAGACAAACCTAAATTGTGTATGTTTTTATAATGAAAATTCAAATAGACACAAAAGTAGAGAATAGAGTTCAATTAACTCACACTCACCACCCTGACTTATATTTACCAGGATTTTGCTGCATTTATTTCATTTATTCCTTTTTCCTCTATTTTAAAGCAAAGCCCAGACATGTCATCTTATCTACATATTGGAGTATACATTTCTGAAAAATATGGTCATCTTTCTGATGTAACAGTATCATCCTAGCTAAAACCATTAGCAATGACTCCTTAATATGTAATACCCAGTCTATAATAAAAATTTCTCCAACTGTCTCAAAAACCTGTATAGTTTTTTATCAGGATCCATGCAATTCATTTGTTATCTATAACACACAAATATTATTTAAATAATATTTGTTATAAGCACTGAAAAATCTTTTAGTATTGCAGTACACTGCAAAAATATATTCATTTGAAATATGCTTGATAAGCACTGAAAAATCTTTTAGTATTGTAGTACACTACAAAAATATATTCATTTGAAACATTTCCTGTTAGTGAGGAAGGGTTAACAAATCTTTAGATTGTTAATTTCGAGATCAGCGTATAGTCTTCACCTCTCTTACTGCTTTTCTTGTGTAAGTAGCTTTCTGGGATCTGTTTCCTCAAAATAAAAGGAGTGGACTTTTGTGAAGTTAATAAATATTAAAGTATCAAAGTTTTATATTTTATACCTGATGAGCTCGACAAATCAAGTCTAAATCGTGACGATTCAGAAATTTACTGACTACATCAGCTCCAAAAGTGAAGGAAACACCACGATCATTTTCTCCCCAGCCTTGCACATCCTTATCTGGGTCAGACCACAGCAAATCACAAAGCAAACCTTTAAAGAAAAACATAGCAATGAAAAAATGAAATATTTGTAAAATAAAGTATAAATCACATTTCTTCTTCTGCCCTCTTACTCTTTAATCGATAGGAAGAACCACTTGCCCCCTATAAAATCCCAGCCTAGTGAACTCAGCCACTTTGTTAAAGCAACCACACAAATATAATCTTCCCTGGCTTCTTAAGGCAGTACTTTCCAAACATTACCATATAGGAAATATGTGTATGGCATATTCTAAGCACTTGATATATAGAAAAGGCTGTTCAGTTTATTTAGGTTATCAATTGACCCAGTAGCCATTTCCTGAATAGTTCATCCTTTCCTTACAGAACTGTAGTCTATTCAGGTAATTTATTTGTATTTATCCCTAAATCCCTAAACCAGTAACACACTACACTTTTACATAAATCTTTATTTTTCATAGGGGTAGTATCCTCATTTAATATTTTTCTTCAGGATTGTCTTGATTCCTTTCAATCCTTTGTTCTTCTACATAAAAGCTCTGTATCAGTTTGTCTAATTCCATGGACCCAACTAAGATTTCACTGGAATTGCATTCGATCTGTAAGTCAAGTTAAGGGAAGAAAGTATTCCCTACAAAGGCTTGGAAGATTTAAATAAAGTACGGAGGAACAAAATCAGATCAGATCCTTGGCTTTATTGTATTTTGGCCTTAAGAGGTCAGAAGTAAAAATATTTATTTGGGTATTTTCATCATAGTAATAGTGTAAATCTTAGGAGGGATTCAGGGCACCTTGGGAATGTAAAGTGAGAAGACCTTAAAGTCTCACGAATCAAACATTTAATAAGCAGGCAAGAAAAGGGGAATAAACAAAAATATTGAGAAGGAATGGTTGAAACAAAAGGAAGAGATTACAACAGTTGACTTCTCCTGTAATGGTTAAGAATTACCAAGAAATAGGAAATGGTTAAGATTTGAATGCAACAAGAGAAGTAGGATAAAAACCAAAAAATTTGTCACTTACAATTAGGTCATCAGACCTTAATGAAAGCAATTTCTTGATGGTTGAGGGAAAGAGAGTGGATAAAAGTCAAATTGTAGCGAGATTAAGGGGGAGTGGATGTTGAGATGGTGATACTGCTTTGCTTAAGAACTATGATGCTAAGGGAGGAGAGATCAATGCTAATGAAAGATTTTTCAGAATGAGTCAGTTTTAAGATTTTTTTGAGAATCCATCAACTTCGTAATATGGCTTATCAAAAAAAGGAGAGAACTTCATTGTGAGTCATAGTACAACTTGCCTTGCTAAGTAATTATCTAAAACACCTTGCAGAACTAGTGGCAATGTACTCTTAATTTATATCATTTCCTAAGCTGCTGCTATGATGTTTTAAGAAATCCACCAGCATACAAAATCTATTGGGATAGTTAGTCTCAATTTATAAGCTTTTCCTGATTTCTAAAGAATCACATGCTAATTCTTTTAAAAAAATACACGCATATACCTAGTGTTCCATAATGCTCATACTTTCCAGTTTGTTTTCAGGGATGAAGCATAGAGTCGAAGACCAATAGTCTATAATTTTACTGTAACAGTAGAACTAGAATGTATTGGTTGCCTTTAGAATTATTTGGGAAATATGAAAGTCTGGATGCATATAAAATCAAATAATGACAGCAATAGCACCCTGACATTTTTCAACTTTAATGGAATCAAGGTAAGAATCTCAGTTACGGTTCAACGTTTTATAATTCAATTCCTAATGAACAATTATCACAATCATTAGGCTGTTTCTTTAAAAAAAAATGTGTTAATTTATGTATTAAATTTCTAAAGATTACAGAAAATATCAAAGCTTAAAATGACCTTTTTAGCATCTCAGAAATGTCCCATTAGAATATGCTGAAAAGAGAAACCTAATGTCACCCTTGAAATTCATTTGTCTGAACTACACCATTAACAGAATCTCTAAATATGTAATGACTTGAAATATGTATTAATACTGTACCTTATTTAGAAATTAGCATTTTAAATGCCCTATTATTTAAATACTGGTTTCTGTTGAGTTTTTTACATAATTACAGTAAAAATCTGGTAAAATGCATTAATTTTCCTTTCATAATTAAAATGAGCCATGTTACACAGTAAATTATGAGGCAACTTCTTACAATACACAGCATGTCAGAGGCTTACAGCAGAAGGATCTATGTAACTGAAATGGTTGATGTTTAGTCATGAATCGCATTCTGAGTGATATTATCAGGCTTTCACTATGAGCAAAACAATCCATCACACTTGAAAACAAGCAATCAAATGTATGCTCTTAACAGCCCAATTTACAGGTTTAACTATGTCTTACTCAGGCTCTGGACTGTGAATATTTTTTAATGCCCATCTTTCAAAGAATCTTGGATCTTAAGAGTGGGAAATGAACTTTGCAACCATCTAGCTAAACCCTGCTTGATGAATTATCAATTTCCCATTACAAAATCACCAATAAACAATACTCTTATTAATCAGTAAGCTAAAAGACTTTGTCCTTATCATATATGTTTATAATATATGACAGGGTTTCTAGACACTATGACACTCTAGACTATCCTCATTTTCAAGATAGTAAGCTTGTTGAAAACTGATGAACACTCAAAGGGTGGGTCTAATTACAACAATAACAATGGGACAATTAATCCAATAATGTAAGTTTGTTTAAACAAAGTAGTCTGGTAGGAACTGAAGGAGAGCAGTTTTGCTTATGTAAATGTTTTTAATAGTGTGATAAAACTAAAAATATATTTGGGTTTTGTTCACATTCCTGGCACAGAGTTACAATCCTTGGAATTTCCTAAGTGATAGGAGTGTCTTTAGTCATTCCTAAGGAGCCCCTTTCCATCATTATGCTAAGGAGGTGACCCAGGGGCCCCTACATAGCTTTAGGATGGGGCCTAAGTCAACAGATCAAACATGTAATTAGAGGGTTAGAACTGTCAGCCCTCCCACCCTGTCCTCCTTAACCTCTGGGGGCTGAAAACGGAATTCTATGCAAACTCTTGAACAACCAAATTTGGGAACTTCTGGCTGGTGAACACATTTGATGCCAAAGGGTGTGGAAGCTGTTCACCAACCAACATCCCTCTCCCTATTGCTTGTCCTATGCACCTCTTCCATTTGGCTGCTCCTGAATTTTAATCTTTGTAATAAACTGGTGAATGTTAAGTAAAGCATCTGAAGAGGTAGTTGTGAGGAATCCGTGAATTTGTAGTTGGCCAGGTAATACTGTGGGTGTCTGAGGAACCCCACTTAATGCTGGAAACCTAACTGGGGGCAGTCTTGTGGAATAGAGCCCTTAACCTGTGAGATCTTGGCTAACTCTGGGAGTTAGTGTCACAATTGAACTGAGTTGCTGGACACCCACTAGGTGCTGGAGAATTAGTTGTAGTGTGCAAAAACATTTGGTATCAAAAGTGGTATCAGAAAATGACACAAAGACATTCGTATTTTAAGCAAAAGTTGAACTAAGAAAACAGAACGTAACTTCATTCAATTCATAGGTCTTCGTGGCATTTTATGATATGAATGCCATGATTAGTACAGGCATATCTTTTTATTGTGCTTCAGATACTGTTTTTAACAAATTGAAGGTTTATGGCAACTGTGTTTAGCAAGTCTATTAGCAATATTTTTCCAGTAATAGCATTTGCTTACTTCATGTCTCTGTGTCATGTTTTGGTACTTCTAGAAATATTTCCAAGTTTTTCATTACTATTATATTTTGTATGGTTATCTGTGATCTCTGATGTTTTAACACAATACTAATTACAGATACTGACAAATATATAATCATATTACAAGTTATTTTGGGGTGTCATAAAAGGTGTCTATATAAGATGGCAAATTTAACTAGAAAATGTTGTGTGTTCTGACTGCTCCATGGACAGGCTATTACCCTATGAGCACTAATCCCCCAATAGTCTTGGCTATTTACCCAAGAAGGCTCTCCTTGGGTCTCCCTATTCCCCAAGACACAGCAATACTGAAATCAGGCCAATTAATAACCCTATAGTGGCCTCTGTTCAAGTAAAAGAAGAGTTGCACATCTCTCACTTAAAATCAAAAGCTAGAAAAGACTCTTAGTGAGAAAGGCATGCTGAAAGCTGAAGAAAGGCTGAAAGCTAGGCCTCTTGTGCCAAGCAGTCAGCCAAGCTGTGAATGCAAAGGAAAAGTTCTTAAAGGAAATTAAGTGTTGTTCCAGTGAACAGATGATTGAGAGGAAAGTGAAACAGCCTTATTGATGATAAGAATAAAGTTTGAGTGGTCTGGTTACAAACCAGCCACAATATTCCCTTAATCCAAAACCTAATTCACAGCAAGGCCCTAACTCTTTTCAATTCTATGAAGGCTAAAAGAGGTGAGGACTGCTAAAGAAAAGATGGAATCTAGCAGAGGGTAGGTAGTTCATGGGGTTTAAGGAAAGATGCCATCTCTAACATAAAAATGTTAGGTGAAGCAGCAAGTGCTGGTGTAGAAACTGCAAAAAATTATCCAGAAAATCTGGCTAAGATAATTCATGAAGGTGGCTACACTAAACAGTAGATTTTTAATGTAGACAAAACAGCCTTCTACTGAAACAAGATGCCATGTAGGACTTTCATAGCTACAGAGAAGTCAGTTCCTGGCTTCAAAGCTTCAAAGGACAGGCTGTCTTTCTTAGGAGCTAATGCAGTTGGTCACTTTAAGATGAAGCCAATGCTCATATACCATTCTGAAAATCCTAGGACCCTTATGAATTATGCTGAATCTACTACTCTGCCTATGCTCTATAAATGGAAAACAAAGCCTGGATGACAGCACATCTGTTTACAGCATGATTTATTGAGTATTTTAAGCCTACTATTGAGACCTACTACTCAGAAAAAAGAATCTTTTCAAAATACTAAATGCTCATTGATAATGTACCCAGTCAACCAAGTGCTGATGGACATGTACAATGAGATTATTGTTTTTCTTCATGCCTGCTGCCACATCCATTCTGTAGCCCATGGATCTACTCATCACTTTGACTTTCAAGTCTTATTATTCAAGTATTACATTTCATAAGGCATAGTGATTCCTCTGATGGATGCAGACAAAGTAAACTGAAAATCTTCTGGAAAGGATTCACCATTCTAGATGCCATTAAGAACATTTATGATTTATGGGATGAGGACAAAATATCAACATTAACTGGTGTTTGGAAGAAAATGATTCCAACCGTCACAGATGACTTTGAGTGGCTCAAGAGTTTAGTGGAGGAAGTAATAGCAGATATCGTGGAAACAACAAGAGAACCAGAATTAGAAGTGGAGTCCAAAGATGTGACTGAAATGCTGTAATCTCATGAAAGAATTTCAACAGATGAGGTGTGGTTTCTTATGGATGAGCAAAGAATGTTGTTTCTGGAAATGGAATCTACTGGTGAAGATGTTGTGAAGACTGCTGAAATGACAAGAAAGAATTACATAAACTTAGTTGATAAAGCAGCAGCAGGGTTTCAAAGGACTGACTCCAATTTTGAAAGAAATTCTACTGTAGGTAAAATACTACCAAACAGCATCACAGACTATAGAGAAATTGTTCCTGAAGGGCAGAGTCCACTGATGGAGAAAATGTCATTGTCTCATTTTAAGAAATTGCCAGTCACCCCAACTTTCAGCAACCAAATGCCAGCAACCATTACCCTGATGAGTCACCAACCATCAATATCAGGGCAAGACCCTACAGCACCAAAAAAGTTACTTGCTGAAACTCAGGTGATGGTCACCATTTTTTAGCAATAAAATATTTTTATATTAAGGCATGCACATTGTTTTAAGACACACTGCCACTGTGCACTTAATAACTACATAACTTTTACATATCCACTGTAAAACCAAAAACTCATCTGAGACTCACTTTGTGATGTTTGCTTTAGTGCGGTGGTCTGGAATGGAATTCATACTAACTCTAAGATATGGCTGTGTAACACTTAGTACATACACTGGTACCCAAATACAAATAATTACCATTTAAAAGCTAGTAGAAAAGTTGGGTAAGTGGCAACTGTGCCTAGCATTGATTTATAAAATTACATTCAGCTCATTTGTTAACCAACAGAGTAATTTATCCTCAGCTAGAACTTTATTTGCTTTTGTTTTGACTTGCTTCACTTGCCTGAAAGTTATTCTGAATGTCTGAATAATTGTCTTCATTTTTTCATACAAAATTTCATACAATTTTTATAGAATTCACATCTCTAGTATATTTCTGGAATATCACCAGAATATACACACAGAAAATAACTACTAGGTAATTTTTAAAAAGGTAACTGCATCCTCAGCTAAGAAAGATTATTTTCATTAAAACACTTTTGACTAATGTTAATAGGTCTTTGAAGGATGTATTCAATATTGATGAGAACGAGGGAATTTACAAAGATAGGAAGGTAAGTGGAATCAACAGCAAGATGTTTTGTTACAATGAAGTTTGACAAAAACAAGTATTATGGTTATAAAGTTTAAAAGTTTTGCATGTTGGGGAATAATTAGTGGCAAGTGTAACATTTTATATTACTGCTGGTAATGTGTAGTTAGCTTATTGAGTATTAAAAAGCTTTTATTTACTACATAAACCAATCCTACGATTCCACTAATACAGTGGAATATGCCAATATTTTATGTAAAACAATTAATTAAACCTATGTATACACTTAACCTGTATCAGGGACATCAGTGGGTCTCATAATTCTCCGAATCTGCTCCATAGACTGCAGATCTGGTGACAATCCTATAAGTAAAAAGATGAGGCACAGTACTGACATATAAAAAATTTTCACTCAAATAAAAAAGCATTTCAAGTAGATTCAAGATGTGAAATTAAAGACACTTAGAGTGTTCCTTTTAATATTAGCTTCAATACATTACCTTTTAAAACAGAATCCCATTTGACACAATAGAACATTATGTTCTTCTCCACTCTTCCTTACCAGGGAAAAGAAGTTCCCTTTTATTTCAAAAGATTTTTTCAAGGAAAGAAATCCCACCACTCTTCTTTCTTTCCAACTATTCCCTGCCCTTCATAGGAACATACTCAATTCCAATCCTTCCAACCACTTTTGCCACTTCTTACCACCTAAACCTAAATACGTTTACTTCCAAGTTAGTGTCTCACTCTGTCCCATGAAACTGTCCTATATCCCACTCCAGCAGGCTCATTGTCTTCAAAAAAGTGTAACTGTTGGTCAGAAGTTAAACAAGAAATATATGAAACCAATATTCATATTTCATTCTGCTCCATTTCTAATTTTAGCTATACTACTCTCCAAGCTCTATAATTTCTTAAATGTTTAGTATCTATTGTAAAATATATTTCAATTAATTATGTTCTATCAGATAATAAAACATTTAGTACCTCAGGCCTAGACAAGTACACCTATTTTAGAGTTTTTACACTTTAATTCTTTTCACATACTGTTGAAAAACTGATTTTATTACAGTATTTTCATTAAATTATTTCCCTGTACAAAAAACCAATATGGTTATTAAACCACTCAAACACCTTTGCTCAGTATTCAAATCTCTGTAATCTGAACCCATTATTCCCCAACATGTACTTGACATTCTAGTTGTGCCAGTCCTTACATATTACTTAACAAGACAACATACAAGACTCTCTCAAGTCCCTTTGACTTCTCCAGTCTATTTATCTTCCAAAAGCCATAAATATTTACACAATTCTTCCTTTCCTAACTTCTCTTAATAATTACTGTTGCTACAAGTCCTTCAACATAATTAAATCCCTTTTATTACTCAATACGTTTTGAAAATAAACATTTTACCCTCAAGATAGCCAGATCATACATTATCTATTATTTCTGTGGCATACAGCCAAGTGCTAGATACATGTTAGTTTTTCAAATGAACTTTCATATATTCAAGCTATTTAACAAGGCACAGAACAGACTTACCATTCTACCAAAAAAATTATGTTTAGGACTAAAGCAGACATATTATCTAAATCCTTGGCATGTAGGAATATTAAATTCAATTATATCTGAATTCTGACAAAAGGTATTTAATACAGGCAGGAAAATAATCAAGGTTCTCTCATTTTTACTGACACGGTAATCTTTCTATCACAACTGAGGCAAAGGGAAGACATTTTTTCAAACAAAACTCTGGTTATCCTCATATATTAAATTCTTTAAAGACAAGTACCAGATTTTCATTTTCATTATGTATAAACACAAATTTCTTGTAATTAAAAGAGATACTAGCCATATTTAAACGATTTAATCACTTGAGTTTTCCCACAAGCACTGATTTGTTTTCCCACAGCATCGTAATTACAGGTTTTTTTCTACATAATGAACAATAAGAAAATCCCATAGGCAGATTTACTCGCCTACCTCCATGACAACAGAAGATCTTCTCATCCACAATGGCAGCTATAGGCAGACAGTTAAAACAATCAGTGAAGGTCTTCCACAATTTAATATTAAACCTTCGTTTACCTATCAAAAAAAAAAGCAATAAAATAAAAAAAATCTAAAACTGTTCTCATTAGTTTTCTCTCAGTCTCAGGACTATAAATGATTTCAATTTTCTTCTTTATGTTTAACACTTGGTTTTTTTCTGTCATAAATGTTACTTGTATACTTTTAAAAAGATAATATAACAAACATCCAGCACCTTCAGTTACAATTATTTCAAAGATAGTAGTGTTTGAAACAAACAGATTAAACACTTTGTCTTTTAAGATCACTATAACATTTTGAAGTAGTCTAATAGACTATTAGTTAATTTTTTCCATTCAAAATGTACACTAGTTAAATACCTAGCCAAATAAGTAAGCAGAAGTAAAAGGGGTGCCTGGAGACTGTCCATATTAACTCTAATGCATTGAGTAACAGAGCATAAACTTACTGCCAAGAAAGGAGAATTTCCAAGTGCTTAATTGGTATTCAGTTTTGAGTGAATTACAATTTGGCACTATAGCAAGTATAAACAGAGACACACACACTGTAATTTTCCTGTAGTCTAGCATAAAGAGCTATAACAGAGACAATCTGAAGTGTATATTCACCTTTTTAGAGCTATTTGATTTTTCTGAATTTGGCAGTGAGTCGCCAACAACTAACCCAGGGGAGGGATGAAGACACAAGCACTAATTTCCTATGTTTTTATGTGTAAATAACTCAAACTAGTGTTTAGAGATGCTCTCATACATTACTTTATTTGATGTCATTTCTATCCTTATGGATATTCAAGCCCATATTTCACCCTTGAAGAATATACCTCTATTTCTGATGTAGCTTTAGAGAAGTGGTTAGTCTAATAATGTACTACAATCCACTTCCTGTCAACTGGTCTGATTTAAATAACTGAAACCATACACTGCACCTCAGAAAAGAAAAATGCAATACACATCAAATGTAGAATCATTCCTATTAGAATGTAAGGTCCATGAAAAAAGAGATCATCTGTCTTGTGTATCACTGCATTCTTAATGCCTGGCATTTAAAACCTCCTCAAACATTTGCCAAGTAAATGATTACATGAATCAAGGAAACTGGAGTTTGAATAGGACTCTATCGTACCTAAGGATGGAAAAAATAAAAAATTGATTTTAATGGGGAAATTAGAACTAAAAAACAGTAAAACCAACTTGAAAATCATCACAAAATTGTAAACTGTACATTAACCAAACCTGTGTTCACTCCTATACTCTAACAAAAGCAAAAGACCAATTTCAAATGTAGTTAAATAATTTAGTAGTAGAGTAGCACTTGGAAACATACTATACACCAGCAAACTCATGATTCCTTACTGATGAAAAAGAGTACAGTAAAATACGGACACCCTATTCAGCATCCTTCTCTCGCTAGGTTTATAGGCATAGATTAGAGTTTTTGTAATAAACTTTAAAATAATTTCATAGAACTTCCCAGTATTTCTTGTAACACAAGGCCAATGAGAGTCTCTGTCACATCATAAGAATGCTGAACTAAAACCTTAATGGACACAAGAAAACCAGAGGCTACTGTCCATAGTGACCTCTATTGCACTTGAGTATTTTACTACACAAACTAATTAATTAAAAGAGGGCCTTTCAGCTGAATAAGTTGCAGTCAACCTGAAAAAGCATGACCAAAGAAATGCCAAGGAACCAATTTAATCAGTACATGTTTCCCAGTTTCAGGTTCCTCTTCCATGAGAGGCTCTCTTCTTGGGCCTATGCTTGGTAGATCATACTTTAAGAAAAACTGAATCAAAGGAACTCTCCTGAAATGGAAAATTATTAGGGAATTTTTCCATTAATAAGTTTTATTTATTACTTACATTCATCATAGAATCCATAAATGCGATTGATGCTAGCACACTCATGGTTTCCTCTTAAGAGAAAGAAGTTCTCTGGATACTTGATTTTATAAGCCAGTAGCAAACAAATGGTTTCCAAAGACTGTTTTCCTCTGTCTACATAATCTCCTAAGAAAAGATAGTTGGCTTCTGGTGGGAAACCTCCATATTCAAATAATCGCAGTAAATCTGTATACTGTCCATGAATATCTCCTAAAAATAGAAAAAGCCAGTTTTAGAAAATTTGGTTACTATGGTAAAGAGCTTCTATGAAATTATGCCCAGTGTTTACACCCTTGTGTAATCCTCCCCCCTTGAATGTGGGCTCTAGCTAGTGACTTGCTTCTACAGCAAAAGTGAGATGTGATGTCTCTTCGGAGACTAGGTTACAGAAGACAGTGACTTCCATCTTGCTTTTTCTCTCATGCTCAGTGATGAAGGCAGCCCTATGGAGCACATAAAGCAAAGAACTGAAGGAAGACTATGGCCAACAGCTCATTAGGAATGGAGGCCCTCAGCCCATCCGACCATAAGGAACTATAAAATCCTTTTACAGTTGAGCTTTGAGATGACTGTAGCCCCAGAGAACACCCTGATTGCAGCCAGAACCAGAGGACTCAGCTAAGCTGGGTCTCAATTCCTGACCCACAGAAACTGAGAGATGAGAAATTCATGTTGTTTTAAGCCACAAAGTTTTAGGATAATTTGTTATATAATAATAGATAACTAAAAAGTAATTCTTACTACCTGGTAATTTAAAAGGTCACTTTGATATATCAGAGAATGAGACAAACAGCAGGAACTTAGAAATATTTAGTATAAATTCTATTATCTTCAAATTATTTCTGTATTAAAACATTTTAAAGAGTACCTTGCTAAGATTTTGAATCATTTTAAGATGACTTGTCAGTAAATACATTTGCTTCACTTAGGTTCATAGAAGGGTTGATCATTTCCTACAAAATTCCCAACGACGACTACCTCTTACTTAAAGGTGATACTCCAATTTAATTAATTTATTCAACATTTAGTGAGCTAACATCTTTTATCTGCTAGGCACTGTAAAAAGTAGCACCAAGCACATGACTCAATAAGTCACATGAAGAATGAGAAAGTATCAAGAGAACACACAAAGGCACCTGGAGGTTACTTGGTGTGAATGTTGATCACTAAGAAACACGCAAGAGAATGAAAACTTTTGCACATAGCAAATAATCCTTAATGGTTAAGTACATAAAAGTTATAAACATTAATAGCCACTATAAAGAAAAACTATGCTATGAAACCAAAAGCCAGAATAATACATTACTTATATCACTTCCTATTGTTATGTGAACTATAGAAAAATATCTTCTGTGCAATGATTTTTTTCTGGCTATAACAATGCAGTCACTCAAAACTTGAAGTCTTAAGTTTTTGCTTTTGGCTAGAAGCTCCTGTAACACTTAAAAGAATAAATACAAACTGCAAAGTATATAACCTCCAAAATAAATTTAAATGATCACAATAAAATAGGAAGTCCATGGATATTGTCATATTGACCTCCAAAATTCTACACATGTTTTTTCTAACCAGTGTACTGGAATGTCCATTTCTCTACATCCTTGACAATACTGGATGCCAGTTTTTGACATTCTCCCCCAATCTGATTAGTTTAAGATTGTTTTTAAATTGCATTTCACTGATTACTAGTTACATGAAGATCTTATGTTTATTGGTCATTTGAATTTCTAACACCTACCTTTTCATTGTAGTTGCTATTTTTCTATTGTATTGTCATTTTCTTATTTATTTCTAAGAACTCTTTATAGTGTGAATACTATACTTTTAACTGTTGCATATAAGACAAATATTTTCTTGTCAGTAATTTGTCATTTAATGAAAGTTTCCACTTTTATAAAGTTTTATGATAAAATCTATCTTCTTTTATACAGAAATTTCAAATATTTTCTCTCAATTATCTTCAGTGTAGATAGGAGAGGATAACTAGGATTCAAAAGGGATTATTTCCAACTTTACCCACATTTACATACCACAAATTTTCAGTGGTGCTTCCAATTCCAAAAGAATAGGCTGGCTGAGAAAGATCTCCCGAGACTTGATGCATAGGCCTCGAACTTCTGCTTCAGTCATCTGCACAATCTTTCCTGGACGGCATCCTCGTACTGATAAACAATGAGTAAAATGGTCAGTTTTCTAGAATTTATACATAAAATAGTAATTCTTAAAAAAAAAGTCATGTCTGTATTATGAAGATCAGAAAAGTCACACAGGCAGCAAACATCACAAACACTGTTCTCTCCTGTGGCTAACATATGGTTATTCTATGCTCTTTGGCTTCTATCTCCACTGCTGCTGGTTCCTGAAAACACTCCTCAAGGCTATAGTCACAGAAATGCAGCCCTCTTCTTTGCTCTCCAGTGGCCAACTGGAGACCTTGAAGCCCCAGATATCTAAAAGATTTCAGGGACAGCACCTTTGAGTGTCCAGCCTACTCTCTCAGCAAAGTCTTGCATTTAGAAGAAATGCCGTAATAGCATCACTAAGAACCAGGCTATGAAGAAAGGGAGATTAAATAAAAAGTAGGGGTCAGTAGGTGATGGAGCTTCACACACTCCCTTGCAATACTATGAGCAGTCCCAACAATTTTAGCAACCACAACCTCAATTTTCTGATCACAGCAAAACAAGTAAAAAAGGTGCCAGATATTTATTAAATTATGATGTATTATCATGTTCACAATACAGCATTATATTAAAAACTCTAAGTTATTTAGGTAGAGGAAAACATATTTTCCATGAGTAAGTCATAAAATCCATGAACTAATATTATTGGTTCCTAGTAACTCCTCAGATAGAGGGAAGGAATGGTACATGGGGAGTTCCCTATCTGCCCTACTGAATTGAACTTGTAATCACTTCCTCTCAGCATTACTTTCTCTACTGGCTC
The DNA here is from genome assembly GCF_040802235.1 of Manis javanica. Taxonomy (NCBI): domain Eukaryota; kingdom Metazoa; phylum Chordata; class Mammalia; order Pholidota; family Manidae; genus Manis; species Manis javanica. The sequence goes on from NC_133156.1 coordinate 220,267,294, forward strand.
TTTCTCTTTACTCTTAAAATATACTACTATATTCCATTTAATCTTAACTGAAAAAGGCATTTAAAAAAAGAAAACACCATATATATTTATATATACTTCTACTATTTCCCATTTATAATTAACTCCACACATTTCTGGCTAAAAATTACTTCAATTCCTTTGTCAGGTTGAGAGGCTTTAAAAAATAAAGCCCCCGACATGCAAAAAGTCAATCCATGTATACATTCCATTAATATCGTAATATATAAGTAACAAAGAAGAGACAGGAACAATGCTGAAATGTGCTTTAGCAAATTTGACAATTAGTAAGACCATCCTTGAAATTCGAAACAAAAATCAGTAGAACTACTTCTATTACGAGAACTTAGCATAGCTTCTACATTAACAGTAGCTTTTAAACATCAATTACCTACTTCTCATGGACATCTGGATTTTTCCAAGACCAAAACAGACATCTAACTTTGAAATATCTAGAAAACTAACTTAGATTCAACTCCCTCTAACAGGAACAATTCTTAATCTTACCATTAAAAGTTTTAAATGTGAGAAGTGATGGTTACAAAATACAATTCTACCATCAGTACATCAAAAACCTGTTTCAGTTTAAGGAGGAAAAAAAAATATTTTCCTTGAAGGTTTAAAGATCTTTGGTTGCTGTCATGTGACACATCTGAAAGTAATTTTAGAGATAATACCAGTGGACAAAACAGGCAAAATACTTTTGGTTCTTCAAATGAGTCCAATAATAAAGCACTTCTTAAGTTATCAAAATTTAATTGTAATTTGACAGCAGTTTTAACTTCTTTTTCAATCTTTGTATCCACTATTTTTTTCTTCCTTGTTGAATTGCCTAGGACCTCCAGGACAGTGTTGAACATAAGTGGTACTAATGGTCTTCCCTTATCTTGTCCCAAACTCAGGGGAAGAAGTACTCAGTATTTCACTGTTAAGTATAATAGCTGTGGTTTTGTACACACTCAGTTTGCTAGGAATTATTACGAAGGATGTTAAAATTAATCAAATACTGTATCTCAACCACTGAGATAATCATATACTCCTCCCCTTATTCTGTTAATTCAACTTACACTGATTGTTAAGCCAGCCCTGGATTCCTAGAATAAACCCCATCATATTATGACATGATCTTTCTTAAATGTTGCATGATTCAGTATGCTAATATTCTGTGGCTATATTCATGAGATACTGGCCAGTAATTTCCTTTCCTTGTTACTTGTCATGACTTTCATATCATATCAGGGTTGTGCTGGCTTCAAAACAAGTTGGTAAGTGTTACCTCTTTTTCTAATCTCTGTAAGAGAGTGTGTAAAATCAGTGTACATTTTTTCTTTAAATGTTTAGGTAACCAGTGAAATCATCTGGGCCTGGAATTTTCTTCTTGAGAAGTGTTTCAAGTACAAATTCATTTTCTTTAACACATAAGACTATTCAGATTTTCCATTTTTTGTGTCAGTTTTGCCAAGATGAGGTTTTCACCTAAATTATAAAATTAGCATTGTTCATAATCTTACTTTCATTAAAAATACATATAATAAAAACTTTTCTCTGAACCATTTGAGAACAGATTGCATACATCATGCTTCTTTAACTCTTATTACTATATATTCCCTAAGAATATTCTCTTATATAGCCATAGTACAAGCTGTCAGATTCAGATATTTAAGATCGATACAAATCTTGAACTTAAAGAACGTATAATTTTATTAACTATCTCAATCACGTCCTTTACAGCATTTTCTTCTACTCTAGTACAGAATTCAATTCAGGATTACATTACTGCACTTACTTGTTCCATCTTTCATCTCCCTTAACTGAGGTATCAACTGTATCTTCCCTTGATATTGGCAATTTGTTTTCTATTTTCTACCTTATCAGTCTTTCTAGGGTTTAATACTTTTACCAGTCTTGAAAATGATTTCATTAAAAAAAAAAACAAAAAGCACACATCTGCTTTTTAATTTGATTTATTTTTATTGTATCCTTCCTATCTCTTTTTGGTTATAATTTGCTTACTTTTCTATTGTGTTGAAATATAGGCTTAAATGATCAGCCTTTCCCATCCCCAAATAATACATTAAGCACTTCTAAGCACTGCCTTTAGCAGCAGTGCACAAGTTTTGACACGTATTTTCATTACTGTTCATGTCAAACTACTCTATAATTTTCATTGCTATTTCTTCTTTAGCCAGCTATATAAAAGTACAGTGCTTAATTTCTAAATATTGGAGGATTTTCCACTTACTGGCTATTGATTTCTAGTTTATCATCATTGAAGTCAGAGGACATATCTGAGATCTCATTTCTTTCAAATTTACTGATATGTGCTGTATGGTACAGCATATGGTATATTCTAGTAAATGTTCCATACATATTTGAAAAGCAAACATATCCTGTAGTTGAGTGAAGTGTTCTGTGTGTCTCAATTAGGTCAACTTGACTGCATTATTTAAATCTTCTAGATCCTTCCTAATTTTTTGTTTTATTAGTAACTGATAAACGTTTTTATCCTCTCTGGTTGTGATTTCTATTTTAACCTTTTGGTTCTGTCAACTCCTTTTTGTATTTTGGACCTATATTTATTAAATACCTCAAAGATTTAAGATAATTATTACTCCTGTTGAATTTATCCTTTTAACATTATGCAATGTCCTTTACTCCTTCACTTTTAGTGATGCTTCTTACCTCACAGGCTACTTTTTCTCACATAAATATATAGTCAACTCAGGTTTCTTTTGTCTAATGTGTACATGATATATTATCTCATTCTTTTACTTACTTTTCTGTACTTAAATTGAAAATATATTCCTTGTAAGCAGTATAGTTAGGTCTGAGCTTTGAGTGTTTGCCCTTTCTAAAAATTCACTGTAATTACTGACAAAATATAGTTAAGTCTGCCATCCTGATTTGTTTCATCTGTTCTTTATTCCATTGTTTCTCTTTCCTTGCACTTACTGGAATAATCAACTACCTTTTATTATTTCATTTTCTCCTCTATTATATTTTCAGTTATATATTCTTTTTATTTTGGGAGTTACTTTAGAGATAAACATACTTCTGACTGACCACTCTCCAGCTTTCTGCTCTACAGTTGTCAATGCTTTTACATATTTTAAACCCCACAAGCCATAATTATTAAACAGTACTAATTTATGTTTACAGACTTTATTCTTATTGTTAATGTCTTTCTGCAGTTCTGTGCTTTTATCTGAGATCATTTTCTTTCAACATGGAATTCCTTTAGTATTTTCTAGTTCTGGTCTATTATCAATACATTTTCTCAGCTTTAGTTTTCTTTATTTTGCCTATAATTTTGAAGCATACACTCACTGCACTTAGAATTCTACATTAGAATTCTTTTTTTTCTTTCAGCACTTTTAAGAGGTCTCATTCTATTTTCTAGCTTCTGTAGTTTCAGGTGATATACTAATCATAATTACTATTCTCATGAAGGCAATGACTTCTTTCCTCTTGCAGCTTTTTTAGATTTTCTCTTTCTTTGATTTTTAGCAATTAAGTCTCTGATGGGTCTCAGGGTGCTTTTATTTGTGTTTTTCCTGCTTGGAATTCAGAGCTTCTTTTGGTTTGGTGTCTCAGTTCTGGAAAATTCTTGGTCAGTACTTCTTCTATCTCCCTCTCTCTCCTCTCCCAGAACTCCATTATACATGTTAAACCTTTCCACTTTCTCTTATGCTTTATTTCTCCTCCATTTTTTTCTCTCAGCACTACTCAACTCTCTTTTGCTTGTTTACTCTCCTTTGTTCTGCTGTTTCTATTTGCTTGTAAACCCAACTGCCAAATTCTTTTTAGTTAATGCCAATTTTTAGTTGTACAGTTTCTAGGTCTCTGCTATAATTTTCCATCTTTTCCTCTCTATCTTGAGCATATTAAATCAGTTATTTTGAAGTCTGTGTGTGATAACTCTAATACCTGATTGCCTGTGGATCTGTTCCTTTTTTTCCCTTTTGATTTTTGGACATTTAATCCTTTTAGCATAATCTGTAGTATTTCACTGGAATATGGGATTATGGATGAAAAACTGTAGAAGTTCAAGATGACATCTTTGTTTTTTCCATACAGGGTTGTTTCCTTTCAGCAGCAGAGAATCAAGGACTCACCTACATCTTCTAAGGACTGGTCTATTTCAGTTTTGCCCTCAGTCTTAGTCAGTGGCCATGATGAGGTCTCAATGGAAAACTCATATGTAATATGATCCCTCTAACTTGGCCAAGTTTGAACGTCAGCTTTTGCTTCTTTGGCACTAGGGGGTTTGCTGGAATCTCCTCTTGTACATATGTACATTCTGAAGTCAATCAATGATACTGAGGGCACCTGATTACAGATTCTAAAGTTAAGAGTCTATGGAGGTTCTCTCCACTTTTGGACTTAAGTCTCAATTATTTCAGTGGCCCCAAAGTGCTACCTATGCAGAGTGACTGGTAAGCTCACTGTTCTTCCCTTCTCTCAAAGATCAAAACCCTAAGAAATTTCCCATATTGGGTGCTAAAGTAAAAACAGAGAGGTACACAAGTGATTATTATTATTGGGTACATACTAGAAATTCAGATGATCACACAAAGAATTCTGAGGAATACTTGCAAGCACTAGACTCTATGGGCCCTAACCCCATACTTCACCTGACTGAATCAGTCACACAGCTTTGGAGGGAGCACCAAGGTCTCCTGACTCCTGATAAAGTAAACTTTCTGTACATCTGCACAATTATGTCAACACCAGAAAAGGGGAAACCACTAAGGCCCAAGGGTCAGAATTGGTCCAATGCCTGTTTTAATTTTTACATTTTTTTTAAGTGGTTGTGTGGGGGAAGAATAGTACTTTGTGACATATAAGAATTATATGAAATTCAAATTTCAGTGTCCATAGTTTTACTGGAACATAACCACTCTTACTCATTTATGTATTATTATGGGTGCTTTTTCCATGCAGGCACAGTAGGGTAGCTGCGACAGAGACCACATGGGGCACTCTGATCACTTTGCACTGCTTCTCAGGATACTACAAATTACAGAGATGCAACTGTAACTCAACGGTGTCTTGAGTGTCATGCTTACTGATGTACTGCCAACATTTTATTTTACGCTTATTACCAGTGTATACTCATGTTGTCAAAGCAAGAAAAGTGAATGTGATTATTTAAGGTACAATGGCGTGTGGATTATTTTGTTCTCAAATTAGCTGCCTAGGCATTGTAATTACATTACAAAATACAATGTATGTTCACATTACCAGTTAAAATACATGTTCACATCACCAGACTAAGCATTCTTCACAGAATTCTCAACTCACAAGAAACTGACAGAAAAAAATCTAAAATTTTAAGTGAAATCCCATCATAGCAGGATTTTTCACAAAAATAAAAATGAGGCTGCAACCAAACTAAGTTTCCAACTGACTCATGTGTTAGCAAGTGAGAAAAGCCATTTTCTAATGGTGAGTTAATTGAATCATGTTTGATTAATATATCCCAAGACAACAAACCTTTTTAAGATTAGCAGCCTTTCAAAAAAAAAAAAAAGATTAGCAGCCTTTCTGTAAGAACAGTTCTTGAAGAGTTGAGGACATTGGGAGCAATACCAATGATCAGTTTAAGAACATAACAAGACTGAGTAGTTTTCCTTGGCTCATGAGTTCACAGACACTACAAATACTTAGATGTTGCTTATTTGAGGAGCCAATACTGAATTTGAAGTGACTAAAGAGTTACCTTCTATGAATAGTCTGTGTGGAACAACTTTAGGCAATATTATTTTCAAAGAGGCTGAGGGAAAAAAAATGTGGTAAAGATATACATGAAGCAGAAAAGGACTCAGTTGGACAATATTACAAAGCTTGGGAAAATTTAAGGTGTTTAATGTCTATGGTGCAATTACTCAGCAGAAAAAGATTCTTTCATGTATGACTGGACCAGTGGTATCAATAATGAGTTTCATTAGCTCTTATGAACTTAACCATTTTGAGTTTCATGAGTATTTCTTGGAAATAAAAGCTGAGTATCTTGATCTGCCCTACCACGCAGTAGTTCAATGACTTAGTGGTGACAGTTTATTTTGACTTAGTGGTGATAGTTTATTTTTTTGAGCTCAGGGCCAGTACTAAAATTTTTCTGAATCGGTAGGATTACTCTCAATCGTTATTATCAAACACTTAGTAGTTTTATAAATTAGACTTCGCTGCAAACCTGATGTTTCTTAACAATTCAACCTAAAATTGTAAGGCCAAAAAAAAAATTCCTTATATATAAAACATATACTGGGGTAAATAATTTTGATGACGAATGCTGCTTGAATCATAAGTAAATGTCAAGTTGCTTTCAGTGCTGTCAAAATAAGTGAGATTTTCATCAGATATATTTTCTAAGCCCAAACCACAGTTCCAACAGCATTCTTTAGATATAACACTAATGCAAAATATATCAAAACCCATTTGTGCAGTTAAGGAGCTTCTATTCTACCTATCCCTCTACTGGAACTGACTAATCTGCAATGTAATTACATGTACAAGCCAAATACTGAGAGACAACTAGTAGAACTATAAATACCTTTCAAATAATGACTAAAATCACTTAACTAAAATCATATGCTGGTATCAGTATTTGGCAGTACCTATATTTGTTAAAAGATATCTTCCAAGATGACATGTTAAGATATCATTACAGTTCAGTATCAATAAACACTTCTAGTCGATATAGAACACTAACTCTGAACCTCAATTAAGCAAAATGTTATATGCCCCAAAAGAATTCCCCTCTTCTGACTACAAAAAATTATACTCAATCAGTGTATTTCAAATTTCCTGTTTATATAAAAATGCTTTCAATGCAGGTTTGTCTTTTAAATTATAAATGGTGTGTGATATATGTGTCTGTATTTGAGTTGTGTGTATATTAAGTTTTATCTTTCAATAGACATGTTATTTTCTTGAACAAGTTCTTACTAATAACAACTTTTGCTAAAAAGGAAAGGATGCCAAGAAAAAAATAATTTCACTATCACATGTGCCCTGTGAAATCTTAGTATTCATTAACCTGTAATATTTTAATTCCAACTTACTCTACCCTGCCCCCACCTCCAAGAAAGATTCACTTAAGGTTATATACTAACCAATAGCAAAGTTAACTTAAATACAGACTTCCTAAATTTCCTAAATATTTTCTGTATGATGAAATGGAAATTTCTCCATTAATAGCACATAAAAAGGAAAAAAGGAAAATTTTTACAGTTGATTAAAATAAGGAATTCTAGTTTCAAGTGAAAGGATTTGGCAACTACCGTAATTTCAATTTATCTTAGGTTTGCCTGAGGAATATTTAATGTGGTTTCAGGGCCTACAGAAGGCCTTCAGGAGCTCTGTATAATACCCCAGACTGTTTGTTAATACTGTGTAGGTACATGAATACTTACGTTTTCTGAGAAGGCCCATGGCTCAAACAGGGTCTTGTGAATTGTCATTAAGTTAAAAATCATTCCAGATAGACTGGTAAACAAATAATGAGAAAAGAGTAAAGGAAAGTAACAGATACTGGTGCAGCCTAAGGAAAGAGTGCCCTAGCCCTACGGTTCTCAAAATATGATCCCTTTTCATTGTGTTAACATGTGCATGGTGCAAAAGCAATGGTAGGTAAAACTGCTGGCACCTTAGCACAAACCAAGTCAGTAGAGCCAAACTGTACTAGTAGCCACTGGTGTTCACTGCCATGCATTTACAGTGAGCCACACAAAGTCCAGTTTCACTGAAGAACATCCTTGATTAAGCAATAAAAACAATGACTTTTATTAAATCTTGACCACTATACACCTTGTAAAGCACTCATGTAACTCATTTAGTTCCAAGCTAATCTAACTGGTTTTTTCACAGAACATCTTTATTACTGGAAAGCACAAATGGCAAACAATGGTTATTAACACTCATATATTTAACAGATACTCTTGAAAATGAACAAAGCGAGTCTGTCATTTCAAAGAAAACAACTGACAGCATTTGTTTCTAATGATAAAATTCAAGCTTTCAAATGAAAATGAAAAATTTTGGAAATCTTACATCCAGCATCATGAATTTGACAGCTTCTCCATACTTAAGGACTCTCCTTCTATCTTGTTCTAATATTAACAAATGTGATTTAAAAAAAATACCATATAAAATGTGTCAACAATTGAACATCTGCATAACTCAGCTTTTACAGTATTTTTCCCAATGACCAATGCATGTTACAGTCATGTGTAAGACTCATTTAAAGTGTAAGACAGACAAATGGGTTTTAATGTAAGAAAATAAAAAATTCATTTATTTTTTAGATTCCACATTATAATTAACCTTTAAGAAATTAACAGTTGTTGGGTTTTGGTAATATATATTAAAAATACCCATAATGATCTAAAAAGGCTATTGAAATACTCCTTCCTTTTCCAACTACATGTCTATATTTTTTCTTCATATACTTTAACAAAACAAACATATCAAAACAGATTGAAGCAAAGCAATGAAGCAAAGCAAAAGAGACTTCTGTCTTCTACAAAACTCGACATTAAAGAGATTTGCTGTTACCACTATTTTTCTTTTGAAGACATTATGCTAAAATGTAATGGGTCATTATTTTAAGTAAATTAAAAACAGGTATTTTAAAATTCTACGTTTTAATTTCTAACACAGTAATGATAAATAACTCACATAAAAGCTCTTAAAGTGGTCCCAAGACTCAAAAAAAGTTTAAGGTCCATTGCCTCTAGTCCCTAGCCAAAAGAAAGCATACAACAGATTTCCTTACTTAAACTGCCTTTCAACATTTTAGAAACAAAATTGTCTCCCTCCTTCAACACCAACACTGGTATATCAAATCGGATTATAAATCCTAGATAATGGGAATAGTAAAGAAATGTTTTACACACATGTATGACAAGAGTGATTGTATGCAATTAGAAAAATGTGGAGGAAACAGTAACTGTTAGATACTCACAAGAACAGCCTCAAAAATTACTATGGGTACGGCCCAGGACTCAGTAGCATAAAAAGCCTTTCTTTTACCCATTTCTTAGCTTAGATTTACGCTAAGCAATAACAAGAGCTAACATTGTCTGAGCTTTTATTAGGTGCCAAGAGTTGGTGGAAGTATTTTACCTGTTTAATCTTTACAAACACATTATGAAAAACAAACTATCATCCCCATCCCCTAGAATAAACTGGAGCAGAGCTGAAATTAATGTACATGCAGAATGTGTATCCTTAACCAGTAAAATAAGCATGGCCTCCCAATACATCAATACTTACTGACGTATCTTGAGTGAACACTTGAAAACTGAGTGAACATATGATTATCATTAAGGATTCACATTAACTACTGCATTTAAGGTCTGACATTCACAAAATATATTTCTTTCTTGACATTCACAAAATATATTTCTTTCTGTGATTTAATTTAGATCTTTCATTTTCACTCAGACCAGTCATTTTCTCTCACTACTTTGGTTCAATTATTTGGTAAATACTCAAATAACTTATATTAAGCCTACAACCTATGAGGTTTCCTTCTCAACTTACTATTTAAAATAAAGAGCTACTACAACTGCATTTATGTAACATTAGAGAAAGCTACGTAATTGTTGTCCTTGAAATTCTTTAATCATGAAAAGTAAACTTTGATTTCTCTCAATCTTGAAAAATATGAGATGGGATTATTGAAAAGTTAAAATGGTATTAGGTACTCAAAACAAGAAAATGTTTTGGTCAACCCTCACTGACTAGATAGGCACTCTGGGATATTAAGAACATTTTAAGGATAAAATCCTTTACAGTGAAATAAACTGAGTTAAAACTTCCAAATTACACAGTGTTGGCACATATTAAGAACCAAAGGCAGTAATTCCACTAGATAACGCATATAGTGTAAATCCCTCTATCTGTTCTTGCACAGTAGCAGGTAAATTTGAGAAGGGAGAGCACAGAGGCCAGTGATTTTCAGGAAGGTCTGTTTGTACACCCTCATAAATCACTTTGCTACACATGTGAACAGTGCACAGGTGGAATAAAGGACAACTTCTACTGTCCTTTTACTACTTTCCTACCTTCTGACAAGTACCCACCTAGACCAGGGACTGAATTCCTCCATTAAACTAGGAAAAGACTGCCTGATGGTTACTTACACTTAACTTCAGAATTAGTTTCTGCATCTTTAGTCTTTTACCTCTAATTGTGGACTAAAGACTTAATTCCCATTAAAGCATTTTCATTTTATATAACAGATGGAAAGTCCCTGTTGTACAGTGTATTTCAGAAAATGAAGTGTAAAAAACAACTACTAATAGCCAAGACTTGGAAGGTAATGCAATTCAATCTTGAGGGAAGATGGAGGGTATACAAGAAGAGTTACATCTTGATCTCTTTCTTCTTCCCATCTTCACTGATCCTCTTATTTTTCCAGTTAGAATAAGCCATGAAATGGATATGCACAGCTACAAGAGCAGCACTGATCACTACCTGAGAGCATAAATTTGTATCCACTCAAGATTAAATCCTAGAAGATTCAACTAGGAATCCCTATCCTCTACCACCAGGACATTGCTAAGCCTACTGATATTTACAAACCATTTCTCTTCTTGCATCCCTATATTCCAAGACTTCCAGGACAATCTTTGTTTCAGAAACAGCTAATGAGATTTTAGTTTTTATTTCTAAATTTCTTTTCTTAAAATTTTGGTATCATTAATGTACAATTACATGAGCCACATTATGGTTACTAGACTCCCTCCATTATCAAGGCCCTACCACATACTCCATTACAGTCACTATCCATCAGCTAGGTAAGATGCTATAGAATCACTACTTGTCTTCTGTGTTACACTGCCTTCCCCGTGCTAATCGTAATGCCCCTTTCCCCCTTTATCCCTCTCTTCCCATCCATCCGTACTCAGTCCCTTTCCCTTTGGTAACTGTTAGTTCATTCTTGGGTTCTGTTGAGTCTGCTGCTGTATTGTTCCTTCAGTTCTTCTTTGTTCTTATACTCCACAGATAAGTGAAATCACTTGATACTTGTTGTTCTCTGCCTGGCTTATTTCACTGAGCATAATATCCTCTAGTTTCATCCATGTTGTTGCAAATAGTATGATTTGTTTTCCTCTAATGGCTGAATAATATTCCATTGTGTTTATGTACCACGTCTTCTTTATCCACTCATCTACTCATCTACTGATGGACACTTAGGTGACTTCCATTTCTTGGCTATTGTAAATAGTACTGCAATAAACATAGGGGTGCATATGTCTTTTCCAAACTGGGCTGCTGCATTCTTAGGGTAAATTCCTAGGAGTGGAATTCCTGGGTCAAATGGTATTTCTATTTTCAATTTTTTGAGGAACCTCCATATTGCTTTCTACAATAGCTGAACTAATTTACATTCCCACCAGCAGTGTAGGAGGGTTCCCCTTTCTCCACATCCTCACCAACATTTGTTGTTGTTTGAGTTTTGGATGGTGGTCAGCCTACCTAACTGGTGGGAGGTGATATCTCAATGTGGTTTTAATTTGCATTTCCCTGATGATTAGCGATATGGACTATCTTTTCATGTGCCTGTTGGCCATCTGAATTTCTTCCTTGGAGTTCTGTTCAGATCCTCTGCCCATTTTAATTGGATTATTTGCTTTTTGTTTTTTGAGGTGCGTGAGCTCCTCTTTATATATTTTTGATGTCAAACCTTTATCGGATATGTCATTTATGAATATACTCTCCCACACTGTAGGGTACCTTTTTGTTCTACTAATGGTGTCCTTTGCTGTACAGAAGCTTTTTAGTTTGATATAGTCCCATTTGTTCATTTTTGCTTTTGTTTCCTTTGCCCAGAGAGATACGTATCATGAAAAAGTTGCTCATGTTTATGTCCAAGAGATTTTTGCCTATTTTTTTTCTAAGAGTTTTATGGTTTCATGGCTTACATTCAGGTCTTTGATCCATTTTGAGTTTATTTTTCTGTATGGGGTTAGACAATAATCCAGTTTCATTCTCTTACATGTAGCTGTCCAGTTTTGCCAACACCAGTTGTTGAAGAGGCTGTCATTTCCCCATTGTATATCCATGGCTCCTTTATCATATATTAATTGACCATATATTCTTGGGTTAATATCTGGACTCTCTATTCTGTTCCACTGGTCTATGGGTCTGTTCTTGTGCCAGTACCAAATTGTCTTGATTACTGTGGCTTTGTAGTAGAGCTTGAAGTTGGGAAGTGAGATCCCCCCCCATTTTATTCTTCCTTCTCAGAATTGCTTCAGCTACTCAGGGTCTTTTGTCGTTCCATATGAATTTTAGAACTATTTGTTACAGTTCGTTGAAGAATGCTGTTGGTATTTTGATAGGAATTGCACTGAATCTGTAGATTGCTTTAGGCAGGATGGCCATTTTGACAATATTAATTCTTTCTAGCCATGAGTATGGGATGAATTTCCATTTAGTAGTGTCCTCTTTAATTTCTCTTAAGAGTGTCTTGTAGTTTTCAGGGTATAGTCTTTCACTTCCTTGGTTAGGTTTATTCCTAGGCATTTTATTCTTTTATGCTGCAATTGTGAATGGAAATTTTTCCTGATTTCTTTTTGCTAGTTCATCGTTAGTGTATAGGAATGCAACATATTTCTGTGTATTAATTTTGTATCCTGCAACTTTGCTGAATTCAGATATTAGTTCTAATAGTTTCAGAGTGGATTCGTTAGGGTTTTTTACGTACAATATCATGTCATCTGCAAACAGTGACAGTTTGACTTCTTCCTTACCAATCTGGATGCCTTTTATTTCTTTGTGTTGTCTGATTGCCGTGGCTAGGACCTCCAGTACTATGTTGAATAAAAGTGGGGAGAGTCGGCATCCTTGTCTTGTTCTGGATCTTAGGGGAAAAGCTTTCAGCTTCTTGCTGTTATGTATGATGTTGGCTGTGAGTTTGTCATATATGGCCTTTTTGTGTTGAGGTACTAGCCCTCTATATCCATTTTGTTCAGAGTTTTTATCATGAATGGATGTTGATTTTTGTCGGATGCTTTTTCAGCATCTATGGAGATGATCATGTGGTTTTTGTCTTTTTGTTGATGTGGTGGATGATGGTGATGGATTTTCGAATGTTGCACTATCCTTGCATCCCTGAGATGAATCCCCCTTGATCATGGTGTATGATCCTCTTGATGTATTTTTGAATTCAGTTTGCTAATATTTTGTTGAGTATTTTTGCATCTATGTTCATCATGAATATTGGTCTGTAGTTTTCTTTTTTTGGGTGTCTTTGCCTGGTTTTGGTTTTGTAGTGATGCTGGCTTCATAGACTGAGTTTAGAAGTATTTCATCCTCGGTTTGGGAACGTTTTATTTTTCTAGAAAGTTGTCCATTTCTTCTAGGTTATCCAGTTTGTCAGCATATAGATTTTCATAGTATTCTCTAATAATTCTTTGTATTTCTGTGGGGTCCATCATGATTTTTCCCTTCTCATTTCTGATTCTGTTCATGTGTGTAGATTCTCTTTTTCTCCTAGTAAGTCTGGCTAGGGGTTTATCTATTTTGTTTATTTTCTCAAAGAACCAGCTCTTCGTTTCATTGATTTTTTTCTATTGTTTTATTCTTCTCAATTTTATTTATTTCTTCTCTGATCTTTATTATACCCGTCCTTCTGCTGACTTTGGGCCTCATTTGTTCTTTTTCCAGTTTCAATAATTGTGAATTTAGACTTTTCATTTGGGATTGTTCTTCCTTCTTTAAATAGGCCTGGATTGCTATATACTTTCCTCTTAGAACTGCCTTTGCTACGTCCCACAGAAGTTGGGGTATTGTGCTGTTGTTTTCATGTGTCTCCAATATATCGCTTGATCTCTGTTTTAATTTGGTCATTGATACATTGATTATTTAGGAGCATGTTGGTAAGCCTCCATGTTTGTGAGCCTTTTTGTTTTCTCTGTACAATTTATTTCTAGTTTTATACCTTTGTGATCTGAGAAGTTGGCTGGTACAATTGCAATCTTTTTGAATTTACTGAGGCTCTATTTGTGGCCTAGTATGTGGTCTATTCTGGAAAATGTTTCATGTGCAATTGAGAAGAATGTGCATCCTGCTGCTTTTGGGTGTAGAGTTCTGTAGATGTCTGTTAGGTCCATCTGTTCTAGTGTTGTTCAGTGCCTCTGTGTCCTTACTTATTTTCTGTCTGGTGGATCTGTCCTTTGGAGTGAGTGGTGTGTTCATGTCTCCTAAAATGAATGCATTGCATTCTATTTCCCCTTAATTCTTTTAGTTGTTTCACATATGTAGGTGCTTCTGTTTTGGGTGCATACATATTTATAATGGTTATATCCTCTTATTGGATTGACCCCTTTATTTTTATGTAATATCCTCTTTGTCTCTTGTTACTTTCTTTGTTTTGAAGTCTATTTTGTCTGATAAAAGTACTGCAACATATGCTTTTTTCTCCCTATTGGTTGCATGAAATATCTTTTTCCATCCCTTCACTTTTAGTCTGTGTATGTCTTTGGGTTTGAGGTGAGTCTCTTGTAGGCAGCATATAGATGGGTCTTGCTTTTTTATCCATTCTATTACCCTGTGTCTTTTGATTGGTGCATTCAGTCCATTTACATTTTGGGTGATTATCAATAGATATGTACTTATTGCCATTGCAGGCTTTGGATTTGTGGTTACCAAAGGTTCTAGGGTAGCTTCATTACTCTTTAACCATCTTAACTCACTTATTATGCTATTATAAACAGAGTCTGATGATTCTTTATTTCTCTGCCTTCTTTTTCTTCCTCCTCCTCTCTTTGTATGTTAGGTGTTTTATTCTGTACTCTTTTGTGTTTCCCTTGACTGATTTTGTAGATAGCTGATTTTATTTTGCATTTAGTTAGTATTTAGGTGGTCTACTTTCTTTGCTGTGGTTTTATTTTCTCTGGTGACATCTATTTAGCCTTAGGAGCACTTCTATTTAGAGCAGTCCCTTTAAAATATCCTCTAGAGGCGGTTTGTGGGAGGTAAATTCCCTCACCTTTTGCTTATCTAGGAATTGTTTAATCCCTCCTTCAAATTTAAATGATATTCTTGCTGGATACAGTATTCTTGGTTCAAGGCCCTTCTGTTTCACTGCATTAAATATATCATGCCATTCTCGTCTGGCCTATAAGATTTCTGCTGAGAAGTCTGATGATAGCCTGATAGGTTGTCCTCCTTGGGTCCCTTGTGTTGGTAGATCTGTGAACTTCCATGGTCTGAGAGACTATTTCCTTCCCCAGATTGGGGAAGTTTTCAGCAATTATTTCTTCAACGACACTTTCTATCCCCTTTCTCTCTCTTCTTCTTCTCGTACCCCTGTAATGCGATACTGTTCCATTTGGATTGGTCACACAGATCTCTTAATATTCTTTCATTCCTAGAGATCCTTTTATCTCTCTCTGCCTCAGCTTCTCTGTATTCCTGTTCTCTAATTTCTATTCCATTAACAGTCTCTTCCACCTCATTCAGTCTGCTCTTAAATTCCTCCATTGTTTGTTTTATTTGTTATCTCCCTCTGGAATTCATCCCTTAAGTCTTGCATATTTCTCTGTAGATCCATCAGCATGCTTATGACTTTTATTTTGAATTATTTTTCAGAAAAATTGGTGATTTGGGTCTCACCAGGCCCTCTCTGTGGTGTTTGAGGGATTTTGGACTGCACAAGGTTCTTCTGCATTTTCATGGTGATTGAAGTGATGACCGGCGGGTGGCATGCACCATGTGTCAGCTGCGAGAACAATGTCCCTTCCTGCTTGCTGGTTGCCTTGCCTGTCTCTGCTGCCTGTGCTGGTCAGTCGCACACAGGGAGCAACCTCTGGGTTAATACCCTAGGCTGCCATGGGAGGGGCAGCCCTCAGGATAGCCTAGGGCACTGGCAGTGGTTGCAGGCAAGCAGCGTGTTTGGTGCAAGAATTGAGCCCCTACGTGCCTTCTGGACTCTGTGCCAGCTTCCTCTGCCTGTGCCAGTCAACCGGGTGGAGACAGCAGCCTCTGTGGTAATCTCCTGAGCTGCTGTGGGCAGGGTGGCCTGGGGATGTCTAGGGCACTGGCTGTGTTGTAGGCAAGCAACGCGTTTGCCACAAGAACAAAGCCCCTACGTGCCTTCCGGACTCTCTGCTGGTTTCCTCTGCCTGTGCTGGGCAACCAGGTGCAGGGTGAGGCCTCTGGGTTAATCCCCTGAGGTGCCTTGGGTGGGGCAGCCTTTGAGATGACCTAGGGCAATGGCGGGGGTTGCAGGCGAGCAGCGCATGTTCACCACAAGAATAAAGCCCCTTTGTGCCTTCCGGATTGTGCATTGGTCTCCGCAGTCTGTGATGGGCAGCTGCGTGCGGGAAACAGCCTCTGGGTCTGGCCCGGTTAGCTGTGTGCTGGGAGAAGACTCTGTCTAGTTGCTGTGGGTGTGGCTGCTCCCTGGCTGCTGTGCAGCAATGGCGGGTCAGCCGGTTTGCTTGCAGCGCTGGTGGGCGGGAATGAACAGCAGGTTGCTTATTGCCATGAGGGGCTTCAGAGCTGCGTTGCCACCCAGGGGGTAGGGTACCTTAAGTCCCTTAGAAGTTCCCAATCTGCTGGGCTGAGTGTGCCAGGATGATTTTGTCTGCCTGTTAAACCCTTGTCCCTTTTAAGACTTTTAAAGTGCCTGCTTTTCTTTTGTCCCAGCACAGCCACCTGTGGGAACTTGTTCGCAGTCTGAGTCTTGGATTATGCTTTTCCTTTCCTCTAATATTCCAAACAGTATGCAATGTGTGTCTGTGCTCCCAGTGCACATTACTAGGGCTGGTTATTTAGCAGTCCTGTGCTTCCACTTCCTCCCCACTCTGATTCTTTTCCTCCCACCATGAGTTGGGGTAGGGAGAGTGCTCAGGTCCTGCTGGATCACGGCTTTGTACCTTACCCTTTTCCATGAGATGTTGAGTTCTTGCAGATGTAGATGTAGCCTGGCTGATATATTGTATCTTCTGGTCTTTTAGGTATACTTGTATTTGCTGTATTTTCAAAATACATATGGTTTTGGGAGGAGATTTCTGCCACCCTACTCACACCGCCATCTTGAGAATCTCTCCTCTAAATATCTTGACATCTTACCTACCTGTATTATTTTATCTTTGTTGGGGTTCTTTGAGACCACAAGCCATTGTAATAGATACTGTTAAACAATAAATATGTGAAATAAGATATGAGGGAAAAAAACTATTAGATATAATTTACCATCTTCCTCATTAATCCTAAATATTAATATAATCCTGTCTCTGGATTCAAATGTAAACATATCTCTAAATCTAAATGAATCCTAATCTTGAATTTAGACATTTACCAGGAAAGCTCCAGCTTCTCATTCAAATAAAAAAATAAAAACACTTTTGAACTACTTCCAACTGTTAAAATTTCCCTTACTGCTAGAGGTAATTAATGGGAAAGCAAACAAATCTAATCTCTGAATCAGTTTAAAAATGTACTTTTACACCTCTTCTAGCTTTTTCTTCAAGAAAGAAGAGAAAAGTGAAGAGTATCCCTCAGATGATCTCCCCTACTTCCCAACCTGCTCTTTTCTAATAGACCTGGCCTTGGATCTATACACTTTTCCCCATGAAAGGTGAGGCTGCCAGGAGCAACTAGCTCTTCGTTCAAACTGCCTGATCTTTAGACTGCTGGGTCATAATTAAACAATTTAACCAGAAAAGAGGTTTTTTAAAGCCTAGCAGTTCCTCAGAAGTTAAACAGAGTTATCATATGACCCAGCAATTCCAGGCCTAGCTATATAACCAAGGAAACTGAAAACATTTTTGCTCACACAAAATCCTGTACATCAATGTTCACACCAGTATTAGTCACAATAGTCAAAAAGGGGAAATAAAATGTCTGTCAAGTGATGAATGGATGAACAAGTATATTCATATGATAGATTATTATTCAGCCATACAAAGAATGAAATACTGACACATGCTACAAAGTGAACTTTAAAAACATTAAAAGAAGCCAATCAGAGACCACACATCATGATTTCCTTTATATGAAATGTCTGGAATAGGCAAAATCTATAGAGACAGAAAGCAGATTAGTGGTTGCCCAGTGCTGGAAGGAGGTGTGAAGGGAAAAAAGGTGTCAGACTAATGGGAACAGGGTTGTGTTTGAGGGTGGTGAAAATGTTTAAAAGCTGACTGTGGTGATGGTTGCACAACTCTGGAATATACTAAAACCACTGAATTATACACTTCAAATAGGTGAACTGTATGGTACATGAATTATATCTCAATAAAACTTATTTTAAAAGGGGGGGCTTTCATGTGGTTTCATTAATCATTTCACTTTTCAAATCCATTCTTTTTTTAACTTCAAAAGGACACATGAGAAAAATCTCCTATTTGCTTAGTCTGTCAGTCTAATTTAAGAGTACATGACCTACAAGAAAGGAAAGAGATAAAGTAATCACAGCAGTTCCACAAAAATCAGACAACAGGTTGAGATTAAGTGAAGAATGCATTACAAAACAAAACAGAACACACACATCCCAAGATTTCATAAAGCTAGTAGTGGGCCAAAAATGTAAACACGATCATATTTCGCCATAAGTTTATACACTGCTAACATTCTACAATTAATGCTGTAATATTTAATCTTAGCTCTGTGGCAATGAAAAAACTTTAGGAAAACTTTTCTATCATACAGCAAAGAGTTTCTGAAGTATTTCTTAAGACATTTCAAAGACAAGGAAAATATCCATGATGTTATACTTAAACTTAACTCATAAAGCTATATAAACAATAGTCTAATGATGGAAAGTATGTGAACAAAAATATCAAAATTTCAGTAAGAGTTATCTCTGGACTGTGGAATTATGGGAGACTAGGGCTTTTTTTCATTTATTTCTCTATTTCACAAGTTTCCTACAAGAATACTTTTATAATCAGGGAAAAAAGCAAATTTCAGACACACACACAGTTTTCCACATATATATGATATACATAATAGGCATTTGTTAACTATCGTCAACTAGTAAAGCCCAGGTTTTAAACACTTGGATCAAGTATGGCTGGCAACAGAGCTAGCACTATCTTAGAAGGAAGCAATTTTTCACAACTGGCATCCTCTTTCCAAACACACTAGATTCTACTTATCCAACTCACCTCCAAAATAAACTCAACATTTATAGTTTGAATAAAATTTGCAAGGGATTCTGCTATATTCCCACTACCATCCTAATTCCCTTCGAACTATTGAAAAAAGCTTTTACTGGGTATCTCCATATGAACTGAATACTCATAGGCACTACCGTCAATCTAAACAATCTGTCAAGAGCACTATAATAAATCACTACAATAGAGTGGCAGACATCTCTGGCTTTTAGTTCCACATAAAACTTAACTCAAGAAAACATACTAGAGAATATGCACTATCCAAACAAACTAGTACATTGTTTTACATTAAATAACAAAACTCTTTAAAAGTCCTAGAGGTGCCTTGAAAACACTACACTGATCATATACCTACCTAAAATAGAAAAATACAAAGCAACTCCTAAAATGTAGTTACTAAAAATGTTACAGCTAATTGGCAATTTTACATAGTAAAAAAGAAAAAGAATCAAGACTACCATGTTGAACTCCAATCAACATTTTAAATTGAGATCAAGTCCTGCTGATTTTCCCCCTAATGTATAGACTTCTGGCCAAATTTTAACTTCTATGTTCATTTAATACTAAAAACAAACAAACAAAAACCTAACTGTAGGTATTCTGGCTAGGCAGCTTTACAAAATACCATTAACTGAATTTGAGTTACATTAGTATGTAGTATCACTGAGAAACAAAGCAAAAGAAAAGTGAAGACTGAACATGATTTTCAGAAAATCCAAGTCTGTCTTGTATGTCTCTGAACGGCTCTGTATTTTGAAAGGAGGAAGGAAAGGCAGAGCCTGGAGAATTTAAGAATCCCAGGGAGGCACTGCCAAACAAAATATACTTCTCCCGATTAAGCAAGTCATGAAACTTCACTTATGGGAATATGTTGAACATACGAACAGAGAGGAGGCTGGAAAAGCCTGAAAATTACTTGTTTAAACTGGGAGCTCCTTGACTGGAGACGCTGTGTCTTACCTTTGGATTCCTAGTGACTGGCACAAAGCAGGTAAAAAAAAAATGTTTTCTGATTTAAAAGGTGAAAATGTCTGGACTAGAATTCTCACCAAAAAAAAAAAAAAAGATCTGCCAACTCCAGAGTCAAACATTTAATTTGAATTCCCAAAAACAGATGGAATCACTCACTTAAGCCTATTCCCCTCACCATCTTTTTTCCAATAACCTTGAACTAGTGCAGTTTAAGTATCTATAATCGCAAAGATGTGTCTGACTTAAAAGGTTCCAGCTCTAAAACACATAAATCTACTGTTCTACGCCTATAAAATATATAAATATGTAACTACGTGGAAAATAAAGGCGTAGAAGTTGAGATACAAGCATCAGACTTTTACAATATTTACAAACCAAGTTTAAAATATCTAAAAACAGTTGGTGGGCCTAAATTTCCCCAAAAGTTAAAGACTATATTAAAAATTTTCAATAGCTATGTTTCCCTCTTAGAACAATTACAATTATAAAATACAACTTTTTTTCAAAGCAAATGTCCCACTGACCCAGCAAGATGTTCAGGTCTGTTAGAAGTCCACAAAGTCTAAAGTAGTGAACACAGACTGCAGGCACCAGGGGGCCTCTCAGGAATAACTTGGTAGTAAAGGAGAAGGTAAGTGAGAGTTCCTGGTAAAACTCTGCCTCCTACTCAGTCTTAGACAGCTAGAGAGGCTTTCACATCTGGAGCAAATATACTGTTACACAACGGGTGTACACACAGAACTAATCAGATAACAAAACGTTGACTGAAAAAAGGAACTAGCGCCCTTCCTCATCCATCATACAATCCTGATTATTTTCCAAATGTTAAGTATACTGCTTCACTAAACAATTACCTGCAGGTAATATGAAAGCAAGTTAGTTAGTGCATGTGTTTCGACTGTTTCTGAAAGAGTACTCTCTGTAAGAAAATAGTAATTTATCCTCCATTTGCCCCATGGTCCCAAGCACAAAAGCAGGTGAGAATTACACCTGGGACTTGCCTGGGCTTACCCCGCTTTATCTCTAAACATCCCGACCCTCCCCCAAGGCAACAGGCAGAGTGGATCCGCCACAATAAAAGGCACCAAGCTGCTGCCCCCTCTCTCTCTGTCTGTGTCTGTCTGTCTCTCTGCTGCCCTCTCTTTGTCTCTGTCTCAGTGTCCCCCTGCTCTCCCTGTTCTCTCTCTCTCTGCTGCTCCCTCTCCCCCAGCCCCACTCCCTCTGGAGCAGCCACTCTCTTTTAGATCATAAAATCTCTTGCGTGGGTCTGTGTCTCCTGAGTCGTTCTGGGTAAGGAGGGTCGCGGCGAGATACCCTTTCATTGGTGCCGTGACTTCGGATGAGGCTCTCCCACTGACTTTGCTCTTCCTCCGGGAACCTGAGCTGCTTTGGGAACCCTCACTGCCCGATCCTCCTCCACAGGCTCACTGTCCATTTTCCCGGTCGCTCGTCTTCTCGCCCAACACCGGCCTTCGATTTGGTGAGTCTTCCCTTCATGGTCGACTTAAATGTCCCTCTGGAACCTGGGAAGTGACCATTGAGTGTCCGGCACCCCCAAGGGCTCCTCTGGGACAGGGGCACCCCCAGCCACGACTTTCAGAGTCACGGTTGATCCCCATAGTCGACCCTTCTCTGCCTCCCCATGGTGAGAACCCTCATCCACTGAGGTCCGGTCTCCCTTTACCTACGTATCTACTCAACTCGAAAACTCCTGGTACCAGGTACCGAGCCTCCCCGGCGTTTTTGCCTCGACCCCACAGTTAGAGGTGGTGATGACCCCCTAACTGTGCCTGGTCTTCTCCGCGACCTTCTCAATTGCTCAGGGACGCCTCAGCGACTTCTGAATGGTCTCGTTCTCATCATGGGATCTGGCCCCTCCATTCCCGCAGATTCACTGCTAGGGTGCTTAGTCAATAATCTAAAGCCCCTCCACCTAACTCCAGACCTCAAACCTGTTCGCTACTGTAATGAGATCTGGCCACAATATCCCTTGGACAATCAGTGTAAATGGCCCCCAAATGGCTCTTTAGATCCTAAAAATTCTCCGTGACTTATACAACTTCTGTGAGCATAGCGGGCAAATGGAAAGAGATCCCATATATCCAGGCTTTCTCCTACCTCCGAACCAAGCTTTCTCTCTGTCTCCCCTGCAATCCTAAACACCTATTACTTGCCTTAAAGTCCACACCCCTAAGCTTTTTTCACGTTCCCAAATATCCTCAACTGCCTATAAAACTCCTAGACAATGCACCACCACGGGCTCTCGCCCCCTCCTGGCTCACGCCAGGAGCTCTGTGTCCTTTCACTGTATCATTATGTCTCAATCTGTATGTTTGTGTCAAAGTGTGTAAATGAAAAATATTTTTCTACCTCTGGATGGTATTAATAAAAATTGATTTAAAGATAAGCGCTTGTAAAAATTGGGCATTCTAAAATTTCCAGAAAATTCTAATAGAAGATATTAAGCATTAATGGTAATTTAAGTTGAACTGAATAGACATGTCCTTATGGTTATCAGCTGCCTAAGTTTACCGAAAGTCATTTAAGTTGATAGTGTCTATTAAATCTTCCAAAGAAAAATGCTTAAAGTGAAGTGTAGCTTTGTCTAATATGAATAACTATTTAAGCAAGTGCCTTAAAACTTTTAAGAGCTTCCCAAAATCAAATTCAAAAAAGTGCTCTTTATCTCTAGTTAACTCTGATATTTTCCAGAGGGCCCCTGGAACATGTCAGAGGAATTTTTTCTCATTGGAGAAAGTATTTGGCTAATTTGGCTTATTTACCTGCTTAATTACCTGGAAGGCACTGTCACAGGGAATGATGATACTTTGTTATTGAATGTTTTCTTACAGAAATATCCAAATTTCCCTATGACAACTGTCTTACAGTAAGCTCTCATCTTTAACCACTGTCATTTGTAAGTCTTTTGTCATCTATACTCACTGTTTTATTACTCCTAAACTAGTAAAAAACTAGATTTCAGCAGAACAGGTATTAGTTACATAGGATTAAGTAAACTAAAGATGATGATTTTAGTGGCTTTTTGTTTCAAATGTTGATAAAGTGTTTTAAGCTTTTTCTCTTAAGCTGACAAGTTTAGTAAATGACTGCCTTTATAAGCAGAATTGAAACTTTATCTACCTAATCCCTCCAGAATTTAAAAACTCTCAATGACTATTTTTATATTTCATGGCAGTATGTTTATTCGCATAAGTTCAGTAAGAATCTGCTTTCCTTGTAAGAGGACCAATTAAAAACACTGGTTATATTACCAAGGCTTTGACTGGAACGTCATACCTGAGAGACACGTGTGTAAACTCAGATATGAACAGACAGCTTTAAGGAACTAAGACTGACTTTATAAAGCCAACAAAGCCCCTTAGAAGAACTGGCCTGGTACCTTGCTTACAGAGTTCCCAGCAGCCTTGCCAGGTGAGTATGGAAGGTCACTTCCTGGCAGGTGCAGGAAACTCAGGAAGAGAGGAATTCACCCAAATCTACAGGTACTGTAGGCACAAGCTGACAGCAAGTCTGGCTTGGCTTTCTGGCCTCAAGAAGTTAAAAGTTCAATCTGAAATTCCTTGCAAAAAGTTCCAGTAAAGCACATTTAAAAGATCCCATGTAATCAATTGCTCTTCTTGCTGCACTTATGCAAATAAGTAAGCCAACTGTTAATTTTCTTAATCTGGATACTTCTAATAAAAATGAGGGTGATTTTAGAGAAAAGTATTGTTTCACTAATGCTGTCTTATCTATACGAAATCCTAATACTAGTCATTGAGATGTAAACTCGATCCAACATTGTAGTTTCCCCATGATACCTGGGGCTATGATTCTCAATTAGACTCTTCATATTTCTAGTCCTTCCAGAATGGACAATCCAACTCCAGATGTTGCTACTTAACCTAATAACAATTTGTTCTATTTTGCCTAAAAGCCACAAAACTGCAAATAATAATAGAAATGAAAACCGGAATAGAAGTGCCAACCTTCCGAGGCCCTCTCAACTGACCAGTGATGGAGACCTAGCTGCACGCTTTACTGCGCTCCCTTCTCAGCATGAAGCAGCCAGAGCGGTCATCGCCCCCTTTCCCTAGCAGCAGCTAGAGTCTCCATGTGTAGAGGGGGGAATGAGACAGGGACCACAGGCTTTAGAATAGGGTGAGAGTGTCTGGAGAAAGCAAGGCAGGATATTTGCAGTCAGAGCAATGTAAAACTACACGCTAGGAAACCCTCCCACCCCCACTAAAACTATGTTGAACATTAAGCTCTAGCATCATTCTTCAGTGAGATCAGTTAATGTTCCCCAGATAAAGAAGAATAGCACATGTTTTAGTATTCTAATCGTGTAAAAGATTCACTTTAGCATACTAAAAGGCCCAGGCCTTTGTGCTGTCTTTCCTCCTTCAGATCTGAGGAGGTAATTTTGCAAACTGAGCAACTAACTGCAGACCCAGCTGTAGACGGGCATAGTAAAAGGCAGGATTCTTTAGCAAATAGACAATACCTCAGCCCACCTTGGGAGCTCAGCAGGCAGCCTTTTGATATGCTCGCAGACCAAGACGCCGGTATCCCAGAGAAAAATCAAGGCAGGAAATTCCTTATGTTAATTTTTAATATCCAGAGAACACTTAAGTCCTTCCCCAAGCCTTTAAAGGTAGTCCCCACCTTTTTGGACAGGTTGTAACAAGACCTCAAATCCCTTACTCTCTCGAGCTCCACCCACCTTCAATATGTAGATGATCATCTCCCTTACAGTCCCTCCCTACAAACTTCTCAACAGGATACTACTTTTATTTTAAACTTTCTCTCAGAACACAGCTATCGAGTTTCACCCTCCAAAGTTCAGCTGTCTGCCGTTCAGGTCACATACCTGAGAGTTCATCTCTCCCCGCGCTACAAGGCCATTACCATAGACAGTAAAAAACTTCTCCAAACCATGCCCATTCCAAACACCAAAACAACACCATCCCTAACTCCCAAATGGTAAAGACCATACACAGTAATCCTTTCCACGCCGACTGCAGTTAAACTCCAGAGTCTTCCCCATTGGATACACAACTCCCACCATAAGCCGTTTGTCTCAACTTACTCCCCTCCCACCAAATCTCCCACAGGTTCCTACTCCTCCACCCTGACGGGACCTCTTACTCTCCGCATTTCGTGCTGCTCATCTCCGCTTCCACTCATCCCCGAAGAAGTTTCTGCCCACACGGAGTCCTAAGACCTCCCTTAACAACCGCCATGCGTCATGCTTCAGGATTATTAACCCTGGTCTCAACACTTACTCTCTCCACCAGACCTATCTTCCCAATGCCAGCCCTTTCTTCTCTTTCAGACTGTCCAAAAGATTGCACCATCAAGAATTCCCTTTGCCCTACAGGTTGCTTTTCTGCCTACACATATGTCCCAAAAAATGCTATTAATTCAGCCACCCTATATAAACATAGCAATCAGTCCAAATGCAAAAAATTTCTAACCAAACCTTTAACCAGCTTATATTACAGGATTACCAACCCCTCTCCAAAGACTGTGATCCTTATTGAACCTGGAAAATGCCATCACCACTGCAGACCAAGGGCTCATTTGAGGACCGCCCCCCAGTAATACAAAAATGAACTTCATCGCCCCTAATCAGCAGGAAGCAGTTACTGAACTTTCACCCCTTCCCAAATCCTCTACCACTTATAAAACAGAAAAGGGAGGAATGTAAGAAAATAGTAATTTATCCTCAATTTGCCCCATGATCCCAAGCACATAAACCGGTGAGAATTACACGTGGGACTTGCCTGGGCTTACCCCGCCTTATCTCTAAACATCTCGACCCTCCCCCAAGGCAACAGGCCTAGCGGCTCCGCCACAATAAAAGGCACCACACTGCTGCCCTCTCTGTCTCTGTGTGTCTGTCTCTCTGCTGCCCTCTCTCTCTCTGTCGTCTCTCTGCTGCCCTCTCTTTGTCTCTGTCTGTCCCCCTGTTCTCCCTGCTCTCTCTCTCTCTCTGCTGCTCCCTCTCCCCCACCCCCACTCCCTCTGGAGCAGCCACTCTCTTTTAGATCATAAAATCTCTTGCGTGGGCCCGTGTCTCCTCAGTCGTTCTGGGTAAGGAGG
This sequence comes from Manis javanica, assembly GCF_040802235.1. Lineage (NCBI taxonomy): Eukaryota > Metazoa > Chordata > Mammalia > Pholidota > Manidae > Manis > Manis javanica. The sequence goes on from NC_133156.1 coordinate 220,293,534, forward strand.
GTCGCGGCGAGATACCCTTTCACTCTCATTTTTTTAAAGGTTTCATTTCTTGTCTACACACTCAGAAGGCTATTGGTGATGACGCAAATTTTGGGGGTAATGGGATTCACTGGCAAAGAACAGCGATTAACTTTTAATAATATCCTAGCCTCTCCATCTGTCCCTTTCCCTCAATCTCCCACCCCAACATAAAACTATTCAATAAAAACAGAAGGGCCAGGAAACTTCAAAAGCTGCAAAAACTTGTAAATACCTTTTAAACACGAGAGGCTTTACAGTAGACCTTCTCTCAGTCTATGTTCAAACCTGTTAAATTCTCAAACCTGAAAGCCAATGCCACTAGCAAATGTGTCTAGCTTTCTTATTTCTTGCGTGCATCGCTCGGTCAAAGACTTTTCTTTTACTATTTTTTCTAACTAAATAATAAACGGGAGGCACTTAGCTCCTGCTAATATTACCCTCTCCTCAAATAGAGAAAAAAAAAGTCATATAGTATCATGTAAAAAAGCAGAACCGATCAAAAAACCATCTATCCCAAGGAGGTTTTCATAAAATTCACTCCCGTAACGAGAATTGAGGCAACGAAGGGCAATGCACAAAGAGAACAGAAGAATACACGTTCCACGGACACACGATGCACAGGAGGCACGCATCCTCGCACCTTCCTTGGGAAGGGTCACCCAGCACCCCTGGGCTCCTCGCACCCCCTGGCCGGCACGCTACCGCGCCGCCGCGCGGGTCCCCAAAGGCCCAGGGGCACTGCTTGCCGGGCCTGGCCGGCCGCGCGCGGGGACAACCCCTCTCGCCCGTCACCCCCAAACCGAGCCCTTGGGGGTCTCCCAGCCTGTGGGCCCCCTCCTCTGCGGCCGCCTCGGGGCGGAAGGGGCTGTGGGAGAGGCCCCTCCCCGAGGCCGGCCGGGCCCCGCACTCACCCTCCAGCAGTCGGGTGATGAGACTGTCCACGTTCAGCTCCCCGTCCGCCATTTTGTCGGCACGAAACACTCCTTCCCGGCAGCGGGAACAAGGGCTTCTCGGCGGCGGAGGTTGCGGCGACGGCTCGGCGTTCTCTCACCTACAAGTCACGCGGCGTTTCGACCCCGGTTCTAACTCCCCCTTTTCCCCAGGCCCTCCCCCCACCCCCTCCCCGCCAAGTAGTGGAGCGCACGCACACTCGAAGGCACACACGATAAATAAATAAATAAACAAGCGGGGCCCCCACGAACCGGGCCGCGTCTGACCCAGCCGCCGCCACCTCCTCCTCCTCCTCCTCCTCCTCCTCCCCCTCGGCACCGCCCAACTCCGCAAGGCTCACCAGCGCCGCCGACGGCCCCACCCGCAGCGCCGCTCAATGCACACCGCCCTTCCCCGCCACCGCGCCACGCAGCCCCCGGCGCAGGCGCACGACGCACTCCTTCGCGGCCCTCCCTGCGGCCCCAGTCTTCGCGCAGTCGCACTGGGCTGGGTTCGCCCGCCGCCGCCGCCGCCGCCGCCGCCTTCGCGCAGGTGCGTTGCCCTATCTTGCCCGTCCTCACCCTTCCACTGCGCCGAATCGCCGGCGGCAGCGCAGGCGCCCGGGAGGGTCCCGGGTTTTGCTGCACCGAGGAAGCTCACGTTACGCAGAGCGCACGTAAGCAGCGCTGACCTTCCCGCTGCCCAGCTGCCAGGGCCGGGGCGCTCCGCAGACTTTGTGTCTTTCCCGCCTCTTTGCTGACTTCATTCCTTGGTTTTACACGCAATCCGTTATGTTTCCGTCAACCGAGAAGTGCGGATATCGTTACCCATCTTCGAGACGGGCTTGCGCTTTTAGGAAGTATGAAGGGGTCACTCTACTGGAAAAGTTGGACATTGCAAATAAGATTTTATGCCCCACCGTTCCACACGACTAGTCGCCCAAATGTCCCTGCATGAAATAAGTTAAAATGGGCTCTGGAAGGGTCAGCGATATTTTACATGGGTACTACTCTGTTTTCTATGTAGCACTGCCACATGTCTTAGAGGTCCATCCACTGTGTGGATAGTATATTTTCGTAACGCTTTTTATTCATTCCTCCATTATATTGCTTAATCATCCTACCTTGTAATTGTTTATGCGTTTGTCCTACACTCGGTTGCAAGCTCTTAGAGGGTAAACCCACATTTATCTTAATGCCTGTATCACCCACCACATAGAAGAGGGGAACAAAGAAACAGGGAGGTTCAGAAAGGTCGGATGGCCAGCTTTTAATTCCACCACACAGTTCTGCTTCTAGAAAGGCAGGAGGAAGAAGAGCCATGCAAAGGATCTATGCAAATCAGAGTTTTCAAAGAAAACTGTAAAATCAAAGGTCTTTATACTCCTCAGGAGTTTGTCCAGAAGCTCAGACAAGATGGCCGTCTATGCTTGTCTTAAGCTCACACCGCTAATAATAGCTAACGTTTACTGAGATCCTGGTATGTGTTCTGGCACTGTTTTAAATGTTATACACCTGTAATCTCATTTAATCCTTACACCAGTACTATGAAGTAGGTACTATTATTATATCTACTTTTTAGACGGCATTAATTGAGGCACAGAATGGTTAAATACCTAGTCCCAAATCACAAATACATAAGTGGCAGATCTGGAATTCAAACCCAGGTATCTTATCCAATAGGATATGTAAAATACACACCTATTTTATAAAATTGGGATCATGCTTTACTTGCATTTTATCCTACTTGTTAAATGAGTTTTGGTGCTATTTGCATGAAACTTAGTTTTCAAAGTTTACTTGGACTTTAAAATGTGGATAAGAGATTATGGACAGAGGAAGAGGTAAGAGGTGGAGATCCAAAGGCTGGAGGAGACACTGCTGCAAGCACAACAGCAGTCGGAACCACCATGAGGTTCATGGGCAGGTGGGTACCAAGGCAAAAGAAGCCCTTGCTTGGCAGATGCTGACATGGAGGTGGCTCCTGAGTGTGAGCAGTGGCCTGTGGGCAGAGTGGAGGTCAGTTGTTAAGGAAGCCAGCAGAGACAGGATAAGGCTCCCAGTGGTAGGAGACATCGGTTGGCCCAGGCACTGTGGTGAGCAGCAGTACTGTAGAACAGGGACTGGACATGTAGCAAGAGTCAGGAAAGAAATTAGGGTAAGGTCCTGCTCCTTGGTAGACCAGGATTGTTAATCTAACAGACTGAAGGCAAACTATTAGGTGGGACTCCCAACCCAGTGGGATTTTAGATAGCGGTGCTGGAACCAGCTTACAGTGGCTCATGAGAGCCAGTTGTTAAACTTTTGGGAATTTTTCAGGCCAGTTTTTTAATGAGCCATTATTTAAAAAATTAAATGATAGAGACTTATAAATAAATTATCCTAAAAACAAAGATAATAATTACTCAACATTCATCATATCCTATTTATGTTGCTATATTTCACTATTTTGTGTAGTCTAGAGGTTGTTTACATCTATTTTATCTGTGTGGTGGAAATGCTACACAGTTGACCTGCACAGTGGAAAATCCACATATAACTTTTGACTACTACTAATCTACTATTAATAGTCTACTACTATTAGTTTACCATAACTACTAATAGTCTATATTGACCAGAAGTCTTACTAATAAACATGAACAGTTGACATTAACATTAATGAAAAAATTAACACATATTTTGTATGTATATGTATTTTATACTGTATTCTTACAACAAAATAAGCTAAAGAAGAGAAAAATATGGCTGAAAATGTAAATCTTCCAAAAATTATATTTATTGAAAAACCATGTGCAAGTGGACCCACACAGTTAAAACCCATATTGTTAAAAAATCAGCTATTCAGTGATAGGCTTTTATGCATCTCTTTCCAATTCCATGTTCAGTGACATCATGTTGGCCATGGTGGGAGTACTTACACCAAGGAAATCAGCATATCAAAAAAATCTATAGCTTTTTCCACCGGAGAGCTGGTTTTGTTAAACATTTACCAGCACACCACTAGGCTTTGGAAGATACTTGGGTCACACATGTCAATATCCCTGGGTAATTCCAGAAATGTCTGTGGAGGGAAATTGGATTTCCTGATTGTAAGGGGCTTAGGGAATCCTGATTTGGGGTCTTAATAACATCATGAACTTACTTGTACTTACTAACAGGAAATGCCTGGGACATGCCCATTACATAAAGGCAGACCTGTGCTCAGAGGAACCCAGACATCAGTGTGCTGAGACCAGAGACATGTCCCCATGGACTGTCCTCAAGAAAAGGCACTTTGGACCACAGTGAACAGCAGCCTCATGATTCCCTCTAGTAAACATAGCACAGACTTTCACAGGGATGTTTCTTATGTCTCTCAATATTGGCCAATAGCCAATAAGTATGAACGTGTGTAGGTTTAGGTATAAAAATCTAGGGTTATGATAGTAATTTACAGCTCTTTGCTGTCCCTGACTAATCTGAGATAGTTTATAAATGAAAGAATCAACATTCATTGGGATGTCCTTCCATAAGCACGATTCTTCTTAATCAAGTCTCTAATAAGTCTTAAGTGGCAGTAAGTTCTAAATTTACTTGATATATCTTGATGGCAGCCATTCCCTATATCAAATGTCATAAGCTTTTGTAGTCAGCTCAATTCAAGGATATTGAGAAACCAGACAAGGACACATGCATGAGTAGGAGATCATCCCCTTCAATACAGAGCCAGTCCTATGTGGTACACCTGGGCAAAGCCAAGATTTTTCCTTAACATTTAGTTTTGCTACATGATTTCATGTATTTTTAAAATCTAAAAACAAAATATAATAAAATGAACACAGAGCAGTAGACTCAGACACTGCAAAGTGACTGGGAGTTACCATGAGGGAGGGGATTAGGAGGGAGAGGGGATAAAAAGACACAAAAATTCTCAGTCATAATATAAGTTGGTTATAAGGATGGTAGTACAGCATGGAGAATATAGTCAATGATACTGTAACATCTTCCTATGTTGACAGATAATAACTGTACTAGTGGCAGTGAAGATTTAATAATATGGGTAACTGTTAAACCACTGTGTTGTGTACTTGAAACCAATATAAGATTGTATATCAATGATACTTCAACTAAAAAAAATTACAAAGCAAATAAAAAAAGATTTAGTTTGGTTTCATTTCAATACACACATACGAGAATAATCTAGCACCAAAGCTATCAGCTAAATCATAAGGCATGTCCTCAGTAATTTTAGCCCTCAAAATTATAAAACCAGGTTTAACCAAATGCCTCTTCCTCTGCCCTTGGCCAATAATCTCCACTCCCCACTTATGAACACACACACACACACACACACACACACAAAAAAAAAAAAAAAAAAAAAAACAAAACAAAACTTTCAGTGAAACATTGTCTCAAGCTAACTCTGGTATATCCTTTGAGATGAAATCATTGCAAAATAAATAAGTAATTGAAGGCATTAACTGGCCATGTAGAACAGTTAACTATAAAGCAGCTGAAGTTGGATGGGCAGCTATCATAAAGGATAACTATTTAATTTCTGAAGAATTGATCTGTAGTTCTTTCTTTCTTATAATTAGATTACAGGGCCAGCTGTCTATTTAGATCATTGCTAGTGTCTTACAATAAAATCATGTCATCTACATGTATGAGAATCTCTTTCTGTGCCCTCCCATCCTGCTCATTCAAACAAAATACCAGGAAATAAGTGAATGCATTTGTTGGTGAAGAAAAGTATATAAAATGTGAAAGTTTGTTTCAAAGAAAACAATGTAATGTTTTTGTTTCTCATGATGGTTGCTCTCCACCTGCAGTACATCCAAATTATGTATGAGTCACCTTTTCAGCTGCAGAAGGTTTACTTCTGAATGGTTTCATAAATCTCTTTAAATTGCTTTTGGTAAATAAACAAAGCATTATTAAGTTTTCTAATGTAGTTATGAAATGCGTAGCTCTCTCCTTAAACCACATTAAAAATGAACGGCATGTGTCTCCTAACACTCAAACCAAATGTGTCTGTGAGCTGTGAAAAATATTTATTGGGGTGACATCCAATATCAACAGGTCCTTTTAGGAAAGAAACACTGGTTGAATAGAATATTTATGAATAATTATTTAAATCTTGCTTTAAACAAAATCCAGTCTATTATAAATACTTAACTGAAATGACCTTATGGTATTTATTATTTAAGGAAATCTTGGTGAATAGACCTCTAAAGCAAAGTGAATCATGAACCAATCAAGTATTTCTGAAGCATTTAGAATGTTTGATTCTATGCTGAAAAAGACATAAACTTTCCATCTTTCCAGTGGCTATAATGACTGTGGGGGAAAATGACCACAGAATGATTTGGGTAGTGAGGAAAGCATTGGCTTGGAGGTGAGAGACGGAAGTAGCTGAATAACCTTAGACCAATTTGTCTTTCTGAGCCTTGGCTTCATTACCTACAAATTAAGTCCATTAACAAATGATCTCCAAAGTTTCTTCCAGCTTTGACAAGTCTTTGATTCTAGGACACACAAATGAAACCCAAAATGTAACATAATATTGTACAGGCCGTCCTGTACAACTTAGGAACTGGATCAACTCCAAAAGGTCAATTGTTTGGAACACAGAATGTATTTTCCCACAGAGACTGTGGTACAAATGGTGGTTGAATTCCCAGATCAGTCTGCAAAATCAATCTAATCCTTAATGTAACTGTAAAAGGGTATCCATGGTAATATGGACTCCAACCACCAATTATAACAAAGTTTATGGGCAAAGTCATTGAGGATTCTAATTTAGCATGACAGAAAACATCTCTCAGTATTTTCCACCACCCTGAGCGATAGGCATGGAGACAATTCTAGTTCTAACTCACAGACAGACCTGGGCCTCAGATGTGAAAGAAAGGTTGGACAGGCAGCTAGGAGAGGGAGGGAGACTGAAACCTCTGATCCCCTAAGAGGGGTGGGCTGAGGACAGTTCACAGCGTCTAGGGATTTGGTTGCCAGGGAGCACTTTGGCTCCAAACCAAAGGAAATGTAAGGTCAGAAGGAAAAAAGGGATTTAACATATGTGCTGGGAACTTTTTTAAAAGATACAATTACTTTTGATCTCACTCACTTGGTAGGTTGGGAAGTTGAGGTCCATGAAATTTAAATTGTATGATTTAATAGCAAAACTAGGACTTGAACCTGGAACTTAGGATTCTTAGCTCAGATCTCTCTCTCTCTCTCTTTCTCTCTCTCTCACTCTCTTTCTCCTTGCATGCACCCTCCCTCTCATTTTTACTGGAAAGCTATTGAATTGTGCAAGAACCTACTCTTTTCATCCCCTCCCCGCCCTGTGCAAGAATCCCCTAGAGTCCTGCACCTCCATGCCAATTCTCATCCTATTTTTCATCCTCTAGTCTTGCAGGACAGCCTGGTCAACAATCAGCACAGCAGTCTCCTCTTTTGTCCCAATATGTTTTATCAGTGCCACCAGCTCTAAGCACCACTTTTCAGTTGCTAAGAAGAGGTTTCTCTGGCCCCTTGTATTCCAGTCCAAGTTTGAACAAAGCACCCAGAGAATGTGACTGAGTAATCCCCTATCCACATAACATTAGGGTATTTCTGGGTGTGATGCTTCTGTTAAGACAGAGCCCAAACTGGCCAGGACAGCCAGCATCCCAAGGCCCAAATGACAGGCATTGTTCCTTTGTCAGAAAGAAGGCTTCTGGCTGCAGGTTCCTAAGTATACTGTGTGCTGGGAATTTTTACTGACATTATCACATTTAATCCCCCTGAAAATCCTGTGAGTAGATATTTTCCCTTTCATAGATTTAGGGATGAAGGTTCAGAGGCTTTGACTTACCTCTAAGTCACCAGGGCAGTCTGATTCCAAAGCTCTGGCTGGAAGAACCAGGTGGTGTGACTTAGAAGTCAGGACCAGTTAGGTAACCAGCCCTGGGACACTATGTAAGAGAGAGTGGGACAGAGTGAGTAGAGGGGTGGGCTGGGTCACTGGCTGTAACGGCTTTGATGGCAGGGATAGTTAGTAGCTCACAGTATGATGGGAGAGCCAGCAGAAAGTAGGTGATTTCACAGTGGGGCGGAGTCTTCAGGAATGAGAGGAAGGAGGGGCCATTCTCAGCTACAGCCAAGGTAAAGGTGGTAATGCCTGTCCCACACATCTGAGAGGGCTCCCAGACCAGTCAGTCACACATAAGCTTCCCTGGCTTACCCCTATTCTCATGCCAGGTCTGGAGTACTAGTGTCCATGAATGTGCTTCAATAGGAGAGAGCAATGAGATCAGGTTTGTCCTTAATAAAGCATTGAAAGTGAGGGATGGGAACAGGATTGTGAAAGATTGTGAAGTGCATTTCAGTGCTTTTCAAATGGCTGGGTGCTTGCTGTCAGAATCATCTAGGGAGCTTTCTCAAAATACCAATGTTTGATTTCTCCTCCTCCCATCAAAGAAGTTTTAATTCTCCGCTTTGGGAGTGAGTGGATGAGTATGTATTTTGAAACAATGCCCTGGGGAATTCTGCTGGGACTCATGCATCTTTTCTCCATTGGTCACTGTACAGATCTCAAAAAAACAAAACAAAGCTTGTTAAAGGGATTGACTCAGGTAGATGAGCCAGGGAAGGGCTCTTCAGATGAAGGGATTGTTTCTGGTGAAGTTTGCAAATGTGTTAGGAGGCAGGAATGCCTGGGGGCAAAGGGTGACCAGGAGTGGTAGGAAATAGGGTGAGGTTATTAGGATGGGCAGTCAAGGGGAATACTGGGCAGAAGGGTTGAAACCTGATGCTGTTTGAAACAGGAAAATATTCCTGTATTCACTTGTTCAACTAATATAGATTGAGCACTTACTCTATGCCAGCCCCTGTGTTATGTGCTGTAGACACAGCAGAGAAGAATGTCAAGTCCTTTCCTTGTTGAGTTTATTTCTGGAAGGGAGGTATAGGTGATCAATCCATCCCAGTTTGCCTGGAACTCTCTGGGGTTCAGCACTGAAAGTCCTTTGCCTCAGAACCAAGGGGCAAACCAGGATGGTTAGTTGCCTAGGAGGTGGCCTGTGAGTGCATGTGTGTGTGTGCGTGTGTGTTTGTGTGTGTGTGTTTGGTGTTAAGGGCCTTGAAGAAAGCTAAAGCAGGGTAAGAGGCTGGGGATAAAGAAGAATGCTATTTTTAGATAGGGTGGCCATGACATGACAATGAGTGGCAATCTGAATAAAATGAGAGTGGGGGCCATGTAGATATCTCAGGGTGGGTTGGACAGGGTTATATCTAGTAGATGAAAGTACCATATAAGGGCCCCAAGGTAGAAATATGCTTGGCATAGATGAAGAACATCATGTTGGCAGAGGGGATGAGAGGAAGAGTGGGAAGCAGAAAAGAGAGACATGTCGAGGACACAGGGTTATATTGTGAGTGTGATGGGAGCCGCTGGCAGGTTGAGAGAAGAAGCATGATGGGTTAGTGGGAAGCTGGGGGAGAATGAGAGTGGAAATAGGAAGAATCTTCATTAAGAAGTCTTGAAGGGTTCCATTTCAAAATGTTTCGTCAGAGAAAAGAGCAGACACAATGCTTTTCAAGTAAACTAGCCTGGTATCAGATCAGCTTGGGCAGGATTGGGCTGACCCAGGTTATGCTACAGCCACAGTACTGAGAATGGACAGGAGGAAGCATCTGGAGCTGCCTTGGAGATGGGATTAATGGAAGATCGTGGTGCAGGACTTACAGGGGATGAAGGAGAGTGATCTATCAAAGATGAAGTCAAGAATATTTTTCCCCTGCTAGTTTTCCAAGTCTGAGTTTCTCCTTCAATTGTCGTGATTGAAATTTCATGGAAGAAAAGAATGTGTTACACTCTTTTCTACTAGAATGAGGAAGGTTGCAGAGCAGGAATGTGGGATCATACAGAGCAGGGCTCACACCCTGGCTCCCCCACAGATAAACCACACCCCCAGCGGCTCACCTAAGCTCTGGGAGTCGCAGTATCCCTGCCAGTAAAATAGCAATAAAGATATCTGCCCGGCAGAGCGGGGAGCACTAAGTGAGGAAACACTCATGAAGAACCTAGTTCAGGACACAGTGTCTCCTCAGTTTGAGTTCATTCTGTCTTCCATTTGCACCAGCTGAGTTCAGTACATATGCCTACACTGTTTGAGAAGTTATCAGTATTTTACATGTCATTTTTGTGCTCTTTGCCCTCCTTGCCCTCTCCCCCAGCCTGCTTATGCTTATAAACTCATTTCTGTGTTTTGATGGGGCCCATTCTCATCATTTGGTCACTCTCCTTCACCCTCACTGGTACTACCTCTGTTTAGATATGTCTTTCCTTTCATCTGGACAGTTGCAGAAACCTCCCAATTGGTCTCCCCACCATCCAACCCATATTCTCACATCCTTCAGGCACTCAGCATCATCTTCAGGATGAAATCTAAACACCGAGCAGGGCTTTCCACAATCCATGCTGCCTTTGGCTTTTCATGCACTCTCCTCCCTGATTAGCCCATCTTTGGTTTACCCCTGCTCTCCATCCTCTACCCTTACAAGCCTACACTTTTATTCTTAGTGCTCCCATGGTACTTTGTACCTTCTACTGCTTATTTCCCTATTATTTCTATCTTAAATGACCAAGGTATTTGGTGCAGGGGTTCAGAGCCACCCACTCCCCTTTCCAATCTCAGCTGAGTGTAATGACTAGGGATTAATTAAATAAATGATGATACATCCTAACACTGGAATGTGACGACCTCAAGCAAGTTATCTCACCATTGCGCTTCAGGGATAATAATGATGTCCACCTCATAGGGCTGTTGTATTAAGAGTTAATATATCCAAATCACTTAAATAGTACCTTCTACATAGTAAACCCTCAAGAAACATTGCCTATAATTATAACACCAATCTCCCTGAGTTGGAGTTCCTTGAAGGATGAGACTAGATCTAACTCTTTTTTTTTTAAATTAAAAGTCCTATTAATAGACACTCAAACGTTTGTTGAACAAAGATATAAGCAAATCTTCTTTTAAAGACTTCATTCTCCCTTTTACTTAGCTATGTTTTCACTGCAACATTTGGACTCTGTCCAAGCTTTTGTTAACAAAAATACTGTTGTTAATAATTTTGTAAACTTTCGATTTTCATTTCCATTTTTAACTTGGAGTAAATTTCCCAAAGTGGAATTATCAGTTAATGATAGAAAAATTTTCTAGCTTTTTATACATATTCATAGATTGTTCTTCAGTAAGATTTGTCCAATGACTACTTAAATGCCCAAATATAGGAAACTTGTTAAACAATGGTATTTTTTTGTAGCAGAATATTATGCAGCCATTAAATATCATGTTTCTCCATAGTTTAGCCATTATGGGTTTTTTATCATTTCCATTTATTTTTGTTGGTTTAATAGGTGGGTAGTGATCCATTAAGGTCATTTTAATTTGCACTTTTAATGAGTCTCTTTATTTTTCCTAATGGTGAGTTACTATATTTATAATCAAATGGGCTAACTTTTGGCTCATTTTCCTTGATTACTTATGGAATGTAATTGAATACTGACCACATATATTTGAATCTATATATCTGTATCAATTTCTATCAGTATATTTTGGATAGGAAAATTCTATTGTTTGTATTTAGCATAGGTATTTTCTTCCTTGTGTGTTTTCCTTTAACTATGTTTTATGCTCTGATATGTTTTATTTATTTGAATTCATCTGTTTTGTCTCTACCAATGGCATCTGTTAAGTAAAATAGTAGAATGGCAGGGCTTGGAGGAACTTCGGTGCCATGGCCCTTATTCTCTTGTACATGAGGAATCAGAGGGTCCAAGAATCTGACTTACCTAATGCTACAAAATTGTCATATATTTAGTAGCTAAAAAAATATTTAAATTTTCTAGTTTTAAAAAATACAACCCAGGTATTCTGGTATGGAATGGGATTTGCCTGAGTCATGGGACATGTAAATGTAATGTTTAAACTACTCAGAGCATGGGAAGAAACATTTGTTTAATACCTTCTGCTGAATACATATGGTATTATGTGTCTGTGTGTGTGTGTGTGTGTGTATGGTGTGTGTCTGAGAGTGGTAAGAAAGCAAGCCAAAGAGGAGACACACACATACTCACACATACACACAGCAAAAACCCTTGACTTTTCTCAAAAGTTTCTTCTACACAGCAGTCCATTTGTTCTGATTTGTTTCTACAACGACTATCACAGGATTTCCCAAAATGGTGAAGAATTAGAAATAATTTAAATGCCTAATAATGAAATTCATTTAACTGTGTTGCTCCCACATAGTGGACTACTCTGAAGCATTACAAATGATGTTGTAGAAGAATATTTACTGACATAATTAGATAAACATATCTATTGTTAAGTTAAAAAATGAACTATGTTTAAACTATGTTTAAAGTGGAGCTATATATCATATTCATGAATTAGAAAGCTCACTATTAAGATATCAGTCTTCTCCAAATTAATCTATGGATTCAAAGCACTCCTAATAAAAATTTCAACTACTTTTTTCTTGGCAGGGGGGAGGTGGTCAAAATTGATAAGCTGTCTTTAAAACATATATGGAATACAAAGGATCTAAAACAGGCAAGACAAAATTGAAGAAAAAGAAAGTTGGTGGCTTATACAATCAGATTAAAATATTTAATATAAAATTACAGTAGTTAAGATACTTTGGTATTGATATAAGAATAGATAAGCCAAGAGAAGAGAGTATATATCCAGAAACAGACTCACATATATATTGTGGGGGAAAATGGTCTTTTCAAGAAACAATTTTTGGGTAATAGATATTCTTATGGGGAAAAAAAGAAAGAGATTTATCTCTACTTCATACCATATTTAAAAAGTAAACTTGAAATGGGTCACACCTAAATAACAAAACAATAAAGCTTCTGAAGAAAACATGGGAGACTATCTCCATTACCTTAGGTCAGTTAAACACTTCCTAAACAGGATACAAAAAAAATGTTAAACATAAAAGGAAAGATTAATCAATTGGACTTCATTAAAATTAAGTTTTGTGAAAGGGCAAGTCACAGACTAAGAATCCAAATCCTATGAAACAATAAGAAAAAGGCGAACAATCCAGCTTAAAAATGAACAGGAGCAAATGTCCAAATGTCCAATAAATGTCTGAAAAAGTGCTCAACATCATTAGTCACCAGGGAAATGCAAATGAAAACCACAATAAGATACCAACCCACAATGGCTAAAATTAAAAAGACAGAAAATATCAAGTGTCGGTAAGGATATGTACTTCACCTCTCACACACTGCTGATGGGAAAGAAAATGGTCAAGTTTAGAAAATCGGCACATCTGGAAAGTCAGATCCAAGGTTACCCTATGACTCAGTGATTCCATTCCTAGGTATATACCCAACAGAAATGAGTGTGTATGAACACTAAGAGATACCAACAAACTGTTCATGGCAGCTTTATTTTTAATAACCAAACTTTGTAATAAGCTAAATACCCTCAAAAGGGGAATTGATATGTAAATTATAGTATATTCACATGATGGAATTTTACACAGGAGAAACAAAAAGCAATCTACTGCTGCATGTAGCAACATGGATGAATCTCACAAACATTATGAACGAGAAAAAGAAGGCATAAAAAGTATATACTGTGTGATTCCATTTAGATGAAATTCAAAACCACAACACTAATCAAAAGATAAAAATCAGAATAGATTTTACCTCTAGGGCATAGGGATATTGACTGGGAAGGGGCAGGTAAGAGCTTTTCCGGAGTGCTAGTGTTCTTTATGTTGATCTATGTGATGGTCAAACAAGTATATACTTACATGAAAGTGTATCAAAATGTATATTTAAGATTAATATGCTAATATATATATGTGTACCTCAAGTTCGTTACAGGGAATTGAAATTTTCTTTTTGCTATGTGTTCAAAATGTTCTCTCTTTCTCTCTCAGCTATATTTTCCAAAAAAGTCTAAAATGAAGACATGATAAATTGTAATGAGAGCAAAATAGAAGTTAAGCTAGAGCTAAATCTCAGGTACCTATCCAAATTTAGTTCCCTGAGCCCTGGACTTGGCTAAAAATAGTTCAGAGCCTTGCCAGCTGCTGACCCGGGAGCTGGGCAGTGTGCTTCAGAAACCAGCGCACGAGGGAAATGGGGCGGGGCCAAGTGGGGCGCTGCGGGTCTGATGAGTGCAGGCTGTTTAAGGACGCGCTTGTCATCAGTAGCCTGGCTCTTTCTCCCACTGCAGGCCAACAGCAGAGTGTAGGATCACAGTTTATTAAGAAGTGGAAATGAGAGAAAGGAACAAGAATCCATATTGATTAGAAAAGAAGAAGAGGTCCTGCTCTGGGAAGGACACTGGATGTAAAGGATGTCCGAGTAGCCAAGCCCAGGCTAATCCCAGGGTATACCTTCCTTTTCTCATCGCCCAGGTTAGACTTTTAATTTTTGTTTTTGCAAAAATGTATTCATTTTTCAACAACTCTGTTTTCAATGTTATGCTTAAGTTTGAAGAAACGAATTGCAGAATGATTCAGACTGTAGTGAGGAAAATGTTCCCTGAGTGGTTTTGTTGCTGAATCAGCGAAGAATTAACTTCACTTAACCTCTTCCTCCTTTAATGTGCCCGTCTGAAATGCAGGAATGACTAGTGTAATTATCCATGTCCCAGGGATGTTTTGAGATTTAATTAATGTTTCTAGCCCACTCTGAAATATTCAGATGAAGGGAGAGTTGATAGGAATGGTGCTATTCTACGTTGTACTTACAAATTCTGACAAGTTGCAAAGCATGGTGTGTGGTTCTGTACTTCAAACATACCAGCGTGATACCTCCAAGATTCCAGCTGGCTTACCTAGTATCACCATCACCATCACTCTACTGAAACCAACTACGTTTTGTTCATTTTTTGAAGGAAGATGTAAATACAAGGGTAATTAATAACAGTGACGACATTTAGGGAGATGACTTTAAACAAGTTGGTATGTTGCTGTTAGTAGACAGAGCACTTTTAGCCTCAAGGCAAGATGCAGTCCAGCTTCAAGACAGGGTAAACATGTGCCAAAATCTGAGACCAAACGGAAGCTTCAAGTCAAACATGTGGGTGCCACTAGAAACCTTCCTAAAATCAAATCTATACTTTTGCATGATTTGGAATTGGCTTAGAATACTGTCTTTTCCATCCTGAAGAGACAGAAACCCTGAAATATTGTCAAGGAGAAACAATATGGGAGATGCTACTAATATTCTATCAAGGGCTCAGGCTCCCTTTCTACATATAGTAACCAACAAACTTGGTTTTGCTTGATTTAAAAAAATGGAATCTCGGAGCAAACAGGAACGTGGTGCTGAATGATGACAATGAAGGTGACGACAAGAATAGTGGTAATGATGATAATAGCAAGCACATATGGAGGGCTTGCTCAGTGCCAGATGCTGTTCTAAGGGCTTTACATGTCTGGACTCATTTGATCTGGGCAAATCTCTAGAAGATAAGACCTATTATTATTCCTGTTTTACAGACAAATAACTGAGGCTTGGCGACGTTAAGTGTAGCTAACTTGTCTAAGGTTGTATAGCTTAGCAGCTAGCAGTGGTTTTCAAAACATTAGTGTACTTACAGTCCCCTGGAAAACTAGTTAAAATTAATATTCTCAGCCCAAGACTAGAGATTCTGGTTCAGAAGTATGGGACAGGGGCTAAAAATACATTTTTAAATAAATATCCATTATAACTTTACTCTAGGTGGTCTTTAAACCATCCTTTGGGAAACAGTGGCCCAGATCTACAAAAATGAGAGGCTGGGAATAAAAATTTTCCAGTGTTTCTCTAGGAATGGCCTTCCCTCTTTAGCTAAATAGTAGACCATTTGCCCACCTGGGGCTGTATGTCCTTGTAGTGAAAAATGACTGTATCAGGCTGCCATTACTTAATGAAAATAGCCCTTCAAAATATCCAGGTTGATTTTGTTAGCTTCCATGTTTAACATTTAACATTCTTTAATTTGATGTTTTAACATCACTTTAATTTGATGTTTTAAATAGATTTTCCTACCAGGAAGAGTATGTGCTGATCAACAGATGTGAATTTCAGTCAGTAGTTATAACCTGAGAAGTAATGAGTAAATGGCATTGTGCTTTTTATTAATCAGTCTATGATAACTCTGATTAATGTGAATCAATTCCACAGAGCCAGCTCTCTCCCTAATGAGCTGAGGATAATGAGTTTATGAACCTGTAAACCTCAGGGCCAAAATATATTTTGAGGCCTGATTTATTCTTTCCTTAGTATACATACATCACTGAGCTGGAAGACATATTTTCAGACCCAGAATCCTGATATCTCAATCTGTCCAAATGGTAAGTTATCATGTCTGATAAAACAGTTCATAAGAAATCCTTCATCTAGGTCCTATTCTTCCACCCTTGGCTTTTAAACATCTGTGACCTCTGAGATATTGAGAGACATGCTGATGAGTTTTTAACATCCTTGCCCTTTCGCTCTTCTCAAATACCATTTGTCTGATTTGGAAAACAGTATAACCTGGTAAATTTGAAAAAGACACACAAATGAGCTTGGCCAGAGACATGCTATAGGGACTGAACTAATCCACATGGCACACCCACCTTTCCTTATGATACATTTTTAAAATAAAGCAAAACTGTGAGGCCTGGTAAATCCATTACAGTTCCCATAGTCCCTCTAAATGAGAAAATTATCAAGGTATTTGCCTCTGTGCACATTCCACATCCTATGCTCTGGATGGAAGACTTGGTCTTAATTTCACTTCCTCCCTCCCAGCCTCTCTATGGCCACATTAGCCCTCTTTCTCTTTCCACACTCGCTAAGCCCGCTCCTCCTTTTGGGCCTTTGTTCCAGGCCTCCTCTACCTGTAATATTTTTATCCTCATCTTCCTTCAGTTGGCTTACTATTGTTCAGGTCTCATCTTAAATGCTGCCCTTCAGAGACGCCTTTGCTGACAACCTCTATCTAAAGTAGTCACAATTAACATTTCTCATTTAATTTCTGTATAGCATTTAGCAATTGCTGATTTTTTCTTGCTTATTTATTTTTTTTTATAGTCTGTCTCTCTCAACTAAAATTTAAGCCTCATTCAGTCAAGAAACTTCTATTATCATATTTCTACTGTTATATCTACAGTGTCAAAAACTATGCCCTACTCAGAAGAGATGTTTGGGGAGGGAAAAAAAAGGAACACAGTGGAGAACATTTCTGATCTGAGGCTGATTCTGATTGTTGAAGACATCCACAAGCTGTTTCTTTGCTCAAGTTAAATATTTTTATTTTTATCCACTTCCTTTGGAAACAAATCAGAGATCTTAAAGATGTGTTGAGTTTATTGCATAAGACTCACAGTGGTTAATAAAAACAGATGAGTTATACTGTGAGTCTTTACTGGATATTTGTCATTAGCTCAGTCTCATAAGTTACTACAACAAGGAAAAACTGCTTAAGTGCTTGAATTCAGGTAGTTAAGTTTCAAAGACTAATAAAAACAATTATACAAAAAATTTTCTTTCCAAAGAGCTCAAAAATAGCTTGTTCATAGTAACATAGTAAGGCATCTTCCACTGAAGTCTGGAACTAGGAGATGAGGTTGCCTTTTAAGCATTAAATCAGTAAGACACACACACACACACACACACTCACACTCACACACCACACACAAGATATGATAAATTCACCAAAGGAATAAACTGATAACCAGTGTGTATAACACAGGACTTTGAAGACACCTGAAGTTCAGCCAAGCTGACCTGGGGGGTAATCTCAGGATGGAAAGCCCCAGAATGTGACCATCAATTAACAACCATTAAGATAGTCAATTATTTGGAGAAAGCCTGGATGAACAGAGGCAGTGGGCAGAGGTGCTGTCAGCCTATAGCGTGGAAAACCTAAGCCTAAGAAGCCTAAGAAGTCAGATGTTGGTAACACCTTTCCAAATACTGTTGAGGGGAGAAAGGGGCTTGGTTCAAGGACTTGAGCTCTTAGGTCTCTTGGCAAATGAATCCTTTGATAAATCATCTACCTATCTCTCCTTACTCAGATTTCATGCTCTGAATACAGAATTTAAGTCACTTTGCCCTCTGTCCATAGGGAGCAAATGCTCTGATGTGCTGATGTGAGGATCCATCTGCTAGTTGATTACATTTATCCTTAAAATGGAATAAATTTGAATTTTGGCTATTCAGCAATGCCTGTGAGTTTGGGTTAGTGTGAATCTATCCCTGAGATACAGTTTTAGAACATGCAGTACTGACCCCATACTGCATGACATGGACTAGATCAAAACTTAGACTGCCTGTGACAGGCTGGCTCTGATAAGACAAGGACTGACACTGACCTAAGTTCAGGTCCTTCTCTCAAGTTCATCCATCATGTAACACATGACTTCCTGAGGGGAGTGAGGGAAAGACGAGAGGCCAGCAGTGCATTTTAGCTGGGTCCATCTGCAAGAACCCTTAGGCCCCCCAGAGGAGCAATGGGAACTCTCGTCCACAGCTTGACAAACTTTTTGTAAAGAGCCAGATAAATTCATTAGGCTTGGCTAGCCAAGAAGACAGGTATGCCCAAGAGGAGAACAGGGACCAGAAGGGATGGACAAAAGCTATTGCCTCCCAGAACACTTTGGAGAACAAGGGTTATCAGAATTAAAGTGTGGAGAGGGCAAGATAAGACTTTTTAGAGAAAGCTAAGGAGAAAGTGCCATTGGCCAGGAAAGAGATGAGTTCAAGTAATTGGGGGAAAGTACCAAATCCAAGGTGTCTCTGAGACATCTCATAAGGGTCTGTAAGCTATATACCCACCCTTCTGTGGGTCTGTAACTGCCTGGCTGTCCCGGGGCCCTGGTGGCTCTCTACCATTCAGCTGGGTCAAGGGAGCTGCCCCAGGACTTTGGATAACACACCTAAATTGCACCCAGTGAATGAAAGGGCCTTGTTTTGAAACTGGATACTCCAGTTACAACTAAGTATCTGTTTCCTTGAGTAGAGGAACAAGACTTACTGCAAGAACCCAATTTAACCAACTTTACTGTTTGCTTTTGGGTTGAGTATAGTACACAGTCAGGATATGCTTTTTTCCATGATAGCTTTTTATTATGTATTTCATTCTTTGGAATTTAAATCACTTTAAATTTTTATTTATTTAAACTTAAAATATGCAGCTGAACAGATTAGTGTAATTGACCAGAAGGTGAGCTGGGATCACACAGCAGTTGGGGATTCGGTGACAGAAATGTAAATGGAGCTTGGGCTCTGGGTTCTAATCTCCTATTACCATTCTACTGCAATGATTCTCAAATGCTGCAACAGATAGGGTGGCTGTAGTTGGAAAAGCTCTTATTCCTCCATACCCTCACTCTGAATTTACTCCTTCATCTCATCTTGTTTGGGGTCTTCTAGAGAGCCCTTCAAACAAATCAAAACAAAACAAAACAAACATGAGTTTTACTACTCAAGCTGGAGAATGGTTTTGCTCATTTAGAAGTGGTCAGTAGAAGAGAACAGAACGATCCTGAATCAGCAAATCCCATGAGCTTGGGTGATGCAAACCAGGAGACTGTGGCTGGGATCAGCCTCATTCACTGGCAAGAAGCTGCCCAGTAAATCACAAGATCAAACCATTTTAAGCCCTCTCTTTTCTAAAATAGAAGACAAGAGTGTGTCACACTCATATGCATTTTGAAAGCATCAAAGACCAGTAAATTCTTCTAGAATTTGAATCTGTGGCAAGCAAGTAACTTGAGTAAGATGACAAAACCATCCTCCACCAAATGAAAGTGGACCGTAAGGTTACCAAATCCTTAAAACATACCAACATCCCTCTCCCCAAGAGGATAAAATGTAACTGTGGGGCTTAGGTAGGTTAATACCATCAGGCAAACATTAAGAGGAGACTGGAAGAGATTGACTGATCCTGGCATCAGTATTATAGAGGTACTGTTGCGCTGTCAGTATAGCTTTTAAACACCTTATCTAATATAACATAAAACCTAGAATCATACATTTTTGACGTTGAATGGACCCTAGAGAAATTAACCAGATGAAGAAACTGAATCCTACCTTTGGACTCAAAATCTGTGGGCTGGCCTGGACCAGCAGCCTCCTGCAGACCGCTAGCATAGTGCATATCATATGGTATTCCCATTGTCTGAACCCTCTGCACTGGGCCCCTGGACCACAAGACTGTGTTCTTTATCTTTGAATTGCTAACATCTAGCACAGTGTCTGGCACTTAGTAAGTATCCAAATAATGCTTGTTAAGCCAATCAAGAGAAGCAAGAGTATGAATCCTAGGGCAACAGGAAGAAAACATTTAGAGGAAAAACCCTTCTCTGATCTCCCAGGGCAACATTACCTTAAAAAAGCAAAAGGGAGCTTAATCTCAGGGTGCCTTTTTTTAAGGGAACACCCCAAGTCACAGATAAGCATTTGCTAGACTGCCCAGAGCTATCACTTCCATCATATTAACAACATGGATTGCTTATTTTGTTTTACTGGAGTATTAGAATGAGCTCACTCACAGTTAAGTCCCTGCTTTAATTAAGCAGAAATAAATATTGGGCAGATAAGTGACTTTCATTCAAGTATTTCAGAAGTGTTTTACTTTTGAAGTCTGAACTATTAAGGATAGATAAAAAACAGCATTGTTTGAAGTTAAAAGTACAGTTTAGTGCTTCATGGAAAATGATTAAATGTAATTCTGTCTCCCTAATGATCATAACGGTTCATTAGATTTACTAATTATTTGAAACAATCATATCTTTTCCGTGTCTAAATTATTTGGCTCTTTTCTCTGAAAAAACTAAAAATACAGTGAAAAAAGAACTGTGCATTGCATATTTATAAGCCAACACAAGACAAAAGGAAGCAATAAAGAATTAAACATTACATTCTCTTAAGAAATGTTTTCTTTCAGTATTACATAAATTTCTTTGTGCTTTTCCATTTTCTTTTTGAAACCAAGTAACCCTATGACATTTCAAAGTGAAATAACTACACACACAATTTTTATGTAGAGGTTAGGATGACTTTTTTTTTAGAACCAAGTATAATTAACCACACACAGCATATTATTCATTGTCCTATGACCTTTGTTATTTAATTTCTTATTCTGAAAATGTTTGCTTCTAAATTTAGCCAGGAAAATGAGGGAATGTCATGGTTGCTTTGCTGGCTGAACATTACAGAGGATTATAACTAGATGAATTTTCAAATGTGGATGTTTGAAAAATATATTGTTTGTGTGCTTCGGCAGGTGAAAAGTTTAATAAAACCCAGTAATTTGAATTTACAGAGAGACTCCCCAACCAAAGTTCTGAAAAATTCTAAGTAACTATAAGCACAGTGCCTGGTGGGGTCAAGGAGAAGAGGACATCTACTGCCAGGGGCTACCAATGTCCTTGAAAACACCCCCTACCCTTGCCATCTTCCTCTCCTATTGCCTCCAGAGACCATGTGACTGGTCCAGATATGGAGTTCAAAAAAATTTTTTTTAAGTTGTGCAATCTCTTCTTCCAAACAGAAACAAAAAGAACAAAACCTATGCTATCCATCAGGCATACCCATCAGACTTGCTGTGGCTGACCTGTGGTCTGGGGGTAGAGGTCAGGCGGACCTCAGTGGAACGTAGGGCTGCATGGGGTAATGGGGTGGAATTTTGGAATCTCTGCTCCGGTGAGCCACCCCCAGAAGTCAGGTCACCCTCTCTGCTCTGACATGGCTGCTGCTGCCCAGGCCAGAGCTACATGCATGCTGGTAAAAGTGCCCACTGCTTGGTGCCCACCTGAGGGGGCCCCTGGGCCCAAAATCCAGCCCTGGATCCTCTTGCCAAAACCAGCTCCCTGGCCCAGGGCTGCTTCTGCAAGGAGGAAAGGGTACCTTCTGGTTACAACTGCCTAAAGGGGATGTGGTTTTCTTGTTAGCACAAAAGTCTAAGGTGTAGTGAGGTCCAGGCCTGAGGCTGAGGATGTTCCTAAGACAGCTTCTGACCCGACTCCGGTCCCAATCTTCCTGGCCTGCAGGTCCTGGGCCTGTAGCTCCCCTGCTGAGGTGAGGAGTCCCAGAATCAGCACCAAAGAACAATGTCTCCCTTGCAGTCCATTCCTGAGGGAGAGGCTCTCAGCTTGGAAGCTTGGCCTCCGGGGCCTTGGGAAGCGGGGTAGGGCGCTGAGTGGCCTCCTCTGCCTGCACTAGGAAGCCTTTGTGCCCAGGCCCGTTCCTGCTTTGGTCTGCAGCACTGGGGTGGACAGGCTGTTTACTGCCTCTCCTCCTCCACAACAAAGGAAAAGAGTCATGAAACACCTCTAGCTCTACGGTTATAGGAGCTTGATTCATTTTCCCTCTAAGGTGAATTTTAACTGTGCTCATAGAAGTAACCACCCAAAGAAACTCCTGGAAGTTTTAGTTTTATTTTTAGAGAGAAAGGCAAGGATTTGGGCCTTCTCCAGAAATGCCCAACTCACCCCTTACATTTGCCTGGGTAACCTGACCCTTCAGGGAGCAGGCCAGACAGGGCACAACGGGAGGCCCACACTCCCTGTGTCCACACGTCTAGAAAGTATAAGGAAAGTTAAAAAAAAGTAAGCAATATGTGTTCCATCCTTCTATCTTGACAAGTAATGACAAAATCCAAACACATTTATAAAGCAATGATCTTTATATGATGAAAGGTAGCAAAAATCAAAGATGATTAAATTTAATTATTGTATGTGCTTGGATGAGCTAGTGTGGTTTTATATGAGTAACAAAAGACATAAAT
This sequence comes from Manis javanica, assembly GCF_040802235.1. NCBI lineage: Eukaryota > Metazoa > Chordata > Mammalia > Pholidota > Manidae > Manis > Manis javanica. The sequence goes on from NC_133156.1 coordinate 220,316,254, forward strand.
AATTCATAAACCATTAATTTATTCCACAACATTTATTTTATTTTCTTCATTTCAGCAAAATCACTAGTTATGCTATAACAACAAAGATTTTCACATAATTGTGTTTAATTGACAATAATAATAGATTAAAAGTAGAGTGTAACTTATTCAAAATGTTTAAAATTTGAGCATATTTTTATCAAAAAGGTAAATTAAAGCAAATGAAAATTTTGAAATTATACTTAATTTATTTTTGAAAAGTTATTGTTTAAAAATATTTATATTCTCCATTATAATTAAAAAATGAATATACCCACATTTTAAATAAGAATTATTTAAATATAACCAAACTTTTAAATTTAACTTTAAATATTTGATTAAAACTCATTAAATATATTTGCAAGAATTAAACAATTGCAAACCTAGAGTTTAGCATCCATTTACTTGTCAATATAAAGAATCAGTATTATGTTTCACGTACGCTATAGCTATATCTATGTATTTCCAATTTCAGAGAAATATGAATTGTTTGATATTACAATATCCTCAGTCACTGGGTGCACTGTTGTGAACACCATCTAATTCTCAGGTGCCTCCAGGACTGTGAGATGGAACAGAAAGAGAAACAAGAAAAAGGATGCTTAGCACTCCCGGGTAACAGTACTTCCTTATGCAAGAATCTGTTGCATTCATACTCTTTGTGAGGAAGGACTTGACAACTTAATTATTTTGTCTTTTCTTACTTAAGAGCTGTCACCACTCAAATCTTTCCAAAGCAGTTTTTATTTCTAATATAGGCAGCAGCACAGCTCACAAACCTTCTTCTGTTTTGAAGACAGAGGGACAGCGAGGTGCAGGTGTGTTCTGTGAGTTCGGAGGGGCTTATCTCAGGAGGAAATGTTTGGGGTTATGGGTTACACTGGGCCAGCAAGGAGTTCTGGATCCTGAGGGCCCCAGGCACCCATATGTCCTTCAATCAATTTAGCGTGTGTGGTAAATGTGGAGTGAAGGTCAGGGGTTTCTGTTGTCTGGGCCTCAGGGTGGTGCTATTTGGAAGTTTAGGAGAAATCATCCTAAAAATACCCTCTGGAGTTAGAATTCAGAAGCAGATATTTACATGGTAGAGATCCTGCTCTGCAGTTATGCTAACATTTTACCTCCCATTTTGCTATGAGAATAGTTCTTTTTTCTTTTTGTCCTCCTCCTTTCCTTTCCCCAACCCCCAACCAGCTTTCTTTCTCCCCTGACCCCCATACATAGCACAAATCTGGACTGATCTGGGATCCATCAGTCAATCTGTTTCTGATCTTGGTGCCATAATTCTTTTTTTTTTTTTGGTTGACAGTTTTGCTGAGATATAATTCACATACCCGTAATTTATCCATTTCAAGTATACACATTAAATTTTTTTTTGTATATTCACAGAATTGCAAAACTGTCACTACAATGATCCTTAGAACATTTCATCAGCCCAGAAGTCCGTATTCATGTTGGAGCATGTATCAGGACTTCATTCCTTTTTTTGTTACTGAATAATATTCCATTGCATGGCTTTATCACATTTTATTTACCTATTCATCAGTTGATGGACATGTGAACTCTTCATTTCTTAGCTAATACAAATAATGCTACTATGAACATCCATGTACAAGTGTTTGTGTTGACACATGTTTTCATTTCTCTTGGATATGTAGCTAGGAGTAGAATTGCTGGGGTACAGCAACTGTTTAACTCTCTAGGAATTACTAGACTGTAATCCAAAGAGGCTGCACCATTTTACATTCCCACCAGTAATATATGAGGGTTCCAATTTCTCCACGTCCTTGTCAACACTTGATATTGTCAGTCTTTTTTATTATAGCTATCCTAGCAGGTGTGAGGTGGTATCTCATTGTGAATTTGATTTGTGTTTCTCTAATGGCTTATGATGGTGAAATTCTTTTTAACTGGCTATTCCTGATGAGACAAAGAACAAAAATCTTTGTGTAATACCTGGCTCAATTCAGTGTTCATGGTGTTTAGATATAAATCAATGCAGAGAACAAAAGTATTAGAAGGGAACTTAGACACAGGGCAGGCTCCTGCTTTACAACATAGCTAACCTGAAGGGCTGGGGTTCCCTGCCTCCACTGTCAGAAAGTTCTGGTCTTTAGTGAGACTTTTTTTTTTTTAATATGGAACTTTTAGTCACTGGGTCTAGTTTTGTTTTCTGAAGCAAGGAAAGCTGGCTCTTCACCCGAGCACCTCTCCTTCCCTTGACTAAATCCATCTACATATTTGTAAAGACAAGCTTTGGCAGTCCACTGAATTGTTGGCTTTTTCCTTTCCAGTTTGAGTTAATGAATGCAGCCTGAGGCTGGTATGCAGGTTTGGCCACACTCTCAGGCTGCAGCAACTCAGTGGGATTCTCATGAAAGTCATAGGTCTGAAGGGTAAAGACCAAAATCTGGGCAGAGGGGGCATAAATAAGATGAAGAAGCATAAAGTGAAATTACTTTGCTTTGTTTTTTAGTTACTATATTTTGAGATGTCAAATAGCTTTAAAAGAGGGTATGTGAATTTTATGTTTACTTTATGTTAAGAAGGTGTTGAGAGGGCAGTCTATAAAAACAGAAGCGTGGCCATCCACCTTCCTGTACAGAAAAGAACATATTTAGCTCCTTTCCCTCAAGTGGCTTGCTTTGAAAGGGCACCTGTTATTGCTGTGGGCATGTGGTAGGGTAAGTGGGTGCACCTGTCTGTGTGCTAGCTCCAGTACCCCCCCTTCTCGAACCTCACCTTCCTTCCCTCTCCAATCTGCCTCCAGTTCTTAGTCCTCCTTCTTCAGACCACTAAGGAAGATTTTCTCCTTGCCTTCTACTTGCATTCTAGAACTCTGTGGGCAAAATGCCCTAAACTAATTTCTTTTATTTCATGTTCCCAATCTGCCATTCTTCCTCATCGAAACTGATGGCTTTCTCTTGAAGGCACAGTGCTCCATTTCTTCCAGAGACCACATTTTTCTCTGTGCCACCACCCTTGGGGACTCACTGTTGTGCTGGCTTCCTCTCTCTGCTCCTCAGGCTCCAGGCCCTTTCTATTGTGTCACTGCCCACATGGCTGCTACACTGATGGTTCTGAAACCACAGACACCCCTACACCCCATCACCTGCAATGGAATTAGAGGCCCCTCATAATCTGAACTTCTTGCCTTTGCAGGGGGCACTTCCGGGCATGGCTCCAGTCCAGTGACCCAGCAGCTACAACTGGCCTTCACACGTGGGTGACTGGAACTCAGCAATAGCACACCAAATTCCTTCCTTTTCCTGGAATGCACAGAGCTACTGCTCCTCTCAAAGCCTTTGCATTCTGGAACATTCTCCCAGGTGTTCTCTCCGGGCTCACTGCTTTTCATTATTCAGATCTCAGGTCAGAAAGCACTTCTCTGAGCCCTTCCATGATGACCCTCAAATGTAGCTCAGTGACAGAGGGATTTCTGTCTGCTTTGTTCTCTGCAGTATTGCCAGCACCTAGAAGAGTGCTGGCACATGGCAGGCACCTGAGAAATACTTGCTGAATTATTAGGATAAAGCAGCTTCTACAGATAGTACTAGGTTGCCTAGGTTCTGCCATTCTGTGTTGGGCAGAAAGGAACTGAGGAATGAACAAAGGACGGAGGGGCAAATGAGAAGAGCTCCTGGCAGGACAGAGGACAAACATGCATAGCTGGAGAGAAAATAGGCACAGGGTTTAGGGCCTGTTCTCCACTTTCTCTGATGTGGAAAATGCTTTCTGCTGTGATTAAAGCAAAAACCAAGCAGAAAAGGACACTTTTGAAGAGACCACAAAAAGAGACAATCCCTCCTCCCCAGGCCTCCGGCCTCTCCTCTTAGTTTCCAGTTTTCATCAGTAAAATAAAAAATGGGTAGATAAGTGTCAATTCCACTGCATATTAGGTTATTCCTTAGCCAAAAATATCAGCAAAAAGGGGGTCCAGGTTCAAGAGATACAAATTGTCTGAACTGTCTAAAGTTTTAAAAAGTAGTTCCTTCTCAAATGCACATTGTTTCCTAAGACTTCATGGCTACTCTCGATGGTATTTTGTTCACAACTGAACGACTTATCTGCCATGGTAGAAACTGATGCCACGTGAAGGACGTTCCCAACTCAGAAGCCCATTGTGCAACTATTCTCGATCTTTTTTGTCAAACTGGATCTTCTGCTTTGTTTGCCAAATGAAATCAAATGGATGTGTTATGTCATGGCATTAATTTGAAATTACTTCTACACTTGTATGAAATTACTTGTTTTTCTTTCTCGTTTCTTGCCCCCTTTTTATTACATGTAACAAGTCACATTGTAATTATGAAAGTGTGGAATTAAAGCAGCCTGCTAGTGTGCTGGGGCTGAGTAACGCTGCCAGTCTTGTTCAGATCTCTTGGTGACAGCCAAAGGGTGTAGTCACATGACTGTTCAGGATGGGCAATCCTCTAAGGCTAAAATGACATCACCAGTGAATACTCTGGGAGTTTGCAAATTTGCGATACAGAGGTTTACCAGGGAAAATAAGACCATGAGCCCTTTCTTGTTCTCCCATCCCCCATGTAAGTAGTAGTTTTTTTCTAGTGGCTTTGGTTTTATGCTGAAGAGGAACTTGGTCCAGTTCTTCTTACTGGTACGTAGGAGTGTCATAGAAACGAAGGCTTCATAGACGTGAAATCATCACTACTCCCAGTGTTTTAGTTATTCTTTCTCAGTTTAGTTATCCGATGCCTTAGGCCTCTATACTTGCTTCTTTCTTTCCTCACCTCTCTGGCGTTGGTGCGTGATGTTTCCTCTGGCAGGCATGGCCTTTTCCCTGGCCCACTACCCTTGTCTGTCTGGTGAATACTATTCATCCTTCAAGACCATTTCAAATGACTTGTTCCAGGTGAATTTTAGGTACATTTATGTTTACAGTTGTTACAGCTCTCTGGTGAGTTAAAATTTTTCTCAAAAGGTAGTGATTCACTGTATCCCTAATAATGCTGTCTGACAAACTCTTTAATCTGATAATAATATAATTTGTTTGATATAATTAATAGTAGACTAAAAGCCATATTAGTTTGTTTGTATTTTTCTAGCTTTATCTCTTTTTCATGCTTCTATATTCTGTCCTGCATCTTTACAACTTAGCAAGTCTCTCATAAAAGTATATCTGGATTTGTAATATTTTTCAGTGCAATATTTTCTGTATTTTTAATAGGCCAATTTAATCCATTTACCTTTGTTGTGATTATTGATATTTGGGTTTATTGCTATAATCTCATTTTGTCCTTCCAATTTGTGATGCTTTTTCTCTGCTTTCTTCTCGCCCACTTTTTCTAATGTTGTAATAAATTCAAACTTTGTGGTTCTTCCTTTCTCATAAACCAGTTTGATGTGCTATTCATACGCAACACATGAACTAGCAAGTTTCTATCTGCTTGTTTCCTAGGGTTTCTTGTTTTAGTGAGGCAAATGAGAGCATTCTAGAAGAGATTTAAAACTACTCATTGCATCACCAAGAATGAAGAATAGCTAAGAGGAGACTTGGAGAAAAACGATTTCTTAACAATTCTCATTGGGGACTATAGCAGTTTATAGCCAAGTAGCTAGTTCTCAAATGATGAGTCAACATGGTGTGCAAGACTGGACACAGAAAGATGGAATCTGTGTAATATAACTGCATCCAGTGTGAGGATGATACCTGTGGGGAAATTCCTTGAGAACTTGGCATGTCTGTACTACTACGTGCTATGTGGCTGCATGAGGAAGCAGTTCTCCCATGATTTGCTTCTGTTCAATCTGCTGTAAAACCCTCATTCATTCAGTGTGCCATAATGATACTTGGCCTCCTCTTGTCTAGAGATCAGTTGTAAATGCAAAAGGGAGCCATTAGCTGTGACAGGATGCAGTGTAATTAAACTGCCTGATAATCCAGAATATGCTTGTATCAATTTTTAAGACTATCATTTAAGTAAAAATACATATTTTTAACATACTATGGCAAGCTTTGCTTTGTGGTGTCTCTTTTTGGATTTTTTTTCCTCTATAAAACAAGTACAGCATAGCTGTTAATAGCCTGGAACCTGGGGTTTGAGACAGATTGGGATTTATGTCCTGATTGTTCCATGCACTAGTCAGGTGATCTAAGCCAAGTTACGTGATCAGGCCAAACTCAGTTTCCCATATTCTATGTGAGGCTAATGATAAGTCTACTCATAGTGTTGTTGTGAGAATTTAATAAATTAAAGTATAGTACATTTAAGGATTTTGGCATAAAGTTAATACTAAAAAAAAAGAAGTAGTAGCTATTATGAGGATTTTTTATAAACAAGGAGCTTCTTGGAGTCACTTTTTTTCAGCTCTCTGTCCCTTAGCATGGAATGAGTCCTGGGACAGAGCTGGCACTGTGTGAATATCGCTTTCTTTGCTTTGGGGATTTAATAGGCTGAGGGCGGTGGAAATCCCTTTGAACTTTAAGATGCCCCAAAGGAGGTCAGGAGTGTGACTTATACCCTCATGTGTGCCACCCTGAGACAACAGAAATCAGGGGTGCTGGTAAACTCTTTGTTGGAGCAGATGTGGCCCCTTGATAAGGCTACCATGATCTTATACAATAACCCCCTCTTATCCACAAAGGATATGTTCCAAGACCCCCAGCAGATGCTTGAAACCATGGATAGTAGTACCAAACCTTATATATATTATGATTTTTCCTATACATACATACATATGATAAAGTTTAATTTATAAATTAAGCACAGTAAGAGGTTAACAACAACCAATAATAAAATAAATAATTATAACAATATACTCTAGTAAAAGTCGTATGAATGTGGTCTCTGTCTCTCTAATTATCTTATTGTTCTGTACTCATCCTTCTTCTTGTGATGATGTGAGGTGACAAAATGCCGATGTGATTAGAAGTGAGGTGAATGAAGTGATGACATAGCATTAGGCTACTGTTGACCTGCTGATGATATGTCAGAAGGAGGAGCATCTGCTTCTGGACTGCAACTGAATGTGGGTAATTGAAACTGTGGAAAGTGAAATTGCAGATAAGGGGGATGACTGTACCTCAAATCCTTATTTCCTTTCTAAACCCAGTTAGAAAGCAATCAGGTACCACAGTACAGCCAACCTTGTATTCTGAGGAATCCTTAATTGCAGGACTAGGGAGAATCTTGTCTTAACTTGCTGAGTTAGAATTGGGAATGCATTTTCTTAAACAAACACGTGATTATTTGTAGGTGATAGGTACCAGCAGATTAATTACTGTTAATAATGGGTAAAATAAGGCCTTTAGGACCTACTTGAGACTCTAACCTCTTTAAATAACATGTTTTCCTATGGGAAGTGCATTTTCAGTTCCAGATAACTAACAAACAAACTATTGAAACAGAAGCTATAGGAAAATGGGGCTGCATTCCTTCATATCTTTAATGCAGGAAAAGGAAGGAAAATTCTGTAGGCCCCCAAAATGAAGGAACAATTGGGCACTAGTGCATTTTCTAAACTGGAGTTTAGCCAGGACAACAGATGAACAGTTTCTTGCAAAGAGCAACACTGGCTCCTTAGTGACCACCAGTGATGGGGACACTGATTGGTCCCATAGCCACACAGTGCCCTTGCTATTTCTGAATGCCTCATTATTCCTTGGAGGATAGAAGGCCACCTTCTTTCCCAAGGCTTCTGGAAATTTCTGAGTATTACCTTGATGGGCCCTCTCTGCCTACTCTTTCACCCTAAAGCAGCAAGGCCCTAAGCACTTCTGCAAAATGTCTTTGCAAGATCACTCTCTATCCTTCTGTCACTGATTTCTGGTGTCTGACTGCTCTGGGCTGGGATCTCTCGTCAATCACTTAATTAACAGATAAATGCCAAGAGTCTACTATTGCTCAGGATTCCTCTAGGCTCTGGGAGAGTACAGAAGGAAAAAAGACAGAATCTCTGCTCTCAAGGAATTCACAAACTATATCCTAGACCGTAAAATACCTGTGTGTTCAAGCCAGCTAGCCTTGATCTGTACCCCAGGTCTATCATTTCTTAGCCATGTACTTTGGGTCTCAGTTTTTCATCTATAAAGTGGGGATGGTAAAAGCAGCTATCTCAGGTTTGTCATAAGGATTATGTTACAAGATAAAACTCTTAGCAATGTCTGCACATAGTAAGTACTCAAAAGTTAACTATTGTTGTTGTTATCATTATTCAGAAAGTCCAAGATGGGATATAGACTAGTCTAGGCTGTGTAGGAACCTGATAACTTTCCTCAGCGCTCTTCTTAATCTTTCCAGAACTGGGGGAGGAAGTACTGCTTTGTGGGTCACAGAAATGGGGATGGACTGGTGGGACAGGGGCCTTTGGGCACATGGAGGGGCTGCTGTTGACTCCCTGCCAAAGGAAGGCTGCCTGTCTTGGCTCAGTTCTGCACTGAGCCCACAACTTGTTGGACTTGAAACTTCCTCTGTCTTTTTAAGAACTTGCCAGCTGGGTGGAGATTCAAGACAAACACACAAGATGATGCAACCTTAACATAATAATGAAGTGGCATCTTAATTAACAAGAACAAAATGATATGGTAAAAACTTGATATACCCATGATAAATGCTTAAGGCAAGAAATACTTACTTATAAGTCTTGGTTCTGGACTTCTGGGTAATATTTTCTGCATGTGTTAATACCACCCACAGCTCTGTGGCAGTCACAGCAGGGAGGCCCTTTACTTACTGCCCTCCACCCTCAGAACCCTGCCACTCTGCCCCTGCGTCTTTTCTTTCCCCAAACTGTGGTCTGCACCAGCCAGGAAACGCATTTTAAATCCTGTCCACAGGCTTTGATTATTTTGGATGAAAGGCTAGGGTGATTTCTTAGGGGAGCCCCATGCTTGTTGCCATGTTTTAAAGCAGGGGCTGGTGGAGTAATGAATGGCAAAGCTCTCCCTTTCAAAAAGCATGGTTGACTTCAGGTGACTCCAGCTTTTGCCGAGGACGATGTTTACTTTGCAGGCTTAAAGACAGGGCTGACTTTCTGGGAGTGTAGCAATGATAGAGATTCAGACAAGAGGTCTCCAAGGACCTCCTCCCTAGCAAGGCTGCTCCAGAGGGCGTCAGGAGGGCAGATCTGTTGAGCTTGGGACTTGGGCGTGAGACACAGCTCTTGTCAGAAGATTTTTAACCATGTGTCTGTGCGATTTTGCCCTCTGGAGAAATGTGTGTGCTCAGCAGCAACCTGGCCTTGTTCTCTTAGTTGATTATGCAACTGTGAGAAGAAAAACAAAAACAAAACAAAACACACATGGTTGTGATTCTATATTAGTTAAAAATATCCCTGTGGAATTTAAGGGCATCACAGAAATCATCTGCAGATGGGAAAAAGTGAGTCCAGAGAAGGGAAGTGCCTTCTGGCCTATGGGTGGAAGAGCTAGGACAGAGCCAGGTTTGCCGTCCCTGGCCCTGTTCTCTTTTCATTACCCTACTTCTGTTGACAACCATGGAGGGTTCTTTCTCCCTTTGGCTGGACTCATCTTCCTTTCCAAACCCAAAAGAAGCCAAATTAATCCAGGAAATCCTAATTCACTTCCCAAGGCAGTGTGTTGTCCGTTGGCCATGCTGGATGGCTCGCTACTTCAGTTAAGTTTTTCAACATCTCGTATGAAAGCATGCCAGTTACCACTGATTCTAAATAAATCAGTGTAGGTATTTAAGGTTTATAAATATAGACAATCTTGCTCTCCCTCTCATTCTCTTTCTTCCCTGGCTTTCTTCCCTTCACCCACCTCCGTCAATACACATTTTTTTAAAGACTTTACTTGGGATCTGTATTTTGATGAGATCCTTAACACTTGTTTTTTTTTCAATCTTTATATTACCATCATTAATAATGAACATCATTAAAAATAGTGTTATAATAACTTATATTTTGCAGATTTTTTCCAGTATATTAATTTTGCAGTGTAGCTCTCAACTTTTCTCATGGGGGGGATGAGGAGGGTGCAGCCATGACTAGGTAGAGAGACTTCTGAAACTGTGGGCAGGGTGTTTGTGAATGTCTGGGCAGTGGAATATTTTTGCAGCATGGTGGGTGTTTTGAACTCTCTGGAAACTAAAAAGCAAGCTCCGCACATATACTTGATGGAAGTCCTCCCAACTTTGGATAACACAGAAGCTCTTCAGAAGCTTGAACCGAGTCCAAGTCAAATCTCAGCCCAGTGTGAGTGTGCAAATGCGAGGCAGAGTGGATCAGAGAAATGACACTGGTCTGGGACCCCCGGGAGACCCAGGGCCTGGTGCTGGTTCTACCATTAGTAGTAATTTCCTAGCCTATAAAAAGGGACACTAATAGCTCCTATCTCCTGGAATTGCTTTGACAATAAAAATAAAATAATGTACATAGATTGCTGAGCGCAATGCCTGGCAGGCAAAAAGTGCTTGCTGTCTGTATGAGGTTCTAGTAGGCTTCTGGAGAACTGATAGCCAGTCAAGTGGAGAAGTGCCCCACTGGGGCAGTGAGACACCAGGGCTATGGCCAAAGGCTTGATTTCAAAGGTTAGATCTCAGATCCAGCATTTTCTAGCTGTGTGATCCTGGCGAAGTTACCTGACTTCTTTGAGCCTTAACATCCTTCTCTAGGGTTATTGCACGGATTAGTGAGGTAGAGCATGTGAGGCCCATGGCTTTATGCCTTGCATATAATAGGTGCTCAATAAAGAGTGGTTATCATTGCAGGTCCTTAGAGAAAGGAACCATAAGAAAACAGAGAAGTGTTAGGCTGGGGTGGGATGAGAGCATTTGAAAAAACTAGGGGAGCAATGCAATGCCTTTGGGGCCTATATTAGTTTCCTGTGGCTGCTGTAACAATTTGCCACAAACTTGGTGACTTAAAAAAACAGAAATGTGTTCTTTCACAGCTTTGGAGGCCAGAAGTTCAAAGCCAGTATCTCTGGGCTTCCATTAAGATGTGGGCAGGGTCAGAGGCCCCCTGGAGGCTCTAGGGGAGAATCCTACCTTGCCTCTTCCAGCTTCTGGGGGCTGCCGACATTCCTTGGTTTGTGGCTGTGTCACTTCAGTCTCTGCTTCTAGCTTCATGTGGCCTGTCCTCTGTGTGTGCATGCATGTGTGTGTGTGTGCACAAGCACATGTGTGTGGGAAATCTCCCCCTGCTTCTCTCTTGGAAGCTTTAGGGCTTACCTGGATAATCCAGGATAATCTCTCATCTCTAAATCCTTGATTTAATCATATCTACAAGGTCTCCTTTTCCTTATAAGGTCACATTAAGGGTCTAGGGATTAGGACCTAGTATCTTTGGGGAGCCACTCTTCTGCCTGCACAGGGCCCAATGCACCAGGCTTGGGAGAGGATTCCAGATGGCCTTTCCGTGCAGTGCTGAGGCAGCGCAGGAGTGTGACGAGGAGGGGAGGAGAGCTGTCACCAGGGCAGAGGCAAGACAAAGCAGGGCAGAGCAAGGATGTCGGGGAGGCTATGGGGATCACATGGCAGCAGGCAGGGTGACATCAGTGAAGCTGCGGGGCAGAGTGGAGCTCAGCACCAGCATCTGGCAGGGGCATGTTGATGGCCTCCAGGAGAAGCGTGAGTCACTTGGACACCCAGCCAGGGGAAGGAAGAGACCAAGGCCTGGCAGACTGCCCCGGAGCCTCAGCCCTCGCCTAACCTCCCTAAGCTGGGCCCAGCTGGGCCACAATGTCTAGGACACAGTCCCTGTTGTTGATGAGTTTACAGCCTAGTGGGGAGGCCAGGCATATCTCCTCCTTTATAGGCTGTCTTCCCTGTGTCTCCTCTTTCCGTTCTCAAATCATTGGGTTTAGGTTCCACTCAAATAACTCAGGATGATCTCATCTCTAGGTCTTTCACTTGATTACATTTCCAGGGACTTTTTCCAAATAAAGTCACATTCACAGATCCCAGATGTGGGCATGTCTTTTGGAGGCCCTCATTCAACCCATTACACCTCCCTGTCAAAATTTACTTGTCCTATGCTTCATCCCCTCAGCAAAAATGGTAATGATTTAATGTGTTACCTCTGTGCTTTATCAGAGAACTAGAGACTATGATTTGTCAAGAGGATGGCTTTTAGAGCTGGAATTTTGGGTACTACTTGGGCCTCTGAAAAAAGACAGCTTTGGGAAAAGGCTCTTTTATCATTAGCCCTCCCATTAGATCACAACCTGCTGTGGATTTGCCCCTGTGAGCCAGTCACAGGAAATCACGGGAGGACCGGAGGTGCTGCTCCACTACTGCATCTCCTCCTGGCTTTTTTAGTAACTACTGTGGCTTTCTATTCTCAAGTTCCCTTTCAACCAGTCATTAGTAGCAGTGCACAGGGCTAAGTGATTTACAAGCATCTTATTTAATCCTTAGAACATTGTGATGAGGGGGGTACTATCACTATCACACTTTGCAGGGGACTTCAAAGCTAGAGGTTAAATGACAGAGCCAGAACTTGAACCCAGAACCCAAGCTCTCTCCAGAGGAAGCTCCCGCAGACCTTTGAACAGCATTGCTCTTAGAACTGTGCTGTCAAAAGCGTGATGGGAATGGCCAAGGGAGCAACAGTGGAACATGCAAAGTCACAAGCAGTTTCCTCAACTGCACATGTCCCCTTATCTCCCAGCAGGACTTGGTCAACCTCTGCCTAGAAGACTCCTTTTCAAATTTTAAGAGCAATAGCAAACATCTGACTCCTTTGAAGCTTTCTAGATCTGCCACACTCTAGCCAAGTGGAATTCTGTATATTCCTTCAGACCCATATAGATGCACACATTATTAATAGAGTGCTTTTAATATGCTTGACCTCCTCACTAGGCTGTGAACTCATCAACAACAGGGATTGTGTCCTAGTCATTGTGGCCCAGCTGGGCCCAGCTTAGGGAGGTTAGGCGAGGGCTGAGGCTCCGGGGCAGTCTGCCAGGCCTTGGTCTCTTCCTTCCCCTGGCTGGGTGTCCAAGTGACTCACGCTTCTCCTGGAGGCCATCAACATGCCCCTGCCAGATGCTGGTGCTGAGCTCCACTCTGCCCCGCAGCTTCACTGATGTCACCCTGCCTGCTGCCATGTGATCCCCATAGCCTCCCCGACATCCTTGCTCTGCCCTGCTTTGTCTTGCCTCTGCCCTGGTGACAGCTCTCCTCCCCTCCTCGTCACACTCCTGCGCTGCCTCAGCACTGCACGGAAAGGCCATCTGGAATCCTCTCCCAAGCCTGGTGCATTGGGCCCTGTGCAGGCAGAAGAGTGGCTCCCCAAAGATACTAGGTCCTAATCCCTAGACCCTTAATGTGACCTTATAAGGAAAAGGAGACCTTGTAGATATGATTTAGAGATGAGAGATTATCCTGGATTATCCAGGTAAGCCCTAAAGCTTCCAAGAGAGAAGCAGGGGGAGATTTCCCACACACATGTGCTTGTGCACACACACACACATGCATGCACACACAGAGGACAGGCCACGTGAAGCCAGAGGCAGAGACTGGAGTGGCACAGCCACAAACCAAGGAATGTTGGCAGCCCCCAGAAGCTGGAAGAGGCAAGGAAGGATTCTACCCCAGAGCCTCCGGGGAGCGCCTGACCCTGCCCACACCTTAATAGAAGCCCAGAGATACTGGTTCTGGCCTCCAGAGCTGTGAGAAAATGAATCTCCCATTTTAAGCCACCAAGTAGGTTGTAATTCACTAAGGCAACCCAGGAAACTAAGTTAGGATGTGGGAAGGAGAAAGGGAAGGTGTGAGATGGTCCAACTATGGGCGTTGAATACTAGCACTTAGAGGCAGGGAGACATGCTCACTGAGAAAGGTGCCCTTTCTGATGCTGTGTCCTTGATTTCGTCCACGCAGGTTTCCCTCACCTTACTCATTCATCCGCTTCTGCCAATTTCAGCAATGTCATAGTGTGGCTAGCATTTCTCTAGTTCTTATTGCGGGTCTGCCAAATGCTGCTCTACACTCTGAGTGCAAGGCAGCGAGCCAGGCAGGCGAGACCCAGCTTGCTGGGCCTTCCCAGTCTGCTGGAACCGCAGCAGCCCTCAGCCTATGTCTTGGACTCTGTTCCCCCTGTCACTCACATGTGGGTTTGGCAGTGGGGTTGTAGACATCGAGTTCTGACCTTTACCTGTTCTTGTTCCACTTGTTTTTAGCTTTGGCTATTTCCTGGTCCCTGCTCCTCTTCCATCTGCTCCTTTCCCGTTCCAGAGTTGGCACTTGGCTCCTGCTATAAGCCTGGCCCAGCCTGGCACTTTGGGATCAGCTGACACTGATGGCTCCAGCCAGCACCGCACTGGGGACTCATCCACAATTTGTGATTCTGTTTTCTGGCCTGGTCTCCTAACATCCTGCTTCACCTCCTGAATGTAGTTTCACATAAGTTCTTTGGATTTAACTCACTCTTCTGCCCTGGTTCTGATGTTGAATCCAAAAAGGTATTAGAAAATTGCAGTTACTGACCTGCCCCACCTGATATAGGAGGGTAGGGGCACTCAGAGCAGGTGACGAAGGCCATAGAACTGGGTAAGATGTCTATGATATTGTGATCTTGAGCTGAATGCCAGCCACACCAATGGACAGAAAATTGTCAAGGTGCTTCCGAAGGAGGAAACACTTGCCTGGTTTCTTATACAGTGCAGCTTGTGCCAGGTCAATAATTCCACTTCTAGACTGTGAATACTCTCTTTGTTCAAAGCCATCTGTTTATTTTGGTGTGTTTTACACCATGGCCAGCACACACAGCTCTACAACTTTCTCTTCAGCTCATCTTTTACTTCTTCCTTTCTTTCCTAGCAAGGGTAGGAAAGGGTAAAAGTGGACATCTGAAGTCTTTAAACAAAAGGAATGTATGTCTGAGATTTTTAATAATCAAATGTATCTCCTTTTAGAACACAGGGTACTGGAGAGCCTTGGATGTATCTCTCTGTTCCTTTCTCTGCAGCACTATGTGGCAATGGGGGGTAGGAAGGAGAAGAGAACTGATTTAAGGGAGGGCCTCTAAGTGCCAGGCAATGAGGAGGGTACCTGGAAATAGTATCTTATTTAAGACTCACAACAATCCCCAGAATTAGGTACTATTACCTCATTTTATAGGGGAGGAAATAGACAGAAAACTCATAGGACTTGCCCGAGGTCATGCAGGTGGGACTGGGAGCTGGAACTTGAACCCATATACTGCTATATGTGCCTAACAAAAGTGGAACAATGAAATGCTTGTTAGAAAATCAGCTAACTAAAACTGTGGTCCAGAGCATTCCAGGCCTGTTACCTCTTTCCTAGGACAAGGGCTGACATGGGCTTCAGAAACCCTGAGTTTGTTTCTTAATGAAGGCTTAAAAGTTTAAAAGGAACTGCAGTTGTAGCTGGAGGTTGCCGCCTGCAAATTTGCTTTTTTAGACTGTGTCTTGAATTAATTAACATTCTCAGAGCTCTTTAAGATCTAAGATAAGAGATGTCATAGATGTGACAAGTGTGACTATAACACCACCCAAAAAGCAAGGGAACATTCTAGAGACAGTATTGGGTCCTGGCTTATGCATAGGTGGGCCCCACTGGCCTGCAAGGTATTCGGAAGGCCCTGCATTTGGAATCAAGTCTCTTCCCTTTGGAGATGCTCCAAAGTGAAATTCTACAGGGAGATTTCCATGCTTGGGAAGAAGTTTCTGACCCTCACTAAAATATAAATGCCTCTGGGAGGTATTAATGGTTACTTCTACTTTTACCTGCATGCAAAGGAATTTCATATTCTGTCCAGAAATGAAGTTTGGTTAGAGGGAGAGAACAGCCAAGGACGTCAGGTGCCAGGGGATGGGAGGAGGAAGGCTGCACTGCCTGGAGGACAGAAACAGACAAGTCCAAGACCAACTCTACCCAATCCAGAATTTTGCTTGAGGTTGTTCCTTAGAATAAGACACTATTTTAATTCTAAGGTTAAAGGCCCAGATACAGGCACAGATTTAGACTCTAACTGCAAACAGGTATTGGAGACTTGGAAGTAGATGGGAAACTTCTAGGGAAAGAAAATATGAGCATAATGAATGAGCAAAGGGCAGAAAGGTATTTCAGAAATGAGGTTGAAATGACTTCCCAAGGCAGGGAGTAAAGACAGAGAGCCAGAAAAAAGCAACAAGAGATCCACATAGGGTGGGAAGAAGATTTGGAAGCATCTTATGTTTCTCAATTATCTGACAAGACACAGAAAATGCTCTGTGTTGGCATTTTCACCCTGATGGCTTTACCCTCCTCACAACACCCCTAAGAGGTGGTTGTTATCCATTTTACATGGAGAAGCTGAGGTTCACAGAGGGAAGTCACATATCCCACCAGTTAGCAGGTGGGACCTGGGATCCGGGCATTCTGACTCCATGACTGTGCTCTTCCCATCAGCCCATGGATGCTTCCCACATACATCATTATCAAGGACGCAAGAAACCAAGAGAGGTGAAGGAACACAGTGGAAAGAACCTGAGCTGTAGAGCCAGCAGGTCTGAGTTTGAAGTTTGGCTCCAACATTCATTAGTTGTGTGGCCTTAGCAATTGTTTGCCCTCTTTTTCCTCCTCGTTTTCTTAGTTGCAGAATAAAGTGAGAGTTCCTGCCTCTTACACTTTTAGAAGCCTTACTCATTTCACACTTGCAATGCAGATGATGATGAAAATCATAGTAACACATATTGAATAATTACTATGTAACAGACACTGTTTTAAGCATGTCCCACATATAAACATATTTAATCCTTACAACTCTGTTAGATGATCATGAGCCCTGTTTTACAGATGAGGAAACCTGCACAGAGAAGTTCAGTGAGTTGCCCAAGGTTCCATACGTAGGAAGTGGGAAAATCACATTTAGTAAGAGGCACAGATGAACCCCTGGGATCTGCAAGGATTGGGGAAATGGTGACCCTGTGCCATCACACTCAACTGCCCAGTCTTTGCTCAGGTGGGAGCTCAGCACGTAATGTTGACAATGATCAGTTTCTTCTTCTTGGTCCTCCTTGCCTTGATCATTGCCCACTGAGGAGGCTTCTCTCTCTCCCTCCGGCCCTGATTTCCCCTTGCTGCTTTTCCACTGCATCGCTTGTGACTCAGTTCAGCACTCCTGTCAGGCTTCCTTTTACTAATCAGGTCTTGACTCCATCATTCCTCACCAATCCCCAATCCCCACGGGACTCCCAGCTTGGTTTCTCTATTTCTGGGCACCCCCTCGCTTCCCTAAACTCGCTTCTCAAAGTCCAATTCTGGGAGGCAACTTCTATTGGTTTCAGCTCTCTTAACTTCTACCTCCTGGAGCACTTGGCCCAGTGGGACGTGGCAAGAGCTCTAGGCATGTCTGCATGTCAGACTATGAGGGATGCTGGACGTGACCTTTAAGACTGCTCTGTCTCCAAGCAACTACTATTATCAAGCAAACAGAGCTGGCAGTATGCTGGGCCTGGTACAGGGAACCAGGGTCAGAGGAATGTGCATCTGGAGCTTTTGGTCACTTGCAGTCTCCAGACCCAATATGGCCAGGTGGCTTCAAGTTTGAATTCCAGGGGCAAACCTGTCAATTCAAGGTCTTGGAAAGTAAACTGAGCCTCCACAGCTGGTCTTCTTGCTGCAAGAAGCCCACTAAAAAGAGCTTTGGAGGAACTTCCTCCTCCCCAATTGAAGAAGCTACAGGTGGTGGCAGTCAAATGACTGGATGAAAAACAAGCCACTTTGGTTAGGGCAAGCCTGGAAGAGTAGAGATCCAGAAAAACCCACACCTCTATGGCCTAAAAGCGGGTCAAAGAGTGTATGGAACTTGTGACACTACATGGCAAACACTCGGGAGCCGTTGCACAGCAGCGTAGCCAGCAGTCGCGGAGAGTAACCCAGAAGGTAAACGCCCAGCTCGTCTCTGCCCGGAAGCTCTTCTGTGCGGCTGCTGCCCTTTGAACCGCAGGGCCTTCCGAAGGTGGAGCCGTCGCGCCCCCTCCCCTCCCTTGCAGGGCGGCGGGCGGGGTCGGCGCTCTAGGCCTGGAGGAGGGAGCGCCCTGCCTACTTACACCCACCTCCCCAAAGCTCCATTTAGCGCGGGCTGTTCCACTTACCCTGTAGCTTAGCAACCTGAGCCCCTGACAACAGATTCACTGGCAAAGCTTTACTCTCTCCACGCAGGTTTTGTCTTTTCTTCTTCCTTCCTCCTCTCTTTCCTACCTGCTTTATCCTTTCCTTCCTCCCTCCCTTCCTTTCTTCCTTCTTTTCAAATAGTCAAACCTTTGATTATAACAAGGCCTTTGTGAATCCCTTCCAATGCTGACTTCACCTGCTCTAGCTTGCATGGACTCCTGCATGGACACCTGCTTTCTCTGTGGTCTTCCAACCTCAGGTCTCATACTAGTCCCACCTCCATACTGCAGACAGCTTGATCTTTCTAAAGCACAGTTCTGGTAAGCTCCCTTACTTTAAACCCTCCGATAGCTCCCAAGAGATGTTTTTGCACGACCCTCCAGCAGCTAGCCCTGTCTATTTGATATCACCCCATCCTTCATCACACTGTCACACACTCTCCCCTACCAGATTATAATGCTCTGTCTTGCTTCCACATCTTTGCATACGCTGTTCACTCTTCCTGGAAAGCCTTACTTCTGTTGTGAAATGTTCTTCTAAGATCCAACTTAAAAGCAGGTTCCTCTGTAAAACTTTCCTGACTATGCTCCAGGCAGAATTGACCATCCCTTCTTCTACTTCTGTGGGTCACATATGGACCTGTACTGCAAATGTCTGTTTATGTGGTATTGTCACTAGACTGAACTCTCAGAGGACAGGGAGTATTTCTCATCCTCTAACATGTCCCAGTGCCAATCACAGTGCCTGAAATATAGAGGGTGGTCCATACATGATCCAGTGTGGATTAAGGGAAGGAAGGAAAGAAGGATGGATTATGTGATGGAAACCAGTAAATCTGAAGGAGATGAGGGAATGGAGCCCAGAGTGACATCTGACTACCAGGATGAAAATGACTTCCCTTTGATTCCCAGGTACCAAACTTGTGGATCAAAGGCAAAGCAAGGTGAGCTTCTGGAGGCCTGGCACAGGACATGGTAAGAGAAGATTGGAAGCCAAACCAGCCCATTTGTTCCTGGATCTATTGTTTGCCTGTCTCTTGCTTTGTTCTGAACCACAGGGTTGCTGACCACTGGAGGCTTGGTGTCAGTGGCTTCCAGCTGGGTGTGACCAATGGCAGGGGTCTCATGAGGCCTGCTGCTGAGCTGTGTGTGCTAGAGCAGATGGGGGACTCATGCTGGGTGAGTGAGGAGAAGAGAAATGAGCATGTCAAATTGTGCTTCCCCACAGCCAGGTGGAGTAGCTCATGATTGCACAGGGAGCCAGGCTGGAACTGGATTCTTTTGCTGTCTTTGCCAGGAGAACTAGAAGACACCTAGTTCAACTGCATCACTCAAATTCAAGCCAGTTAATGTTTGCAAGTACATGTAGTATGACAGGGTGATTGTTCTTTGCACAGACCTGGGTGTGTATCCGCTCTGCTACTAGCTTTGCAGACAAATTACTTACTGCCTCATTTTTCTCATCTGTAAAATGGAATGATAAATACCCACCTTATAGAGTTCCAAGTATTTTGCATCTGATATGGCTTCAATAAAAGGAAACTATTATAACAACTGCTATTTATTAATTTATTAACTATTTGAGGCCTCTTGAGCCTAAACTCTGAGCTTGGCCTCAAGGCTACAAGTGAAGGCACAGAGATGAATAGAAGCTTGTCAGTACTTTAGGGAGCTAACATCTAGAGCAGGGATGGGCACACTATGGCCTGTGGGTCAATTTTGGTCTTGTGCCTTTTTTAAAAATAAAGTTTTATTAGAATGCAACCATGTCCTTTCGTTTACATATGGTCTGTGGCTGCATGCTCTAATAGTGGAATCAAGTATTTTTGCAACTGATACCATATGACTCATAAAGTCCAAAATGTTATCTAGACCTTTATAAAAAAAGTTTGCTGATCCTTGGTCTAGATGAGTAGATAGATATATAATCAGCAGGAAGCCAGCTGCAGGAGAAGTGTAAATCATCTAAACTGATGGCCCAGAAAAAGAGAGAATTGATTCTGACTTGAGTAGACATCAGGAGTTTTAGGCCAGGCCTTGAAGGCTGAGCAGGAAATGGACCCTCAGAGCCTGGGAGTGGGGAGTTATGGGAATGGGCATGTCAGGATGGACCACAAGAGTTTGAAAGGGATATTGTGTGTATGAAGATAGAAGAAAGTAGAGATCAAGTGGCTAGTCCAAAGTCACACAACTTTGGAGTTAGAATTTGATCCTTAGGTCAATGCCTTGTAGAGTTTACAGTACCTTATATTTAGATAAGATTTCATAAAGTACAAAATACATTAACATATACTGTCTTATTTAATTCTCACAACACATTAGGAGGTAGGTATTACTAGTCTGATTTTACAGATGAGGGACACTTATTTATTAAGCACCTATGGTGTGAAAAGACCTTTATGTGGCACTAGGGACACAAGATTCATGAGCCCCATCTCCAGCTTCACAGTGTGATGGGGGAGACAGGCTCATAGCCAAGTGCTCAGCACCAGAATGGAAGGGAGACTACAGCTCAGGGAGCCCGTAGAGGGAGGGAGTCAGTGGTTTGCGGTGAATGTTTGACAGTGATGCCAAATAAGCATGATGGAACTGGAGAGGGCTTTCCCAGGGTCACTATGCAGGAGAGGGGAGGGATCTGAGCCTTGAAGGACAGGGAAGAATTAAAGTTGGTTCTGGGCTTTCCCACCTGGAAAACTGATGGCATCTGTCCGACATGAACCTGAGCCTGGTCAGAGGAACCCGAGCAGGGAACTGTATGAGGACGCAGGACTCGGCTGAAGGGGGGTCCGCTCCTCCATCTTCGTCCTGCAGATATACTTGGTAAAGGAGGAAACCCACTTCTAAGGCTGGAAAATAGCATGAAGACTGACAGCCAGGGAAGAGGGTCCAGCTCTGCCAGAGGAGGTGGCCCAAAAAAGAGGGGTGGCAGTAGCAGCAGAGCCAGAGGGGAGATAGGCCTGGTTAGGGTGGGAGGGTGGCTCAGGAATGAATTCTAAGAGTGACATTTGGGAGAATGACTCTAAGCATTTGGGGGCCAGGGCTGGGTTTCCAAGGCCCCATTTGCACTGGGTAGTTTTGTTGGTGGAAACAGGGAAGTCTAGAAGGAGATGGGTTTCACTCTTGGATTTAAGTTTGCAAAGGGACTTGGGGTATTTTGAGGGCAACAGCACGCTGACTCTGAGGTGATAACTACACGTACAAGCCCCAGTACCCAGAGGACTGTTGCGAGATAGGAACTTGAGTTTTGGAGGTTTTTGGGTCAATAACTTTGAAGAGATGGCTGAAGCTGTGGCAGTGAGTCCATCATCTGAGGACTGTCAAGGCTGAGGACCAAAGGCCGGGGCTGGAGGAGTAGACGCTGCAGAGAAGTCAGAGGAGGTATGATCGGAGGCAGGATGAGAACCGGAGGAGGCACCTTGAAAGAAAACCTGGGGCGAGACAAAGTTTCCTTGATTCAGGAGAGGCCCAGTTTCCTGGGGAAAGTTCTGGATAAAAAGTCAGTTTTGGAGGAAAACCCATGCAGGCTCCCCAGTCAACTCACTTGATACCAAATGACAAACCAAGCTTTTCAGGGTAAGGAGCAGGGAGAGGAGTCTGTTAGGACCTTGTGGCAATTTAATCCTGTGTGAATGTCAACGCTTGGTGCCAACACTGGCACCCACGGCAACAGGGAGTCTCCCTGGCTCTTCAAGCAGCCCCGACCCCTCGAGTGGCTGTGAATTGCAGAGGGGAACAGCAGCAGCGAGAGGCGCAGAGGGCAGAAAACTGTAGGGAGCACCTTTAATGTGTGGGAGTCTGGGGATGGGAGAGAGACAGGACAGAAACGACCCGAGGGAGCTCCCGAGGTAGTAGAGTAAGGGGGGCCCAGCCCTGGCTGGGGTGTGACGAGTGGCACCAGGCAGGTGTAGAATGTGCAGTAGTCTCAGGGTGGGCAGGAAGGGGGAGGCTGTGCGCGGGTCAGGGACGCCTCTATGAGGGGAAGGGCTTGAGAGAGAGGGCAGGATTTCCACAGGTGGAGCCGGGGAGGGTGACCCAGATGAGGAAGCAGCCTGAGCCCTGGGGTGAAGCTGGAAGGGTAAGCTGCAGGCAGATGGTGAAGGGCACTGGACGCTGGGTTGAGGAGTGTACATAGGAGCTTGGCAGTGGGAAGCCCCCCTGCAGGTTTAGGGCAGTGGACAGACTGACACTGATATGACTCAAAGCGGCTTTTGGAGAGTTCATAATGGAAGTGTTCCCTAGCAGCGACTGAAGTAGGAAGTGCCTGGCACCAGAGAGACCTCCTAGAAGGCCATGGCTACAGTCTAGTGGTAGCCTGAACTTTATCATTTCCTGAGGAGAACCTGGAATCCCTGGCCACCTCCTTGCCGTGCTGACCCTTACTCGCTGTGCCAGACAGGGTTCCTGATAAGGTGCTGGGTTACATAGGCCAGTTGGGCAGCCATGGCAGCTTGGTGGGTGTGTCACAGATAAGCAGGATCCTCTCTGCTGCCCTGACCATATCCAGCCGCTCTGAGTGGAGTGGCAGAGGCTCAAATAGCTGCACTGGCTTTCCCTTTCCAGGCAGATAGCTGCTTCAAAGCTCAGGCTTTTGATGAGCACTTGGTCATCTAGGGGGTCACCCTCCTTTCAGATTATTCATTTCTTTTTTATTTGTAAAGCCCATGATGTTTATGAGGTGACTTTTTTTGTTGACCACTATTTTTTTACTTTCTTTATTAAGGGGCTACATTGAAATCAGGAGTTTCATCTTTTCCAACTTTGTATACCTCATACCAGGCATGTGACATTTGTGCCAACCACGAATTCAACTAGAGAAACTCACCCTTCCTCTAAGAATTATTGTTTTGCCCCTGAGCCAGATCCCCCTGGTTAACTGGCACTACACGATCTGAAGAAGAGACAGCGTAATAACCAAATAAAAACATTCTCTTGGCATTGGCACTTCCTTCAGTAGAGAAGGAATTGTTCTCCTGTGTGGGGTTCTGTAAAGGTGTATAAAGAGTTAATTAAATCCCTGCCCACAGGACTTGGCCATATAAAGGCATTCCACCCAGAAGGAATGTGGGAGTCGTGCTGGGAAACGGGTTTCTCTGTAGGCTCTGGGGGCCTGGAATACTTGAGCCAAGGCAAATGTCTGGGGCTGCAGACACAGGGAGATGTCAGTGCCTGCAGCCACTGAGCGTGTTCTAGGGTCCCTGGCTTCCTCTGCCCTGCCTGGGCCTATAGTGCAGGTGACTCCAGATACTGACGTGGCTCCTGAGTGGGGAAGACTCCAAATAGTGATGATATTACAGCAGCTGCTGTTTGCTGAGTGCCTGCTGCCAAGAGCTGTGTGTGTGTGAGACCTCATAGCCACCCCACCCCCCCGGCCCAGCCGCTGGCTCTTGGGCCGTGGCATCCTCCTGGAGTGCTGGACCTCTCGGCTCTCAGTGGTCTGGACCTGCTACACATCTTCTGTTTTGTCCTCAGCTGAGCCCCCAGTAGCAGCTCACAGTAGGTGCTCAAGGATGAATGAAGTTAGTTGTCTCACTTTTGCCCCAATTTGAGCATGAAGGACACAGCTCACAATCTTCTCCCTCAATTTCTCTGGCTCTATGAGGGGTGGCATTATCATCCCTTGGTTTGCCAAGTAGAACTATTTATCTTTCCTCTCCGCTTGGTTGACCAATGTTTGCTTGCTCTAAGACCTCCCTCCAAAACATTTACCCTGTGAAGCCGCTATGTTCCCTCTCAGGTCTCCCTCAGTGTGTACGTGTGTATATGCAGCTAGTTACCTGCTTTTCTGTGTTAAACAAGTGGGTGTTTTCCTTCTCCAGCTGTTTTACTCTCCTGCCATAACCTCACCCCTCCTTTGAACATTAGTTTTCATCTCCTCTTCCCTTCTTGGGAAGCTGAGCTAGTAGGAAAAATCTAAAAGCAGGTAGCTGGGGCTTTCATCCTGCCATGAAATGTTGGCACACCTGATGTTTGCCCCTGATGACTTACTAGATATGCAGCCGCTTAAGGGATGTGAAAAGCCCTCACCCTCCTCTGGGGTCAGAGAAGGGCAGGCTTGTGTTTGAGAAGCAGCGTGTTGTGTTCGGAGACATTATACACTGCATCAATATTTGATGAGGCCCCAGCGGGTGCGCTGCGCTTGGCTGGCTGGCTGCTGTGTAACTACAAGCTGTCCTGTGCCTGATGTCACATGCCAAAGACCTATGGCCTCAGGGAAGGAGTGGTGCGTTTGTCCTTTAGAGAAGACAGCAGGTTGATCGGGCACCAAACTGGCCATTCTTTTTTCTTGCTCTCCCATTTGTGGGGAAATCATTTTATTACCTGCCAATTCCTGATGGCTTGTTCTGTGACAGGCACGTAACAGGTGTTATCTTGTTTAGTCCTCAGAAAGCTCATTTTATAGTTGAGAAAACTGAGGCCTGGAGAATTAGAAACTTGTTCAAGGTCAAACAGTAAGTGGTGATCTTAGGAGGGCAGCTAACAAAGGAGAAGTAGGATAGGGGTCAACTTGACCTTAAGAACAGGGGCCTTCAGGAGAGATGTTTTCACAAATCGTGGACTCTGAAGCTCAAGAGAATCTTAGGAAAACAGAAAAAGGGTCAAGAGGCATGTTCCCAGACACCTGCAGGCCTGCCTCAGTCTTAACACAAGAATCATGGCCTTGACCTTTTATGCCTCCTGCAATTTTACTGTCTCTTCCCCTCTACTGTTCTGTTTGTCAGGCCTGGACCTCTCCCTTTAAGAGCAAATATAATGATCCCAAGGGGCTTTCAATTCTTTTTATTGTTGTTTATTGAAATAGTGTCTGAACTATAGCTCTAAATAGCTGTCTCTCACCCCTAGAGGAGGCTGAAGCACCCTCTCTCCCTGGGTCTGTTACAAAGTGCACATGTCTTTGCCCAGCCCCTCAGCACTGCTGCTGCTGCAGGTGGACTGTGGGTTTGTTTGAATCTTGGGTGCTCCCTCTCGAATGCCTGTGGACTTAGCATTGCATCATTTTTAGTGTCTATCCCTGTATGTCTTGGGACATCCAGCCTGGGCACAGCACCTAAGCTTGTCTGGCTGGGAAGTTGGTATGGAGTGATGGAATCATGGATAAAACAATGTCATGTATGCAAAAGGACTCACTACAGTGCCTGGCCCATGGTAGGTATTCCATACATGTTATTGGAATTTAGAGTGGAAGAATACGGTTTTAATTTTGAAAAGGAATTAAAAACTCTTGGCTCAAAGCCAGATCTTCTGCCCATATTTCACTCAGATTGTTTGTCTTTTTGCTATTGAGTTGCATAGGTTCTTTATATATTTTGGATATTAACCCTTTATCAGACGTATGATTTGTAAATATTTTCTTCCATTCAGTAGTTTGCCATTTATTTTGTTGATGGTTTCCTTTGCTGTGAAGAAGCTTTTCAGTTTGATATAGTCCCATTTGTTGATTTTGCTTTTGGTGTCAAATCCAAAAAATCATTGCTAAGACCAGTGTCTAGGAGCTTACTGCCTGTGTTTTCTTCTAGGAGTTTTATGGCTTCAGGTCTTACATTTAAGTCTTTAACCCATTTTGGGTTAATTGTTGTGTATGGTATAACAGGGTGGTCCAGTTTCATTGTTTTACATGTGGCTGTCTAGTTTCCCAGCACCATTTATTGAAGTCATTTCCCTATTGCATATTCTTGGCCCCTTTACTGAAAATTAATTGGCCATATATGCATGGGTTTATTTCTGGGCTCATTATTCTGTTCCATTGATCTATATGACTCTTTTTATTCTAATAGCATACTGTTTTCTAATATAGCTTGGAATCAGGAAGTGTGATACCTTCAGCTTTGTTCTTCAAGATTGTTTTGGCTAATCGGAGGCTTTTGTGGTTCCATACAAATTTTAGACATTTTTGTATTTTTGTGAAAAACACTATCAGAATTTTGATAGAGATTACATTGACATTGTAGATTGCTTAGAGTAGCGTGGACATTTAACAACACAATAATGCCCTTAGATGCCCTGGGCCCTGTACTTTAGAGGACCTCCATGATAACCCTCTTTCAACATGCCTCTCTCCGTGCTAAGGAATCTGCAGGGTCAAGGACATGTGAATACCTGTAGTCTATGACCCTCTTCTATAACATTCTTTGGGCACTTAGGGAATTTCTAGGGTCCTAAAATTCCCTGCCTGAATGGCCCAAGCCTGCCCAAGCCTTTTTTCCAGGTCCATCCTACCGGAGGCAGAGATCACAGAGAGTATGGCTCAAAGGGTGCCAAACAGGAGGCTGGTAGTGCTGTATATGGTTGGAGCTTGGACATGTGGGCTGGGACAAGGGCAAATGGAGTGGAGAATAGGAAGAGAATTCCATGGACCCAGGACCAAGCATTTGGGGGACAGGCTTTCTGTGTAGCAGAATTCCAAGGAGGGTGAGAGCTCTAAACTTGAACCTGGCCTTCTAAGTCACTGTGAATATGTATTTGTCATGATAGGGTTGATAACACATTTTGTTTGTTAGCTTGATGTATAACTTTTAAACATTAGGCCTTTGTATATGGGCCTCTTGTACTCTGGTGTTGGGCCCCGTGAATGTTAGGGGTGGCCTGTATTATGATGATATCTTATGAGAGGCTCAAGAGGAACCCTAATTAAAAAGACAGAGAATCACTCACTGAGGTGACTGGGAGAGCACGGCGGCATGTTTTTCTGCTAATGCCCCATGGACGTTCAAACATATCAAAAACAGAGATAATAGTATGAGAATTGTGAATGGGCTGTGAGACCAGCTGCACAATTGTGTTAACATAATACCCATTCTTGAAAAGAGGTGACTCTTTGGCCTTCAGATCAATTTTGCATTAAAACTGAAAAACTTTGAAAATGCTTTGAAGGGTCCACTTCTAAGCCTTCATCCAGACCAATGGCCTTTCATAATAAGTAGCCCTCTTTTCCTCCTTCCCTAATACTGGAGGTCAGGGAGGGTATACTGTTTCTCAATATATGTCTTCTTCCTTTTGCTTCTTTCCATGGATAAGTTTCTCAGACTCCAAAGGTGAGGGAATGGACTCCTTGGGGAAGGACCAGGTTAGAGGCTTCATTCCACCGGAAGGAAAGCCCTTCTCTCTGGCCCTTCTACTTATCTTGATGCCTAGAGGAACAGCCAGGCTATAGCCTCCCTCTGCAGCTGTGAGGTGGCCATGCCCTTGGCTGTGAGGCTCCAGTGCCAAGGTTTATAGGAAGCTGCACCCTGGGCTATTGTGCTGCCCTCCCTGAGGGAAAGCCTCCTTCCCTCCCACAATGGCACGTTAGGCTGTCTCTGTTTATTATCTTGCCCGCGTCCAGTTCCCAGAACTCCCTGGAAGATTCACAAGCCTCAGACAATGAGGTGTCTCATCTGGAGAAAAAGGAGGGGCAGGGGAGTCACCACACAAGGACGCAGTGACCTTGGAGTGGCTGTGGCTCCTGACTGCTGTCGACAGAAGTCACCCAGCAGCGCTCAGGGTCTGACTGTGTTGCCAAAACTAGGTGGGAATAGGAAGTGCTCTAGCAAGCATATTGGGGGAAGGCTGGGGCCTCATCTTGGTGGTCAGAGGGTGGAACTGGTAACCCCCTCATGGAATATCACACTATAGTTATTGCCTGTAGTTATTACCCTATAGCCTAGGCTGGAAGGACTGACCTTCAGCAAGAATATGAGGTCAGGCAAGTTTATGTTGGCCAAGCTACCCTCCATTACCTCTATCCCCCAGACCCCAGATGGACATCATGCTTCCCTGTCTCTTATCCAGGATTCACCCATGTCTCCCAGCTTCCAAGGCCAACACTGGGCTTCCTGGAAGGGTCCCATCACAGTGCCCTCTTCTGCCACACTGCCACACCCTCAAGGACTAAGGTTTACACACACACACACACACACACACACACACAGACATACACACACATGAAATTCACTGGTTGGCATTTTGTTTCACCAGAATTCTGTTTACTAATGGGAGGCAGAGGAAGGGTGGCGCTCCCATTCCAGAGAACATTTCTTCATTTAAACCCTTGTCCCTTGTTTCCTAGCCTTCAGGTGAGGGCTGTGTTGATCCTCTGTGTGAATGAGAGAAAAGCACCCCTCCGTCTGGTAGGCACAGGCTGTGCTTCGTGGAGCTGAGGTTGGCTTCCAGCCCCTACTTGCCCCTTGCCCAGACACCCTTGTGCTCTGGGTTCTCTCTCAACTGAATGTGCCCTGCAGGAGTGATTCTAATGGGAAAGATTCTAATGCTGGGGAGGAGGAGGAAGTTTTGGGGGCAGATGAAGCCTTATAGTTGCTCACAAATCACCTCATGTAGGTGTCTGACTACCCTGTCAACGCTGATGCTGTTAGGCTGGTGCCATAGACTGGATGCACCTCCCCGGCTCAGTGGGGTTATTAATGACTAGGAGCCCCTGCTAAGCGCCCTGCGGGAGCACTGATGCCCAGTGTATGTGTGATTTTACAGTGGGCCACGTTTTTCAGAATGATCTTATTTGATCCAGTGGCAACTTTGGGAAGTGGGCAGGGCAAGAAGATTATACCCATTTTATAGATGAGACAACTGAGACTCAGGGGAGATGAAGTGACGTGCACATAGTCACCCAGCTCATAAAAGGCCAAGCTGGAACTGTTATTCTCCAGTTTTACTGGCTCAGCAGCTATGCCACATTGCCTCTTACCAGACTGACGCACAAAGTCCAGCTTTCATCTTATTTTTCTAAAATGCACAAATATTTAAGAAGTGCTTTGTGTATCCAAACTGTGGACTGTTTGCCCCACACATTCTTTCATGTCCTACCAGCCATTTTGACCAGGTTCTCCTAACAGTATTTTACATCTGTTCAGCACTGTTGTGGAGAAGCCTTTTTCCAATAGGCTTGTGAGGGTGGCAGGGCAGGTATTCACCACATTTCAGTTGAACAAATGGAGCTCCAAAGAGGATGGGTGGACTGCCCAGCTCACACGGCTTTTCATTTGTAAGCCCAGGGAGCTTTCAGCTTCGTCATGCTGCCTTCTCCAGAGGGCCTGGGAAACATAAGTAACTGCCTACAGGAAATATGCTTCACCTTCCTCCACAGACACAGCGTTCCAGGAGAGCCAGACTCCATGGAGACAGAACCGAGAGGGTGTGTGTATATGGCGTTTCCTCCAGGCCCACTCCAGTTCTCATTAGAGGCAGATGAGCCACTGTGTATTTCACGGTGGGTCAATTCTAATCCGTATCCTCTTTAAAACAGACCAGAACAACTGAATCACAGGATATCAGAAAAGAAGGGGAACCACAGAATCTTTCTTCTAGTCTACTGCCTTCCTTCTACAGATGAGGAAATAGTTTTGTTTTGTTTTGTTTAGCTTTATTGAGGTATAATTGACAAAATGTAAGATATTTGAAGTTACGCCCTGATGATTTGCTAGCAGACACATTGAGGAAAATTCCCCCCACCTAGTCAATTAACACATCCATCACCTCACATATTTACCTTTTTTTGTTTGTTTTTGGTGAGAACATTTAAGTTCTACTCTCAGCAAATTTCAATTGTAAAATACAGTGTTAGCAAGTAGAGTCACCATTGTTACACATTAGATCATCAGACCATATTCATCTTATAAGTGAAAGTTTGTACCCTTTTACCAACCTCTCCTTATTTCCCCCACCCCCAAACCCTTGCAATCACTTTTCTATTCTGTTTCTGAGAGTCTGACATTTAAAATAATTTAATGATACATATAAATGATGCCCTGCAGGATCTGTCTTTCTCTGTTTTGCATATTTCACTTAGGTTCATCCATGATCCATGTTGCTGCAAATGAAAGGATTTCCTTCTTTTCCAAAGGCTGAATAATATATATATGTATATATGTGTGTGTATGTATGTATTTATTATTATGTATAATATATATTATATATGAATGGATCACATTTTCCTAATCCATTCATCTGTCAGTGGACACTTAGATTGTTTCTCTACTTGGCTATTGTGAATAATACTGCAGTGAACATGGGAATACAGTATTGCTTTGAGATAATGGTTTCATTTCTTTTGGATATATACTGAGAAGTGGGATTGCTGCATCATATGGTAATTCTATTTTTAATTTCTTGAGGAACCTCCATACTATTCTCATAGTGGCTGTACCAGTTTACATTCCCACCAGTGGTGTCTACGGGTTCCCTTTTCTCTACAGCCTCAAGTGTTTTTCTCTTGTGTTTTTGATAATAGACATCCTAACAGGTATGAGGTGATATTTCATTGTGGTTTTGATTAACATTTCCCTGATGGTTGGTTATGTTGAGCATCTTTTCCTGTACCTGTTGACCATTTGTATATATTCATTGGAAAATGTCTAATTAGATCCTTGGCCCAATTTTTAATTGGGTTATTTGGATTTTTGTTATTGAGTTGTGCAAGTTCCTTATATATTTTAGATACTAACTACTTATTAGATATTTGGTTTGCAAATATTTTTTCCCATTCTTAGGTTGCCTTTTCATTATGTTGGTGGTTTCCTTTAGATATTCCATGTTCATGGATTGGGAGAATTAATATTGTTAAAATGTTCATACCTCTAAGGCAGTCTACAGATTCAATGCAATCTCTATCAAAATTCCAATGGCATTTTTCGCAGAAATAGTAAAAACATCAAAAATTTGTATGAAACCACAAAAGTCTCAAATAGCCAAAACAATCTTGAGCAAGAACAAAGCTGGAGGCATCATGCTTCCTGATTTCAAACTATATTACAGGGTGATAGTAATCAAACATTATGACACTGGCATAAAAACAGGCAC
Source organism: Manis javanica (assembly GCF_040802235.1). Taxonomy (NCBI): domain Eukaryota; kingdom Metazoa; phylum Chordata; class Mammalia; order Pholidota; family Manidae; genus Manis; species Manis javanica. The sequence goes on from NC_133156.1 coordinate 220,347,101, forward strand.
ATAGAACTGTGGAACAGAATAGAGAGCCCAGAAATAAACCCACCCATATATGGTCAACTAATTTGCAACAAAGGAGCCAAGAATATATGATGGGGAGAGGACAATCTCTTCAATAAATGGTGTTGGTAAAACTGGACAGTCACATGCAAAAGAGTAAAACTGGACCACTGCTCTCTTACACCACATACAAAAATTAACCCAAAATGGATTAAAAACTTGATTGTAAAATCTGAAACTGTAACACTCCTAGAAGAAATCATAGGGAATAAATGCCTTGACATTGGCCTTGGCAATGATTTTTTTGGATTTGACGCCAAAAGCAAGGGCAATAAAAGCTAAAGGAAATAAGGGAGACAACATCAAAATATAAAGCTTCTGGAACAGTACAGATGAAGAAATAGTTTGAGGCTAAAATAGAGACAGGTTAAGTGAGTTGCTCAACTGTCCACCTAGTTATGGGTAGAGGAAATATTTCACAGTGTCATGTTGAAGTTTGTTAGCTTGGTTTCTGCCTGTACATATTCACAATCTGGAGATTAGGCCCCAGGACAGGTGAATGGCTTAGTGTCATTTGAGTCCTCTGCTGCATTTTGAAGGAGATCCAGGAAAGTGAGGGTAAGGAATGTGGAATAGAAGGTTGGCATGTTATTGCTTGTTCTCAATCTGAAGTCTGGGCTCTGTTAGTTCCTCCCAATTCACTATCACCTGGAAAGAAAAAAATCTCTCCTGCTGTATTGACCTGTGCTCTCTGGGTTCTAGACATATGCTCCACCCTCTGCAGAGTCTCATTTTTCTCTGGGAGAAGTTGTTTCCTTAACACATATTTACTGAGCACAGGGCCCTGTCCTAGGCCCCGGGATAACCAATCAGCAAGACAGACATGTCTCCAGTTATCAGTCTAGCAGAAGCAGAAAGGCTGCTTAAAATGATTAATTCTAGAATTAATTAATTTTACAGTTAATCCTGAGAATACCCTGGAATCAGTATTCATAATTTGGTTGGGCTTTTAGCTGGCCTCACCCACCTGTTCTGGATCCTGAGCTTTCTTTCTCAGCCTCTGGGTCTGAACACTATTGTCTGCTAGTTTCCGGAGGCCCACTGTGGACCACAAACCTTGATTTATGAGTGTCACATAAATGACTACATCCTTGTGTTCTCCTGGTTGACCTGAGCACCTTAATTTGTCACTGTGCTGGATACTGGGGAAAGGATGCTGAACAAGTCAGAGATGGCCCCTGTTTGCAGGGACGGGTGCTGGGCTTCCTGACCTCTAGTCTCTTGCTAGGGCTACCCATGTTTTCCCTGTTCACTTGGAACTGCTGAGTATTAGCCTTGGCTCTTCCACATAGATTCTGTCTTATATGTATCTTCTCTTTGATCTCATGTCAGTCTCTGCACTTGTTTAGGATGTTTGGATTCATGGTAACTGTCCTTTCCTGATGAACTGACCCCAGCTGTAATCTCTGGCATGACAGCTCCTGCCACCATGCCCACCGGCTTGGCCCTCTTCCCAGTTCTGTCTCTTCCTGGCTCACTTCATCTGAGCAACCTATGGCCTAGAGCTGACTCACCATCATAACAGGCCCTTGATAAGTATTTATGAATTGAATCAATTCAGAGTGATTCAGAAATTCCAGGAGCCTTTAAAAGAATCTAGAAGAGTTGGCTATAGTCTAATAGTATATTCCAAATTGAGAATACCTTTTTTTTTTCCTGTGCTTCTCTGTGGTCCAGAAGTTTAAAAGAAAGCATAAAGAGTCTCATGGTGGGTGTGAGTCAAGGTGAGGCCAGGGGCAAGTCTCCACATAGGGCTTGTATGTGTAGGGATGGGTGGCAGCCTCAAGCCCAGCCATCTAGGGGCCAGGACACCTCCAGATACTGGAGGTGCTAGAAACAGGTGGTGCCTGTTATGGGCTGATCTGGTGAGTGAGTATTTTCTTCCCTCCACACATCTGCATAAACAGGTCAGCCCACACAGAAAGCAGAAACAAGGCTGGTCTGTGAGGCGCTTTGCTTTCCTTGAATGCCTCTTTATATTTTTGCATGGGCTGTTCCTCTGGATTAGAAACCTTTGTTGGCAGTTATGAACTTTTTTCATACCCACATAAGGTAGAGGCAGACAACTCACTTGGGCACCAAAGCTGATGCCCTGTGAAGCAGATGACCAGGCCCCTGCTGAGGAGCTGCCAATGGCAATTGTTTCAGCACCTTGCTCAACTTAGCCACTGTGTCACTAATTGGAATGCACTCCGGTCCCTGCTTAAAGTGAGCTTAGACCTTTTCCCAAATTCTTTTTGTCTCTTAGTGATTTAACCCCCAGGGTAAGAGAAAGATTTGCTCTCTCTCTGAAAGAGTGGTTGAACCTTTATATCTTGAGAGGCAGCATCTAAGATGGCCCCCAATGATCCCCATCTCCCATTATTCATACTCTTGTGTAATTCCCTCCCTCTGAATGAGGGCTGGACTTAGTGACCTATTCTAAGAGTAGAATACAGCAAAAGGGATGGGATGTCCCTTCCAAGATCAGGTTATAAAAATACTGGCTTCAGGTGGAGAAAGACAAGTACCAAATGATTTCACTTATCTGTGGAGTATAAGAACAAAGGAAAAACTGAAGGAACAAAACAGCAGCAGAATCACAGAACCCAATAAAGGACTAACAGTAATCAAAGGGAAAGGGACTGGGGAGGATGGGTGGGAAGGGAGGGAGAAGTGGGGGAAGAAGAAAGGGGGCATTACGATTAGCATGTATAATGTTATCTACCCGGGGAGGGCTGTACGACACAGAGAAGACAAGTAGTGATTCTACAGCATCTTACTACGCTGATGGACAGTGACTAATGGGGTATGTGGTGGGGACTTGGTGAAGGGGGGAGTCTAGTAAACATAATGTTCCTCATGTAATTGTAGATTAATGATACCAAAAAATAAATCTGGGAAAGGGTGGTTCCCAGCTGGAGATGTGATTTATAGGTGTGTGTCTTGATCTGAAATATTTCTTGGAGCCTCAGTTTTTCTCACTGCGCTTTCAATAAACTATTTCACTGCAAACTATTGCTCAGTGCCAAAAAAAAAAAAAATGACTGGCTTCTAAACTGGACATCTGCATTTCCCTCTCCTCTTTCCTCTTCTCTCTCCTGCCTCCTCCCCTCCTCTTCCCTTCCCAACCTCTCTTTCTCTCTCTCTCTCAGATCATTCACACTGGGGCAAGCAAACCGCCATGCTGCCAGCAGCTCTACAGAAAGGCCCACGTGGCATGGCGAGGAATTGAGACCCTCAGCCCAAGAGCCTATGAGGAACTGAGGCTTGCCAGCTTCCCCATGACTAAGCTTAGGAGGGAATCCTTCACTCCAGCTGAGTCTTGAAATGACTGCAGCCCCAGCGGACAGCTTTATTGCAGCATTACGAGAGACCCTGAGCAGGCATCTCCCAGCTCAGCTGCGCCTGGAACCCTGGCTCACAGAACTGTGAGATAATAAAGGTTTGTTGTTTTAAGCTGCTAAATTTTGGAGTCATTTTGTATGCAGCAATAAATAAATAATATAAATCCCCATATAGGAGCTCCAGATACATGGCCTTCATCTCTTCACTAGCTAGTCATTCATAACCTTCCTGCCATCTGCCTTTTGTCCCCAAGACTGCAGCTGGGCAGGCTTTGTGCAGTGCACAAATGGCTCAATTACATGGGGTGACCCTGGCCCCACTCCTGCTGAAAACTCCTCGTCCTGTGTCACTGGTGACTTGCTCTTGTGCAAGCCTGATGACCTTTCCTTAATTCTTTTTTTTTGATTTCTCAGTTTTTACATGACACTGTGAACCACCCCCTCATCCTTGCAACTTGTTAGGTAGGATTAAAGGAGACAGAATAAGGACACAGGTGGTACAGTGCTAAAAAGATTGATTGGCAATCACAACAACCCCAAGCCCCAGTGCAGCTGTTCCTGAAGCCGGCCCTTTATCGTAATCTCCCCGCACATGTTGCCTGGGGTCTTCCTGATCTCATTCGCCTGGGCTCCTCTCCTTCCAACTTCCTGTCTCCAGTGAGTTCTTGTTCTCTGCTCTGGCCTTGGGCCTCTTTCTTTATTGCTACCCTGGTGTCATGCCAAAATGGAATTCATCCTTTGTTCCTTACTGTTTACCCAAATCTCCCTACTCTAATAAACTTTGAGGAGGCAGAGGAGGGTGTTTTCAATATAGAGTTGCAAACAGTGGACCATGACAACCCTCTGTTCTTAGAAGTTCTTTGGTGACTGCAGACCTCCTAGACCTCCCCCTCCATTCTCTCACCCCTACACCATGCAGCTCTGTTTAATTTTCTTTTGTTGGCTTGTCTCCTGCTAACCTATGCCTCCGGTCATACCTGCTACCTGAAGGTTTAGAGAGGCTTTTTTCCTATGGGAAAAGAGTTTCCTCCTTAAGAGGAATTCTGTTCCCAGGCAATATGCTAAGGTTTTTTTTTCACATGCCTCAGTTAGTTCTTAAAGTGACCACAGATGGAGGAAGTGTTAAAGGTCACCTCCCCAAACTGGCTCACAGTGGAGTGAGCAGTTTGTGACAGTGAAGATTCTTTTCTAGAATTCTCTTTTCTCTGGGGCCGTTGATTTTGCTCTTCCTTGGCACTTCCCCTGGTATGCTGCAAGCACTTTTACCACGGGTTTCCGAGTTTTTATCGTAGTTTGGACACTGACTTCTGATTTGATGCATTCTCCATTCTGCTCATGTAGGCAGCCTTTTACTTTGAGAATGGTTACAGTGGAACGGGTGCCTGTACTCTTCATGCCAGCCCTGTGTTGCTTGTACATGACGTTTTCTTTGACCAGCTTTGAAAAATCCAATTTAGATGGCCACCACCTGCAGTTTTAGTCTTGTACTCAGTGCTAATGCAGAGACTCCTTTGTTATCAAAACAATTGGACTAGGCTTTGTTGAACAATCTCTCTCTTTCTCTGGCACTGTTATTTTCTAAAAGTTTCCCAATCATGTCACAAATTTTCTCCTTCTATGGCTTTTGTGACATGAAGTCTTTCCTTCCTCTCTTCCCACCTCTCAGACCAATTGTCTTTCTTTAGACCACCTCCTTTTTTTCTGTTTCTCAAAGGTGAGCCCCTCTGGCTCACTTTTCCCTCTTTCCCAGGAAACCTCTTCTACTCTCAGGCTTTCAGTTATGACATCTAAAACTTACTAGATTATTTATTTATTTACTCATTCATGTCTTTATGTATGTACCATATTTGTTACCATCCTAACCATTTTAAAGCGTACAGTTCAGCCATATTAAGTACATTGATGTCATGCAACCATTGCCCCCGCCCTTCTCCAGAACTCTCTTCATCTTGCCAAACAAACTATCCCCATTAAATACAAACTCCCCGTTCTCCCCTCCCCTAACCCCTGGCAACCACTTTCTACTTTCTGTCTCTGTGAATTTGGCCACTGTAAGTACCTCATATAAGTGGAATTATACAGTATTTGTCCTTTTGTGACTAGCTTATCTCACTTAGTGTAATGTCATCCATATTGTAGCATGCCAGCTATTACTTTTGCATGAGTGATTCCAAGTCTATGGCTCTAGTCCTTACCTCCCTCTCAAGATTTGCTTCTACACTTCCAGCTCCCTTTTGGATTCTTTAACACGGAGTCATTGCAGTGACCTCAAAGTGCACAAGTCTACAACCATGCTCCTCTATTCCCTCCAAATCACAGTTCTTCACTTCGATGAACGGAAATAAGCTTTCAGTTCCTTTACATCTTGGGTCATTTCTATTCCTTCAGCGTTTACCTCTCCATATCAAGTTACTCTGCAGCTTATAAACTGTCTATAGCTCCTTATTTGCTTATATAAGAAGGTCCAACATCCTCAGGCTACTCATAATCTGGCCCTAATTTTTAGTTGGGATTAAACTCAGTTGCTCATGTCAGAAAATATCAAATACTAGCAGCTTAAAAATAAGATAGAAGTTTACCTTCTCTCATGTGCATGAATTCTGGAGACAGGCAGCTCAGGACTGGTACACAAAGCTGTTAGGGATACAGACCTCTTCCCCTTCACTACCTTATCATCTTAACATCCCTGTCCTCATGGTTTAAGATGCAGCTGGAGCACCGACCATCACATCTGTATTTCTGGCAAGAAGATGGAGAAAGGAGTAAGGGGAGAGGGTACATGCCAATTGCTATTTTAAAAGATTTCCTAGCAGCATTACATCTTATTAGCTAGAACTTAGTCACATGGTATATCTAGCTACCTGGGAGGCTGGAAAATGTAGTCTTTTTTTCTGGGTGTTCTGTTGCTTAGGAAGAAGGAAGACTAAATATTGGGTAGGAACTAGCCTTCTCTTCCACAGGCCTCACGTCTGCTTCAGAGTGCCCTCTGTGCACCCTTGAATCAACACATTTACTGGAACAGGATTATTTGACTGTCCTGTCCCTCCCACTAGACTGAGGGTGCTTTAAGGATGAGAATCTTATCCACTTCATTCTCACGCTATGGTATTTGGTGCAAGACTTGGCAAAGAGAAGGAGCTCAATAAACAGCTACTATTGAAAAACAATGTCAGGGGAAAAAGGGGTTCAGGAAAGTATCTCAGAACAGTGAGGAAGCTGCTTTTGGGTAGGTAATCCTGTCCTAGAAAAATAACAGTAATACTAATGAAAATAAATAATGTCATACAGCATCATTATGCCATTTGTGATAATCCAGTGAATTAGGACAGATTATTTTCTCTTAACAGAAGAAGTGACATTGTGGGGAAAATTGAAGTTTCTATGGCCAGAATCCTTAAACCAACCCCAAACCACTTGATGATGTAATTGGCCTGCAACTAGGCTACTGCTTCCACACCAGTAGGCAACAAGCTATTATTGACTGACTCACTAAAGAGCTCTGCCCAGTGCTCTGGGCAGAGGCAGGGATGAAGGATGATTATAGACTTGTAGACTGTTGGATGCAAATGTAATTCTAGTGCTCAACCTATCACTGGGAGAACAAGCTGGGTAATAAACCCTTTTACCCCAGGAATGTTCCATTGTCATTCCTTGGTCTCACTGAAACCATAGTGAACTTGCCTGAGACTGGAACACATTTGCAAGAAAGACATATTCAGGGATGTTGAGACCCTGCTTGAGGTCACATATTCAGTTAGTGATCAGCAGGCCTGGAGCCTATATTCCTTCACTACAAGCTCCGTTTTCTCTTCCCTGGAATGTGGGAGGCCAGAGTAAGCTGCTGCATCACACTACCACCAGGGCGTAAAGCTCCATATTCTCTTTGCTTTATAAATGAAAGAAGTCCTTTGGGTAGAAGCAGCAACCCTGAGGGAGGCCCCAGGAGGACCTACCAAGAATGCCTTCCCCAGGTGGGGCTGCCCACATCAGGCTGTTGGGCCCCTGTCAGTTGCCAGCCTTGCAAATACATGAAAGGCTCAGAACCTGGCATCTGCAGCTGACTGGGTTTCAGTAAGAAGTTTGTTTTGGGTCCCATCCCACATGGTGTGTTATGAAAGTACCATGAAAGTCTTATTTAATTGCTGATGGTCCCATAACAGGAACTCACAAACAGTATTAGAGCCAGGTCTCTGCTCAGGTGGACGAGGTCTTATATTGGATGAGAAAGTTGGGCTGTTCATGTGTTTTCCTATCTGCTTCCGACTTGGGCTCAGGACAGGCATGGTTTATAGACTGGTGAACTGTGGGCTGTGCCTGCCACTGATTCAAAGTGCTCTCAGGTGTTCACAAGCCCGGTGGTTCTCCAAAGGTGCTCCTAGGACCAGGAAAATCAGCATTGGGAAGTGTTAGCAAGCAGATTCTTAGACTCTCTCTAGTCCTACTAAATTAGGAGGATCCTAGCAATCTGTGTTTTAGCAAGCTCTTCAGGTGATTCTGAGAAGCACTGCTCTTGGAGGGCAGAGGTGAAATTCAAAAGGCAGCCTTCCGAGCTGCAGCGAGAGGTGTGGGGAGGCTGTAAGATGTGGGCTTTGAAGAGGCCCTAAGACATCTTCCCACTGTGCACTGCTTCTAGAAGGAGGAGTTCTGACCAGCAAGGGACAACAGGTGAGGACACTTGTGGGGCCCACTGAGGAGGAGACTGGGGAAGCTGGCTGGGACAGGCAGGCTGGGGTAGGTGCACCAGTGCCTAATGTGCAGGCCAGAGCAGATGCTGAGCTCTGGGCCAGCTTTCTCTGGTGCTCTTGGGTACAAGCTGAGATTTTAGGCTGCCTGGCTGTCAGTGTTACTGATTTCTGCCCTGTTACTTGGTAATGACCTCTGTAGCTGCTTTGCATGAGCAAACACTGTCAGTGAGCAATTCAGTTTCTCCCTATGACTGTGTGCCCAACACCTCATACAATTCTAATTGTGCAATTTTCACCAGCTCCTTGCCACAGAGATGTGGGTCATTGCCTCCTGCAGAGTGGGCGTGGTTGGATGTTACACCACATGCACCATTGACTTGCCGGGCTTTTAGGCTTTCACTTTATCTCCACCTCCTGGTGTCTGCAGTTCTAGTGATGGGGAGGTGAATGGGATGTCTATATTGCATGTGGTCAGAGACCAGAGTGCGCCAGTTAGATGTGTCATGTTAAAATAAATAAATCACTTTACAAACAGTTATGGGTGAAAACTCCTTACTTGTCCCCGTGCTGTGATTCAATCCTATAATTCAGTTTACTGTCGGGCAGTGAAGTTCTGTTCTACATGTTTTACACATTGATGCTAAATAACTCATGTCACAGCTGTGTCACCAGCAGTGTCTGCACCTGTGAGCAGTCATGGCTCAGATGGGCTGGGCTGGAATGTGTGCCAGGATCTTAGCAGTGGAGGTGGAGAAGAGGTAGGCACTGGGCGGGTGGAGAGGTGACTCATTGTGGAACTGGATTCTGAGGCAGGTGGTGTGGGGAAAATGGAAGTTCCTATGGCCAGGATCCTCACCCGACCCTAAACCACTTGATAATGTTAATTGGCCTACTGCTAGGCTAATGCTTCCACACCCATAGGCAATAAGGTATTATTGACTGAGTCACCATATAAAGATCTCTGCCTGGGAGATGGAGGATTGCAGACCTGCGACTGCTGGATGCAGACGTGATTCTACTGCTCAACCTACTGCCTGGAGAATAAAGCTGTTTTACCCCAAGAATGTTCTGTTGTCATTCCTGGGTCTCACTGAATCCATAGTGAACTTGCCCAGGGCTGAAACCCTGAGGTGAGATGTGTGGCCAAAAGATTCCACATCAGTAACTGGATTTGACAAACAATGAGGGTTTGTTAGGGTCCAAGTGTGGGATTCAGAAAGGGGAGTGTCCTGGCCTTGGTGAGAATAAGGTTTGGAGCTATCAGGTTAGTTGCTTAGTGAGACAAGGGCAAGATTTCCTACTGGGGGCCTGCCAAATAGGGAATCCAGGCCTAGAGACAGGAGCTGCCTGAGAACTAGGGTGGTGACTGGTTGACTTAGAGGAGGCCGGTGGGCATGTGGGTGTCTGTTGCAGCAATGTGTGGCTGGAAGGGCAACTCTGGCACCATGGCAGGTAGGTGAGAGGCTGCACATCTGTGAGGTTTGGCTCTGGATGATGAAAGGTGTCAGGGCCATCAGTGCCTGAACCCCAATCCCACTGCTGGCCAACAACGTGGGAGGAGTTATCACTTACATAGTTTCCAAGGATGTTGTGGATTTTCCAAGCTTTATTTGCTAGCCTGCCTGCCACTATGTGTATGGCCCTGTCCCTGCCCTCCCTGGGAGAAGTTTCTGGAGTTTTGGTGGCTTCCTGCACACAGCAGGTTGTAGCTGAAAGCACTTAGGAATCAAGCCAGGCAGGCTCTGAAACCTGGTTTTACTATGTGAATCTGGATATTTCAAAGTCATTGCTCTTTATCTTGCTGAGCTTCAGTGTCCTTTGGTCTACAGTGGGATCTATCACGTGCCCCTCACAAATGTTACACTGTTGTGAGCACCTCATCACAGAGAATCGGATCAATGTTGTTCTCTCTCCTTCCTCCCACTCCCAGCCCGCTTCCATCAGAGGGGATTCGAGCCCCTCTATTGTGAATACCCAAGTGCCTTGGGTGAACACATTACCTCATTTATATCAGCTGTGTTGTAAACAGGGCCTTGGGGAGAGGGAGTCTGTCTATATTTCTCTTACTTGGAGAGCCAGAGGCAATTTTCTTTCCTTTCCTTTTAGTAAAAGAGAATCTATGCCGGATACTCTATCCTTGAGATCAAGTTCAGTTCTCTGGGGATGGAGTCACACATGAGCCATCACAATCACAGGGGAGGCTGGCGTTGGGGTCTCGTCCGCAGCATTGACCATGGACGCGGAATCCTGCTCTGGTTGCCTGCTGGGGAGAACCAGGGTGGGCTGAGGGCTCAGGCAGTCAGGCCATCCGCTCTGTGCCTCTGTGGAACAACCCTGTGCTTTATTCTCCTCTGTAGGAATGAATTTCTAAAATTCCTGTATTTCATGGCCAGGATGTGCTTCAAACAGCCCTGCTTGATCTGTGTTCTCCCCTCTCCCAGAGAAGTTTGAACTATGTTTGCTGCTCTTCACAGATGAGGGGAGATTTTCTGGCCCTTCAAAACGTCATCCAGCTGCAGGGCCGCCTGGCACATCAGAGACTTACGGCTGCATTTAATTTTCTCAGAGCAGCAAGGCTGGAGGCGTCCCAGCATCCTGGCGCCTGTGGGTGGATGATTGGCTTGCCCCAACTATGCATTTGAGCTAAAGAATGTTTGAAAGGAATACTCACATTACAAAGCCATAGGTGTTCCTGAGTGCTGTGTGCCAGGGGTAGGTGATATCATCCTGGCGTAAAACAGAAACTCGCAAACTGTTGGATCCCAGTTGTTTTGCTATACAGTGGTAAAATGTGCAGAGAGTTTTGGAAGACATGGGGAAGGAAAATGGCAGGAAAGGACAAAGGAGGCCTCTTCAGGGTAGGACAATTATGGAAGAGGAGAAAGAAGAGGAGTGGAAGGCAAAAAGGCAAGGGGGGGAAGAGAGGGCAGGCAGAGAGGTAGTCAGCTACAACCGAGCCGTTCAGGTCTCTGTACCTACAGTGTGTCCTGACGGTATGCCAGGTACTGATCCCAGCACCTGTGGTGATGCCGCTCCTTGCGCTCTGCTGTCGGCAGCAAGGTGAGGCATCTGCTGGGGGAAGTGTCACAGTGAATGCCCAGCACTCTGGGCACCTCTCCGAGGCAGCCAGGGAAGCCTGTGCCTCAGAAGACTGGCTCTAACCTCGGCCCTGGTTTCCATGCCTTCAGAAGGCATTGCCACAAGCTCTTCAGGAGTCGGGCTGTGCCAGTGTTGTTTGCTGCCTTGTCTCTGGGGTCGAATGCAGTGGCTGGCACAGGCAGGTGCGTAGAACATACCTACTGAGTGAATAGGAATGAGTATTTAATTTAATCCTGTGAAAAACATCACCAGGGACGATGGAGGACTGAAGTCCAGACACATCTCACTGTATTAGTGCCTCTTTAAATTTTTCGGAGTGTTCTGCTCTCTTTGAAGGCAGAGCAAGGGGTCAGCAACCAAGGAGTGCAGGTGGCCTCTACAAGCTGGAAAAGGCAAGGAAATGGATCTTCCCCCTAAAGCCTCCAGAAGGAATTCAGCCCTGCTGCCCCCACCCCCACCTCACCCCCTACACAAATAAGCAGGCATATTAATCTCCCAAGAATCTTGTTTCAATGCTGACTCTGATCCAGTAGGTGTGGGGGAGGGGGCCTGAGACTGCATCCCCAACAAGTGCCCAGGTGATGGTGATGCTCCTGGTCCTCGGGCTGCACTTGGAGCTGCAGAGCTCTTCACCTTTCCTGACTGCCGGCCAGTCATCATCTACGGGTTTGTCTGGGCATCCCTCCAAGGTCAGAAGTAATGCATCCCACATGGGCTTCCCAGAGTGGTTGTTAGAAAGGCTGAAGGCTGCTTCACCAGAAAGTGGAAGATTGTAGGGTGGAGCTTAACAAGAATTTAGTTCCCAGCTTTGCAGCCTGCTGAGCTCTGTGGTCCAGTGGCCCAGGGCTGGACAGAAAGAGACAGCAAGCATTTCTGCTTCTTCCCCTGCTGGCATCCTAGAACACCTAGAACATTCCTGCAGCAGAGAGGTTTGTGCCCTGCAGCTTCCACTGAGCAGCCCTTGTGACCAAAGTCTTCCTAGGCTTCAGCAAGGAGGTCATGAGGATCCCATGGGCATGTGAGATCAAGAGCCATTTTTGCAAGGGGTCTTTGCTGTTGCCTGGGCCCTTGGAGGTTCAGGGTTCCTTTCTAGCTGGGACCTTACTTGTGACTTTGGACAAACCCAGTTATGCTCTGGAATCCAATCCAGATATACACAACTACCACCTCCTCTGCGTCTACCAGCATTGTACTGCCGCCTCTCTGCCATCAGCGCCATGGAAACTCTATTGCTCTGCCTTGCACTCTACTCCTCCGGTGCTTCGGTCATTACTACAGGGCTGTCACATCAGCCTGCGGAGTAGGCACCTGTAGCTCCATTTAGAAGTAGGAAGGCCGGAGGAACTAAGTTCTATGTCAGGTCTCACAGCTGGTAAGTGGCAAGGCCAGGACTCAGTGCCATGTGATACCAGAGCAAGTGTCTCCCTCTGAGGGCCCTACATCCCTCTTCTACTCAGTCTCATCAGCAGGCCTGCCGCTCTTGCCCTCGCAGGAAAGGCCTGCCCTGTGGGGAAGTGCACATTCATCCTACCTGGGCACAGGGCTTACCTAGTCAGTGAGGGAGCCCCGTTCTCGCTGGGTCCTGCGGCCAACCCCACTGGGTTTATGGCTGTGCTTCTGTGCCAAAGTGGCAGGCTGAATGGGTCACTTGACTTAGACTCTTAATTCAGTGGCATGAATGGGGCAAGTGGGAAGCAATGTCACTGTCACTTTATAACTTAATTTTGTAGAGTCAACCTTTAGAAGACATTTATTTGTGTTAAAAAAAACATCACCACCACCTCCTCTGCCCACCTCAGTCCTGAGCCTGTGATGTGGGCAGAAAGATGCTAAGTCATAAAATACTGATAGTAAATGTGATACCTTGTTATGAAACATATACTTTCAAAGAGCCCACAGTACTTTATTTCATCTTAATCCTCCTAACACCTCTTTTTAAAGTAGGCAGGACAAGTGTGTGTTCTCATTGTGTAGGGAAAACTGAGGCTCAGAGAGGTCACGGATTTGCTCAGGGTTATAGATCTGGGGCCAGAATGCAAATCACCGCCATTTCCAGAGCTCTTTCGGTCACATGCACATACTGTGCTGATTATCTGCCTCGGGCACACGGTGTTGCCATGCAGCAGAAACGTCAGATGGGGTACTCTGTCCAAGCCCTGGCAGATTTATGACCAGCAACTGTCATTCCGTATTACCAAAAAATGAACTCTTTAGAAAAACATCTGAAAATTAACCACCAAAATGCTCTGAGAGCTAAGTTGGCATCTAAGGGAGAACAGGACATGGAACATGCAGGGGAGGGGCAGGAATGAATGCTTCTAGGGGAAAAGGCGCAGGTCCTGGCAACCAGCAGGTCCAAAGTCACACCCAGAGATAGCGCGTGTGGGCAGCAGCAGGCAGAGGGGTGCCGCCCTGCAGGCCAGGCTCAGGTCTGGAAGAGCAGGGGGAGGGAGACAGGTCAGGCCCAGTGTCTGCGATTTAAGAACCCAGGCCCAGGACTCTGGAGGAAGAATGCCAAGGACACATGTCTGGCACAAACAAGAGTCTGGGCAGAAAAAAGTGCTTAGGCAAGAGACCAAGAATACCAAGAATGGAGCCTGACACTAACTAGGGTTGCATAAAGCAGAGGCTGTTTTTAGACTTCCTGTCCAAGATAGACTGAGGCTTAAGTGTTTAGGTTGGTCTGAATCCACAGGAGAAAGGCGAGCAGGCCAGCAGACTGACCGGGGAGAAGAGGGGAGTGAAGAGTGAGGAAGTCCCTGACAGTTTTTGTAGAGCTCTGTTTCAAGCTGACATTCTGCAGAACACTGTTCCATACAAGGCTTCTGAATGCATCAAGAAGGCAGGGTCTGTGCTCAATAAAGATGGGAGACACTGGATCCAATGAAGTTAACAGGTTCCTTTGTTACAGGGTTCTCAGCACCTTTAATATACAAATACTCAATGTGAATTTCCAGGTGAGAGCTACTGAGAGCGGGTTTTCTAAACTTTTTGACCACCCCTTCAGGCTCCCCTCACCCTTTTTTCTCTTTTTTTCGGCCTTGGCACAAATATTAAATCTGGAACACAGTCTGGGAAATAGTCTGGTCCTCCCTCAGCTGGGTCAACAGCCACACCTGCAACACTTTCTGCTTCCTACACGGAAGCCTTTGCCTTTTGCTTCCTTCAGAGTGTTCTGGAAGGGAGGGGTGGTTAGGGTCAGAAACCTGGACAAAACAGCATTGTTAAAATTAGCCCACCCTTTCATCTCTAATTGGGGTATTTCGTTCTAGTCTCTTTTTCTGTGTCTTTTTAAAGCTTGGTTATCACCATCTCATACGTTTTAAACTAGCATTTGGTGTCTTGCACAGTGGGGCTGGCAGCCCATTGCAACCAATGTGTGAAACTACACTGAAATTTAGAATAAAAGATCAATGAAGCCCAGACACCCCAGCTTTTCTCTGACCTCTGGGATATAAGCTGCCTACCTTCTTCACCCAGACTATCATGAACCAGAGGGGCAGAGTGGAATTGGGGGCAGCCAGACCCTGTTGCCTTTTTGGGTCAGTTGTCATCCACAGCCATTGGGCTGGACCTGGCAACACTCCCTGATTTTTCTGTCTGGAATCTGCTCCCTCCTATTTCTCCCACTTGGGCCTCAGCCCCTCTGTACTGGGGATGTCCTTAATGGTCATTGGTCTACTATAGTGGTTTTCCTACTTGTATGTGCATCAGAATTAACCAGAGGGTTTTTAAAACACAGATTACTATGTCCCACCCCTAGTGTTTCTGGGTCTGTGATGGAGCCTGAGAACTGGCATTCCTATTAAGTTTTATGTGATGCTGATGGTCAGAGGACTATACTTTGAGAACTGGTGTGTAGGTCCCAAACCTCTGTGTACGAGAATCTGCTGAGAAGCTTGGTAACAGGGAAATTCTTGAAGCTCACCTCAGCCCTACTGAATCAGAATTCCCAGGGGTCAATGTCTTGTCTGCCTCTCCCTGGCTTGGCCTCTGATGGCCTATTCCCTCTCTCCTGTGCTGAATGACTAGGGCTGCTGGCCCCTCCTGCAGTGATCTTTTTTAATTGCTCATTGCCACAGAAGCCCATTACCTCCAACATGGCTGGGAAAGTTGAAAAGAAGGGCTTGTATTTGCCATTTGGTTAGTTTTAGGAAGGTTTCTGTCTGGGTATATATATATTTCCTCTCTACAGTGGAAGTAAAATTATCATTTGTATGGCATTTTCAGTTTGTCAAATGTTGTTCCTAAGAAATTGGCTAATGACTCCAAGTTCCTTAATTTCTCCATTATCCAGTGCTGGAGAGAAAGCTCTCAGTGGGTGCAAGCACCCTGATTTGGAGTGTAAGCCCCTTCCCTCTCTACCTAGAGGTGGGCACACAGAACAAACGACATTCCCTGATCCTGGGCACCGTGGTGGTGAGCCCATGTGCATCAGGCTGCATCTGACTGCAGGTAATTTTTATACAAAGACATCTTACTAGGCTGTTAAATTAGAACTTCAGACAGATTAGTCTTCAGAATTGAAACTAACCAAATGAATGTGAAGTGGACCTAATTAGGTATGCTAAACAATTAAATTGAGCACATAGCTTTTGTTTTTCACTTGCTACATTAAACTCCATTGTATGAATGATTCTCATTTTAAAAATGAGGAAACTGGATTCGTAAGATCAGGTGATTTATCCAAGGTCATGGAGTTACAAGAAGCAAAACTAGAATTTGAAGTCAGTGTGACTTCAAAACCGGTACTCTTGAAATTAAAAAGAGTAACGTGTTGGTGAGGATGTGGACAAAATGAAACCCTCATACACTGCTGATGGACATACAAAATGGCACAGCCACTTTGGAAAACAGCTTGGCAGTTTCTCCTAAAGTTAAATGTACCCTTATATGACCCAGCAATCTCCTTCCTAGGTAAATACCCAATAAAAAGGAAGCATATGTATACACAAAGACTTGTACACAGTGGTGATAGCAGTTTTGTTCACAATAGTCCCAAACTAGTAGCTACTAAAATATCCAACAACAGGTACATGGATAAATAAGTGGTGGTGTATCCATGCAATGAAATACTACTCAGCAGTGAAAAAGAACACAATGAAAAACAACCACAGCATAAATGACTAAAACATTAAAGAAGCTAGACATCAAAGAGCATGTACTCTATGATTCCATTTATATGAAATTCTGGAAAAAGTAAAACATCTATAGTGGTACATGTGCAAAAGTTAAGGTATAAAATGCTGTTTTTTCAATCTCCCTTTTATTGCTGAGAAAATGAGGCTCTGAAAGGTTTAACAGCTTGTCTAGGATTACACAGCCAGCAAGCTACCCTTTTCTTGATCTCAAGCTGTCCCTCTTACTTACTCATTTTGCTGGCTCCCTCTTCTTTTTGGGGATCAGTCCACTTCCTTTGCTCAGAGTTTGAGCCTGGGCTTACTGCTTCCCTCTGCAAGTAATTCAATGCCCTGTAAGGTTGGCATCACCTAAACTTTTCTGCCACTGTTACATATCTTTAACCTCACTTTATTTTCTTTCTTTTCTCACCTCCACTATCTCTCTCCTGTCTCCTAATCCTCCTGCTCGCTCTCCTTAAACCCGCTCTTGCTTTCTTCTATTTTCACTCTGTTTATACCACATCTCACTGCTTGAGTGGGAGCTCTCTGTCAGGGTGTGATTCTCACACAGACATTTTCTTGGTGAGGGAATTTTATTATCTGCCCCTCCTAAGGTTGACAGATTTAGGATAGCAGGATGCCCAGTTACAATTGAATTTCTGATAAGCAATGAATAATTTTTTAAAAGTATAAGTATGTCCCAAATATTGCACAGAACATACTTATATTATAACATTATTTGTTGCTTATCAGAAATTCATATTCACCTGGGTGTCTTATGTCATCCAGCAACTGTAGCCTCCCTGACATGCCATCATTTTGTTAAGAAGGAACAGAGTCTTGACAAAACCTCCAAGAAGACGGTCTCCCTGGGAAGCAAAATAAGACTGGCCCTTCAGTGTTTTTCTACCCATGTGTTTACTACTCATGTGTGTCTTGCTTAAGCTCCCACCCCCAAGTGACTCCTGCTGGTTCCCTTACTCTTGCCCTGTCCATCTTCTGACCTCTGCACACCTTGGCTGTCTCTGGATCACCCACTCACTGTTCTTGTCATGTTGCTTGATCCAGCTTTTCCAGCCATTCCCTCATTGTCTCTTCTCAACTCCAAATTGCCTTTGCTTTGGGTACATACTCTCCCCTGTCTGGCCAGGCCTGGGACTCTACAGGGTCAAAGCCACAGGTCTGGACCCAGCAACACTTCCTGTTTTTTTTTGTCTGGAATCTGCTACATTCAAGACATCAGTGCATTCCAGACCCCAACTAGGGTCACAGCTGAAACACTGCCTTGGGGTATTCACTCTTCATCCATCTCTACCTATTACATGTAAATTATATAAGTAGATTCAAATTCATTGCCAGGGTTGAAATTGGGCAAGTCCCTGATTCAGTAGGCTGTTTTCATGTGTTTACTGGATAAAATGGATTAGAAATATATCCTCAGTTGACAAACAGAGTGCCTACATTTAGTTTATGTCAACAAAATTCTGGTGATTGTTCCAGGAAAGAAACAAAGGACATCTTATGTTAAGCTACCTGGCGATTTATTTTGTAATTCTTTCTATTTCCTTTAAGATTTTGAGTGGTTTGTAGCTAAACCACGTGGTCTATAGAAAACCAAATGAGAAGCTGTCTGTGGGAGTGTTCGGTCGGTTGACTTACAGCTACAGCATTTTATTTATTCAGATTTATTGAGATGTAATTGATAAAATTGTGAAATATTGAAAATGAAAAATGGGATTTGTTATACATGTACATTGTGAAAGGATTCCCCTCATTGAGTCAGTTAATGTATTATTCACCACCTCGCATATTTACTTTTTCTTTTTTTGTGAGAACAGTTTAAGTTCTACTCTCCTAGCAAATTTCAGTTATATGATGCTGTGTTATCACTATAGTTACCATGTTATACATTGAACCCTCAGACCTTATTCTTCTTATAGCTGAAAGTCTATCCTTTTATCAACTTCTTCCTGTTCTCCCCACTCCCAGCCCCTGGTAACCACTTTTCTACTCTGTTTCTATGAATCTGACCTTTAATACAAAATTTTTTTTTTAATTTACATGTAAGTGAAACCATACAGTATTTGTCTTTCTTTTCTGGCTTATTTCACTTAGCACAGTGTCCTCCAGTTTCCTCCCTGGTGTTGCAACGGACAGTATTTCCTTCCTTGTCAAGACTGAATAATATTCCTGTGTGGGTGTGGGTGTGTAAATGTGTGTTTCATTTTCCTGATCCATTCATCCATCAATGGACACTTAGGTTGTTTCCATACCTTTGCTATTGTGAATAATGCTTCACTGAGTGTGGGAATACAGATAGCTTTTTTTTTTTTGAGAGGGTATCTCTCATATTTATTGATCAAATGGTTGTTAACAACAATAAAATTCTGTATAGGGGACTCAATGCACAATCAGTAATCAACCCCAAGCTTAATTCTCAACAGTCTCCAATCTTCTGAAGCATAACGAACAAGTTCTTACATGGTGAACGAGTTCTTACATAGTGAATAAGTTCTTACATGGTGAACAGTGCAAGGGCAGTCATATCACAGAAACTTTCAGTTTTGATCACGCATCATGAACTATAAACAATCAAGTCAGATATGATTATTTGTTTGATTTTTATACTTGATTTATATGTGAATCCCACATTTCTCCCTTATTATTATTATTATTATTATTATTATTTTTTAAATAAAATGCTGAAGTGGTATGTAGATGCAAGATAAAGGTAGAAAACATAATTTAGTGCTGTAAGAGGGCAAATGGAGATGATCAGGTCTGTGCCTATAGACTAAGTATTAATCCAAGCTAGACAAGGGCAACAAAACATCCACGGATGCAGAAGATTTCTCTCAAAACAGGGGGGGTGAGGTTCTAAGCCTCATCTCTGTTGATCCCCAATTTCTCACCTGATGGCCCCCTGCGACTGTGCCTGTCTTAGGTTGTTCCTCCCTTGAGGAATCTTACCTGTCTCTGGCTAACCAGTCATTTCCAGGGCCATACAGGGAAATGTAAAGTTGGTAAGTGAGAGAGAAGCAATATTGTTTGAAAAGGTTAGCTTTTTACTTCTTTGCAGATTTATGCCCTGTGGCTTCTATGCCCAGCATTTGTCTTGAGGTATCTTTGCCACTTGGAAGAATTATGATACTCGGTAATTTTCGATATGAGGCACGAATTCTACTAAAGCGTTGTAATTAGGAAGGAAGAAGAAAAGCTACAGAAGTAGCAGACGGAAGAAAACATGGGAAGATTGATTATTTCTTTGACATATCTTCTTGTAGAGTAACATAAGCATGTATAGGTTTTAACAAACTACTAATTAAATTGCATACACACATTAACATAATAGGAATACAGCTACATAACAAAAGCAGACCTACAATTACCAGCCATATCCAGTGAAACCAAGAAAACCAGTTAGGTACCCTAGGCATTTGTGAAAACTTATCAATGATATGATGGATATTGTCTAACTGAATTTGAATAGTTTGAGAAAAATCAGACAAATTAAAACAACACATTCCTGGGAACTGTTCACATCCCATACGTTCTTTTAACAGTAGATAGTCTATAGTCACACGATTTTGGAGCACTGCAACTTGCACTTCTCCTAAATCTTGGTTGAGTGCTGACAGTATAGATCCAGTCAAATTTGTTGTTTTACTGTATGCACAGGCCAGCTTAGATATCTCCTTCTTCATTCCAATGGCAAGTCCAGAAACCGGTGGGATGAATGCAGCTACAACTGCAACAGCGCCAGGATCTTTGTTGAAGGTTTTAGATGATCATCTTCTGGAATGACTCTTCCAGAGGATGTTGATGTTGGAAGTTCTTCATATCGTATCTTAATTCATTTTCTGGGTAGCCAAATTAGGCTTTGATCCTCTGTATAAACACAAACAAACCCTTTGCCCACACTTTGATATGACCTTTATACCATTGTGAAGAACCTATTGGAGATCACCACACAGGAACTGCTTTTTTTTTTTAAGAGAAAGGAATATTATCAGAAAAATGTACTTCTATAGCCGATCATCTGACACCCTTTAAAAGATCAAAATTAAGGATATGTAAAGCATGCATTAATCATTGATTTGCAGTTAGTTTTATCCTATCAGGGAGTAATCCCCCTTTTCTTTTGCTTTTTTTTTTTCCTGTTATCATTAATCTACAATTACATGAAGAATATTATGTTTACTAGGCTCTCCCCTACACCAAGTCCCCCCCACAAACACCATTACAGTTACTGTCCATCAGCATAGCAAAATGTTGTAGAATCACTACTTGTCTTCTCTGTGTTGCATACAGATACCTTTTTGAGATAATAGTTTCATTTCCTTTGGATATACACCCAGGAGTGGGACTGCTGGATCATATGGTATTTCTGTTTTTAATTTTTGAGGACCCGCCATACTGTTCTCCACAGTGACTCTATCAGTTTACATTCCCACCAACAGGGTACAACAGTTCCTTTTTCCTCCACTTCCTTGCCAGCATTTACTCTCTCTCATCTTTTTGATCATAGCCATTCTAACAGGTGTGAGGTGATATCTCATTGTGGTTTTGATTTGCATTTCCCTGATGGTTGAGAGCCTTTTCATGTACCTGTTGGCCATTTGTATGTCTTCTTTGGAAAAAATGTCTATTCAGGTCCTTTGCCCATTTTGTAACTGGTTTTGTTTTGTTTTGCTCTTGAGTTGTATGAGTTTCTTGTATATTTTGGATATAAACCCTTTATCAGCTATGTGATTTGCAAATATTTTCTCCCCTTCAGTAGGTGACTTTTCATTTTGTTGTTGGGTTGTTGGTTTCCTTTGGGCAAAGAAACCTTTAGCTTAAGGTAGCCCACGTTTGTTTTTGCTTTTGTTGCCTTAGCTTGTGTTGTCAAATACAAAAACTCATTGCCAAGATCAATGTTAAGAAGTTTACCACATGTTTTCTTCTAAGAGTTTTGTGGTTTCAGTCTTACTTTCAAGTCTTTAATCCATTTTGAATCAATTTTTGTGTATGCTATTAGAGAGTGGTCCAGTATCACTCTTTTGTATAGAGCTGTCTAGTTTTTACAACACCATTTATTGAGATATTGTCCTTTCCCCACTGTATATTCTTGGCTCCTTTGTTGAAAATGAATTGGACATATATGCATAGTTTTATTTCTGGGCTCTCTATTCTGTTCCATTGATCAATGTGTCTGTGTTTATGTCAATACCGTATATTTCGATTACTTTAGCTTTGTAATATGGTTTAAAATCAGGACATGTAATGCCTCCAGCTCTGTTCTTCTTTCTTAAGATTGCGTTAGCTATTCAGGGCCTTTTGTGGTTCCATGCAAATTTTAGGATGGCATTTGCCATTTATGTGAAAAAAGCCATTGGAATTTTATCAGTTGCATTGAAGCTGTAGACCATTTTGCATAGTATGGACATTTTAGTAATAATTATTTCAATCTTTGTGCATGGAACATCTTTCCATTTATTTGTGTCTTTAATTTCTTCCATCACTGTCTTATAGCTTTCAGTTTACAGATCTTTTGCCTCCTGGTTTAATTTATTCCTAAGTGTTTTATTCTTTTTGACGATGTTGTAAATGGTATTGTTTTATTAATTTCTCTGACAGTTGGTGAATACAAACAACTGATTTTTGAATATTGATTTTTGCTGAATTCATTTTTTAGTTCTTATGTTTTTTTTGTGGAGTCTTTAGGGTTTTCTATATATATAATCATATTATCTGCAGATAGAGACAATTTTACTTTTTCCTTTCCAATTTGGATGTCTTTTATTTCTTTTTCTTGCCTGATTGCTCTGGCTATGGCTCCCAGTACTATGCTGAATAAAAATGGTGAGAGTTAACATCATTGTCTCATTCCTGGTCTTAGAAGAAAAGCTTTTAGCTTTTCTCTGTTGAGTATGATCTTAGCTGTGGGCTTGTCGTACATGACCTTTATAATGTTGAAGTACATTTTCTCTATACCCCATTTGAAAGTTTTTGTCCTGAAAGGATGATCAATTGTCAAATTCTTTTTCTTCATTTATTGAGATGATCATATGATTTTTATTTTTTATTTTGTTAATGTGGTGTATCACATTGATTTTCAGGTATTGAACCGCCCTTCCTTCCCTGGAGTAAAATCCATTTAATCATGGTGAGTGATCTTTTTCATGTCCTGTTGAAATCAATTTGCTAATATTTGGTTGAGGATTTTAAAATCCATGTTCATCAGGGATGTTATCCTGTAATTTTTTTCCCCTTGTAGTGTCCTTCTCTAGCTTTGGTATTAGGGTGATACAGCCACATAAAATGAGACTGGAAGTATTCCCTCTTCTAAGTTTTGGAAAAGTTTAAAAAGTATGAATTCTTTAAATGTTTCATAGAATTCACTAGAAAGCCATCTGGTCCTGATAGACTTTTCTTTGTTAGGAGGTTTTTGATTAATGAATCAATTTCCTTATTAGAAATTGGTCTGTTCAGATTTTCTGTTTATTCATGATTCAAGCTTGGTGGGTTGTACGTATCTAGGAATTTATCCATTCCTTCTAGGTCATTCAATTTGTTGGCATATGCAGGTATCCCCTGCTTTTTGAAAGTTTGCATTATACCACCTCGCTTTTATGAAAGACCTACATTAGTGCCTATTTTCACTAACTAAAAGAAATATGAAGAGGATTTTTGCTTTTACGAGAAAAGGCAAAAAGTGAAAATAGCATATGCCATTTTGGTTTATGAAAAGTTTTGTGGGAACCTTCTATTTTCAGACAGTGTGGGAAACCTGTAATTGGTCACAGTCTCTTATGATCCTTTGTATTTCTGTGGTTTGGTTATAGATTTTAGAGGGGACAAAGCATGGGATTTATTTTGGGCATTGGTCTAGATTTAAAGGTGGGCTCAGTTAGCCCACCAATATATGATATATATCAATCAGTCCACCATTGCTCTGTGAGAGCAGCAGTAGAAAACTGTCCTCTTGGAGACATTAGGGAAGATACACAAAGCAGTTAGTGAATAAGGCAATATCATATGCAGTATAATTAAGCTGTTCATGTGCAGTCAAAGTAATAAGTGAATTCAGAGTCTTGAAAGGAAGCAATGGCCCAGCAGAGAAAGAAGTTCGAGAAGGAGTACCGGAGATGGTGTTACTTGAGGTTGCATCCGGATAGCTGATAAACTGTTGGTTTCCAGAGAACGGAGGGTATGCCCTCCTCCTTTCTTCCAGAGGCCCTTCCCAACTCCAGGAATTGCTCAGATGCTTAGAAGGAGGTTGGGGGTGTGTGTGTGTGTGACAACTTTGCTATTGTTCCTGGCTTGGACTCTCACTGGAAGATTTCTTGGCAGGGCCTGGGGAAGGACAAGGTAGCACATCTCATTTGACATGGCTGTCCTACCAGCCCAGTGTGAAATTTCCGGGGCACCCTGCCTTTCAGTTTCTCAGCACAGGTAACAAGGAAAGCAAAGACAGCCTCTGATGCATGAGGGCTCAGGCTACATAAAGGAATCAAACTTGGGCCTGACCAAGTATGATTTCTGTGCAAGATTATCATGGGTTCTGCAGCCTCCTGGGCCTCCATCATAGATGTCACAACACATCACACCATTCACTTGGCCTTTGGGTGGAGTGTGTAACTTGGAGTAGAGTTAGGGAAAGAGAGGCATTGCGGGTTAGTGGAAAGAGGACACAGTAAGTTCCCTCCCTCATGCTCTTTTGCCCTCAATACCCCTGCCCCAGCCCAGGGATCCACGTAACTGCTCTTTGTCACTATAGATCTGTTTTGCTTTTCCTATACTTTCATATAAATGGAATCACAGAGTATGCACTCTTTGCTATTTGGTTTCTTAAATGTTTTTGAGATCCATCCATGTTGTTGTGAGGGTCAGTAGTTCGTTCTGTGTCACTGCTGACCAGGATTCCATGTATGGATACCCTACAATTTGTTTATCCCATTCACTTGTTGTTGGACAGTTTGGTAGTTTCCAGTGTTGGCTATTATGAACAAAACTGCTACCAACATTTTTGTACAACTCTGTATGTAGATGTGTGTTTTGTTTCTTTTGGGCAAATGCAGGAAGCTATTACTGAGTCATATGATAAGGGTATACTTAATCTTATGAGAAACTGTCAAGCTGTTTTCCAAGGTAACTGTGCTGTTTTGCATGCTCATCAATAGTATGTGAGGGTTCCAGTTCTTCCACATCCTTGCCAACACTTGTTGTCATCAGTCTTTTTAATTTCAAGGGCACAGGTTTTGAAGTCAGATTTCAAATCCCAGTTCTGCTACCTGCTAACCCCATAATCTTGGATAAGTCATCTGATTTTACAGAGTACAGCTTCCAGTCTCCTTTTAAAAAGGAGAATAATAATACCTTTTTCATGAAGTAGTTGCCAGGATCAAAATGTTAAAAGGTGAGGCACCTGGCCTTGACCACATGATTTATGCAAAAGTTGGGAACCAGGTAAAGAAGAGGGGTAGAAGTCTGGGAGAGGAAGAACTAGACCCTTTAATAACAACAGGCTAAAAGTTGAAAAAGGAATGAACACAAAATTTCAAGTTTACACCTAAGAATCATTTTAAGTAACTACCAGAAATGCTAAGATAGAAACATCATAATTGGCTGACACGTTCTGTCTTACAAACCAATGACACGGTTACTTCATACAACCAGTAATGCCCTTGTTCTTAATTTTTAATGTGTGCTTACTCATTGGAGTGGAGATAAGGCAGTGGGATGATAACACAGGAAATAAAATTAACTGGAGAGTTTTGTTGAAATATAGTTGTCTGTATGCATCCCTGGAAATTCTGATTCTTAAGATCTGGGGTGATGCCCAGCAATTTTCATTTTTTATGAGCTCTCCAGATGATTCTGATGTCAGTGGAATGTAGACTGGATTTGAGCATATTCTCAAGAATGCTGTGGAAGTATCTAATCATGCCATGCCTCTACTTAAAAAAATCCTTCCTGACTGCCTGTAAGATACTGCCAAATACATTTTGGATTAAGTTCAACTCCTTATCATGGCTTCTAAGTTCCTTTACAATTCCCTAGACTCAAGGACTAAGGAGGATAACACTAGGAAATGCCATTTCTCACCAAGGGGGAAGAAATACCTCCCATTCTCTTTTAAGAAAACACTGCTCAATGTTAATGTGAGGAGGGCACATTTGGTCCTAAACAGAACCCAATTTTCTCCTCCTGCGCCTTCTGATCTGCTCTGGATAGCAACATGTTCCCCAAACAGTTCACCATGTATCCCATAGCTCTGTGTTACGGCCGATGCTGTGACCTCTACCCCATGTTCTTTCTCCCTCCCAGTGAAAGGCCACCCTTCTTTCAAAGCTTGCTCAAAGGTCCCATGACCTCTAGTGGGCAGTCTTCCAGAATTTCTCTTTATTTGGTCTCATGCAGGTCCTCGTGTGCCCTTTTATGATGGCAATCTCTACATTTATTTTGTGTCTGTTTCTCTGTCTAGTTCTGTAGTTCTGCTTGTGCCCATTACCCAGACTATAGCACACTTACCTTTCCTCCAAGGGACACCCCATGGTCATGCTGCATTAAGCAGGAGCCAGAGACTGGCTTTGACTTAGGACCATTCTCTCTGCCTTTGGAAGCACATTGGGTGGCAAGAGTGCTGATGTGATGGAGTGCAGTGACTAACTGTGGCACTTCGATAAATCGCTCCTGGGGACACATTTCAATTGAGGACCTGTCTCCAAAGTGAAGTATGTAGGATGATCCATTTGGATGTGGGAAGAAAATATTACATTTTCTACTTACATGGATTTTTAATCTAAAGATAAGGAAGATACTAGCTTTCCTAATATTTCTTTTGTGATTGACCCTGGTGTCCTCACTCAAGTGTCACATATTGTATGGGTGGTTTGCTGAGGGTGGTGGGGGGAGGCGGGTGTACCCAGCACTGAGGGGTTGAAAGCATCCTTTTCTCAATCCTTCCCTTCAACGTGCTGGAACAACTGTCTTCCCAGGTCATAGAGTTAGCAAGGCATAGAACCAGAATTGAAGTCTATCTGACAACCAGCTGCCAGGCAAGTTAAAACAATGGCAGACCACAATGACTGACGGTAAGGGCTTCTCATGGCCACACCATGAAAAGCCAACAACAGTGATCTAATCAGACCTGACGAAGGACGGAACACTGAAATTGTCAAGAGGCCTGTATTGAAATGGAAAACAGATGCTTGGAAATATTGCTACTGTTATGTGTGATTCTGTGGTTGGCAATGATGACCTTCAGCTATAAAAACTCCCATATCCATGTACATTAAAAAAAAACCTAGGAAGTAAACTTTTTAAGCCTGTTTTTAAAATTTCAAAATGGAGCGCATCAGTGGAATTTGAGCCCATTTGTAAAAAATGAGACACCTGCCAATTAGTTTGTTGAAAATTTTCTGTAGTGATAATAAACCCTCCCTAAGGGCATAGGGACTGTATGTGGTGCCTCCAGATACAGGCTGGTGATATGACGCCACGTGGATTAGCAGGACACTGTAAAAAGAAGCCCTCCACCCATGTTGACAAGCCACCACACTCTTTAAAAGCAACATTTAAAATCATGGATTCTGAATTCAGCACCTCCCAAAATTCACTAAACTTAATGATAAATGTTTAGAGGTTTTGTTTTTCTTTTTTCAGTTTTCTTAAGAATAGAGGCAAAGAGCCACATGCCACAATGATTAACATAAAACAAGGGTAGCCACACAGCACAAAAATAATAGGTACTTGTCTGCATACACTGTTGGAGGATGCAGATGAAACACTGCCAAGTGTTACAAACAAATTATGAAGCACTGGGCATCTGGATAAAATGTAGATAAAAAATCCCCTACATGTCTTAGCTGATGGTGTTTGTTGGACTTTGTCAATTCTGAGATATACATATAGTTGCTGTGTGTGTGTATGCCATTGAAAAAAGAGACCAGTAAAGATACATTCTCAACAGAAAACTACTTCTTTAGCAAAACAGTGCTTGCAAAACCCATGGAAGTGTCCTCACTAGTAGCGTTCCTGCTTTGACTGGAATAAAAAGATTTCTGGTTAAGAATACACAGCACCTTCAGGGAAATTCTTTATTGGTGAGCTATTGCAGCAAAGCCAGGAGCTCACAAAATGAGAAGGGATATTGCCCTTGTGGTAATTGTTACAGAAACAAGACTTCTAAGGTTAAGAGAATCCTTACAATATTTTGTAATGAGATGGGGAATCACCATGAAAATATTTTGGCAGCGTGCTTGGACGAGCCATCATGCTTGGAGAAGACCTTTGCTATGATGAGAACTGATTGTCAGTAATATGTCACCTAGCAGGTATTTTAGAAAAAAAACCTCCCTTCATGGAAAAGGAGAGGAAGTAATTGCTTTTTGAGAAATAATTTCAAAGGAAGGTGTACAGAGTTGTTTTTTAAAAACAAAGGTGGGGATGGGAGTTGGTTTTGAAAACAGATGCTTGGAAATATTGCTACTGTTATGTGTGATTCTGTAGCTGACAATGATGACCTTCAGCTATAAAAACTCCCATATCCATGTACATTAAAAAAAAAAAACCTAGGAAGTAAACTTTTTAAGCCTGTTTTTAAAATTTCAAAATGGAGTGCATCAGTGGAATTTGAACCCATTTGTAAAAAATGAGACACCTGCCAATTAATTTGTTGAAAAATAAGAAGATTGACATCTGGGAGGGAAGGGTATTTTATTAGTGAGATTGCAACAAAAATCTTGGTATAGTTGAATGAGAATCATGACTTAGCACAATCAGCAAGATGCATATTCTGTGTGCATATTCTATCTTTGCTAGGAATCTCTTTTCATCCCTGACAACCTTTAAAAGCAAGTTTAGTAGTAAAATTAGCCCCAAAGTAGGCCTATGAATAGTTGTATTATAAAACTTTAAATCAAGATTTTAAGAAGTAGTGAAACATCTTCAATCAAAATTCTCTCCCTTGAAATACTACTATTATTTTAGCAAGAACAAGTAGTACCTAATAAAAAATAGTGTGGTAATCCCCACAGCAGACTATAAAACTGTCAGAGGCCACCTGTGTCTTCCTCACTGATGGTGACTCATGCCCTACACAGGACACATGATAATGAGGCTCAGTTCCATCCCTCACTGGCTGGCTGACAGACTGCATGAATGAAAACGCCTGTTGGTAAGAGTGTCATAGAAACAACATAAATATCAACACAAAGGGGAGAAAGACTGAATAAACAAATAAGCATTTGGCCGAGCAACAAAGGCAATCAAGTAAAACATAAAAAGGGAGGAGCCTGGTATGAATCACACTCACAATGGCTAAATTTTATTGTGTGCCTTCTGTGCTTTATATCTAGGACTTCCCCAGATTCTCCCATCAGCCTTATGCAATCCTGTGCCAGCTCAGGGGCTGGTTTCAAAGGTACCTGTACGGCCTCCAGAAGGAGGACGGCCCTGGGGACAATTCAGGAAACTGCTTACATTCCTGGATCTTCCCAGGGGATTTCAGAGCCAGAGAGATCCCAATCATGTCCTCTGCTATGTAAAATGAGTTGCAAAAATAGAATCGGAAAAAAAGGTCGAAATTGAGCCTCCATATATAATGACGTTATCATTGATCTGCTAGTCACAGGAGAAATGCTCTGAGCTATTTTTCCAGTGAGTGGAAAAAACCAAGCTTCCTGTTGGCCTCCCTGTGCACAGGGCACCCTCGGCTCTGCCCCACAGCCCGGAGCACCGTCCTCCCTAGATGGCTGACACCTCTTTGCCTCCTCCTTCCCCACAGACAGAGCAGCAAGCCCTCAACCGCAGGTCTCTGTGGCTTTTAAGAACACAGCACTAAGTGGTCTAGGCAGGGCCTGCTCTGTGGGTGGCTGACCTGTGAGTCATAAGGGCCCCATGCTTGGTTTAATGCTGTTATTGCTGTCTTAAAATTCTTAATAATTTTTCAACAAGGGGCCTCATATTTTAATTTTGCCCTGGGCCCTGAAAATTATGTAGCTGGTCCTGTGACTAGGGTAGGATGGGGTATTCCTGGGGAGGGCATGGGGGACTAGTTCCAGCTGCAGTGGACCCTAGGCCCATTGCAACCTTTAAAATAAAGTTTTAGAAATAAACCTAACCTAAAACCAGACTTTGTTACATTATAGGGTCCCCTGGCAGAAAGGGCAGAGAAAGCAGCTGCCTCCCAGGTGATGTGGGGACAGGTGACGAAAGCCTGCCCTCCCTTGTGTCCTGGACTCTGAGATGTTCCCCAAGGTTAGAGTCCACCCGAGATCATAGCACTTGAAAGGAGGCTGCACCCTCAGCCTCTTCCACGGGCCTTTTGGAATACTGGTAAAGATAGACAATTCAAAACAGAATTTAATAATGCTCAGAAAGGACCAGTCAGAGGCAAGTGCTGTGCTGCCCTACTCAGCGCTGAGCACAGGACCCACTGTGCTGCTCTGCTCACCAAGGGAGGGACCTCTGCTCAGGTACCAACGTGAGGCTGAGCCTCTGCTGTGGGCCAGTGATTTTATTCTCAGTTTCGATGGAAAATGTATGGAGAACGAGGATGGGCCATGCCCTGCAGAAGGTGGGGCTGGTAGGACTCGTGGACATACCTTCTGGCCTGGTTGTGCACTGGAGACAAGAGTAATTACAGCTCCACCGCCTGCACATTATTAAGCATCTCGTCTGCCAGACCCTTTTCCTACATTTTCTCATTTGATCTGCCAACAGCCTTTTAAGGCAGACACCATCACTGTAGCATTCGAGCTGGAGAATCAGAGTCATTTGTAATAATTCAGGATTAGAATTCCTCTTTGCCCCTGTCTGATTCCCAGTGCCCCAATTCCCTGGGCAAGGTGGATTCTTTAGTCACTGGGCCTGACTGTGTCTCATACCAACTGACACGAAAGAAATTCAAATGGCTGAAACGCTGCCTGCGAAGAATATGTGTTTCCTCACCTCCTCTACCCTCCTTACATCTTTTCCACACCTGCCCTCCCAGTGCTGTGTGGACATATCCTGACGGGAGCAGGCTTGTTGCAGGACCCCACAGCCAGGGCCCAGCAGGCATAGACTCCAGGCCTCCCCAAGACAGTGTGCATTCCCTTGGCCCCTGTTATTAGCGCAGTGCCAGCTGCCGGAACAGTGGGACAAGCTTATAGCAACAGGTTGCCTGGACATCGCACAGAGATACAGCAGTGCCCATGTGGGTGGCCGTCTTTTGCTGAAGTCAGGTGACCTCTTGCTGCTCCCCGTGAGTGTCTTCTTGTTAAGGAGCTGCCCAGACCGTCCTGCTCCTGGGAGGCTGGTTCTGGGGCCAGGGGATCTGGGGACTGCCCTGAAGTAGGGTCTTTACTGCTTTGCTCAGGGCAACTTTGACTTAGGTTTACTTCAACCTGGTGACTTTGTAATGAATACTCACCAAAGTTCTGTGTATGGACCTTGAGAACAGCTTCTCTTACTTGGCAGGAAAGAGGAGGTTTTTCTGGGCATATCTTCAGGCTACAGAGTCTAAAAAGAGCCCCCTTCAACTGGTCATTGAATAAATAAGCCACTTAATTTAGCTTGGTTCTTGTATAAAACATCCTTCTCCTTAATTTTTTTAATTTAAAAAATTTTAATTTAAAAAATTATGATGAGATATGCATACAGAAAAAGTCTGAAATATATACACATTCAACTTAAAGAATAGTTATCTGGCAAGATCTTATGAAACCACCACCCACATTAAGAAATAGTAATTCCAGTATATCTGAAGTTTTCTACACATCCTTCCTCAATCTCAATCCTCTCCTCTCACAACTTCACTGATTTTTATGATAATTATTACATTGATTTTCTCTACTATGTTCACTGCCTACCTCCATATTTAAATGGAGTCATATGTATTCTCTGTAAAACTTTCTTTTCAACATTATATGTGATATTCACCCAAGTTAATGTATAAAGATAGAGTGATTCATTTTTCACTGAGGCATGAATGTTCCACTGTATGAAATCATAAGTTATTTTTTCCAATCCACTATTGACGGACTTTGATCTCATGGCTTCCAATTTTTTTATTATTATGAACAACACTGCCT
This sequence comes from Manis javanica, assembly GCF_040802235.1. Lineage (NCBI taxonomy): Eukaryota > Metazoa > Chordata > Mammalia > Pholidota > Manidae > Manis > Manis javanica. The sequence continues at coordinate 220,378,450 of NC_133156.1, forward strand.
GAACATTCTTGCACACATCTCCCTAGAGAGACACATTTGCAAATGTTTCTTTGGGAATATCCCTGAGGGATGGAATTACTGAATTGTTGGTCCCCACTTGTTCGGTGTTACCAGGTTTTTATAATAGATCCTTAGGTTTTATGTATTTTCTTAAAATTTTAAAAAATGTTTTCTCCTTAGTTATTTAAAAAATCATCCTTAATTTTTAAAAAGTTAAAGACATGATTCTCATACAAATATAGGAAGAACAGATGTCAGAGACTTGAACTCAGTAATCCATGGGGGTGTCACAAAGGTGGTTAAGTCTGGTTCAAGGGAGAATTTGAGGAATGGAAATTTACATTTCCATTATGTAATGTTAGTTGGAATGCTGAAATGGAATGCTGAGATGATGTTGCTAACAGGTACAAAACTGGTTAATGTCCTACAGGCTGATAACACTGTAAACTCAAGGTTATCTTTGTTTTACCAGTCAGCAAACCACTAGTTGACATAAGTTCATAGTGTCTGGGCTCCAATCAAATAGTAAATAGCAAAGTCAAACACAGGTGTATTCTAGATAACTAAATATTTCTTAGATGAGCTTGTTAAACAGTGACATTGACAGACAAGAGGTCACTCCCTTGCCTTCTTTCCAAGTTGGAATATTTTTTCTTAACAATACTATGCCTTGTTTTCAAACCTGTGGCGAGGATCAGATGAGAATGCGTGCAAATGATTTGTAAGCTCCTTACAAGGAGCCAAGTGTATTTTCATTATGGTGGTGGTTTTACAAATCCCCTTGAATAATCTATTGGAATTAATACTGTTGTGGGAAGGGAGTTAATTATTAAATATCTATTTTTAATCTATTTTTATTTTTTATATTTAGTTTAAAATATTTTTAAACTGTTGGGGTTTTTTTAATCTCACCTAATTCTTATAAAAAGACTGAAAACATACAGAATCTGCTTCTGTTTTTCTGTGAGATCAGGTTAACAGTAATGCCTACCTCACTAGGCTGTTTGGGAATTAATGAGTACTACAGACTTACTGCTAAAAACCAGTGACTTGCACATAGTAAATGAACAAGATATGTTGGGTCACTAAGTGTTTGATCTGTTATTTGAACACATCTGCTGAAGTTTTTTTTTAATACCAATATATTTGATTTTAGAAGTTCTGTTTGGTTCAAAGTTCTTTCATAAATTTGTCTTGAAAAAAGTGCCTGATTCTTTTCTCATGTTCTAAATTCCTTTAGTCTTTATTTTTCTAAACATACTTGCGAATAGTGTGTCTTCAGTACTACGTTAGTGAAATGTGGGCCCGATCTTGCTCTTTGTTGTGGCTACTGATTCTCACAGGGATTGTTTGGCCATTTTTTTTCCTAATTAAAAGATTTTCTAGCTTAAGCAACTCCATATATACTCTAGCAAAATAAATCTCTGTCCCTATAGTTAATTTTTTAAAATAGATGATTACCAGGAGATGGTTGAATTCTTCTGACCAACTGAGAGTAAAAAAAAACTCATGGTGCCACCATTGCCTAGTAGAGATAATATCTCCCGTTCCTAGATTTTGGTTTTAAACTACGATAATTTGTAGTTTGGCCCCATTCACTGCTGGAATCATGTGTTTTATATTTTTGGATTATTCTCCTACCCTGGACAATAGTATTTATTTTGATGAATGTCACTATGTAATGAAAATATAACTCTGGGCCAGTTACCTCTTCTGAGTCTTGGTTTTCTCCTCTGTAAAAAGGAGATGATAATAGGGATGTGCAAAATTTAATTGTCATACACTGCATACCATAAGTACTCTATCAAAAGTCTTTTTCTATTACAGGGTTTTTTCCCAGCATCTTCAAGAATATGGAGGTACATGCAATAAAATGCACACATCTTAATGTACTGCTTAATGAATTTTGACATGTGTATATGTCATGTAACCATCACCCAGATCAAGATATCAGACATTCTCACCAATTTTTATTTCCCTTCACCTATTTCATCTATTACCCCCTCCCCCACCATGCTGTTCTGTGTTTATGAGTGTATTTCAATTTTGTTTGTTCTGTTTTTTAGATTACACATAAATGAAATCATATGCTATTTTTCATTATTTCACTTAGCATAACATGCTCTAGGTCCATCCATATTGTTGCAAACAGCAAGATTTGATTCATTTTTTTATGGCTGAGTAATATTTCATTGTATAAATATACCACTTTTTTTTCATCTGTTCTTCTATCAATGGACATTTAGGTTGTTTCCATATTTTGGCTATTGTAAATAATGCTGCATTAAAGAACATAAGAGTGCATGTATCTTTTCAGATTAGTGATTTTTGTTTTCTTCTGGTAAATTCCCAGAAGTGGATGTTGTATGATATTGTGTGATATTTCTATTTTTAATTTCTCCTCTTCCACATTTTATGTATATGTCTCCTTTATCACCTTTTATTGAGTGATTACCTTCACTAATTTTTAGAAGGAGTTGACTTAACTACTACGTTTTAACCTTCATTCTAGCTTTTAAGCAACTGGTCTACCACCTTTGCTATCTGTTTGCTTTAACCAGTGAATTTTTTTCTTTTCATAATTTTTTGCTTCTAGTTGTAGATTTTCTTTTCATTTTGAAGGAAATATCCCCTTAACATTTCTTATAAGGCTGGTTTAGTGGTGGTGAACTCCTTTAACCTGTGTTTATCTGAGAAGCTCTTTATCTCCCCTTTAATTCTGAATGGTAACCTTCTTGGGTAGAGTATTCTTTGTGGTCTTTTTCTTTTAGCACTTTGAATATATCATGCCACTCCCTTCTGGCCTGCAAAGTTTCTGCTGAAAAACCACCAGATAGCCTTTGAGGTTTCCCTTGTAGGTAACTCATTTATTTTCTCTCACTGCTTTTAGGAGTCTATCTTTGCTCTCTGAGATCTTAACTATTATGTTCCTCTGTGTGGACTTCCTTGGGTCCATCTTGTTTGGGAATCTCCTGGACTTGGATGTCTATTTCCTTCCCCTGGTTAGGGAAGTTTTCAGTTATTATTTCTTTAAATAAGTTTTCCATCCCTTCTTCTCCCTTCTCCTGGGACTCCTAGAAAGCAAATACTAGGATGTTTGATGTTGTCCTGCAACTCCCTTAGCCTGTGCTCATTTGTATTTATTCTTTTTCTTTCTGCTGTTCAGTTTGAATGATCTCTATTACTCTGTCTTCCAAATCACTGACCTGTTCTTCTGCATCCCCTAATCTGCTGTTAATTTTCTCTTGTGTATTTTTCATTTCATTTATTGTATTCTTCATTTCTGGTTGGTTCATTCTTATATTTTCTATCTCTTTGTAGAGTTTCTCACTGAGTTCATACACTCTTCTCTTAAGTCTAGTGAGCATCTTTACAATCATTATTTTAAACTTTTATCAGGTAGATTGCTTAACTCTGTTTCATTTAGTTCTTTTTCTGAAGTTTTGTCTATTCTTTTGTTTTAAGCATATTCCTGTGTCTCCTCATTTTGTTTGACTTTCTGTGTTGGTTTCTACAGGTTAGGTGAAAGAGCTACCTCTCCCAGTCTTGAAGGCATGGCCGTGTGTAGGAATGTCCCCTTGGGAGATTGCATGTGCCTGGTAGTTTTGGCTGGTTGGCTGAAGACTGGTTTGGCAGGTCCAGGAGTCTTCAAGGTGGGTGCCAGCTGGGGTTCATGGGGTGGCTGAGGGTGGATGGGTACAGTCTGGAGGTCTCCCAGGTTGGTACTACACTGGGGCCATGCAAACAGGATGGCAGGGAATGGAAGTGGTGTGGGCAGGGTAATCCATGTGAGTGTTGTGAGTCCCACCTGGTGGGACTGCTGGATTTGGGATGGGTGTATCTGGGTGTATGCAGGGGCTGGGAGGCTGCCCCTGTCATGTCTGGAGCTGCTGTGTTCACCCTGACTCTGCTCTTGCCTGTCTGCACTGTTAGTGTGCATGGGAACATAAGCATTGTTGCTTGCTCTGCTCCTGTTTGCACTGGCAGTGTCCAGGAAGAATACAAACAATGGTGTTCACTAAAATCTCTGGTCCTGGAGAGAGTTCTGGCAGTTCCTTTGCTGTTAGATGGTCATATTTAAACCCTCCAAGTTGTGGTCTTTTTTTGTGCCCCAGGGCAGGCAAGTCTGCACTTAGGTAGCTCAGTGATATCTCTCCCTACTTAGGGCCACACTAGGCGTAGGCTCCTTCAGTTACTGTGTCTCCATCATTCCTGCAGTTTTACATGTGGTCTTTTTATTCCTCATTGTGCAGAAGGTGTTCACTCAGGCCTCCATTTTTCATGGGATGAAATGCCTTATGTGTAGGTTTGGTGAGTACAAAGGAAGAGGTGGGCTCAGGCTCTTTCTACAGTGCCAGCTTGAACCCACCCCTCTGTCAACTTTTTTTGGTATTTTACTTTGTATTAATTTTTCCTCCTTAACATTTATGTTCCCAGATCAAATGTGGCCAGATATACAACCATAAAAATATAATCACTATTAACTCCTCACCCATGCCATAGTCCCCTAGTCCAACTCTATCTAGTTCATCACCCTCATTTTCTCTGGCTTTTTCATTGTCCCCTATACATGCCATGCTCATCTGTCTCTCCACCTAGATGTGATTTTCTAAGTCTCAACAACTCTGTTCTTTTTGGCCTCTAACCAAATCATCTCTCCATCCTCCAGGGCTCAATTAAAGTTCTATGTCCTTTATGGAAACTTTTGGCCAAGTTTAATCCACACTCATCTATTTTTTTAATTCAAAAGCCATATTGAAGAGTACCGGACTACAGCTTTCTCAGGATTTGGTGTCTTTGTTCATGATGTGGCTGTGGGTATCAACTAGACGGAAGGCCTTCCTACAGGAAAAAGGGCATGGCATGTACCCAATGTACGTACCACCACATTTAAGCAGATACTCTCATGTATTTTTAAAATCTAGCTTTTTAGTATATATTGGTGGGAATTTGGGGCCTGGCTTCTGCTTGTGTCCTTCCAGACAGGATTTCTCTTTGTTTCTGCCTAATGTTGTTACCAGAGTGGGGCCACTTTTTGGGGGTTAATTTTTCAGACTGGGGGGCTCCTGGGTCACTCAAGCAGTGTAGATTCCAACCCCTAACCCAAATGAGGGCAGACTTGGTGGTAATGAATTCCATGATTCTCTGAGCTGGGAAATGGAAATTTGGGGACTAAAAAGGAGGTTGAACTCTTGGATTTACAGGCTTATCTTTATTGTTATCTTGTGTCAAGCCAGGAACACAAGGTGGGGTGTGGTAGTTCTTTAGGACACGTGTGATTCACCCACTATGTTTTTCGGTCCATAGAAGATGTGGGGGATGGTATGCTCTTCCCATTAAACAGAAATTGGAGCCCAGAAGAACACTACAACTGGAGCTAGGTCTTCTGGGGACTGTTCTGTTTTGCCAAAGAGGGACAACATGCTGAATCCCGAGAAGAAGGCAGGCAGCCTTCATTCATTTATTGCTGCCCATCTCTGAAACCCATCTCTGGACCTCTCCATTTCCCTGACAGCCAGGATCCTATCTCAACTCTCACAGGGAAAAAGAGCCCATTTTCACTTTCATGCATGTAGTGTCTTAGATTACAGAGCATGGTTGGTTTGTCCGTGGTTTGTCATTTTCCAGCAGTGCTGGAGGCAGACGAAAGGGGTACTTTCCAGTTTTACAGATGAGGACTCTGAAAAACAGGATCAGGCTAGTGATGGGATTTGCTCCTAAGGCCACATATTCAAATGTACATCAGGGGTTCTAATTCACTTTTCTTTTTTGCCATCCCAAAGCTAGGGATGACAGAGAGTTACTCAGAGCATAGATGATAGTGGATTGCTTTTTTGTTGAGGTGAAATTCATATGACATACAATCAGCATTTAAGTGAACCGTTCAGTGGCAGCTGGTACATTCACAGTGTTGTGCAACCACCACTTCTACTTTCAAAACTTCTCTCTCCCCTGCTCCTCCCCCGCCAGGATATTTTTGTGCAGCATGAGGCCTTGCCCCTAGTAGGGGCTACATGAATCCAGCCTGTATTATCAGGCTCTCTAGCATTCTCTTAGACACCTGATAATGTAGAAGGATGAATTCTTTCCTAAATTTAGCTCCTTGAAAAAATCAGGTTGAGGATATGTGACGTATTCACGTCCCAATCCTTTTTTACTTTTTTGACATTTCAAAGTTGCTCTCTTCCAGATAACTTTCCCCAGGGAACTATCCTATTCTTGAGAGCAATTAGACACATTTACCTACAAATGCCCCAGTACTGAATTGCACACTGTCATGGAGCTTCTTGTTTTATGAAGAAGTTTGTCCTCCTGGCCAGGCCAGGACATGCACAGCCTTGGAGTTACCTCACTGCTCTGCATTGTCCTGAGGACAGAACAGGTGTATAACAGGTATCGGATTCTTTTGAATGCTGGCCAGAGTTTGAAATAGTGGGTTTGGTGACTGAGCATACGCTCATCGGGTGCTGGCTGGAGCCTGATGGGCCGGTCTGGGCTCTGGTTGCCCGTCATTCGAGTAGCTCTGGCTGAGACAGGTGATGAAAGACTCCAGCTCCCGTACCTGTGCTGCTCGACAGATGGAAGGTGAGCACTTCAGGCAGGCTAACCCAAGAATAGAACGGCTTTGACCTTTATTTAAATTTGCCAATTCCAGGATCATAGGCCCCAGACTCCAGAAGTCACGACTGTCCTTGTGGCATCCTGTTTCACCAGGTGTTGAAGCAAGCACTCTTGGTGGTGGCGGGAGTGGCCAAGGTAGAGGGTGGAGAGGAACGATGCTGGGAATTTAGGATGAGCTCCTGAACGTGGCTGGTGGGCCTAGAAGCTCATGGTGTTCAGGCTCATTGCAGGATGTTCTCTCTGGCGACCCCTCATGGCCCTCCATGCCATCACTGCACCTATGCCACATGCAAGGCCACCTCCCGCCGCCACTGGCACAGCCCAGGAGAGCACCCCGGGGCCTGCATCAGCCTGGTCTTGGAGTGGCTGACTGTTCCCCAGGGTGTGGAGATAAGGGCTCTCCTGTGGAGGGGGAAAGGGTCAGGAGATAAGGGCCTCTGAAAACTGCCCACCTGCCCATGTTAAGCTTGCTTAGACCCCATCCCAGAGGTGGTACAATCACCTTGCACATTTCCACAGCTCATCCCTGTTTGTAAACTTCTTTGTCTATACTGTGCCAAACCTTCTGGATGAAGATGGGCATCCCAAGGGGTCACCACCCAGGTATTCCCCCTTTTAGTTTCTCACCAGCATCTCCCTTGCTGTCAACCCGATTTTGAAAGATTAGGAACTGACGGCGGGTCGTGGGGAGCTGGCAGAGCCCCCCACACCCATTTTCTCCAGGCAGTTGCTTGACAACTACCCTCACCCCCCCATCCCAGGGAAGGTCAGTGTGGAAGGATGGTTGGCTCTGTAGTAGGTTAGAGAACCAAAACTGAGAAGGGCCAGGAGAGGCGGCGTTTGTGGCTGCCTCCCCGGATCCTTTCCTCACTGTCAGTGACCACTGGGTGCCGTGTTCACTGGGTCACATCACGAAGGTGCCTGGGTCAGTGTCTTCTGAGAGGTGTAAACAGAAAAGAGAGACCGACAGTGTATATCTGGGGGCAGGAACGCTGTGCGGGGCAGAAGGAGGTGAGAGAGGAGGAATAGTAGGTCCGAGGGGGCAGCATCTGGCCTTGAAAGGTGTGAGGATTTTCCACTGGCAGAGATGGGGGCTGAGGCGCAGGAGGAGCAGAGGGCACGAGTGAGCACAGTCGCGGGGCTTGGCTGGGAAGCTGATCCGTGTTCCAGGAACACAGAGAGCGTGTCTAGGGCGAGACAGGAACGAGGGCCTCCCACCCTCTGGCCTCTCTTGAGCAGTGGGGACCAGGGGAGGGTTTCGAGCAGCCTTGACAGGACTGGAGTTCCTTTTCAGTTAGGCTACCCTGAGTCCGGTGGCTACTGTAGGACGGACGGAGAAGGGAGAGAGGGGAGCTGGGGAGCAAGTGAGGGGTCTCGTCAGTGGTCCGGGTGAGGGCAGCAGGGGCCTGGAAGGAGTGGTGGAGACGGTGGAGGAGGACCGCAGGCTCCCAGAACAGATACGGGGTCTCATTTCTCCTTGTCCCCAAACCCCCAGCTCTAGACATGTGCCTGGCATGGGCAAGCTCCTCGGTGCGTGCTGAGGACAGAGGGTGCCTCAACCCCTCGGGGTAATGGTGACCCAGGGTTCTGGCCAGGGCCCATTTGTGATCCCTGAGTGCCTCTTTCCACTTCACTCAGACCTGCTGCTTTCTCCTGCCCTGTGCCCATGGCTGAGGAGCTGAGAAGTTTCAGGGACAATAAGGGGATTGAGGGGAGATTTGAGAATGGTGGCAGTGAAGGGAGGCGCACAGTGATAGTGTCCCGGGGGACTCTTTTGTGACTCCCCCCGCCCCCAAGGCGTCTGTCCCACAGGACATGCAGGACGTTCACTCACAGGAGAGGGGCACTTGAGTTTGGTTCGGCTGTGGGTGAAGTTGTTGGAGGTCGTCTTTTGGCCCACGGGTTCCAGCTGAGGAGAGGAAAAAGCAACCTTGGTTCCCTCCGAAGCTGGGAGGAGAACCGTGCACCACATTCCCTCCCTCTGTGCAGGTGGGTTTAAGCCAGCAACAGAGGCAGCTGCACGGCAGACACCAGCAGCCCTGGCACCGCTGCTGGGCCTGACTTGACATGGCAACAGGTCAGAGTCCATGTCCCAGATTTCCTGAAGAGGATGCCGAGGCCCAGGGAGACTGACCTGTCCAGGGGCCACAGTGAGTGTGTGGAGGGGCTGGGCCCAGGGCCTCCACCTCCTGCTCCCCTGTGGGTGGCTGTAACCTCAGACACTCTGCGTTTTCAATTTTATGAAATGGTGATAATCATATTTACCAACTTTTGAAGTGCATGGGGCTAGTCAGTTTCAGGAAGACTTTGAGAACAGATTGTTTACCATGGCATTGTTACTACATTTGGCTCATCAGAAATTGAAATTTCTCATTTGAGCTACTTGGTATGTTTTTCACATAGATGAAAGTTTACTTGAAACATTCCTGGGAGCAACTGTATCCAGAGAGGTTCTGAGTACTTCTGATCCTGGCCCTTCTGAGAATGAGCTGGAAGCTGCCACCCCCTCCCACATGGCAGCACCAAGAAGGAGGGACCCCTGGCACGCTCGCCTATCCAGGCTGTCCTGAATGTCTAGCCTCCTCGCCTCTTGTATTTCTGCTTGTCTGTCTGGTCCTGACCCCCAGAAACTGCCTCTGAGGGGAGGGAAAGGACGCTGTGCCAGCCAGTGACCATGCCAGGCCCGTGGCCATGCTTTTCCTTGTCCTGAAGTGTTTTGCACCTGTTCCTTAATAACACAGAGGAGTGAGGGTGGCTCTGATCCTGGGAGAGACCACAGTGACTGGACAAAGCACAGTGAGCACCAAGCACAGTGAGCACCTCGGCTGGGGTCCTGGCTCTGCTGGTATTGAGCCATGTGATGCCAGGCAGGCTCTGGACCTGCCCCAGGGTTAGAGGGGGGGCATTAATCCCTGCCTGACATTCCCGTTAGGTTGTTGTGAGCATCCAGTGAGAGTAAGAAGTGAAAGCATTTGAGAGTCGGAGGTGACAGACACATGTCAGGCAGCAGTATTTATGCTTTTTTAGAGCTGAGAAAGCACCAGCCTCTTATAACAGAAGCACCTAGTGATGGGATAGATGCTAACGGTCAGGCCGGCTGGGTCCCAGTAGTATTCCAGGAACCTACAAACTGCCTGGCCTTATGTGTACGGTCTATCTCCCAGCCTTTAGCCGCCCTCCCCTGATCCCCCTGCCCCAGCTGCCTTCACCGTCACTCCTCATCACCCTGGGGAGACTTGTGTGCAGTCCCTGGTCGTACCTCCCACCCTCTCTACTGCCCCCTGCAGTCAGTCTTCATCACTTGACGGAAGCTGTGGTCAAGGTCACAGTCACCTCCATATTGCCAGATCCATTGTCATTTTTTTGCCCTCGTTTTGCTTGAGTTTTCACAGCATTTGTCAGAGCTGATGCCTTCCTCTCAGAACGCTTCTCTTGGCTCCTGGGACGTGGTACTCTTTACTCCTGATTCGCTCCTCATCTGTTGCTGGTGTTGGACGTTGGATGAATCCCCGCAGGCCTGGTAGTTGGCCCGACACCCTTTTCTACTGTTCTTTCTCCAGGAGCTCTCATCAGTCCCATGATCTTTAATGCCATCCCCATGGCCAATGACTGGCACATTTTTTCCTAATTTCCATCCCCTATCATCTCACTAGATTTAGGTCTAGGCTCATATATTTAACAGCTTACCTGATACCTCCAGGTAGATTTCTGGAAGGCAGATCACACTTCTACCATGTCCAAAACAGAACTTTTGATTTTTTTCCCTCCCAAGCCCTTTTTTATCTTTTGCCTCAACCCTCCACCGGGTTTCCTGGGCTCCAAGCTGCGGAGTGATCCTGTGTTCCTCTTCTACCTCATCCATCTGCTAGCCACCCCAAGACATGGCCCAAACCCAACTGCTTCTCTCCTTCTCCACTGCCACCCTGGTCCTGCCGCCTTCCTGCTGCTCAGACACTTCAAGTTCATTCCTGACTCCAGGCCCACACAGGTCCTATTTCCTCTGTGTGGAACATTCTGGTCCTAGTCTTCTGCAAGCCTGGCAGTCCTCAGGTCACATGCCACTCTTGGGTGAGGCCTCTTTCTTCTCCATTACTCTGTCATGGTGCCCTGCTTTATTTTTTAAGCTTAAAAAATATAGTCAGTAGTCACCTTATCTGTCTTTTCTCCACTAGACCATATAAGCTCCATGAGCGCTTGCTTTCCCCAGAACCCGTAATAGTACCCACCGCATAGTGCCACCGCATAGAGATAGTTGTTGAGTGAAGAGACTGGTGAAGAGAGGCGCAGAGACCTGAGTGGAGAAGCTCAGGTGCTGGCCATGGGAACTGGGGCTGCTGTTCCCAGAACCCACCTTTCCAAAGCCAGACACCATGGATACCAATGATGTGGCAAATGGTAGGACTGGGACAGGGCAGGGTGCAATGGGGCTGGGGCCTCTAGCCTGCTCTGGGGATTAGGGAAGGCTTCCTGTTGGAGCTGGCACCTGAGTCAAGTGTAAAGGTAGGTAAGAGTTCGCCAGAAGAAGAGGGGTAGAAGGTAGTCCAAGACAAGGGGATGAGAAAGGCATGAGATGGCAGGGGTGGGGCAGGAAGCTTCACTCCTTCCTAGGCTTCCAGGTGCGAATCCAAGGGTGGGGGAGGTGGCTGCTGGAGAGGTTAATTTGGGCCAGTCCCACAAGGCCTGGTGTATGGCTAGGGGACATGGTCTTTTTCCTGTGGGGAAGGGTGGGCTCTGGAAGTTGGAAAGCAGAAGCCTGACTTGGTCAGATTTTCATTTATGCAGATTACTGAAGTTGGCCTGTGGCAAATAGATCTAAGGTAGTGGTTTGTAAACCCTGGGTAATATTATCACCTAGGGAGCTTTTCAAACATATTAACCCAAGTTCCAACCCCGCTAAGTCAGAATTTCTAGGTATGAGGCCTTGGTCCTGTTTTCTCGTTTCTTTTTTTTTAAAGTAACATACATGTAGAATCAAGGACAAATCCTAAGTGAGCAGCTGACAAATTGTAATAAATGAACATACCATGTAACTGATCATTCAGATGAAGGAACAGGTATTACCAGCTCTCAGAAGCCTCCCCAGCACCTTCCTCCAGTGCTACCGACCCCCCAGTAAGATCATTTATTAATTGCTTATTGAACTTTATAAAGTTGCATATATAGTGGTTGAAGTTTGCTGTAAGATCTTCCACTGTATGAATGTGCCACGGTCTGTGGCCCCACTCTACTGTCAGTGGACAGTAGAACTTGGGGAGTTTCCTGTTTGGGGCTTATGAAGAGTGCTCCTAGGAAATTTTTCGTATGCATCTTGTGGTGAACTAGTGTGCACCTTTCTGTTGGGGATACATGTACGAGTGGTTGTTGGGTCACAGGAAATATGTATAGTCAAGCTTTAATAGATATAACAGTTTTCCAAAGTGGTTGGATGTATTAATTATTTTTAAAAGTCCCCAGATGATTCTAATATGCAGCCAGAGCTGAGAATTGCTGGTGTAGTGGCTGTAAGTCTGGAGACAGGCATGCAACTTAGGAGGCTGGCACTGTCCCCCGGGGCCTGGGGAGAAGCAAACGTGAGCTGAGAGATTTCCACAGAAGAGGAATAGGTGTCAGAAAAAAGGAGGAAAAGCTGAAAGCCCTTCCCTAGTGCTGCTGGGTTCTGGCTTTGCAAAAGTCTCTGGAGGAGGAGGCACAACCTGTTGAGAGGAGGGGCAGGAGGGGGCAGTGTTTAGGGTGTCTGTTGCCCTAGTAAGGTGTCCTGAGCATCAGCGAAGGCTGCAGACACTATGTCATAGCACTAATTATAAGACGTGAATTCACCACCTACACGGGTGCTTACCAGGTTGGGAGGCGAGAGGCCAGAGTGGTGCCATGGCCAGGACACTAGGGGGATCAGTTCTCATCCCTGCTCTGTCACTAACTGTGCCGCTGGCTGTGTGATCCTGGGCAAATGGCTTCATGTCTCTGTATTTCAGTTACAGAGAAGTCTGGCTCTGAGAGCCTTTCTAGTTCTAATGGCCTATTCATTTTATGTCACTCTATGGGTGAAAGTTCAGTGAGAAGATGATCTAAAAGTTGGCATGATGTGAGAGCTTTATCTGAGATGGTTATGGATGAAAACGCTGGACTCTGTAATTATTTCCCCAAATTATACAGCACAGGATAAGATACTCCTAGATGATTTTAGTTTTGTTTTTGGTGCTTTTTAATTTGGGGTATGGCTGGGGAGCCACAGATAGTCTTGCAGTGTGACTAACATGGTTCCATGGCAGTTCACCTTTTGTTTTCATATGGAAACCTCTCTTACTTGCCTTATGTATTAAAGCCTCTCACCTGGGTGAATCCTGAGCTGCTTTAGAAGAGAAGGCCAGGACTGCATTGTTAATTCATGTAAAAAGAGACCAATGGGCCCTGGTATGTTTGAGAAGTCAGTATGGCCATTGAGCCCTGCGAGGCTCCAGGCATTAAGCATGCTCAGAATGCCCCCAGGTAGGAGGTCCATACCCTGATGAAAATGCTGGGAAGGAAAAGCTAAGGCTTAGCATATGTAGCCCTTCTTGGAATCTGTGGGTTCCCCTGAGATCTCAGGAGACTCCATGGGGCTGTGCACAGATACTCATTCTTGGAGGGGATTTTAAGAGGAATGAAGTCCTATGATTCAGCCACTGAAGGACAACTAGACTTCAAAAGCAAAAATCTACAAAAAAAAACCAACTGCTCCCAGGAATTATATTGTGTAAAACTGTGCTTTAAAAAATGAGGGTGGAGGTTGGGTGGGAGGGGACTCAGATATTTTGATTGTTGTCATGCTCTGTCAGCCCAGGACTCTGAATTGCCGTTGTAGGAGTGGGTAGATATGCGTCAACAGGAGGAAAACATCAGGGAAACAAAAGTACAGGAAGGCCGGGTCTGCAATTAACTAGGCCAAGGATAAAATCTGATTGCATGCTGTTCTGGGGAGAGGAGGAGGTGGTGTGGCTAGGCAGAAAGGCAGTACTCTGAGTCAGCCACGTAAGATCCTGAACATGTCGGATGAGGTGACAGGTGTGGGAATATTTGCACAGTGGTGGTTGCCAGAGACACAGCGGGCCTGAAGCTGCAACAGGAGGAGCAGGAGGTAGACTGTTGGTCACCACAGGGGAGCATGCAGGTGGGGGTGGGGACTGGGTTACCCGCTACCCGCTGAGCCTAGAGCAAAAGGAGCCGTTGGATTGGAAAGGCATCTCATCTGCTCTGTGCAACAGGATACTACTGGGGTTATGGGTCAAGCTCCTGCCTATGCAGCTGACTATCCATTAGAGAGCCGCGGGGCACAGGCCAGGTGTCCCTGTGGCCCCCCCGGGCTCTATGCTCATTGCATAAGGTTTCGTTTTTCTCCATTAGAAAGGACAGGAAGAGGTGGCAGCCTGCAAAAACAGGCTGGGTGGCTCTTTTCTCTGTGAGGTTTAAAGAAATAATAGTTGGGAATGTGTGGAGACAGGAGGAATGGGGGTCGGCATTTATTAAATGCTAATTATTGTACTGTGCACATATTATGTCAGTTTTCTGAGCTCTGAATCTTTGTATTACTTTTACAGATATTGATAGAGAGGGCCAGAGAGAGATCATTTGCCCAAGGTCACACAGTAAGGGGTTGAAGCTGATATGTGTTCAACCTGTTGAACTGTTCACAATGTTATTCCCCCTACCTCTCTAGGGCACTACCAAAAGAATCAAATCTGTCTGGACAAATGGGTGTGCCAACACTCTGAGCTTTGGGGAGAAAGGGGCTATGTCAGCCAATAGGCTATTCACTGTGAGAGTTAGCCAACATCCTTGGGCTGCCCCCTAGGCTCTGGGACACTCACCATGTTGTTCCAGAGGGCGATGGCCATCTCGGCGTGACCGCGCTCTGAGAAGTGGAAGCAGTCATCGGAGAAGAAGGTGAGGTCAGCGCCCCCTCTCTGTGACCAAGGCAAGGGAGTTACCTTCCTGGGGAAAGGACACCTTTACCTGCCCCCTACCATCCCCGCAGGGGCCCTGTGCATTTCTCCTTTCAAGGCTGTTGCTGCCAGGCTAGATATTGATGGAGGAACTCCTCAATTTCGGAATTAAAAAAAAAAAAAACCAAACAAACATGGATTGTAGTTACCCATACTCCATTCCTTTTCCTTCAACACCCCTATACTAATACTCAAAAATAATAATTTTAAGAAGCTTTCATTCTATCCCAATCCAGCAAGTAGCAGGGGGGCTATGCCCAGGGAGCTTAGTCACTATACTATGTTCCAATTATACCCCCCGACCCCAAAAAGGAAAAGAGGCCTTGGAAGCCTGCTTGGAGAGAGATGCTTAAAAGAAAAACCTACATAGGGAAGGAAGTGCATCACCTAAGAGCAGCCTCTCCCCATGCACCGCCCAGAAGCACCCCTGGCTTACGCTATTCAGGGGGATGAGAGTGTTTTGGAAGAATGGCTGCAGCACCACGGCGAAGTCCTCGCGCTGAAGGTACTGTTGCTGGTAGGTCAGCCGGGAGATGCCACTCTGTGGATGGGGACAGAGACTGCTCAACCCTCTGGCGAGGCCGGCCGGACAGGTCCCGGGCCTGCTGCCCTGGGCTGGTTGTGATGGGGACCAGCCTCAAAGGGGCTACTTTGAGCTGTGTGCATTTAGTCTGTACCGCTGCCTGAGCGCCACCCCCATCCATGCTGAGTCTCTGTAAGGCTGGCTCTGAGCTGCTGACCTGACTGCTTAGGCCAAAGGCCTCCTGCTCAGATGGTAAGCGTCTCAACACCTGTAATCTTGGGGCATGAGTGTCCATGGTCATTGGCTTTATTAAGTGCCAGAATGTGGACTGTAAAAGGGGTAGATTAGATGTGCTTCTCTTCAAGAAACTTATAATCATCTGGAAAAATGAGGCCAGATGTAGAAAACATGAGAAGCATATAAGGCTTCAGGATCAGTGACATGCAGGCTGAAGTTGCCATAGAGAGAGAGTTGAGGGTGAAGCAGAGGCAAAGGAGCTTCTTCAAGGCGGTCAGAGGACACACCCTGTGCGTGAGATGGATACATGCACAGATGCTCAAGAGAGGGGACAGCATGAGCAGAGGTGGACAGGAGGAGGAATGTGTTGGGGAAGCAGACACCAGAGGGTGAGAACGGTGGAGGGTGGGAGACAGCAGGGCCATGACCACAGGCCCCTCTCCTCCAAGGGGGAGGTGGGCCCATCACATGGTACCTGAGCGCTTTCACCGGCTCAGGGCTGGCCTCGGGCTGGGATTCTCCCACCCTCCCTCTGAGATTTCTCACTCTCCCTGCTTCCCACCCAGGCCTTGGTGTCCAATTTGCCTGGATAAATATTTCAGGGACTGGAAGCATGGAGGGACGGGTGAAATAGGTGAAGAGGATAAAAAGGTATAAACTTCCAATTATAAAATAAGAAAAAGCTCAGGGGCTTGTGATTGGCCTTCAGGGCACAGGCTCACCTGGAAGTTCCAGTTCACTTTCTTCAGTTCCTGCATCTCCCGGGAGCTCTGGGTGCGTCCGAGGCAAGCGCAGCTGCTCCTGCGAGATAAGGAGTCCTGTGGGGAGGCTCCAGGGGTGGCCTGACCCTGTGCCCCGGGAAGCTGACCCCCACGGAGGCAGCTGCTGCCCTTGGGGGCCTGGCTCCTGTTCTGCCTTGAACAGGAGGGTGGCAAAACACAGGTGTCCCCACACTCAGCCTTGACTGACTCTGGGATGCAGGTCCCAGAACATGATGTAACTCAGGAGCCGGAGGTCTAGCAGGTGCTTGTATAGAGAAGGCAGGAAAGTTGGCTCCTGATGGCCAGGCCTCCTCGTGAACAGGCTACCCATTCCCTGTGGCTCCTGGGGCCCCATGAGGGGAGGGAGGGGGTGAGAAGGGACTGGAATTGTGGGAAGACAACCATGATAGCCCTTCTTTCTTATTCATGTTCCTGAAGTTTTCCAGCTCTACCTCTGGCTGCTTAGGACTTACCCTCAGGGCTCTAGGCTGGGGAGTCTTTTGACAAGCTAGGGAGGGTCAACCAGCTTGAGGCACACTGACTAGATGGGGTGCAAGACCTGCAGACTCCAGAAGGTGCAAGACCCTCCAGCTATTGGCCAGGCACCCTAGGGGCCAGGTTCCTAGCAAACACAGGAACCAGCTGGTCACCTTCCCAGCAAATTCACTTGACCCTAGACAGGACTCCTTAGCTCAAAGGCTGGATTTCAAGGACATTTTAAAAGCTACTGTTTCCCAAGAGCCTGCCCCACAGGGACCAGGCACATTACTTGCATTTCATCTAGGTCTTTGCAAGGAGATTTTTACAGGCGAGGAGAAAGTAGCCCAGAGCATGTGGTTTGTGTGAGGTTCCACAGCTCCTACACAGGCAGAGCCAGATTCGAGGCCAGATCTAGCTACCTTGAAAGCTCATTCCTTGCACTGCCTCTCAAACACAGAGCGACTTGCTCAACTTGGAATTTGGAATCATACATGATGTTGGGGGCCTTAAGGATCATTGGCTGATTGGCATCATTGTGTCTCTTCCTTTACAGAAAAGCAGTGGGGGTCCAAAGCAATGAAGTGACTTGCATACTTCAGGCATTCAATAAGGTAGAGGCATTTCCAGATGGTTTTCCAAGTCCCGGGCTCATTGCTGATGTCTGCCCTCTGGGCAGGACTGTCTGGCTCCGCCTGTAGTGATCTTACCCTTGGAGCCTTGCTCTCCGCAGGTGCCCTCTCCCCGAGACTGTACTTACTGAGCCACCACTTGCATGTCACATTTCCCGCCTTGGCCCTGGTGGAGGCCAGCCAGCTCCATGATCTCCACCACGTTGATGAAAGCCCTCGGAAGCTGTGAGGAGCAGAGGGATGGGTTTCATTGGCCCCCAGGCAATTGTGAGGGACACTGGTTACTGTTGGAAGGAGCCCAGGGGATCATTTGCAATTGAACATCCCCCTCCCCAACTTTACCAACACAGAAACTGAGGCCCAAAGAGGGAATGTGACTTGCATTATCTCACTGAGTCTTCTTTATTGGCCCCACTCAATAGCTTGGGAAGCTGAGACACAGAAGTCACTTGCCCAATGTCACATTGCTAGTAAGCCACAGTGCTGAGCTGTAAACAAGGTCAACTGGCTGCAGAGGCAAGCTCTTTGCCACCCAACAATGCGATCTGATCCACTTGGAGTTTCCCTGCAGAGGAGCTTGGCCGCTCCCTCCCGCCCATCCCATCCAGGTGCTCACTCACAGGGGGGGGCTCCACCAGCGTGCACCTCACTGAACACAACTTGCCTAGCTGCACCCAGGCAGCAACTCCCCCATAAGGGAGCAGACAGACAGGTTGCTGGGAGGAAAGAGGACCCAGGAGCATGCAGCGGCTCTTCCCTACCTCCTCATAGAGGATGTCCAGGGCCTGCTGGATGTGCTGAACATACTCCTCAGCTGGTAGGGCCTCCTGTGAAGAACGAAGGAGGTTCTCCTTAGCCCCTGGGCTCCACTCTGTGAGGAGGAGGGGGTCTGATGCCCAGTACAAGAGGGCCCTAGGGCTGTGGGATGGTGGCAGAGTGGGTACTGACGGGCTTCGGTGGCATTGGATGGGCTGGGAAGCTCAGCCCTTGTTCTTGGTGGACACAAAGGCTATTGTAAAAAGTCGCCCCTTGGCCCCCACTGGACACCATGAACAATCTGTACCCCATGGTATCTCAGACCCAAAGGCAGACCCTGACAGTGCTAGGCCCTACCACTTCTCCAGTCCATCTGCCACCAGCCTTGGCCTTCTCTGACCATGATGGTGCCCCTGGTGATCACACTCTCTGTCCTCTGGGCTTTGGCCCATGGCTGGCTCCACTGCCACCCCCTAATTTTTATCCCTTGTGACTCAGCTTAAGGGTCTCCTCCTCTGACGCATCTCCCGACTGGAGGCTAACTTAGCTCCTTCCTAAAATGTGCCTGAGTTAACCCTGGTGGTGGCCTTCAGGTGTCTTTCACAAAAAGATGCTCTCAGTAGTATACACCTGACTGTTGCAGGAAGGACAGGTATTCATGTCCAGTAGAGGTATTTTCCTGTACTGAGTGTCCATAGGTAGGTCTGAGTCTGGGTAGTAAGGGAGAGGACAGAGGCAGCGAAAGTGAACCCCCATGTGGGGGGAGTGTAGTTCTCATCAGCCTTTGGTGGCTGGTCTTTCTGAGCCAGAGGAATGATAAATGCTTTCTCCCCATGCCTGTGGCTGTCAGACATTCTGTCACCAGCTCTGAGTTCTAGCAGCTGCTTTTTTTCTGGCCAAATAAAATACAGGATGTTCCCCAACTTAGAACAAGACATATTCTAAAAGTTACAATTTCCAATTTTAAGTCTGGAAACAACAGGAGGAATGAGCTAGGTGCCCAGGCCGGCTGCTAGAGGGTGGTCAACCTGTGATGTCCCTCAAGGGCAGCAAGCCATCCTATCAGGATTGGTTCATTTTTATCCAACCCCCATTATGATGTTGTTTTTTTCTCAAGGAGGATGGCCAAAGCAAACAGGTGCAGGGACTCCAAGCAGGTGTTGGGTGGGGCTTGCAAGTTACCCACTGGAAGCAGAGTGCAGTATTCGTGCACACGGGAGCCCACCTCCTCGGCAGTGCCTGAAGACTGGGTGCTTCCAGACACTTGCGGGCTCCTCAGCCGTGGGAAAGGCCAGCCTCACCTGGCGTGTGTGGGCCAGGGGCCCGCCTGAGGCACCTGGGAGAGCAGGCCAGTGGGACTCCCACAAGGCAAGCCGGGGCCCTAGGCGTGGGCAATGACAGGCCACAGCTCCTGTCTCAGGTGTCTGACGGGGCTGGTCTGGGGCCTACCTGATTCTCGCAGTAATGACACAAGTCGTTGCTCCCAATGAAGAGTGTGATCAGCTTCCAGTCTTTCTCTAGGTTGATTTCCTGAGGATTCAGAAGACCCTGGGTTTAGACTTTGACAGTGGAGTGGGAGGCAGTCACATGCAGGTGGTGATGACCGGGCCAGACAGCCCCCCACCCCCCTGCCCTGAGTGCCTGTCCCTGCTTTGTATCACAATGGGGAGGAGATGCCAGCGGAGCCTCCCTCCCCTTGGTGCCAGGGGATGAGCTCCAGGGAGGGAGGAAGGCAGCTGTGTGTGTGTGTGTGTGTGTGTGTGTGTGCTCGTGCACGTGTCTGCGTGTGTGTCCGCTCACATAGTGGAGGACACTGCTTTCCCTTTGAAGTCCTCTTTAGAAAGCTGGTGGAGTGGAGTAT
This sequence comes from Manis javanica, assembly GCF_040802235.1. NCBI lineage: Eukaryota > Metazoa > Chordata > Mammalia > Pholidota > Manidae > Manis > Manis javanica. The sequence goes on from NC_133156.1 coordinate 220,398,297, forward strand.
TAACAAATCCCTAAATACTCCATCTAATGCCCTTCAAAGGAGCCAAGGGCAAAAGATGCCACCAGAAGCAAAAGCCCAGACCTGCCTCTCGGGAGGCTTCGGTGCAGGGAGAGGGCCTGGAGGGAAGTGGAGGAGGAGGAGCCTGGCCTGGATGGGAGGTGGGGTCCAGGGAGGCCCCTGGAGGAACCAGCTCTCTGCTCAGCCATCACAGCAGAGGCACTGCCAGGGGCTGAATTCCAACGTGGAAGCACAGAGCACTTAAAAAAGTGCCAGTGAGAAGTTTTAGAGGGTCCAGGTGAACAGGAAGGAGGAAAAATTGGAATGAGGAGCCTATTTTTAGAACAGTGTTTGTGTAATAGGGCTCTGTGATGCCAACTCTTGGGCAAAGTGGAAAACTGCCAGAGGCCAGGGATGCCATCTTGGCCAGCTCTCTGCTCCGTCTCCTGCTCCTGCGCTCAACTTAGGGCCAGGGGTGCCTGAGTTGGGGTTGGGAGAGAGTAGCAAAGAGGGTGCTTTGGTGGTAAGCCCTGCTTCTTGGGGCTCTTCTGGCCTGTCTTACAGACAAGCCAAGGGCAGGAGGGCCAGTGGTGAGGAGGAGCTCTCTGAGGGCCACTGTACCTGCCCCAGACAGCCGAATACTGAGCGCCTTTCAGGGTGGCCTGGGGCCCTGTACTCACCGGGCTCTTTTTCATTCGCTCCACCAGGTCCCGGGCCTGGGCTGGCATGTCCCTAGGCAGCGGGGAGAGAAGGGGTGTTAGCGCTGGCTGAGGAGCCAGAACTCAGGCTGTAGGATTGGGCTTGGCAGGAGTGGTACCTCAGGAAGAAAAACATTAATATTATATAAATTATATTCCTTCAGGATGTGTCGAAGGGCTTTCGATTCTCAAGAAATCGCAACCTAGTAAAAATCAAAGATCTGCCACAGACCTCAGAGCCACATGGATCAGGACCCTGCCAGGGGCTAATCTGCATCCAGTCACCTCCTCCCACAGGCCAGGCCTCTGGCCACGGCAGGTGGGATCCGCTCAGATTTCCCATCAGGGATGTTCCCTTGTATTTCACCCAGCTCTTTCACTGCAGGCTGACCCTGTTCAGTTCTTATCCAGCTGTCTGTTTTAAAAATAACCTTTTGTATGTTTGAAAAAGTCATGGCCCTAAATTATCCCTCAGCTTTCTCCTTTCCTGGCTTCCTGGCTCCTTAACCTTTGCTTCTAAGGCCCACTCTCTGGTCCTTTAATCCTTCTGTTTTTCTTCTGTGTGGTTACTTTGGATTTCTACACCATTCCCCATCTCCTCACTTTTTTTCCTCCCAATGAGACAGGATGGGGGAGACAAATAGGATTAGTTCTTCCTCCAGCTCCCTGTTGTCTGCCATGAATAAGGTGACGAATGTTTCTGGATGAGAGATATGTATGTCAATGGAACACTACTCGGCAATAAAGTGGAATGAAACTATCGCCAAGCAACGACATGAATGCCTCTTAGTTTTTCTGGGAAAAAGATAAGAAAATAGTACATAGTGTATGATTCCATTTATATAAAATTCTAGAAAATTAAAACTCATCTGTAGCGACAGAAAGCAGGTCAGTGGTTACCTGGGAACCAGGGAGTGGGGAGAGGCAGGAGGAGAGATTGATTACAAAGGGGCACCAGGAATTTTGGGGTGTGAGCTGGGCACATGGCTGAGCACACATGGTACCATCCCTGCCCACATTTCTCCTTTATACATCTTTATACTTTGATTCTTTTGTAACTGTTAGTAATAATCTTGGGGTTCTGGCCTTTAGAGGTGTTCAATGAATTCTTGCTTATTGATTGATAGAAGGGAAGTTAGACATTGAATAAAACTTTACTAAATATCATAACAATGGAAAATCTCTTTTGGGGCATACATATTATCTATTGTACTAAAGATTTTCCATGGGCTATTGATCTCACTTAATCCTTGTGACAACCCTGAGAAGTAGTACTGTTATTATCTCCATTTACAGATGAGGAAACTAAGACTCAGAGATGATAAGTGACTCGCCCAAGGTCACACAGCTAGCAAGTCTAGGAGCTGGGATCTGGACACCGAGGGTCTGACCCCAGGTCTCATTATCCTATTCACTCTGCTGTGGTATTTGTCCTTCTAAGTGGACTCATCCTTATCCACACCATATTAAATGGCAGAGTGCCGATAAAGGAGAGTCACAGAACAATTTTCCAACCTTGCTTACCTAGGTCAAGGCTTACTCTCTTTCCCCTATCACAGGGACAGCAGAGAGGCTCACAGGAAGCTGCATGGCTTGGTCCCCTCCCTGCCACAGACTTGACTTGTCCTGGGGGAGGGCCAAGCAGCAGTGAAGCAGAAAAGCAGTAAGAGTACTGAAGCGAGGAGGGCTTGGATGGCAACAGACTGAGAAATCGCCTCCTGGTTATTGGAGCCCGTGCTGTAGAATAATTATAATGGTAATAAACAGCAGTTAGATGTTGGTTTTAAGGCCCTGTGATGCTCAGCTTTTTGCAGAAAAATAAGTTCTTCCTGCTCATGACGTTGAGGAGCTGACATGGCTTCCTGTGGCTCTGGAGGCTCAGCCTGAGTGGGGCCCCCTTACCCCGCCCGGAAGGAGTGCTCTGTGAGCAGAGTGAGTCACGCCCGTGTGGTTTCCCCGGTGATGTGCACAGCAGTCCCTTCTACAAAGCAAATACCCAGCCCACCCTGCTGAAAATCAATGAACCCTGTCAGGCATTTCAGCTTTAATTATCTCAGTTGTCAACAACAGAAATCCAAGTGAAAACAAACAACTGCTATGCTGTTTTGGGGGGGCCCTAACGTCTAACTCCCTAGCGTCAAGATACAGCTCTTACAGAGTCGGGACTCCAGGTTCCCAGGAGCACAGGGGGGAGCAAAGGGCGGCTGTCTACAGGGTCGCGTGCAGGTGCCCCACACATTTGAACTGAGTCTCTGTGGGGCAGGGAGGCCAACCAAGGTAGCAGGACAGCGCCCGACTCAGCTCCCTGTCCCGCTGCCCTCAGTGCTTCGGCCAGGGCCCCAGGGGGCGGTGAAGCCTGGTCTGGGCTGGCTTCTCTAACTTGCTCTGATAACTTGGGGCCATTCAGGAAACATCCTAAGCCTCTGTGTCCTCCCACTATGACCCAGCTCTAAGGGCATGAGGCTCATGAGGTAGTCCTCGCCAGGGCCAGCTCAGACTTGCAGTAGTGCTGTTGTTGCCCATCAGGGGCCAGGCACCCATAGCACCATTCCCTCCTCCTCCCGTTTTCCTCTTGACGGCTCAGCCTTGTCCTCTATTCCCTGTCCAGGCCCCCATCTACTCACCGGGCCCTGGCACCTTTCACTGCTGCATTCAGGCCTGCTGTGTCCTCCTGTGTGCCGGTAGAGAACCCAAGGATGGAAGGGTTGAACTTCCTCAGGATATCTTTTAAGAGGGAGGAAGCAGACAGCACAGGTGAGAGGGGAGGGCCGTGCAGTGTCAGGGCACAGAGAGAGGCAGGACGGTTCTGGGCCTCTCGGGGCTCGCTGACTTCCCTCCTTGCAGGTAACCCTCTCGTCCCGCACTCGGGGGCAAGGCCCTGGCCTCAGGGAGATGCTGTCCTGGCCATAGTGACGGTGCTCCTCCATGTTGCCACTTACTGGGCAGTGTGGTATGAGTCTCCAAGGTGCCGTCCCCTCCAATGCTGGGGGAGGAAAGCACATTTGTTAAAGCCCACCCCGCCTGCTGCTCCACACGCTGTCCTGTCTCTAAGTCAGAACCGCCAAGTATGAGTCCTGTCGCCCTCAGGACTAGTGTGAGCACCAGGGGGTCTCCTTGTTTCCATGCTCTGGGCCATGGGGACCTGGTCTTATATCTGGAGGATAACAGGAAACACACCACTCATGGCTCTTTGGAGTGGAGAATATCCTCACCTCCAGGAGAGTCCCCTCCAGGATGTGGGTAGGTCACCGAACTTGCCTGGATGGGCTCCCAACGCCGTCTATGAAAGGCAGAGAGAAGGCTCCAGACCTGTGCAGGGCCCGTGTGGGCTGGGGGTGTGGGAAAAGGCCCCCCTTGCTGGTGTAGCCGTGGGGCCTGGACTGACCTTTTCTGAGCACAAGTAGTACCAGCTTTTCTCTAGGCCACTTAATCTCTCAAGTCGTCCTGACTCTGAAATCCTCTACACACAACCGATAACCATGTCCTGGAAGCACCAAGATCCTTCCTTCCCAACCTGGCTAGCTCCTGCCCCTCGGCCACATTCCTAGCTGGGATTCTCATCTCCTCAGTATGGACCACACTCTGGCCTCCTACCTGACCCACAGTCTCTGGTGTTCCTTCCCTTCTCACCAGGCTGCCCATGTGCTCTTCTGGCACACCTCTTTCCATGCCTCCCCCGATCTCTGACCTTTTAGTGGGTCTCCCTTACACACAGGGTCAAACCCAAATTCCTTCACCAGCGTTCTGAGTGCACGTAGTCGGGTTTCTCCTTCCCTTCCTTGGTCACTCCCTTTCCTGTCCATGCAGGTCTAAGCAAATGGACCCGAACCATGAAGGCCTGGGACCAGCCTGCTCCATTGCCACCCACTCAGCCAATCCCCTTGGGAATGCTATCTTCCCCTAATCTCCAGTTCCTTCGATAAGACTTTTGTCAGTTTCTACCTCTTCTAGGAAGCTTTCTCTAAATGCCTTTCTTACAAAAAAAGAGAAATTCTTCAGAACTTAAAAAAGTAATCTATGTTCACCATAACTAGTAAAATGATGCAAAGATTTGGAAAAACTTAGTAATCTACTCATGCTTTGATCATCTTGCCCCCTGCCATAGGTTGTACATCCTCTCCTTGCCCCTTGCCCACATTTACACACCACCAGGGTAATTACTGACTAAGAGCAGGTGTATATCCTTCCACTGCTTTCTGTGTTCTTACCAAAATTAAAACACATTCACACACGTGGAGAATTTGTTTCTACAGAAATGAAATCTCTACTTTAAAAGTCCTACATGTCACCTATATGATTATGTATCTCCTTCTGTGTAAGTTTCTTGTTTTCCCAGCTGGACAAGTTTCTTGAGGATCACAACTGCCTCCCAGAACTGTGAGAAGAGTGCCTTGTACACAGCAATAGCTAACAAGCAGACACATACAATTCATTCAGTGAAAGTGTGCTTGGTGCAGGAACCGGGCTCCCTCTGCCCCCAAAACCACATCTTTAAATGGGGTGGGCCTGTGGGCTGTGTGTGGGAAGACCCAGCACTCTGTGAGTCTGGGTAGATGGAAGGGAGTTCCGCGATAAAGGCAGGCAGACTTGGACGGGTACTGCAGCACACAGATGAAATGCGTGGGGACGGTGGGTGAGGGGCACAGATGGCTTCTGCCTGGCGGGGGAGGGGAGGGGGTTGAATGGGACTGTGCAGGGCAGAGGGCAGGGCACTCTAGATTGCTGGGTGACATTTTTTGGCTGCCTGGCTGTATTTCAGTGCCCGGCACAGGGCGGTTCTCAGTCAATGTCAGCTACGTGCTGAAGGCAGAGCCAGGGTGGGGGAAGCATTGGTTCTACACAGGGCCTGGCTGGGCTCGTAGGTACCCATGCCTGGCTTAGCTCAGTACTCACAGTCAACGAGTCACCCAGGGCGGCCACCACTTTAATGTCTGCTGGTCGGAGCTTATGGACTAGGGGAGACAGGAGAAAGATGGGTGGTCAGGGGGAGATCTTCCTTTTTAAGTATAAACTTGACCAGGAGACTGAGATTCTGCTCTGGACTCACAGGTCCCCATTACACTTATTTCCAGCCTAAGGCTCTAGCAAATTTGCCTCTTCCAACTGTTCAGAGCAACCGAGGCACTGAAGGTAATGGACTTGATGCCTATTGTCCAGTCTGCGAGGAGCCCAATTCATGCTGGAATGGTTTGAGAACTTCCCAGCTGCAGGGGTCATGGGCAGATAGGCCCCCAGTCCCTGACTGTACCTCCTTTACAGGGAAGGGAGGCCTGAGCAGCTGCCCCTGGGACTAAGTGGAGATGAGAAGTGTAATTTGTGGTTTCAGGACAGCTTTTTGTGGGCTGCCCAGGATCTAGGTCTGTACTGTACGGGAATCAGCAAGGCCTGCTCAAGGCTCCTAGGGTTGCTCATAGGGTCTCCCAGCAACCTGGCACTTAGCAAGGCCCTTAATGGAAGGGCGCAATGAGGTTTTCACTCACCCGAGGTGGGGACACTGCTGGACTGATTCCACTCCATACACAGGAAGTCACTGCCCCAGTTCTAAACCCACAGGAGAAAAGACACACTGTCCAACACTCATTGTGCAGGCAGGTTAGCTTCAGCCCAGAAGAATTAGCCAAGGAATTTTTGCTGGAAGCTGGAACTATGATACTGTAGGGGATTGTGTGAGGGTAAGAACTGTTAGCTGCAGATGGACTGAGAGGAAAATTAGAGAGGAGACAACGGGTGTCTGTCTACATCTGTGCAAAGAACACAGAATGCGTGGGCACACACCTACAAACACAGTCTTTTCCATCTCAACTTATCTACATTCGTAAATGGAGCCAGCAGTCATATCAAAGCAGGGAAAAAACGGAAATCATGCTACAGGTGGTCTCCCAAAGGAACAGACATTTGGATGCCTAATAGGAGATAACACATTGGTGTTGTTAACATTAAGCTAATGGACGCTATTACAAGGATAGGATTGAAACAATAGTTTGTTGGAATATTTTTAGAAAATAACATGAGGTTTTTACAGTTGCAAAGTTCCTGGTTTCTGCATATCTTTTATATACATGTATATAACTTTTTGCATATTTAACTTAATAGCCAACCAACTCCTTGTATGTGTACAAATTAATGCCTATAGCCTGGATATCTTTAGTTAAATTCTCTTGTCTCTGGAATACAGATGCATTTTCAGGTGCTGGAGGAAGGGATGGGGTGAGAAGCAGAGGCCACAGAAATGACAAGTATCAGCAAGCTGGGGGAGAAACAGAGTCTCTTCCCCAGAGTCCCAAATACTTGCATGTCCCCAGGAGGGCCTAAGGGACAAGACTAAGGCTGAGCGTATAGTAGAGATCCACAAATAAGCATTGACTAGTTGACTGGTTCATGGGGAATGTAATTGCCAGAAGCTTTGGAAGCTCATTTCTTCTATTTGGTTAGATAATGATGAAGACAAGCTTTGTTAAACCATTCTTCTCATGAGGGAGCAAAAATGAAACTTCTTTTAAATATTGTTTGCTTAATCTGTTGTACTTTAGTTTATCCCAAGGGATTGCTTATTTTATCACACTGATGGATTCATTCTTCTGTGTGGAAGTTCTACTGAAATCAAGAACATGCTTATGTGCAGATGACAAATACCTGGGGAAAATGCAATTTAGAAAAAAGATCTGTAGCTGTGCGCCCTTTAAAAAATATCACAGATAGCTGATGAGCCAGAGACAAGCACCTTCCATGTAGATTAAGAGACACCAGTAGCATCTGAGCGTGTTCCTCTGCCACAGGGGAAGAACATGTACTGCATGCTACAGCAGAGCACCTAAGCCCAAGGGAGACTTGTCAAATCAGATTCTGATGCAGCAGGATGGGTGGTGCAATTCTAGCAAGTGCCCAGGTTGATGTTGCCTGGCTGGGGCTACTTTCAACAACAAGGAGTTAAAAAGAAAACACCACCACCTTCTAGGCCTGGGTTTTTAACTCTTCCAGCAGCAGATGCAAAGAAACATGAGACTCTAAGATCCAAGAGGGCAGGTCCAGACTTTGCTCACTATTTTATACCCAGCACTTTCTGCAGTGCCTGCCCCATTTAGGCATCCACTAAGCAAATGATAAACGACTGAATGAATGAATGCCCAATTAGCAAAACACAGCTGACATTTCAATTACAGTGGGTTTGGTCCATGGTTTGCCTGGAACAAGCCTCTGTTGGGCTAATGTGGGCCTGAGAGAACCCAGAGAGGCTGGACGGTGGCATTATCCCAGCCACGCCCCTGTCATGGCTTGCACCCCAGAGCTTAGCATCTGACAGTTCTTCAATAATTTCACATAGGTTAATCTCAGTGCTTTAATTGGCTTATAAAAGGTCTTCCCTCAATCAGCTCTGTTGCTCCCCTTTTCACACTAATCAGGGAGATCTTTTAAAAAAGTAAACCAGGTTATGTCACCCTCAACTGGAACATCCAGATGGCGTCTACATATCTCCACCTGAAGTCCAACCTTCTTACTCAGGGATTCAGATTCTACATGATCTGGCTCCTGACCACCCTCCTGATCTCATCACCCTACTCTCCACCTCATCCACATGCCCATAGCCACTCTGACCTCCTTTCTCTTCCTCAAATACACCCACCTCAGCCCCACTCCTGAGACTTTGTGCTCCCTGGTCCTGCTGGGGACTTGGCTGTGGTTCTCCAGATAACTGGCATCTTTCCATCATGTGTGTCCCAGCTCGAAACTCCCCTCGAGTGCAGGCCTGGCCTGCATACTCGTCAGAACTTGCTCCCCTCCCCTGCCCCATCATGCAGCCTTGCCTCACCTTCCCCAGAGCTGTCATCACTATTTGAAATGACTGTATTAGCTGCTCTAGTAGACTGTAAATTTCATAAAGGGTGGGACCCACCTGTCTGGCCTACTGCTCTATCTCCCTGGAACAGTGCCCAGCACTTAGTAGATACTCAGTGTGAAACGACCCCTAATTCCCTAAGGGCAGGACCATGTTTGACACTTCTCAGAATTCCCTCTGGTCCCTACCATGCCATCCGTGATATGAGAACAGATGTACTATAGGTGCTCAACTGAAATTGGCAGTGGAGCCCCCATCCTCTTGGCAACAGACCAGATCTGGATCAGGCCTGTCCTGCAAGGCCTGGTGTTGTCTAGGGTTCTCCAGGCCATGTTTGGAGTAGCAGTCCCTAAAGCCACAGACAGAATCCTTTGGGTTCCTCAGAGCTAGAATAATGGTCTTGAACCAAATAAGCCCTGGGGAACCCACTTGGATGTGCGTCAGCTTCCTGTTGGGCCAGGCCCTTGGAATCGAGATTCTTTTCACTCAGCTTCCACCTTCCAGGAAGTGATGGTGCATCATACCCACTGCCTCCTCCTCATTCTGTCTTAAAAGGCTGAGCTGCTTAATCAGAAATGATGTCTGTGCAAAGGTCAAAGAAAACTGATCCACAAGCACTTCCTCTAGTTGGTTGCTGACGTCAGGTAAGCACTTGTGAACATGTTAGGGCCATCCTGGGACTTTGTGGTTCAGGAGCCTTTTTTTACCTTTGCAATTTCCAGTATGTCAGAAAGGTACATCTTTGCTTAAGCCAACACTCTGAATCCTACACCACACCCCGAGTCATTGGTGGGTGGAAATGGCTTGTCCCTGAGGGAGGCAGACGTGCGTAAGGGATTACCTCAATGGCTGGTTTGGTGGAGTAAGTGTAGTTACTGTTCCGGGGTGTTCTCAGGAAGGGCTCATTCTAAGAGAAAAGAAGCCACAGGGAGAGGTTAACTGATGGCATGGAAGACTGCCTAGGAAAGATCAAAATGATCCTACCCTCTAGATTTATTAACATGATTTTTCCAGATTTAAATAGAAAGAACTGTATAAGCATAATTTAATTAATTCCCTACAAGCTTTTGTTAAGCACAATGGAAAAGCCTAAAAAGACTTCTATCAGGTTTCTACGCTTTTGTTTTCACTCTAGCTGTTGAACATGTCCCTAATTCTCAGAATGATCTGTTTTCTTCCCTATGTAATTTCTCTGACAGGAGATTCACATCACAGCATTTTTTTTCTTTTCCAGAAAGTATTATGATTCTCTCTCTCTCTCTTTCTCTCTCTCTCTCTCTCTCTCTCTCTCTCTCTCTCTCTCTCTCTCTCTCTCTCTCATCTATCTATCTATCTATCTATCTATCATCATCATCTATTTATATCATCTATTTGCCTCTCTTGAAATATAGGTCTTAGCCCCTTCATATCAACTTCATATATTTCAGTCATGTTTTTTCTTCTGAAACAGCATTTCATTCCCTACCTGCCTATCTGTTTCCCCATCAGTATTCACAAAGCCCAGCCAAGAAGCCAAGTTTTCTCATTACGGGTGATGGTCAGCCAAGGAAGGAAGAAGGGAGTAGGCAAAGGAGAAATGGGAAAAGCAAGGTAATGAGAAAGTGTAAAAATTACTGTGAACTGAGAACAAGTTAACAAGGCAGAGAACAGGAAATAACCAATGGCCCAGGGCTGTCAACACCATCACCAGAATGCTCAGTAGAGTAGACAGGCCATGGCCTGAAATAAGAAGGAAAACCCAGAATGGGGAGAAGGGGGTCACTGGAGGTCATTCCAGGGGTTGGACAGGGACCGTCCGTGGGCTGGACACACTCAGGAGACATTTGGTTTTGATCTGGTTTATTCTGGCCTGAATGGCATTAGGAGGAGTGCAGGGAGGAAGCCTTAATGCTTCCAACTGGGGTGCGCCCTCTCCCGTTCTGTCCCTGTGCTTCCTTTTGTCTCAGACCCGATCCCATTCACACAGTGTGTTCCTGCCTGGCATTACACCTGGGTTTGCAACCCCGAAAACCGGATTTTACAGATAAAGAGCAACTGAGGCCCAGAGTGTGGAAAGGACCCATTCCAGGTAAAGACCAGTAGTGCAGGACGGGGACCTGGTCTGACCTGACCTTCCTGGTTCCAGTTCTTACACTGGAACCAGACCAACGAAAAACCTGTTGGTCAGATGGAGAGGAAGAGGCAGGGAGGTTCTCTGCAGTCCCCTTGGAGGACAAAGTCTACAAGTGCAAAACTCCCAGCCTGGGCACAGACCCTGGCTTCCTGGGACACTACACATGTCTCTCCTTCCTTCTGAGGTTTGGTGTTCGAACTGAAACATGGGCCAGAGGAGCGCTCAGGCCCAGGGGAGGAAGTGTGCCCTGGGCGGTCTGCAGCAGCATGAGGCCAAAGAGGCCTCGCAATGGCACGTTGCCATGACTAACTAGGCTTTTCTCTGGCTAATGTTATTTAGCATCCCCAGAGCATTCAGCTTCAGACAAGGGCAATCTGGGAGCATTCTATAAATAACTGGCCCATGTTTGTTGAGCGCCCATGTGTTCAGAGCACTGTTCTAGGGGCTTGAATGAGGGGAGGACACAAAGAGGTTTACAACCCAGTCAGGCAGAGAGCATTCAAGGATGGCGTGTCTGGTAAGAGCAGTGATGGGTGCAACATCTGGGGGTGTGGTCCTTAAGGACTAGACTCAGTGGAGGGGGTGCTGCTAATATCGTTCTCCCCCACTTCAAGGGAGCCCTGATTGGGCACAGGGGCTGGGGCCTGGAGCCAGTCCCAGAATGTCCAGCACAGGAAGAACTAAGGGGCAAAGACTTCCCCTGCCCTTCTGGGAGTGTCTGTTTAGTCATATGACCCAAGGATTGGGAAGGGACCAGAGAGGGAAGACTGAATCAAAAGGGTCAGAGGTCAGGGAGACACTGGAATGTGGTGGGGAGTGAGGCCAGAGCAGGGATAATGAAAACAGGTCTAGGGCAGAGGCAGACAGGCGGCCTGGGGTGCCTGGTCTTGTTTTATTGACCATCAGTGGCACAGAGCATGCATGAGTCAGAGCTTTTTAAAGGCCTTGAGTTGAGCAGATTACTTGGAAGAGGGATTCCATTTAGTCTACTGGCTTTCTTGGCTGGGTTTGTAACACTGATAAGTAGAAAGTGAAGCCAATTGAATGCCAGCACAAGGAAATGTTCTACCAGTTATAGCTGCGCAAAGACGGTGTGGCCTGCCTGGGGGTCAGAGCCTGACAGCCACCCGGTGTGTTAGCAACATGAGTCAGTGGCTCCGGGAAAATCTTGGCTGTGTTACTAGGCATAAAGTTCCATAGTGAAGAAGTGGTGGTTTCCTGCTGCGTGGACAAACTGGAGTGTACAGTTGGACCTGGGCATCAACCTAAAGAGGGACATGTGTACCTATTGCGTGAGACAGGGCTCTGAAGGCTCGCCTGCAGTAAATGGTTGAGGGACCTGAGAAGACTTATGGGAGGGAGGTGGTGGTAGGAGGACATACCAGGACTACATGGAATGTCCACTGACATTCCCTGCCCCATGCAACACATGCTGGTTCATGAGCGAAGAGGCTGACTTTACAACCTGTTAATGGGGAGCTACCTGGCAGTGCGAAAAGCATGGCCTTGAGAGCGTGGGAGTTTAAGTGGAGGCTGGGGGGATGCCTCGGCGGGGTAGTGGTAGTGATTCAGTTACATGAGCGATCACAGCAGAGAGACCCCACGGCCTTCCCTGCTGAGATCCCAAGATTATATAGTGTTTTATAATGGGTAGGTAGGACCAGATAACCTTTAACACACCAAATGATGGGATCTGAACTGGGGTGGGGGAGCAATCAGAACAGAAAAGGCAGGCATTCAGGAGGGACACCAGGAAGAGTCCTAGCAGATGGGGCACCTCAGGTGTCACGCCTGCAGAACTGTGAAACCACAGTAACTTTGACACAGGGAAATCCTCCGGCTCAGAGAGTTTGGGAAGACAAATATTTAGCCCCTTTTTGACATTCCTTACACAAAAACTATCTTTGAATGAATGTTGAGGTCGAGGTAATGTGAGATCAGGGTGGGATTAGGAAATTTGGAAGTCCAAAGCATACAAATGATAACAGCATCCCTACATATGATTCAAAACGGAAAACCACTGAACAGTGAAGTATGAGGAACAAACTGCTGCTTTTTCTCACAATAAACTACTGGATGGCACATCACTTGAAATCATTTCAGTTTCTCTCTCTCTCTCTCTGTCATTCCCCGGCTTTGTTGACATCCTGATTATCCAATTTAAGCAGCCTTGTGGGTGACCTTACACTACATAGGGCATCCCAGGGGGGATGCATCTCAGGAGATGGACATAGAGGGCAGGAAAAGAGTTTGTAGAAATACAGCATTTGTAAAGAACAAATGAACACCAGAGTGGGGAGCCCCTGGTACAGAAATCTAACAGGAAGCCCTGAAAATGGACAAATCTCAGAGCAAGGGGCTGTAGAGAGGGAGAAAGAAAATTGGGACTGAGACAGGAGAGTTGGACAATGTCCACATTTTCAAGGCTGGGAGAAGGAAGGAGCATCCTTAAAAGAGAAAAGAAGGGGCAGCAACTAGAAAACACATCAAGCAAGATGGTTTTGCAGCTGGAGGCGCAGGACAGGAGGCCTTCCATGGAGGCGGTAGTTAACTGACAAATGCCCAGAAAGGGCAAGAAGACTAAGAGCTGGAAGGGATGGTGCTGGGCTTTCAGCTGGCTTCTTAAAAGCCTGAGGAGGAGCCACAGTCAGGTGCCCTGGGTTAGGGAAGGAGTGGGCTGAGAGGCCACGAAGCCGGCCGGGCCAGCAGTAACGTCCAGAGAGTGGCTAATCAGAAGTTGGCTGTAAAGTATCTCCTAAAACCCTAACAGAACTCCATGGAGTGCTGTGAAGTGCCCACTCTGGCTGGGCAGAATGCACTTGCAGTTGACTGGGGTGGGGACAGAGCCGGGAGGAGACTGAGAAGGTCCCCAGTGCTCGCATTCATCTAGGCCCCTGCTCCCCACCGGGTCCTGCCCACTGTGTCTATGTTTAACATAACTAGGATGGAAACATGTGCTGCCTGGGCCCTGTCAGCTCACACTGAGGTGCTGGTGGGCTTATAGCTCCCAGGACCTGAGGAATGCAGAATGCTACATTGCCTGGCGCGGTGAGGCTGGGCTGGCCAACAGACGGATCCTTTGAAATGGGTTCTGGGGTTGCCTAGCAACCGCTCTCCCAGGCTGGGCTTCTAGGATCTGCTCTCCTCTGCTCACCAATGGCTCAGACCGGCTCTGTCCAGAAGGAGGAGCAGAGCGTACTGTGCCCTGGGATGCTGGGTGGAGTGGCACTCTTCTCAGGCTCCGTGTCTGGTCTGGAGCAGAGGGCAGCACATGTCGCCTTGAGGCCCATGGTGACAGGGTTCTCTCCCTGACCAGTGCCTAGGCTCCAACCTGGTACTTAAGTGGGAGGAGGAAGAGCAAATGGTGGTGTCCTGGAATGGGGTTGTTACTTTTACTCCTGAAGGAAGGGCAACTGGCAGATTGGGGAAAGTTTTCTGTTGCTGATGTTCAGTATGGCCATGTGGGCTCTTAAAATATTGAAATTCTTACCTCCAGTATGATTTACATCCCCTGTTCTGAGTCCCTAAATGCCCCCACTACCCAGATCGCCTGGCCTCTCCCCTAGAAACCCCTGGACATGATCAAGACCTAGCAATTTAACAGTTGACGCACGGCACAGTCAGCATCCTAGAAGCCCTCGCCCCTGTCCTGCATCTGACCATTTGGCCTGGAGGCATCCATGTTGTACTGGGTGTTACGTCATTCAACTATTACCTTTGCTCCAAGCACTGGACCCAGCAACTGAGCCCTCCGCTGTCACTCCCACACTTCCCTAGCCCTTCCACCACTCTTGCTCTCCTGGTGAGGCTGAGGGTACATAAGGCTGAGCCTGTGCCCGAGACTGAGGTGGGGGAGGTGGCAGACAGGGAGCGTGGGTCTGGGCAGGGCTCCCACTCCCTCTGGAGCCCTGGCAGACACACGGGGGAGCTGCAGGTCTATTCCAGCTCAGCCAGGGGGCTGGGAGTGGGTGATGGAGTCCAACCGGGGAAACCCAGCCTCCCAGATTGGGTCAGGTCCTTTCGCTTTTACTGCTCCTGAGGGACCTCTGGCCTCAGCCTTATTAGGTCAAAAAAACATTAGACGGGACCTTGAAAAGGGAGCAGAAAGCAACAGGAGCATGGACCTGCCCCCACCCTAGGCCTGAAATCAAGTTTAACAACCACTTACATTTTCCTCCTTAAAAGGAGCCCCAAGCTGAGTCCTCGCCCCAGTTACTGCAAGGCCAGTCCTACTGGTCCCTCCCCCACACAGCTCCCAGGCTTGCTCCAGCACTGCGCTCCTCTTTGACCCTATCCCTGCTGGAAATTCCAGTCCCGGCCCCACGACTACCTAGCACAGCTGCTGAGCCTGGCTGGCTTCTCGCTAGGCCTCCAGCCTGCAGTCTGATTTTCCCATCCACTCCTAGTGCTCTGGTTAAAATAAGCCTTCCCCCCCTCCTTCTGGCTTCTTGACTCCTCCTTTCAAGAACCCACCTCTCTCACACCCTGGTCCTCTCCCCTTGCTTCTCCTACTCCCAAAGAGATAAGGGCTGCTGAGCCCTCCATCCCCCTCTCCATTCTCCCTGATATCCTTCCAGCCTCCCAAATCCTTCCACTCCCGGGCGAGGGGCAGGATGGGCAGCAAGGAGTCCGTGGCAAAGCATGAGGGTGGAAGGTCTGAGCTCTGGCTTCTGGGGAGGAACAAAGCAGGCCCTCCCTTCTTACCGGAGTGGGGCAGGAGAGGGGGATATCTGCTGTCAGGTTCAGGGTATCCGTTTTCCTTCCTAGTGGTTCAAGCTGATTGGGGAAGAAAAGAGAGACAGAGGTGTCAGAATTTCCTTTGAAGTGAACAGCCACAGGCAGCATCCTGCAGTGGGGAAGCTCGAGCATGATTTCAGGGGGCTGGCTTCCACTCCCGGCTCTGCCAGTTGCTGGCTGAGGGATATTGGGCAAGTCTCTTAGCTTCTCTAGGTTTCAGCTTCCTCATGGACTCATAATGCTTCTCCTGCAGGGATGTTGGGAAGCTCAGACTGCCTAGCACATTCCATGCTGGCACATACAAACGCTGAGTAAATGTGAGGGTTCTGCCTTGCATTCATGCAGAGCTCCTCATCAGGGTTCAGAGCACATAGGAGAGAGTGTAGTTGATTCTGGAATCTTAAGGACTCCATAGTTTCAATTCTACAGACTTCTACAGATGTGCCAGCCACTGTTCCTCTATACCTTGCTTGCAAAGTGAGGCCAAGAACAAGCTCCATTCTATAGGGGCTGGGGCTTTGCTGTAGACTAGAACCTCGGAGGCCCAGGGGCATCCCAGTTATTTTACCATATTGGCCCAAAGGGCTCTGGAGAGCTGGGAGTGGGATTTCTGACTTGGGTGGATGCAGTCTGGGGCAAAGAAGGTCATATCCAGGCGCCCGTCCTGAAAGAGAAAAATAAACTTCCTCCAGATCCTCTTAGTGCAGAGGGAGGAAAGGGAGCCACAGCTGACTGGCCTGACCCCTGGGAGATCAAAGCAATCCCACCAATCAATAGCCTTGGGTAACCCTAAGCCCTCCTTTCTGGCCCCACAATTCCCCTTATTTAACCAAAAAAGTGCCATATCTATTTTTAGGCCCAGTTGTGCAATGCCCTAGCCCATGCCATGGTTGAGGCAATGAGATCCTAGTCCCTGTGGAAGTCTTGGCCGGCCAGCTGGGAAAAGCCCTTGGCCAACTGGGCCCAGTGGTCTTGGTGGGGAGAAAGGGGCCGAGCCTGTGGCAGGCCTGGGCAAAGCCAATAGCAGGGCAGTGTGCCATCTTCCCTCTCTTAAGGCAGTGGGGGAGGGGTGTGCTCAAAGCTTTTCCCAGCTTCCCTCCAATTAAGTGAGGTGCTTAGGATGGAGGCCCAGGGGACAGAACCAAGTCGCCACCCTGGTCCACTCACAGTGTCCTTCTGCTCGGACAGAAGTGTTGGGGTGGAAATGGAGACCCAGCACCCTCTCTTATTGCTGCAGTGTTGTGGGTGTGGCGGAAAGTGAATAATCTGGAGTTGGGCATGTTTAAATCTTGCCTCTCTGCCCCTTGTTTCCTATATGATTTTAGGAAGGCAACTCCTATCTCTGAGCCTCTGGTATATGGGGATGATAAAACACCTCAAAAGGCAGTGTGTGACTTTATGTGTGGCAAGCACAGTGCCTGGCACACAGTAGGCCTAGTTCCATGAAAAGGAGCTGCTGGCAGTAGTACTGAGGACACTCCATGCCAGGCAGCCTCTGGGAATGCAGTTCAGATGTTCACGGAGGCTGCACCCACCACCCCGGCCCCGGGAGAGCTTCCTGTGTCTTTCCCATTTTATTCACACTCCCTGGGAGCACTTGGCATCTCTGTCTTGAATTTCGTCTCCCTTCCAGGGTCACCAGGGAGGGCAGGGAGCATACCGGCAGGATGGGCAGCTGGACATTGTGGAAGAATGGCTGTAGCACCACCGAGAAGTCTTCCCTCGTGTCGTAGCGGCCCGACTCCACCAGCTCACGCATGCTGCTCTGGGGACACACGCAGGGGCACCTTCAGCACGAGGCCCCGGGTGGCCTGAGAGCCCAGAGGGCGCAGGGTGTGGGTGGCGGGCAGCCTCTACTCCCTCAGCTCTCTAGCCAAGGAGCCAGCTCAGCTCTTCCCTTGAGGACACAGAGGCACTTGACTGCAAATCTCTTTCCAGAGAATGGGAAACAGGTTGAGTCTACCTTTTTGTTTTGCTGTAAGTGAACTACAAGCTCTGAAGGGCCAGGGAGGAAGTACCACAAGGAATAAAACCCTGGGAAGAGTCCCCAGAGGGCCCCCGAGGTCAGGACGTACAATCTCTGTATTTGTGGCCTGTGTTGAGGATGGGGGCAGCTGGCCAGCAGGGAGCAACGAGGGTGGGCATGGGGTGCCCAGGGCTACTGCCTCTTCAGGCCAAGAGTTGGTGGTGAGCCAGCAGGCACAGCTGGCCCATGAGGGTTTGCCACCTGGATTCCTTTGTGATGACTCTACCCGGGATGCTGGAGGCACTTCAGAAGTGGGCAGAGGCAGGGGCCCAGGTGGTGGTGCCAGCCCTTTAATCCTGAACAGCTCCTCCTTCCTGCGTGCCTCCCTAGGGCACTCTGCACTGCTGTGTTGACTGAGTCGGGGGACAGAACATAGAAGGGTGCTTTTCCTGGTCTCACCTGGTAGGCTTGGGTGATGGCTTCCAACCTGGCCAGCTCTTGGGAACTGTCCCGAGGGGTCAGGACACAGTTACACAGAGCGCTGTGCAGAGAGAAGTTGGCGTGAGGGCCGGAGCCAAGGCTCCGCTGCATAGGGTGGCTCTGGTTCCGGAGTATGTGACATGAGGCTCTGACACACATGCTGAGGGGCGGGTTGCAGGCCTGCCCAGGACTCAAGTCTCAAGCACACCCTCTCATGTTAACAGAGTACAAGCACTGGGCTGCCAGCACTGGGCCTGCAGCACTTGTGATGAACAAATGAATGTAGGCAATGAAAATTCAACGTTTACATTTTAAAAATAAAATAAAAATGCAACCTCTGATATTGGAGCTGGTGTTTGGGGGCCTCTGATGCTCATGCCCCACATACCTCACACTGGTACCCTACTGTCCCTTTCTATTATGAATTATTTCATGCCCATAAAATATACATAAAGATATAAAAGATGTCATCCCTAAAGCACTCAGAATAGTGCCTGGTGTACAGTGTTTGTACAAGTATTTGTTAAATAAATAAATGTATATATATGGTATGAAGAATAATAAAATACATACCCAAGTAACTGTCATCTAGTGTTTGGTTAAGAAACAAAATACTCCCAATCTGAAGTTCCCTTGTGTTCCTCCCTAATATGCTTCTTCCCATAAAGTGAACTGAATCATGTGGGTCACTTCATATTTTGTTTCAGTTTGGCCGTGTACGTATACATCCCTAATGTTGCCCCTTCTCACAGGCTGGGCTACACTGTCTCTCAATCCCCGGCTTTTGTCCCCACCCTGATCTCTCCCCCTAGGACTCTCCCATATCACAGAGGTCCCTGCTGGTGCCCTGGATTTGGGTAAGGGAGGGCATGGCTCCAATTTCCTAGCAGGCGGTGATCCTGGCACAAGACCCCCTTTATAGATTTGTGACAAGAGACACAGGAGTCACAGCTGCATGAGCCAGACCAGGGGTGAGGGCGCCTCCTGCTGGGGCAGCTGGCCCCTGCCTACCTGGCCTGCTGCACCGGGCACTTGTCTGGGTTCCCCAGGAACACCTGCCGCATGATGCTGGGGTTCATGAAGTCCACGAGGTTGACCAGGGCTCTGGGGACCTGAAGGCAAGGCTGGAGATGGGAGAGGGGCCCCAGGGGGCATCTCCCTCGAGCTGCCTGAGGGTCCTGAGAAGTGGGGATCCCTGTGGAACTCTAGCTCAGCTGGCCCTGAGCAGAGATCTGGGGAGGCACTTACACAGGGGTACCAAAGGACCCTATGGGCCATGCTGCCCACGTGGTGCCTCCTGGAGTGGGACAGCATGGCAGGCCTGCATCTACATGCTGGGCGTTCCACTCTGTTTAGCCATCAGCTAGGGAGCTCTAGATCTGGTGAGATAGCTGCCCTGCTTAGCAGGATGTTATCTCCCAATCATTTCCTTTAAGCCCATGGACTCCGTGGGGCAGCCCTGGGGTCTCAGACACCAGGGAGGCAACTGGTGACCCGAGAGCTCCCTTCCAGGCAGCCAGGGTGGCCCGCCCGTGCCAGGGCAGGGAGAGAACACATTGCTGGGCACAGGACCAGAGACGGTCGCTCTAGACACACCCTATGGCTCAGAGTCAGTGCCCAGCCTGGGAGCACTCAGCTGCCACCAGGGGGTGCCCCAGGTGGGGCTGGGGGGCAATTAGTACACACTGCCTTCTCTTCTCCAAGTCTGGGATCCTTCTGGGCAACCCAAAGGGAATGAGGCTTCCCTGGGGGTAGGCCCCAAACTCGGGGAAGAGAAGGAGCCCATGCCCTTGGCTGTCCCCTTCAGGGGAGGGGACACTTCACCTTCGTTCCCCCACCCACCATTCCCCCCACCATGCTTGAGCTGTGTCCAGCTTGAGGGAGTGCCCCCACCCCCACCAACCTCTCTATGCAGGATGTCCAAGGCATTGCGGAGACGGTCGAAGAAGTTGGCAGCAGAATACAGATTCTGGGAAGAGACAGGACGGGGACGAGGAGCTGGTTAGAGGGAGAGGGTGGTGGGGCAGTTGCAGGCCCCCACCCTGGCTCACCCCAAAGACTTTTTCTCCTCTCTGGCCTCCTGTGGGACCAGCTTATCCTGTCGGAATCTGAGTTGACAATCGACTACCCTGTTGTCAAAGACGGGCCAGTCAGAAGACTGGAACCTTTGAGTCCTTCTTCCAGCTGCTTGGGTTTAGTTTCTTCTCTTTCTGGATTCTCAGGAATTGTAAGAGAGGGGAGTAGGGACAACATATACCTGCTCCCTCACACCTGGGACATGCAGGTAGAGCCAGAAGCTTGAGGGCCGCTGGGTAAGAAGCACGTGTATGTGCACATGTGTTCATGTGTATGTGTATGTGCACATGCACACACACACACACACACACACACACAAGGCATTGTTGGAAAATCCTAGGGTTGGTTCTAGGGACTGTGCTCAGAGATCTCCAAGGCCTAAAGGTCAAAGCCGGGAACAGTGAGTAAGCCTGGCCCGCCCGCATTACCGAGTCTGTGCAGTAGTCACACAAATCACTGCCTCCGATCAGCACCGTGATGACCTTCCAGTCCTCGTGGAAACGCATGCTCTACACAGAGGGGGCAAATGCCGGATGGTCCCCAACCAACAAAAAGGTGCCACAGCTCTGGGAAACCCATTCAACCCTCTAAGACTTCCTTGCCCACTTGAAATAATAGAATCTCAGAGCTGAAATAATTTAAGAGTTTTATTTATAGACCGTAAAACCTTAGCTTCAGGAGGGACTTTTGAGGTCACTGTGATCAGTAGCAGCCCCGTCCCACTCTCCCACTGATATAATCCCCTCTGTTAGGGGCTGCCTTCCACTGACAGGGGGCTCAGTGTTTCATGGCAGACCATTTCATGTGGGGACTTTGGTGGGTTAGAAAATCAGTGTTTAAAAATAACCATAAATCTGACTCACGTGATCATCTTTCATCCTCTGTACGAGGGTCTGGACTTGGCTCGTGAGTTCCCTGGGAAGGAGAGGAGATCAGTGCTGGTGAGGGATAGTGTCTGGAGTTTTCCTCCTAAGGGGCTGACCTGGGGTTTCCATGGCATTATCCCCATTGTATGAACTGGCAGAGACCCTGAGGCTCAGGGGGGCAAGGAGCTGCTTGCCTGCTCTGGAGAAGGATTACAACAGCCTTTTGAAAAGCCAACTGTGTGTTTGTCCTAGAGCTGTAGTCAAGGGGACTGCCGTTCTATCTGTTACCCATGCTCTCCTCTTCAGGAGTCTACCTGCAAAGTGTCTTTTAGGATCCCATGCTAGGAAAGCATTTGTCCCCCTTGAGGGACAGGTGCAGACCCTGCAATCAGACCTGTGAAAGTTTTGGCATGCTTCCTCTTTTTTTCCCTGGCTGCCAGGAAGCCATGAGTTTGATGCTCAGGCACAACCATAAACATGCTCCTATTGACACAGTTGCTTCTTCCTCCCCTGCTTCACCAGTGACTGTGATTTTTCTCTCTTATGTATATGCTATTTTGTTGTACACTTAGCTACTAAATCCTTCTTTTAGAAAGAGGTGGGGAATATACACTGTCCATCCTGAGAGGCTGAACAGTTCTGCTTCGGCCGCTTCTGGCTTCCCCCCAGCATCTCCTATTAGCTCCATGGTAGGCCTAGGGACAGGACACGAGTTGTCACCCCAGAAGCCTCTACGTCTAGAGATTCTGGCTTGCCCATCCATTTAGTTGATGTGCTTTTGGGGAATCGCCACTTCTGAGGCTTTGGAGAGAGTGAATCTCTCTTGTACCATTAGGCCGTGAGAAGCTTCAAACATTGGATATGGTCGGGCAGTTAGCTGCATGATTAGAACATGCTGCCCAGGGAAGCAAAGTCAGGAGTTCAGCCTCCCGGGTTGTGGCTCCTGTCCGAGTTCCAGCCTCTCCAACCTCCCCGCGGGGGCCTTAGGCACAGGGCAACCAGGGAGGAGAGTGGCTGAGAGCCTCTGAGAGTCACTGAGTGTCCTCTTTGCATGTGGAGGTCAGTATTCCAATCTTAAGGGGAACTATGTGCCTCCCACACTCTCCCCACAGGACCCTCCCCGAATGCCATACTCAGCCTTTGCTTGAGGAACAGCCTGATTGAGAAACGCATTTGTCTCACTGGCATCACCCGTGCCCACCGCGTAGCCTTTGAGATTTCTATTAAATTTCCGAAGGATATCTGGAAGAGGACAGAGAGAGCTTGGGATGGAAGGCCAGGATATCTTCTCTGGCCCAGGGTCCCCAAAGGGGACTGCATTATCGTCTTCATGCTGCCTGGAAGAGGCAGGGAGGGTGTGTGTGTGTGTGTGGGTCTGACAGGAGTCTGGGTCTCTGTGAGTTGGCCTGATGACAGGGCCAAAGCAGCAAGAGCCTCTCAGTTTTTTATTTTTCACAATTCACAGTGCAGTGAATACTCCCTGTCTCATTTGTTTCCACACCCTCTGGGCCAGCTGAGGAAACCTGAGGCTCAGAATGCTTGGTGATTGGCCCTCAGTCACCTGGCAAGCACACCGAAGGGCCGGGGCTGGAATCCAGGTCTCCAGCTCCAAGTAAGCATTTAGTCTACCCCCTTCAGCTACCTGTCCACAGGCCTCTCCTCCCGTCCCAGCGGTACTCTGTGAGGAAGATGCTGCTTCCTCCTTGCTCAGCTGAAAGCACTCTCAGGAAGCCTGCTGCTCAGATGGAATCTCTTTACTCACTCGGCAAAGTGGTCACAGTCTCCAGGGAGCCATCCCCTCCTGAACTGTAGGGAGTGAGCAGATCAGTGAGGTGGAATCAGTACAGACGCTTTACAAGCGAGCCCCCACCCTTCTTAGTGCCCATGTCATCAGCACCTGTAAAATGTGTCAGACCCTTCTCGTGGTGTTTGGGGGATTCTCAGAAAATTTAAAGCCCCTAGTTGTCCCCAAATCCAGTATTTGAAGGCAAAAGAGAGCTGTTTCTCTTTTCCACTGAATCAGGAGGGAGAGCGCTAAGCTGAGTATATCCTATGTGCCCAGCCAGGAACAAGTCTTACATTAATTATCCCACATGTCCAAACAAGCTTCTGATGCAGATGTGATGATCTCCATTTTATAAAGTAGGAGGCTGTGGTGCATAGGGATTAATTCGCTTTCTAGAAGAAACTAAAAACCATAAAGACAACTAAAAGTCAGCTGGAGCTAGAGACCTTTAGAAAATGGATTCGCTCTTCTTGCTCAGTGGCGAGGCAAATTTTTCTGGAAAGTTCAGGGGACGGCCTCCCACTGCTTTTTCCAATGGCCAATCTGATTTTACCTATTCAAATCTAGTTTCATGGCTCTCAATCTAACCTCAGAACACACTAAAAATTTCCTTTCCTTCCATGCATTTAAATTGAATACATGTGGGAGGCAAGGAGAGAAGTATTTCTATTTTAACGAAGTCCAGGGTTCAGATGCACTGTATTTACTGTTATTTTTCTTCTGTGCCTCCCTCCTCAATCTCAGTATATTATTTCAAGCCAATAGATTTGAGAACACAGCATTAGCATCCATCCCAGTGGTACAGATTTCCAAACGACAGGCCATGAATCAAAGTCATGACTTTTCAAGTCAAGGAAATGCTTGGAGTGGAGTGACTGCTTCATACCAGCATGGTCAAGGGCTCGGTTAAGTCAAAGGCTCGGCTGCCCTAAGGGGTAGAGAGACAGAAGCCGGTGAGCCCTTCCCTTCTACCGCACTTAGCTGTGTCTCTCCCACCTCCCATCAGATGTCTGAACCTAACTTGGCCGGTGGTTGGATGTTTTGTTTGCACTTCCAATTCTTTTCCAACTCTGCATGAAGCAGCTGCTTTAGCTGCCTACTGATTCTCCTTTCTTTGTACTAAATGCGCTTAATAAGAGTACTTTACACTTGGAAGGAAATTATAAATCCATATACCTCCTCCAATCACTGTATTCTAACTGCCTCCTTTTCTCCTTTAATAAACATGAACACAAACATAGAGACATACATGAGCACATACACATCAAATACTTTCTATTGTAATTGCTTGCCTGAAAGTATCTTTGTTCTAAAACAAGTGTGGTGATGATCGAGACCACAGAGATCTCTTGAGTCCATTTTAGAGTGAACATTTCCAGGACAAAATGGAATTATACAAATAATTATGAAGGAGCAAAAATATTTACGCCCTCACTTTGGCTAGAACTATGTGAAACACAAAAGAATCTCAATCCATATGAATCAGCTAGTGCATATGAGACCCTTCAGAGCAACGTGATTTATTTTACACCATGAGCTCCAAGGCTGGGTGCTGTTCATCCATTCTCACCCACAGTGCACAGAGAAATACAGAGTAGATGCTCAACACCCTTTCTTGAAAGAGTCTCAGTAATATGAGATTGAATTCCTAATTAACAAGTCAAACAAATGCATTTTTTGGCAAGCAAAGTTTATTTTAGTCTTTTGAATGATGCCAAACAAGCAAATTTATTTCAACTGAAGAAAAAGCAATGCTCTAAAGACCTCTGGGTCTGCTGCACTGTTAAGGCAGCCAAAGCTCGAACCTCTCACTGCTCTCTGCTGCTCACAGGTCAAGGGGCCTGGGAAATCGTCACCACCAAACCTAACTTCTGCACTTCCTGTTCATAGCCACACACCTCCCCCAAATTCTGGATCCTCTGCCCTGTCCAAGTCTATGAGGTCTGCTTTGTCCGCTTTTTGTTTCCCAGAAGAGGCTCACACTGCAAATTTACCTAAAATTATTAATTCCATAGCATTCTTAATCCAGAAGCTTTAGTGGCTTCAAAAAATTGCTTTCCTCAGATTAGCCTCCTACATGGACATTTCCCAAGGGATGCCAATAGGTATCATGAACAAAGAAAGTATACTGGGGTAAAGGGAAACACTGGTGCGAACAGATGCAATTTAAACAGATTTCTGCATTGTAGAGTTTCTCAGAACTCTTAATATGCATGTGAAGTTTCCAGAGGAAGGATACAGTAGGTAATGTTTCCCCAAAAATGCAAATAATTTTGCCCTCTTAAGGAACCCACAGGGAGCTAGTGTTCCATGGAACACATGGGGAAACACTATTCTGCCAAGTGTCTGACTGTCCCTCAGACTCTGGCCCAGCACCCCCATCTTTAACACATGTGCATCTTCACACACAGGTGGGTGCTTGAAATATTTAGAGCACATAAAGAGTTTTAAGGGATAGCAGTCATTGAATATATGAGGTCTTGGAATTAGAACTGGAAGATGGAAATATTAGGCTTTCCTGGATCTCACTTGTAGGAAGAAACAATGGCGGAATTTTCCTATTCTCAGAGAAACGTGTAGCAGGAAGTTGCCTGTTTGTGTCTGAATCCCAGGAATCTGCCCAGCTGAACTGTTGATGGGCAGATCACCTTGCTTCCGCAGGCAGAGCTCACCTATCATCTGCTGGCTGGTTTGTCTGCTTTGTTTTCTATTTTCCACACTGGGATGTGAGGCCATTGCCTTCTCTGACTAAGACTAAGTGCAGCTGCCACCACCTCATGCTTTTCCTGAATCGTAATAAAAATCCGTCTTCTTTCCCTCTGGCTTTCCTTTTTCTTGCAGCCTCTGAAGCACTGGGGGCAGAGCCATCAGGAGGCAAGGCTGCTGTTCTGTGGCTGCTGTTAGAGACCCCCTCCCTGGCTGAGGGGATGTGGAATGCCGGAGGACCTGGGTGCTGGAGGCCTTGACTCCCTTCTGGGAGGGTGAGGTCCTCATGCTGACCTGCCCACATCCTCTCTGAGGGTGAGTGAGGATGCCTCTCCCACCCAGGAAAACCTTTCTCTCTGGACTGTCCTCCCGGTTGTCCCAGTGCTAATCATCCCCACACTGCTCCCTCTCACTGGCTGAGAAGAAACATTTCATTTGAATGCACTCCGAAGGAAAAGGAGCAGCAGGCGTGTTTTGGGGCCACCCAGCTTCTCATTAGCACTCTGCCCTCTTGTGGCTGGTTTTGTTCTAGTTGTGAATTCTGAGCTAATCGCCAGCTACCATGAAGCCTACATAAAGGTAAACTTTATTAGGAAAGAAAGAAACTTCAGAATACCCGTATCTAACTGCTCGCCTGACCCACCAGGAACTTCTCTGCTTCTGTGTCTGGGATGCCTTTTCTCATCCATCTCATTGCTAATCTGTCAAGACATAATTGTGGTACCACCTTCTCTGCCTGCTGGCAGGGTGAATTACTCCCTCTCCTATATTCCTGTAGCACTCAGGCATCATGTATTTGCAAACAGTACTTGCCAATTGAGCAGGAGCGTTTGCCTCTGTTTCCTGCACATTCCTCTCACCCACCTGCCTCAATGCCTCATATTGTGCAGACACGTGGCAGGGGACAGCACACCTGTGGTTGTGATTTTGTCTTGGTTATTCCTCCTGAAGTGTGTGTTGCATTTCTGAATTTTCTGTACAGATGTGCACATATACATAAAGGCAGAGGTGTGACTACGAACGACATGAATACATACATACAGACGGTAAACAGAGACATAGGAGCATCTACACAGGCACATATACACACAAATAGGCAGGGGAAGACTCAGAGATTTGGTGCTTTTTGGGTGCATTTCATGCTGGATTTGTTGACCCAGGAGTCTGATAAGAACCCTAGTTTTCTTTTTCTGAATAACTAAGAAAGAAAAACATATTGACAGTAAATATCCACTCTACTTATCATATGATCACATTTTCCTTCTGAAAGCCCCTTCCAAACCTGGTCCTTGCTCTTATTCATTTATCAGAGACAAACCCCCACCCAATCTCTGGGGGTGAGCATGGGTGGAAAGGGGTAACATTACCTATATGACAGCCCCCGATACTGAGTAGTGACATCAAGAAGGTCATCTGGTTGGGAGCCAATTCCATTGCCAGCCTTTGAAAACACACCAAATCCACAAGAGAATCAGCAAGTCACAGAAAAGGGAGGCTGTGTATGTGCAGGTCTTACACAGGCAGTTCCCAAGGCACTCACGGTGGCGGTGGCATGAGCAGAACACCAGGTGGGGAGTCAGCAGACCAGGTTTGGGTTCTGCCAGACTCCTTCCCAGTTGTGTACCTTCCCTGAATCTCAGCTGCCTCCTTGCTGAACCAAGGACATGCTCTGCTTATATCACAGGACTGTTTTGATGGCCAAACTGGATCATAGTTATAAAAACAGTTTTGAAAATTCTAAAGTGCTTTGCAAATGTGAGACACTGGTGTATCATTACCACCTGCGTCATGCTCTTATATTCTTTAAAAGCATGAAGAAAGAGTCTATAGGCTTAAGTGGACTGCAGTAGACAGATTTTTCAGAAACTTCACTTTTCTCCCCTTTTCCCTCTGGCATTCTCATGGCCTTAGAAGTGCTGCCAGGAAGTGGTGATCTGGGATGGTGAAATACCCCTATTTCTTGGAACTTAAGAGTAGAACTTTAGCCTCCACTATGGTCTTTGCTGCTTTCTGTGAATATGCAAAGAGGAAACAGATGTGAGGCTCTGAGCTGTGTGTAAAGCATAATCCAAAGGGAAAAGAGTAGCCAAAGGTAGGTTTAAATTTTTTAAGCCAAAATGACATATTTTTTCAATTGTTTAAAAGTGTTGTTAGGTGTTCAAAACCTCCACTGAGACAATTCAGTTCACTCCTGAGAAACACTTTCCCTTGCACGCCTGATTGAGAAAGTGGCTGCAAAATCCAACCACTGTCATGCTCGTGGACTGACAGAGCCAGGACAGAGGGGAAGGGTAATGCGGAGATCAGGAGGGCAGGGCTCCGACTCAGGGGAACTGGGACCTGGAACTGACGCAGCCACCCCACCCCACCCCGCCCAGGGCCCAGGAGTCCTTACGGTCAGAGAATCCCCCAGAGCAGCCACAACTTGGATATCTGCGGGTCTCAGGGCATGCACTGGAAAGACAAGCGCACTTGTGTTTGTGGGAAGGAAGCTGTAGTCAGAGTCTAGTGCTTCTTGCTCTAAGCAAGATGAGAACCATGACCTGTGAGTGTGTTTGGGCCATGCAAGACTGGGTGTCCTTGGGGTCATGGGGCAGAGGTCCTATGAAGCCAGTTTCCCCATAAGAAACACAATAAACCAACCCTGGACCTATGGGGTGAGGGAGTGAGTGCTGAGATGGGGAGGGAAGGATGAGGGGTGGCAGAGAAGGCAGATGGAATCCCACCACTAAGGGTCAGGGGTCACGTGGGACACCAGCTGTGGCCTGAGTGTGCGACCAGATGTGCCCTGGCTTCCCCATGGGACTCTCTGGGCACCCATCCCCACCTCTGGGCCTTGGTGAGGTCACACCACAGGGTGGGCCGCTGAGGGGGAGCTCATGGCCTCCCTTTAATGGGCTGACTTGGGAGGGCAGCAACTGGTTTCTGGCCTGGCCGCTGTGGACCCTACAGGGTGGAGGGGCATAAAGCAGGGCCTTGTCCCAGGTGACTATCCAGATGGGGAGCAAGCACCAGCCATGAGTGTCATGTAGTTAAATATGAAAGTCTTGTCAGAGCGCTCAGTGGCCGCTGACTCCTTGCGGGGGAACCGTGGGTCCTGGTATGTGATAGAAGCTTACCCGAGGTGGGCGGCGAGGCAGAAGGCATCCTGTCCTCACACAGTAGCTGGCTCCCATGACCCTAAGGGCATTGAATGAATCCCAGAATCACAGTGTGGAAAGGGACCAGAGAGAATGGCTGGGCATCAGACTCACCCAGAGAGCTCTAACGCACACAGACTCTTGGGCCCCCTGGGAAGGGGCCTAGAGGGGCATTTGAAGAAGAGGCCTCCGTAGGTGCTTTGGAGTCTCAGCCAAGCTGGGATCTGCTGACCTAGTTCACACCCCTCCCCCATCCAGCGCGAGAACTGGGGCATCAACCAAACAATGCGACCCCATCCCACCCCAGCCCTGCTTCTGCAGCCGCTTTCTGAGGACAGTTATCTTCACTTCCACCTTTCAAGAGGCTGTGATTTAACTGGCTGGCCCCCTTTCCAGGCTGTTATCAGTGGAGCTTACTCTGCCCTCCACCCTGTCTGAACAGGTGTAGGTGGGTGGATTTTATAAAATAGTATTAAAGCCCCTTGGCTGCCCATCAGGAGCCCTCACCCACATCCCCACCTGCCCAGCTGAGCTAGTCCTGGCTCTGGGGCTGCCCGCTGCATTGGCTTGTGAGCAGAAAGGCAACAAGGGGTTACCTGCACGCTGTTCCTGTAGGTGCTCAGGAAGGGCCAGGCCTGTAAGAAGGGGAGGAAGGAGCCGCTACAGTGTGTTCAGCTCACCTCCTGAGCTGCTGTCCGCTGCCAGCCTTCAAGAAGTACTACCTCAGGCACAAGCACTTCCCACACTCTCAGCCTACCCTGCTCCACATTCCCAATCCCCTCCCTGCCAAGCTGACTGCTGTGGGCCCCCTCCCAGGGTGCACTGGGGCTTTCTCTGCAGCCCAAATGGCAGGAACAGTTAGAATGAGCCCTTCAGTGGCCCCCAGGAGTGAGCCCCTCTGCTCTCTGCCTCCTACCCAGCTGGTTGTGGAGGCTGGTCACCTCTTTCTCGACCTTTCTCCCTCCTAACAGAGCACCACTTTCTGCTACTACAAACCTGTGTCCCCTACTCCCTAGGTTCCCATCCACCCCCCACCCCATGCCACTCCCACCCTGCAGCAGCCTGGCATCCTTCCTGCCCAGGCAAGAAGAGTCAGGTGCTTTGAGGTCCAAGAATTGGGCAATTTATGAGTGAATTGGGGGGTCTAGTTCTGCTTTGCCTTCCCAGTTATTGTCTCCTTTCCTAGCTCCAGCTTCCAACTCCCACCCTCTGCCACCCCAAACTCTGTCCTAGCAGCTACTAGTCCAGGTCTCAGTTCCCTGCTCTTTCCATCCTGCCATGGAGGCAGTGGCTACATGGAGACAGGGTGCCCTTCTGTCCCATCCTGCCCTTGACAATCTCTCCCATCCCTAGTCTTCAATATGAGAGCCAGATGGTGCTGCCATGTGCCCCTTCCTGGCTGGAAAGAGCTGCATGCAGGGGCTCCCTGCCCATGGAGGGGTGGAGCAGCACCCTAGGGCCTCCAAGATGCTGGGGACTGTTGTCCCTCACAGTCTAAGAAGATAGGGCATTGGGAATGCTTAAGTGGAGTCTGCAGTGGGCAGATAGGTAAACAGAGCTGGCGATGGGGTGAGAATCTGGGACGAAATGCATGAGAAACCTTAATCAGAGATTTTAGAAGACTAGAAAAGATGCTTGAGGTGAATCCACCACAAAGATGAGCTTCCACTCTACCTGGTTGGGACACGTGATATTGATCTTGTTTTCAAAATTATGCCGAGTTGTCTTCTGGCCGACAGGTTGCAGCTAAACCAAGAAGCAGGAGATGGGGAGTAAGGAAGAGGGAAGGAGATGGGAAAGGCCAGGACGCAGGTCAGGGCTGGAGAAGGGAGCAAGAGACGGAGGGGAAGGGCCTTGTCACCACCATTGGGTGGGGAGTCATGCAGCCTCAGGGGTCCCCCGAAAGCTTGCCTGAGACTTTCTCTTCTCAGGGGAGGAATCACTTGTCCCACGTGAGCCATCTTACCATGTTGTTCCAGAGGGCGCTGGCTGCGTGGGCATGAGCCTTGCTACTGAAGTGGAAGCAGTCGGGAGCGAAGAAGGAGCTGTCAGGCAACCCCTCCTGGTCACAGGGCAGAAAAAGGGGCCGTGTTATGGCGATGCCAGATAACACAGGGGATGCTCAGAAACAGCTGTCCACTTCTGTGGTTCCCGTTTATCCAGGAGGCCTGCTTTCTTTACCGAGGTCTTTGGCATGTCCACTTTTTCAAAGAATGGCTGTACGACCACAGTAAAATCTTCCCTTGTGTCGTATCGCCCACTCTCAACCAGGTGATGAGTCCCCTCCTGCAGGAGGAAAGGGTGACAGGGGTCAGGGGCCTGTGTGCATCTGCTCCATCTTCGTGTGGCCTCTTTCTCTGCCATAGAATTTAACAGTCTGACCTTTGTGTGAAATTAATCTGCAGCAAAATCTCAGCTGATCAGGAGCCAACCATTTACTTTTTAGATGAGCCTTTATCTCAACCCCTGCTGCTAGTCTCTGCTGCAGTTGCATATATTTGACCCAGGTTGTCAAAAAGGGAAGGGAAGGAAAAACCTAAGTGGATCAGCTTGATTCCCCTTTAAGGCTTCTGATTAAAGGCTGGAGGATGGGTGGGGAGAAGTAGGGACCAGGTACATATTTCAATAATTGACCTTTTTGGCTAATCCTTATATTTATTTCTGTCCTGCATTTTGTTTAGAAAACCAAAAGTGAATCACCACTTAATGCCTCTGTGTATTGCTTGTGCGTGGTGTGTGTGTGTGAGCACACATGCTCCTGTACAGCACAGTTCTTGGAGAATCTCAGATCTGTCTAGGAGGGTAACAGAGCTGTTATTCTCCCAGCTTCCACTTGGGCTTGGTTCTAAAAGAACCAGTTACCCGGGTTCTGGCACCCACTTCTGCCAGACTCTGCCATGCCACCACTTGCAAGGTTCCACCATTTGGGGCCAGCTCCCTGGCTGGAGAGGGAAGCCAGGCTTACACACCCAGGAACATTAGTGCCATCACTTAAAAAATACCATGCATTTCTTTTCCAGGGTCAGCCAGAAAGACAGAGTCTGTGCTGGGGATGCCACACCTCTGGCTTCCTGGGAGAGTCTCCTCCAGTTTCAGGCAGAGCCCTGAGGAAGGCAGCAGGGGCCATTCCACTAACTAACTAGCTGTGTGACTTCAGCAATACACTTTCCCTCTCTGTTCCTTTATTTCCCCACCTGTAAATGTAGGATGTTTAGCAAGTTGTTCCAGTACTCCTTGTTACTCCGTGGATCAGCCACAGTGGCTACAGTAGAACCATCACTACTTGGGAAATGAAGGAAATAGTGTCTAGAATGCCTGGCACATAGTGGTTATTAATAGCAATGACAGGAACCATAGCTTTTGCAGGAAGTAGGGAGTGAGAGGATTCTGCAAGATGGCATGATAGCCTCACCTGGCTGAGCTGTAAGCTTCTCTGGGACACTAGATCAGGCTCTCAGTGGCAACCAAGATCAGGCCTGGGAACAGGGGTTAATCTAGAGGATCAGTGAAGGCAAGTATGGTCTAAAGTTTTCCTTTTTGTTGCCCAGCATTTGAACCAGCTTACTGTGTTTGAAAACCTCCACTGCAGCAAGAGCAGCCTGCCTCCCTCTGCAGAAGGAGAGAAAGACAAATGCTGGCTTTCCTAATGTCCCTGAAAACTACATGGGCACATGCCCTAGGGATAGAAAGTTGGCCAGCACACTATCCATTCTGCTGAGGGGGCAGCCACAACTGTTTCCTAGAAGCATTGGGACAGTAGTGTCCATGGTGTCTCTGGACTAGTTCCTTGGTCTGATTTTGATTCTTATGGCTCAGCCCCTAGACTTTTGTGATTCTGTGATTTCTGGTGGCTTTGTCTCTGACTCTAGCTTTCTAGCTCTTCTATATTAATTAATATATTCTGCTTAAATAATCAATTTGCTTAAATTAGCCAGAGTTGCATCTAGTTTTTGTCCTTTGTGCGCATGCACCTGAGCTGGGACAGGTTTGCTCCACAGACATCCTCACCAGAGACTCACTGTGCCTGCTTATGGCAGAAGTGCAGCTGGGGAGTCACCCCGAGGGCTGGGCAATGGGGTCAGGGGCTGATAGAGGTCCATTCTCCTGAGACCTGACACCCCTGACAGGTGTGGCTGCCCTTAAAGAGTCTGCAGGGGGGTGGATCTGCTCCACGGAGTTAATGAACATGAAGGATGGATCCGCCCTGGAAGCTGTTTGCAGCCCCGTCGAGAGGAGCTGAAGGCTCCCACTCTTCTCTTAAGTGGCTGGACGGTTACCTGGGGGAAAATTCAAGACAGTTGAGGGAGTCATCTTCTCTGGTCAAAGATTTGATGGGGAAAGGCCTAATGAACAACCCGTAAGATGTTTGGAGATAATCTGCTGACTCTTTCTCCCTGTGCTCTTCAAAAGCACCTGTTCCCTGGGAGGGGAGGGCCGAGGGGATGTGTTACCTCACTGAACCCTCCAGGTTCTCTCGGGCAGAAGGGGTTTCCCACCTGGGGGTGAGAAAATCCTACACGTTCTTCATGGACAATTATAATATTTGTTCCCCTGTAAGGCCAGGAACTGAGATTTGGTGAAGCATATTTAGGGACTTGATGCTATAGCTTGAATAGAATAAACCGAACCATAGTCCCTGCTGCCTCAAAGCATGTCTTTATATCTGTGAACTTTATATCAGTGAACTTTATATCAGTAGTAACCGCACACCCACTGGGGGTCAAAATACATAAGCATGTACTCATTTTCCAAGCACAGCAATCAAGGCACACGGCAGCTCCCGTGTGGCCCTGGAGCCCGTTCGCAGCTCACCTGATACTTCTTATTCACTTCGATGAGGGAGGCCAGTTCTGCTGAGTCATCATCAAACTTCAGGACACAGGGACACAGAGACCTGCAGCCCAAGCAGAAGAGATGCCTCACCCCACCAGAACCACATTCTGCATGCATGATGCAGAAACATGGGCTTGAGACGTGGAACATATTTAACTCGCAGGCATCAGAAGGCTGTGCTAATAGCTGCCTGGCTAACCCGTCAACTGTACCAGATGAAGCTAAAAGGATTTCCCAGGCCTGGATTTGCTTGTGAGAATGAAATAATTACTTCTTTCAACATCTGCAGGAATGACTTTCATGGAGCTGAGTTCTGTGAGGACAGTCTGAGGACAGTGCAGTACAGATAGAGCGCGCTTCCTTTGAAATAAAGTGATAATAATACTAATGGCGAACACATATTGACTGTTTGCTGAGTCAGGAGCTTTATGGGTATGAACTTGTTTAAGCATCTTAGCTATGCAAGAAGTTGTATTCTCATCCTCATTTTATAGATAAGAAAATTAAGGCTCAAGGTCACATGGATGCTGAGTGTGAGAGCCAGGACCTGCACTCAAGCCTGGCTGGTGTGAACCTGAGTTCATCATCCCTAGTTAATCTGCATCTGTCCAGTCTGTCAATCTGCAGATCTGGGCTTTTGGTCCAGGGGGATGAGGCGACAATAGTGTGGATTCTGTACCACCAAGGGAAGCCCAACCACTGAGACAGAACAGAGGAGAGGCAGGGAGTGCAGAGGAGAGACAGAGCAGCGAGAGGCAGCAGGACAAGACGTCCCTGATGCTGCCTGATCTGGTAGTCAGAGACTTGACCATCTCCGATCTGAGAGCAGACCTGGCAAATGCCAGCTCTGAACATTTAGCTTTAATAGTTGAAAAACTCTGCAGTGATGGGTAGTAGGAGTTTTGGGGGAGCTGCTCTGAAATGGAATGACAGACTGAAACCTGTGTGGCCCAGTGACTGGAGGAAGCGGGAGCCAGGGGAAGAGTCAGTGGCTGACACCAGCTGTGTCTGGAGGTGTGTCATCCAGCAGCCATCCTCTCTCTGCCCACAGTGACCTCAGGCCTTCCCAAGCAGACCCGTGCAATCTGGGGCCCCAGGTGAGGTTTGGCATGGATCTTCAGGGGAGCAGCCAAGATACCCTTAATTTCCAAGAGCAAATCTGACCCTTGTGAATTATTCATCCAGTCATTCAGCAAACAGCCAGGGAGTCCCCAAGCTGTGCTAGCAGTGGGGCTGTGCCCAGGGCTGTGGGGGAGAGGCCCATGAGTAAGTACCACACGATGTGCTCGGGGCTAGGAGAGGGGCCATAGGGAGCTACAGAGCTGTGGGGAGGGGGGTTATCAGCACGGTGACCTGGTCTGATGGTCCAGAGGAGGCCTGGTAGGAATGGGTTAGGAGGAGGTCTTCCTCCTGAGGCTCGTGGAGATGCGTAATAGCAGAGAGGGAGCTACGTCTGTCTGCCTCTGGAGACTGAGGATGCAGGAGGCCTCCCAGGGGCCTCCCCGGGACCGGGGCTCTGTGTTCTTGGGGGAAAACTATCCTCTAGACCGATTCTGATTTGATCACCCTCTTGTCTAGCAAGTGGCATCAGCCCTGCATTTGTGAAAGCCCAGCCTGGAGCACCCACACCAAAGTGAAGCTCCCTCTGTTCTGGAGATGGGCCTCTGGGTGGGCTGGGCAGGGCGGGAAGCTCAGGGCGCCCTGGGAAGTAGGCTCAGCAGCGGCCAGGGAGCCAGGTCCACTCCACCCCTCAGGCTTGTTGTCTCTTCTCGCCTGGAGGACTGAAGGGTGTCTGAGCTGCCACCACAATGGAAGTGGGCTGGGTTGTAGGGCACGCCCCAAAGGTAGCTAAGGCCACATTGGGGTTGCAGAAGCCCTGGGACATCCCCTCCACTTGGCCTTGTCAGGTTAGAAAATGGGGTGGTCGCAGCATGCCTCACACCCTTAGGTCTCCTAGTGCATCGGTCCCTTTCTGCTAGGGGCCCTGGCCCTTTGGGGAACAACAGGGAAGCTTCCATCCCACCTGAGGATTATCCTCGGGCAGCTGACTTTCTTCTCCAGGTAGAGCTGCCTCAGGTTGATGATCTCCAGCACCTTCACCAGGTTCACAAATGCCCGAGGAACCTGAACAAAGGCAAGGTCACTCCCCACGCAGGTCAAAGCTGGGCGGTTCCCGTCTCTCACCAGGGCCCAGGGCCAGCTCCTTCTGCAGATGTCAGGTCTGTGGCCCCTCATCTCATCTGGCCCGTGCCACTTCCTTCGTCCCAGCCTCCTCCCTCCCCTCCGTGCCCCATCAACACCTACGTGTTCAGATGCTGGGACCCGCCTGACAGCATGGTCAGGGCGGGTCTCCGGGGAAAGG
The DNA here is from genome assembly GCF_040802235.1 of Manis javanica. Taxonomy (NCBI): domain Eukaryota; kingdom Metazoa; phylum Chordata; class Mammalia; order Pholidota; family Manidae; genus Manis; species Manis javanica. The sequence continues at coordinate 220,433,891 of NC_133156.1, forward strand.
GGGCTTGGCAGGGAGGTCTCAGCAGGCAGCCGAGCTGCCTCCAGGCTATCTGAGGCCCCAGTAGAAGGACTGTGTGAGCTGCTCAGAGCCACATGGCCCAGGCATGTACCTCAGCGTGGAGGATGTCCAGAGCCTTCCCAATGTTGTCCACAAAGTTCTGGGGAGAATAATGGACCTGTGGGAAGAGGAAATGTCTGACACCATTCATCACCCAGCCTCTCTGCAGACCAGGGCTGCTTCCTCTCTTGGGCCCCCTCCTTCCTGTGTTTCAGGTAGACTGGGCAGCACTGAAACATAGGTTTGCCTCGGGGGCCCCAGCCTCCATACCAACTCCACCATCCCTGGGCTGTGACCCTCAGGGAAACACTCTTTCTTCTGCACGGAGCTATGGAAAGCCCTGAATCCACTTCACAGTGACTAGATAAAGGGCTTCAGCTAAAGCACATCACACCTCTGGACCCCTCTAAGGTGGGGTGGTGGAGCAGTTGACCTTTCTGTGGTCCTAGGCCCTGACCTCCTCTGCCTAGGGCCCCCTGCGCCTGGGCGCCCACAGCCCAATCAGATCACCTGAGGAGGTGAGAGATCGTAAGAGGAAGGGGCAATTCCGTCTCTGAAGTCCAAACACATTTTAATGGTTATTTCTGCTGATTTTGATACTCATGGTTCCTAAACTTTTTTAAAGCAAAAGATTCATTTCTCTGAATGAGATCTAACCAAGAACACTGCTCTACCAAACCAATCAAAGCTGCAGCGCTCAAGAAGTGGGGTGAGGCCCGAGGTCCCACTTCCCTTCCACCCTGCCCCAGCAGCCTGAGGCCCCACTGCAGGATGTTCACATCACAGCTTGGAAACCCCAGGGCCCCAGTGACTCTGATGCCAGGAAAGTAGGCTGTGAAGGGCCTGGGGGCAGGGTCGCTTCTTGAGGCAAGGACTCCAGGGGCACAGCAAGACTGACCGCTTCCTAAACTTTGCTCTGTTGGTCTTTTTGCCTGACAAACATCCCCATCTTGAAGCCCCAGCTGGAAAATCCCCTGCTCTGTGTAAACCTCTGGCACCCCCCATCTCCATGTCAAATTCCATGGCAGTTCTGACTTCTGTGAGCTTCACTAGAGCCACGTGGGGTGTTTTCCATACTTAGTCTGTTCCTTGAGGACAGAGCCTATGTTTCATTCATCTCTAAGCACCTAGTATAGTGCCTGGCATATAAGACATGCCCAGCAAATGATACTAGAAACAGACAACGTTCTGTTTATCAGAAAACACTGTAAACAAAATTAAATGGAAAACAACAAATAGGCAACATATTTGACAAAGGGGGAGTATGCTTAATAGAAGGGGTTTTTCCAAATCAGTCAGAAAAAAATAAATACCTTAACGGAAAATGGCCAATAAGCATAGTATAGAATTTGTCTAAAGGCGAAATTTGCATGAGCATTAAGCAAGGGAAATAAAAGTTTATTACTACCTGGTAATCAAATAAATGCACATATGCAAAACAAGAAAAATTTTTTCATTTCAGATTAGCAACTACTAAATAACATACATTGCTGATACAGTGTGGGGAAACAGGCATAACTGGTACAGCTATCTTGGGAGCAATTTGGCAATATGTACTCGAAGCCTTAAAAATGTGCAATCACCAAAAAATAAGATGAATGGATATATGTTAAAATTGCAAAATGTTAGCTGTAAAATCTAGGTGGTGGGTATATGGGCCTTTCCTACACTATACTCTAAATATCTCAGTATGTTTGGAAATTTTCATTAAAAACACTGGGGGAAATGTACGCATTGTTTTGCTTAAAAATCTTACTACTTAGAATATATACCAGGAAACAATTATACCTGTACATGAAGATGGATGTTTACACTGGTGTTATTTATAATAGGCATAAGCAGATGTAATGTAAGCTTAGTATCCAATAATTGGGAATAATTAAGTAAATTATGGCCAATCTATAATTGTAGGTTATATAGAATCATTAAGAATTATTTTTGTAGAAGAATAAATATTGGCATGGGCATATCCTCCCAATGTATCACTATTGAAAAAAGAAGATTACCAGACTATTTTCTAACTGACACTATTTTTTCAACAATGACAAAGCAATGTTTCCATATTCACAGAAAATGTTAGAGAGATGTTTATCAAAGTGATGTTAACCATAGCCTTTCTGGATGTTGTAATCATGGAGAATATTTTTTTCTCTTTCCTTGGTGTGTTTCCTGTGTGTACTGCTCGTAAAGTAAAAAAAAAAACAACAACAACAAAAACCCCCAAACTATTATTTTCAAAGTCAGCTAAATTGAACATAGAAGAGGTACAGGCTTGCCAGCACAGGCAGATGAGGCAGAAGCTCCAAGGAGGCTGATCCGGGCTTCAGACAAAGAAATACTACAAGACAAAACTTTGCACCTGCTCATAATACTGAGTAGGGCTACCTAGCAAATTAAAGGGCTGCCTGTGGCTAAGATGTTCAGCTGCCACTGGCTTCTAGGGAAGACATTTCTGCTACAGCTGGGACTGTTCAGTATGGCTGGAGGGGTTTCTTCCAGATCAGAGATTCTGGAGTTCCAGGAGGAAGCCCTCTACTCACAGGGCAGAAAGCCTGGCTTTTGGATTTCCCATCAGCCCAGGATGACTTGGCTCCAACTTTACCTAAATGCCTGCATTAGGAAATCAACTTTTCTGGACAAGTGACAGTGTTAAGGTGGAGACAGTTAGGCAGTTCAATCCTGGAGAAAGGTGCTGACTGATAAAGACCTATAAAGATATACCAGGTTTTTCTAGATCATTGGAATGTTATCTTTGTTTCTAGAATGATATGATCAGGTTCCCTTGATTGGAAACCTTATCAGGATCAATCTCATAACCAGTTCTGCTTGTCCTGTTGAATCTTTCCCCAGAGGTGAATGCCCTCTGGGTCTTAGGGTTCATCCTAGGCTAGATCCATGCCAGATCACAAGCCCCAAGTCCCCACCCAGCCTCACAGCTCCAGTGACCTTGGGTGGAAATCCTTCCCTGGGAGGAGTCTTGAGTTAAGGGCCTGGTGACTTACTGGGTCATCGCAGAAATCGCAGAGGTCGTTGCCTCCTATAAACAGGGTTATTATCTTCCAATCTTCCTGGAAATTGATCTTCTAAAATGAAAATAGGAAACGAACAAGTAAATGCCTTGTCCCAGAGGCAAGTCAAGGAAAATACAGAGTGCTGAGTGTTGGCAGCAGTGTGTCCCCACATGCTGGAAGGTTTAGTGGGTGTTAGTATTTTCTGCTTTTTGGTTTTGGGGTCCTAAGGTCATAAGTCACAGGTAGTAGATGCTTAATCTTTCTTTTTTCTTAAGGAAGACTCTTGGTCTTCCACATGGCCCTGTCCTCCCCACAAAGATGAGACCCCTCTATCTCCATGGATTTCTCCTGCCCACTTCCTGTTCGGGGGAGTTCTACCCATCAAGTTGTCCCAGGTGGGACCTCCCCCAGACTTGCCATGTCATTCTTCATCAGATCCACCAGCTTTCTGGCCTGAACAGGTAAATCCCTGTGGGCACACACAAGAAGTCATGTGAGGGGCAGGAACAGTGGAGCTGGGGCAGGGAGCGGATCTCGCGGAGAGAGCAGGAATCAAATGTGGGCAGCAAAGTGCTGGACTGAAGACCACGGTCCTGTCACAAAGCTCCTTTCCATTCAGTCTCCACTGGGGGTGGGCTGGGGGTGGCTGTGCTCTGGGAAGGCCAGAGCACTCCGCATAGGAGCGGGGACTGTCACTGCAATGTTTCCTGATTGGTGGAGTTGATCACATACTTCTCTTTCTCTTCCAAGCCAGGTTCATTTAGAGCAAAGAGGCTGCAGGTGAGGGTCTCATGCCATGTATGGCTCAGCATGAGCTCATTTCTGCAGGTGCCATGACCTCAGCCTCAAGGTGACACAGTTGAGTCAGACATATCAGACTTTCACATTTAGTTGCCTCTAGCTACCTATGGAATGTGACTTTAAGTCCTCAGTTCAAAAAAAACTGCAAACATGGAGGTAAACCCCATCATAGAGAGTCATCAGGACCAGTCAATTAGAGGAGCAAAGCAACCCCATCGAGAGAGGGAGAGGCATTATTGGTGCCAGACAGCATGGGTTGGAATCCTAGTTCAACCACTGACCAGGGTGAGACCTTGGCAAAGTACTGAACCTTGCAGATTGTTGTGTTTTTTTCCTCTGTAGGTTAGGGATGGTAAGCATACCTTCCTTACAGAGTTTCTGGGTAGCTTACATCAGGTGCCCATAAGGAAGAGCACATGGTGAGCATCCTTATTAGCAATAACCTGCTGACTGATTCCTGCCACCATCACCAGCACTGTCACCACCACCACCATCACCTGGACAGTGCCTAGCAGGAAACGTTAGTGGTCATTTCTTCCACTCTTAACTGTTAGTCTATCCGATCTAGTCTTAGTCATAGTAGACTAAGTAGACTACCTAACAGAGTATCAGAAAACCTAGGTGGGAATTTTAGGGTAAACCACTCAATTTCTTTGAGTTTAAGTTTTCTCATCTGCAAGTCTGAAGTTAGGTGGGCAGCTGTTCTTCCTATGGACCAGAGTGTAGGGATGATCACTCGAGCTCTCTGGGCCTCCTATCACCATGGAGAAAACGTGGGCAGGTGACCCTCTGCTCTATCCATCTCACAGCCACTGTCCAGAACACAAGGATGGAGAAACATGAAGGTATTTTGTGGTTGTACCTGCTGTATGCATATGAGGGGCTATTACAGGACCTGGGGTCAAGCCTGCAGGGCACAAGCACACATGTTCGACACATTGTTCGGGCCCCCAATTGTGCTACAGTTTCTTCACCTGTAATGTGGGAATCACGAACCCTAGCTTTTCCCCACAATGCGGGATGTGCTTGAACAAATGGATTACTTATACAAAGGAGCACAAGGCCTGAGGGAAAGCTGGGAAGAAATCCAGGGCCGGATGAATCACACTGTGTTTGGTTGCGCTCATGCGCTCGACTAAGGTTTCGCTCTTGGATGCCTTCCTGACCTAATCATGCTTAGAACTGCCTCTGCTCATACACCACGAGCTGACAGATGCTTGGAAAGCAGCAAAATTATGGTTAGACTAAAGCAAGCCAACAATTTTAAGTAGTATGTCCATAGCCTTTCACCTCTCCTCCACCAAAAGGAAAATGAAACCACAGAATTCATTATGAAATCGATCAGGTTTTGTAGGATCTCTGCTTTGGATGATCTATCAGCTTTCCTGTTGTGACTGAATGGGTTACTTGGGCGGCTCGCGGATTCCAGAAGGTGTTGAGAGCTAGGAGAATGATGTCCAGGGATCTAGGAACCAACACACAGGAATCCCTGGGAGCGGGTGGTGAAGTGAGGTTTGTGATTATTCTGGAAGGAAAACAGGGTTAAGAAACAGAAAGGATCTTTCTATTTCTTTTTCCTAGATTGAGCAAGGTATTCACTTGTTCTCTGACCAGGTAGTAAACCTGAGGGAGCACTCAGGGCCCTGGGATTGTGGGGAGAAACGGAGCAGCAGGACCCAGGAAAGCCAATCCTGCTCTTGGGAGCCTGGCACTCAGGACCCATGGGCCGCAACACGGCCGTGGCCTTGCTCACTAAGTGTTCTCCAGGTGGGTCCTGCAGCCCTGCTGCTGGCACTGCTCTCCTGACCCAGTATGTGTGCACCAGGCTTTCACATTCAGCGTGGCCTCGGCCCTCACAGCCACTCCTTAGGGCAGGTCCCCAGTCAGCCGCATTCTTTAGAGGCTAAGCTTAGGGAGACCAGCAGGAAAGCCAGCCTGGGACTCAGGGACCCCCCTTAGGCCTGGAGCTCTTCCACACCCCAGGAAGGCTGCCCCCAAAGCAAGTCTGAGGAAGGGAGGGAGAAGGCGACACGAAAGGCCATTCAGAGTGATAAGAACTGGGACTCCGAGTGGGATCTTCTCACGGCTCACTCTCTTGGGTGGACATGAGATTGGTAGAGGAGGCAGGGAAACGTGCTCACTGCATATACCTGGCATTGGAGTCAACTGACTAGTAGGGCAGACTAGTAGGTTTCTGTGTCCCCCAGCAACGGACACCCCCCAGAGAGCCCCCCCAGCCCCAGTGTTTGACTCTCAGACCCCTCCCCTGGACCAGCTCCCCTGCCTTCAGCACACTCTCCAGTCTAGGCCAAGCCCCTGAGCAGGTCCCCAGAGGACCAGTGCGGTTCTCCCAAGGCTCCCCTGCTCACTCAGCTCGGTCTCCTGCCACAGCCTGGTTCAGGAAGGCTCCAGGGCTGTTCTGTGTCCCGGTGCCAACAGAGAAGCCTTTCAGGGAAGGGCTGAATTCCCGGAGGATGTCTGGAAATACAAGGAAGAGATGCACTTAGTCACATTCCTTCGATTAGTGCCAATGGGTGTTGGGAACAAAGCAGAGCCCCCACCCCAAAGCCCTGATCTTCCTGTGCACTCAGCACAGAAGGAACGTGTCCAGCAGGTTGAGGCTTAGCCACCTGGGCAGCAGACCAGGAGCTTACGGAATTATGTCAAATGACCGTGAGTCTGAGCTAGGTGCTTCTCTCATGCAGTTTTTTTTTTTTCTGAGTATACAATAGCTTTATTGAAATGTAATCTACATATTATAAATTCACCTATTTCAAGTACAGTGCAGTAGATGTTATATATTCATACAGTTGTGCAACTGTACAACCACAGGCAAATTTAGAACATTTTCATCATCCCAAAAAGCAGCCCCATCATCCCCTGGCTGTCACTCCCTGTGCCCTCCAACCCTCTGGTGAGTACTAACCTTTCTCTCCATAGGTGTGCTTATTCTGGACATGTCATATAAATGGAATCATTTATATGATAACACAACAGTGTCTTTTCTCCCTGGCTTCTTTCACTTAGTTTCAGTTCAGTGTTTTCAGTGTTCATCCATGTTGTGGAATGTATCAGCACTTCATTCCTTTTTATAGCCAACTAATATCCCACTGTATGGATATACCACATTTTATTTCTCCATTCATCAGCTGAGGGACATTTGGATTGTTCCCACTTTTTTGAATTATTATGAATAATGCTGCTTTGAACACTTGGGTACTAGTTTTTGTATGGATTTCTCATGGATAGAATTCCACTCCACCTAGGAGTGGAATTACTGGGTCATATGGTAACTCTGTTTAACCTTCTCAAAACTTACAGCCTTTTCTCCAAAGCAGCTGTACCTCTGTACATTCCCATCACACTAGTGTATGATGGTTTCAACTTCTGCATATTCACACTAGTACCTGTTATTTGTCTTTTTTTATTATAACCACTCTAGTGGATGTGACATCATTATATCATTGTGGTTTGATTTACATTCATGGTTACTGATACTGAGCATCTTTTCATGTATTTCTTGGTTATTTGTATATATTTGGAGAAATGTCTAGTCAGATTCTTTGCCCATTTTTAATTGGGTTATTTGTCATAATAGAGTTGTAATAGTTCTTTGTATTTTCTAGATACAAGTTTCTATCAGATATATGATTTGCAGATATTTTCTCCCACTCTTTCGGTTGTCTTTTTACTTTCTTGATGGTATCCTTTGAAGCTCAAAAGTGTTTACTTTTGTCCAATTTACCTATTTTTTCTTTTGTTGCTTGTCTTTTATGTCATATCTATGAAGTCTTTTTTTTTTAACCCAAGGGCATTAAGATTTGCTTCTACATTTTCTTCTAAGTGTGAGTTTTTGCTCTTATATTTAGATGTATGATACAATTTGGGATGAATTTTTATATATGGTATGAGGTAGGGGTCCAACTCATTCTTTTTAATGTAGCTATCCAGTTATCCCAGCACTGTTTATTGAAAAGACTATTATCTCCCCATTGAATGGTCTTGGCACCCATGTTAAAAATGAGTTAACTGTAAATATGAGAGTTTATTTCTGGACTCTATTCTATTGATCTATATGGCTATCCTTATGTCAGTACCACACTGCCTTGATTATTATTGCTGGACTTGGTCTACTAGTATTTTGTTGATGATTTCTGAATATATATTCAAAAGAAATTCTGCTCTGTAGTTTTCTTTCCTTGTGATGTCTTTGCCTTATTCTGGTATAAGGTAATACTGGTCTCACTGATTGAATTGGGAAGTATTCCCTCTTCCATTTTTGGAGGAGAAGTTTGTGAAGAACTGATATTAATTATTGCTAAGTGTCTGAGAGGATTCACCAGTAAAACCAGAAAAGCCTAGGCTTTCTCTGATGGGAAGTCTAAAAATTACTAATTCAATCTCTTTGCTTGTTATAAATTGATTTGGATTTTCTATTTCTTTTTTAATTAATTTCAGTAATTTGTGTCTTTCTAGATATCTGTCCATTTGATTTAAGTTATCTAATTTATTGGCATGCAGTTGTTCAAACCAGTCTCTTAAAATCCTTTCTATTTCTATAGTAATGTCTCCTCTTTCACTCCTGATTTTGAGGCTCTCTTCCTGCACCCCACCTTGGCCAGCTTAGCTAAAGTCTTGTTAACTTTGTTGACCTTTTCAATCTCATGCATTCTAATGCCTTTATCACACTGGGACTATACTTGACCTTTCACTTTTCCATCACCCCAACTTGGCTGAGAACTCCTAAGAGAGGGTCTATATATACTTCAAAGCTTCATGTATGCTAAATAAATGTTATGGACTGAAGTACGAATAACCCAAAGTTCAGACTGGCTAGGACAGTTATTAAAGTCATATAGTTAGTGAGAATAGAATTTCAGGCTAGAACCCTGGTCTCTCAGCTCCAACACAGGGAACTTTCCCCTCTCCCATGATCTACGATGAAGTGGGAAAGGAACTGGTTGGGTATCAGCCTGGTCTTTTGGGCATCGTGCCATCCAGCACTGTGCTCTCTAGAACCAAACATTGCTGCAGGGCCTACGCAACAAAGATGGATTGAACTCATTCCTGGTGGTTTTGGGGACATTGTGTCAATGGATGGAAATTGCTCTGATTTCTACTCAATGGAAGGGAGAGAAGTGAAATCACTAGATCTATTTGAGAATGGAATGGATTGTCCTAGGCTCCCCATCACTGGAGGAATCCAGCACAGGCTAGCTAGCTACTTCTCAGGAAAGCCACAGAAAGGCACTTACCATTGGAAAGGGCGAAAACTTGTTGGTGATTGCAGTTATCTCTATGAGGAAATTTCCATCCCCTTTCCTTACATGAGGAATTCTAGTTCTTTAAGCTCCTTTTCAGAAGGTAGAGTTAACAGACTTCTTAGGTATTTTCAGCTGAACTCATACATGGCGATACTTACTGGTACGTGTCTGTCTTTAGGGAGACATGTCCCCAAAGAGACTGGTGATATCACCAGGGCAGGGACATTGGCTCATTCTCCTATTTCCCAAGCACCTGGCACTGGCGAATTGCTGGATTGAATTGAATATGGAGTTGAGCTGAGATTCTGTTCTGACCCTCTGTTACTGTAAGTTTTCTAAAACATTTCTATGTAGTTATTTCCTGGTGGATTATTCATCCACTACAATCAAACTATCTTCACAACTCTAGTAAGGAAGAGTCTGAACAGCAATGTAACATTGCTGGGCTAAGTGTATTGGGGAGTCCATCTGAGGGGTGACATGGTCTCAATCCTTTGTAAGCCACTTCAGTGAAAGATCTTGAGCCAGATGACTACAATCACCTTCCCCACACTAATGGCATGGGAATCAGAGAGCTCAGTGAGCTGTTGTATGTGCCAGGCCAGCTCACTGCCCATCAGTCACACTCACAAAAGCAACCCAAACAAGCTCCTAGCAAATAGACAAGCTTAATTACAGCTCTTATGGGTAAACCTAGAAATAAGACAGGGTAGTTGGGCCACAGAACTGCACCTACTTAAATTCAACAGGATTTGTAAATAGCAAAACCAGATAACATACATGAAATCCAATTAGCTCTGCCCAGGTAGAGATTAGGACATCTCTATCATCAAAGTCTTGGTGATTTAAAGCCCAAATAATTTCTTAGCTTCTAAAGATATATTATACAAAGGGATAATTTCAAAACAAGTAAATAAGAATTGGGACCAATTAAATTCCTCTCAGGCAAAATTCTTAGCCAGAAGACTTTAAGGTAAAAGAATTCAATTGTAACACTCTTTGCATGTGTACTTTAAGAGCAAGCATTGTGATGTGTACACACTAAGGAAAGCAAAAAGATTAAGGCAAGGCAGTTCAGAGAAAGTAATCAGGCTTAAAAAAACCATTCCTAGCAGGTTTTTGGTGAAGTAATTCAGGAAAACGTTGGGCCCCAAATACGGCTGTGCTTGCGCAGCCTTAACAAAGTAACTCCATCTCTTTCTGCTGCAGCAGCAGCATTTCTCAAAGCGACACACAGAAAGAAACCCAATGTCCTTGTATGCAATGTAGCCTAAAGCGGTCCAAGCCTCCGTCAGTGCCTCCGGGAAAGGTATTCTGCTCAGAATGGCAGGCACAGCAGAAATGGAGTCCCTTTCCTTACTTGAATCATTTCTTAATTATGACTTGCACTAAGATTTGGCCTGAGCTCTCTTTTCTTCTCTTACTCTCTTCCTGCCTTAGACAAATGCAGTTTCTCTTAAAATAAAAAAGAAATCTCCAAGGCTAATTTAATCACTCTCCAGAAGCAGAGCAGATCCACCGCCTCAGAGGAGCAGCGCCCCCTGCCGAACGCGGCTGTCTCCTGCCGCCGGTTTCCTGCCAAGCCTGCGGCCGCCGCCAAGGGGAGCTGCAGAAACGCGCAGGGCGCCGCGCGCCCGCCGAAGCCCCCGAGGGAGGGCGTACTCACTCGCCAGGGTGGTGACGCTGCTGAGGTTGTGATCGCCGCCGCCGCTGTTGTGGGAACGAAAAAGAAAACGAATGTTGAGAATGCCAGCGACGCCGAAACGCCTCGGGCGCTACCTTTCTCCTGAGAAACACCCTAGGATCTTGGAGCTTGCCTTTTCCTTAATTAGTTCAGTAGAAAAACTGAAAAAGGAACCAGAATACAGAGAGCCACTCCTCTCCCTCCACAAACCAGAACATCCCAATAAGAAACTAATTTAAATGGTCATGGCTGACGTTGATTTTTAACCTGGAGCACCGACACTGGGGCAGGGGAACCGAGTGGGTGCTCTTCACCCTGTCTTCCCAAAGGAAGGCGACCGACCCTTCTCTGGACACCCAGCCGGGCTTTGCCCAGGTGAGCCACTGCAGCTGTGCACTGTTAAGCTGAAAAACAGTGAAAAAAGCCTTGCCCTCACCGTTCTCTTCCTGTGTGGCTTGGGAAAACCTGTTTTTAAAGGGTATCTTCTGGAGAACGACCCATCTTCCAAGCCACTTCTGAAATTCCAGGGAAATCAAAGTTGGATGGGTTTCTAGGCGTGAAAATATGCAACATTCCAGACTTTATTGGATTTCCTGCTTTTTCTTATCCCCTCACTTTCTGCCAAGTCCATCTGGGATCATTTAAAAGGTTCTCCAAATGTTTGGGGTTTAACTCTGTGCAGCATCGTGAGGGAGGGTTCAGCACCCAGCTTCAAGCTGGTGCCAGAGCTGCCAGATTCCAGGCTGAGCAAACAGCAGACCTGCCCTTGTGGCAGCCTGGACTTGACCACAGCCAGGGCAGGAACAAGCCGGCACGGAGCAACACAGGAGGAAAAATGCACCAGATTAGGGGGTCAGAAGCCATCTGCTCTACTTCTTGCTCTTTTACCATCTAGCTGTGTGGTTTTAGAAAGGTTAGCTGTCCCTTGTGAGCCTTGCTTTCTCATCTGTAAAATAAAGGCCCTTTAATAATGATGCTAGCTACCATTTATGCACACAGTGTGTCAGGCACTGTGCTGAGTGCTTAAAGTCTCTCTAATCCTCATAGTGGTGCTCAGACAGTATTACCCCTGCGTTAAAGATAAGGAGAGAAGCTCAGAGAGCTTAAGTAACTTGCCCAAGGTCACACAGAGCTGGGCAACTAGGGTTCAGACACAAGTCTGGTTCCACAGGACACTGCCTGCCTCTGAGATTACTCTCCAGAGGGAGAAATGGAAGCTAGAGAAGCTTTTCCAACCCAAGTGTTTACGTCGTTTCTCCCCAGACTCCTCTTGCTCAAGTCTCAGCTCTTGTTTGGGGGAATGTAGTGGTTTAGGGAAGATGATAAATACCTTCCTCAAATTGAGCAGCTGTTTCTCATGGAAAAGCTCTAGGTGGCTCACCCTGTGCTAGAGGAATTACTTCCTGCGATGCCCACGGGTCTCCCCCTCCTTGCAGTGAAGTGGTCTTCAGGCCCTTGCCATGCCCTCACTCACCTCCAGGACAGGCCTCGATACTGAGTCAAGACGTCCAAGACGTTCCCAGGTTTGGACCCGGCCCCATTACCAGCCTGCGAGGAACAACAAGGGGCTGAGTTTCCCTGCCTGCTGGCCAGAGGGTCCCTGTCCTTTTCCTGGCTGGGGAGTCCTGGGCATGCTCTGGAATCTGGAGCCTAGACAGCACCCCATCTTGATGTACCTCCTGACTTTTCAGAGATGAGTGAGATCCCCTACTGGGAATCCTGGCCTGGCATCACCCTAGGAAGCCCTGCCGGGACCAGGATCAGGTGATACTAGGCTAGCAAGAGTGCTCTGAAAATTAGACTGCTGTGTCCATTTTTCAAAAGGACACATTTCAGGTTCCTGTTTTCCTCATTTTTAAAAAAGTTGTAAAGCATATTATAATCCTTTTATAGCAATATATCTCAGGTAGGTACAGTTGCCTAAAGCATGTTATTTCTGGGTGGGGCCATTCCAAAGGTCATGCCAATGGCTGGTCTCCCAGGCAGGCAGGGGGAGGGTTGACCTCCATGAGAGGACCCCCGCCCCCACCAGGGCGGGATCCCTGCTTTCTGGTGACAGTCCCCTGCTACCCGCCAGGTAGTTTGCACTGAAAGGGCTGCCCCAGGAAGTCCTGAGCAGCCATGCAGATCCTGGATGGCTCATCCCAGCGCCTCTTCAAGGAGACCAGAGGCTTGGCGGTGGGGGGTATGGGGCCACGCCCAGCAGGAAGGGGCTGGGCTAAGCCAAGGACCTGCCTGTTTTCCCAGAGGGTTAGGAGCAGTAGGGCCTTTGGGATGAAGGGACCCCGTCCAGGGTCACGCACACTGACAGGCTGTGTGATTTGGGTAGGTCACTGCCATCACAGAGGCTTCCTCTGGGGTCCCCCACTTCCTTCTCACTCCAGTGTTGGGAGAGGAATGCTGAGTTAGCATGGACATGGGAAAACATGACGGGCAAGGTATGCTGGGGTCCATGGTGGCAGTGGAGAGGGGAGGGCCCAGAGATTGGGTGGGAGATGGCGACGTTTGAGAGCCAGGAGTGAGATTCTCATATTAATCCAGGTCCCCCCTGCTGGCCGTCCCGCGTGCAGTCAGGGCGGCTCACCGTGAGAGAGTCCCCCAGGGCTCCGAGCACCTTGATGTCAGCCAGCTTCAGCCTGTGAACTGAGAATGCAAGAGGCAGTGAGTGGAAGCTCGGGGTTCCCACTCCCCTCAAAATAAATGAAGATCTTCCAGGAAAACCGAAAGTCCGTTTAGACAGCAATTCCTCTTGGACAAACATTAAAATGCTGCCCTTACCCAGCTCAGCAGTAGCAGCCTAGAGCCTGCTGGCCAGTCTCTACCCTGGGCACCTGGAAGGCGGAGAAGCTCAGAGGTGAGTCTGCAGGTGGCTGCTGATGCCACAAGGTGAGCAGTTCCCCTCAGGGCAGGAAATAGCCCCAGGCAATGGGATCAGGGGGTAAGGAAGGAATATTGGTGGAGATGCAGCCAATACTTAATCTATTCTAGGATCTGCTGATATCTGGGATAAAATATATCATCCTGTTTTTAAAATCAATAAAATTCACATAACATGAAATTAACCATTTTTAAAGTCAACACTTCAGTGGCATTTAGTATATTTGCAGTGCTGCACAGCCATGACCTCTGTCTAGCTCCAAAACATTCTCACTGACCTCAGAGGAGACCCATACCCATTAAGCAGTCCCTCCCCACTCCCCCCGGCCCTGATAACCAGTAATCTGCTTTCTGTCTATAAGTTTACCTATTCCAGATATTTCCTATATATGCAATCACACAACATGGGAACTTTTGTGTCTGGCTTCTTCCACTTTGCATGTTTTCAGGGTTCACCCATGTTGCGGCACCGGCCATATTTCATTCCTTTTTATGGCAGAATAATATTCTGCTGTATGGCCATACCAATTTTGTTTATCCATTCATCTGCTGATGGACATTTGGATTATTTCCATCTTTTGCTACTGTGAGTAGTGCTATGAACATTCCTGTACAAGTATGTATTCAAATGCCTGTTTCCAGTTATTTTGTGTATGTGCTGACTGAGTAGAATTGGTGGGTCATATGATGGATAAACTTATGTTTAACTTTCTGAGGAACCATCAAAGTGTTTTCCCAGCCTGCCTCTGTTTGGTCATCTCTGTAGTTTAAGCACCTACCACACAGCTGTTTACTCATATGACAAACGTATTGGCCACCGAACAGTGGCTGCATGCTCTGAGGTCTACACAGTGATCAGAGATGGTGAGTGCCCTCAAGAAGCTCACAGGCTAAGGAGGAAATGAGAAACACCCATAGGCTTAATAACTCAGGCATATAAACACTATGAGGGGGATAAGCCGATGGGAGGTTCTGGAGCTGGAGGATTTACCCCTGGGGTGGGGGGACGGTGTGGTGGGTGGTTCAGAGCAGTCTTCATGGAGAAGGTCATCTGAACTCAGTATGTGGTGAAATAAGAATGGGGGAGAACAAGCATGGTGACAGAGAGAAAAGCATAGGGCAGATGCAGTGGGGCGAAGTGTCTGATGTCTGTGAAGATTACATACTTGTATAGTTTGGCTTAAGTGAAGGATCAAAGAGGGACAAACAAACAAAAAATAATGTTGGAAAGGTAGGTTAGGGCCACAGGCCTGGCTAACAGTGTAGGACGGCAACATGAATATTGCTATACACAAACAACTGCTTGCATACATATGTCTGTAGTCTATCCACCCCATCACCCTGTACACACATGACATGGATTCAGGTGCATTTTTAGGACAACACCTAAAATCCCTTATGCCAAATGTAGCTCTGTCCCTTCAAAACACAGGCTTGCCTCCCAGCCCCCTAATATCTCCCACCCCCGCCAGAGCACCTTGCTCCCAGAGCCACCCCAACTTTGCCACAGTGTCGTCTTCCCTTCAGGTGTGCCTTCCACTGTCCTCAGTCGTGCCATGTGGCACTACATTGTCAAAAGCTTTTACGCCTTGGAAGAGGTCTAAGATAGTTTATGCCAGGGGGTGGCCCACTACTCCAGGGGCGAAGAAGCCCACCATCTCCGTGGGCCATTGTTTATGTTGAATCAAGGGAAACTTGTCTGCAAGGACGCTTTCTTGACAATCCTTCTCTGCCAAGTCACTCACTAAAACTTGCAGTGAAACAGAAAGGACAAGATGCTTTCAACCCAGTTGGACTATTTATAGTTCACCTCACCCGTCAACATCCGAGTCGTGGTCCTTCCTGTGTGGGGAGCCTGTTCCTCCACAGAGGGAGCAGTGCCCAGAGGGATCTCTAGGTCCTGGCTCCTTCCATGGAGATATCTTGTCTACCTGACTTCCATGCTCTCTGCAGATGCAGAACCACCATTCTCACTGAGGATTTGCTCTCATTGGAAAAGTAAAAGTCCCTGCCCCTTCTTATGATAGCATGCGAGCGAAGACATTCATAGTTGTGAATGTGTGCATGCAAAATGCATAGATTAGTAGTCCTCCAATTTGGGCATGCATCAGGATCATTTGGAGAGCTTGATAAAACACAGATGGTTGGCCCCCACCCTCAGAGTTTCTGCTTTAGTAGGTCTGGGGTGGGCCCAAGGATATGTGGTTAGAACAATAGCAAATCACAAAGCCAGCTGCACACATTAGCACACATCCACAGGGCTGCGCCTGAGAACTTAAAAATGACCTCTTCTCCAAGAAATCAGGCTATGAGTAAAAAAAGCAACAAAACAGAAAATAAGACCTCCTCCCCTCAACTCTAGAGGGTTTATTTTAGCTCCTGGTGATGACAGCCAATCACCACATTTTTGTTACCATAATGTGTAATACAGTGAGTTCTATGAACACTTGCCTTGGTGCAAAGGGTAGAGAGAATCTTTGGGGCCAGTAAGATGTGGATGAGATGGATAGATTTGCTTCAAAAGAACATTACAGTTTGTAAAGAGGCAGTTGAAACTGGCCATTCCTGTCTCCTAAATTTGTAGCAGACAGAAAGGAAAACACAGATATACATGCATGCATGCACGTCTACATCCGTGTGTGTGTGTGTATATGTGATGGTAGATTGATTTGGGGTGGGGTTGAGGTTCCCTTATCGGTCATCCTGAAGGATTCCCTGCAAGAGATGATAAACCAAGTGAGCCAAGCCTGCATGGGAGGCGTTTGACTCATCTGGGATTGTATTAAAATAGAGCCCATTGGTTTAATATTGCATAGACCTTGATTTGAGCTTTGTTAATATCAGCACATATGACAAAGACACAGCCTGGAAACACAGCAAAGCACTTTAGCAATTGCTCTCCTTGGAGAAAGAACTATTTAGAGATAAGATTAAATTTATGTGAGCTGATTAGCTAAACTTTATCTGGTACAAACTGTCCACTACTTTGAAAGAGGTTGATAATTACATCATTAACTCATTAAGATTTCTACAGAGGGGCCTCTTATCGGAAGGCCACCCAAATTATGGTGAAATATCACGAACAGTCAGAAAATGTAGACTATAGAATGGGGAGCTGCCCATTGTGCATGAAAAGTAACACACAGGAAGCAGACTTGACATCTTAGAGCTTGTCTCAAGTAACTCAATGATGTAAACCACCTGTGGCCATGATCTGAAAGGCCAACTTTCTCTCAGTTGCCGATTAGGGCTGCCCACTCGGTTTGCTCTCTGATTTTAGGGACTTATGTAAAGACATTTGCAGTGGTGGTAAACTGCTGGCACAAGGTTGGAACCTGGTGTCTGCCTTTGAAGTGCTTCAGTGTGTTTACGTGAAGAAATTCATGCCTTGCACATAGTAGGAATTCAAGAAATGTGCAATGTTGAGTTAAAGGCTAAGTAAGAGGCTCTGTATCAGACACTTTACAGCTCTCAAGCTTTAAGGATGGAAACTTTGGGGAGGGGAGTTCTCATTTATCCAAGCGCCTTGGGGTGAGTTTGAACTTAGTAGGCTGGCCCTGCCTAGGGACAAGCAGGCTGTTACTCCTTGTAGGGTGTATTTCCTAGTCACAGGCTCATTAAGTCACAAGATGCAGAAGCAGGTGGTAACTATAGAAAGAGCATCAGGTTCTACACTGGACATGGCGCTGTCGGCTCACGCTGACATGAAACCCTGGTAATCACCCAGTGCTACAATTTGTCCATTTTTTTATACTCGCTTTTGAATAGCTCATTTTAGTCAAATGGGTAAAATAAATGACATCAGGGACTAAGAAAGGAATCGATGGTTTAAAATAAATGAATGAACTGCTCTGATTCATACTGTTGGTGACAGTGGCATATAATTAGCTTTGTGGACCCTTATTTTCGAATACTATCAATTTTTCCCTCTGCATAGAATTAGCAGCGGGACTTCAAGACAGCCAGCTTGAGGAGACAGCCAACAGCCGTGTTCCCTCTGGCTCCTTATTGCTACTTTCTTGTTTGCAAAATGCTACTCCTTTCTTCACTGGGGAAACCTTAAGTCAGCTACCTGGCCCAATGTATTTTTCTTAGTTTTCCCATCTATGTTCAGGATAGGGCCAGGGAGTAATAATATAAAATGAGGCAAGTATTTATGAAGTTATAAAGCCCATAGGAGATAGTACTCAGGAAACTT
Organism: Manis javanica; assembly: GCF_040802235.1. Taxonomy (NCBI): domain Eukaryota; kingdom Metazoa; phylum Chordata; class Mammalia; order Pholidota; family Manidae; genus Manis; species Manis javanica. The sequence continues at coordinate 220,451,783 of NC_133156.1, forward strand.
CACTTACGCACTCACTGACCAGGGAGAAAAAACTGGAAACTTTTCTTTATTTACCTGCCAAATGCTAACTGGTTATAAAAAGTTACTTCCATTGACTCTATATATCTCACCCCAAAGCCCCGTAGACAAATGTCAGAGGCACATCACCTGTGGGCTACAGATGGAATGGGAGTGACACAGGCTGCCAGGGGCCATGGTCTGTGGATGAAGGCAGGGCTACTGCAAACATCACTTTTGGTTAGCGAGGTGTATCTGTGCATTGGCATGAGAGAAGCACTAGAAAAGGAGACTACCACGAAGGTTTTGAAAATAACTCTGAAGGCAAAGCAGTTCTTTTATAAGATAGTCTTTGTGAAAAATTGTTTTAATGGAAGGCACATTGGTCTCGTTGATCTAGGTCTTTTTCAAGCCTGGGAATTGTTGATTTGCTGAATTGGAAATACTCCATAACTAAGATTAGTTCCACAGACACTTACTGGGCTCCTGCCTTGTGTTATTCACTGGGGGTATAAAGATAAAATGACCTGTTATTATAAGTACTGTTAAAAACAAAACAAAACAAAACAAACCACAGGCCCAAAGATGGAATCACTCCTGTTCATGGTCCTACATCAGCAAAATAAGACTTAATACCTAACTGTAGTTTCAGTGTCCCCCAGCAAGTAACCTTTAACCAGTCAACATGGAATTCCCTGGTCAGCACTCGGAAATTTAGACCCCTTCCATACCCCTTAAGAGGGCAACCCGGCCTAAAACAGTAGGTTCTCTTTAATAATTTCCTTTATTCCATTCCCTTTCTATCTTTAAAAACCTTTCTTTTTCTGCAGCTCAACAGAGCTCCCTTCTAACTTGCTGAGTGGAGTGCTGCCCAATTCCTATTATTGATTAACAGAGCCAATTAGATCTTTCAAATTTACTTGGTTGAATTTTTGTTATTCAACAGTATGCCTCAGATGCCTTCATCTCAATGGGAAATTGCAAACATGACCTCCGGAAGAGTGAAGGATCTCACAAGCAATACAACACTTATCAAGGGAAAATAGTAACACGGCCCTGTACTGAGTCCTGTTGCCTGCCCCAGTAGTCACGAGTATGGTTAAGATATCCAACTTAGATCATGCCCAGGAATGTTTTTCATGATCCAGTGAGCTGTGGCTATTTTCCTAAATGGCGCTTTTCAGGTGGGACTCAAGAGTGCAGGCCCAGCATTCATCTGCGCTGCCACCCCGTTGGAGAGAGTGAGAGTGTGGTTCCATGGGTGCTAGGCTAGGTCAAGGAGGCCTAATCTATCCATCTGCTTACTCAGACGGCTCCTATCACCAAGTATGTCAGATGTCAGGGTCTTGAGATTTCCTTGTGCTTACATCTTCTCGTGCCAATACACACAATAATCCTCAGGGTCAGGGAGTAAAGAAGAGGTTCACATTTTATCTGGTTTTTAGATGTTGAGATATGCTCTAATGGATTGCTCGGTTATCATTGTCATGATAGGAACATAATCTAGAGAGATTGCAAAATGCCTTATAAATCATCTTTTCAGAATGATAAGATTAAAAAGGGAATGGAGATCATTTTACTTTCAAATTCTCCCTCTCCCTTTCTGTACATCCATACCTATGTGTATACAAATACACATATATCTTTGAGTTTTTGCTGTAGGAGTGCCTATAAGTGAAGCTAGTAATTTGTTTCTGCTGCTAAAGTTCTGCTAGGAAACCAACCAATAGAAATGAGTTGTCACCAAGTACTTAGTCTAAAGACTAAATGTGTATTTGCAGGTGTATGTGTGCACATGATGTGTGATATCTTTATCACCTATTCCATTATTCTTCACCTTAGAACAAGAACCAGTTGTATACCAAGGTTTTGGTAAGAGGATTTTTAACTTACTTGCTGGTCATTTGGCTTAATTTGAGTGTGTAAAACTAGGACATGCATGAAGGACAGGTTGACACTTTTTCTACTAACACTCAACAACAGGAAACAACCCAAGTGCAAAGAGTTCCATCCTGAGAGATTCCTGCTAGGCACTATTACATCCTCAAACTTAATTTTCTATTCTTGGAAGACACATAGGAGGCATTCAACAATCATCTAATAAACGAATGAATGAGTGAAAAAAAAAATCAATGAACAAATGAGTCACCCTCCAGGACCAGCCATGGGAACCTAGCGTGCTGTTGCAGAAATGCTCCTGGGCTGTTTTAAGTTGTGAGGGTCATCAGATGACCCTTCCATGGCCACATACACACAGCCATCACCCCCAGGCTGGCTCATCTGGACGAAAAGGTTCAGCCCTTAGGCAGCCCCTTTTGGGGAAGGTCTCTGCCTCAAATATTCCACAAATCTCATTTTTATGGCCCAGCAACAGTCATTCTGGAAATACTGAGAAGCAGTAAAAATAACACATTTATAAGAGTGCATGCTTTCCTCCTCTGTAGTGTCTGTGCACTTCCTGCATAAGGCACTGACACGGAGCAGGGACTGGTTAGTTTTGCATCCTGCTTAGAGGTAGTTTTGTTTTTGGAGAACAAATTTACCTCAGCAAAGCTTAAAGGGAGGGACAGTGACATCAGCTCCCTCAGCTAATACTGTGCACTCTGCAGAATATGCCCTGGCACACAGCTAATGCTCAATAAATGCTTTCTGATAATGAATGGCTTTATCATATTTTAGTTACAGAATAATCCAACACAGGCATGAATTTACAAATACACCTCTAGAGCTATTTCTATTTGAAAAACCTCCCAGGTGAATCTCAGGTTGTGGGAAAGCCCATGTGATCTTACCGTTGCTCTTATTTTGATATTTCAGGCCTTCAAGGAGTTTAAAAATCACTTGTCAAGCCACGTACCTGAGGTGGGAACCGTGTCAGAGGGATCCTTGTCAGGGCACCTGACTTCCACTCCATCCCTAGCCTGAAATGAGACAGGGACGTGAGGAGAAATGGATCTTGCAACAGAGGAAATTGGGTGAGACATGGGGCCTCTATTGTGATAGAATCCTAAGTATCTTTTACGATTTACCCCTCTCCTTCAACACTCATATCCAAGTGTCTGCAACATCCTTTCCAAATGCCTCCAATCTCATCCCGTCTACTCAGCCTCACCCAGGCCTCTGTTCCTCCTCGCCTGAAATACTGCCGGAGTCACAGCATCGGTGCCTCAGGTCCTGTGGGCCTCCCCCACAGTGGGTACATAACAGGAGTCAGTAAATGTATCCTCAGGAAAGTACTGCTCCCACTTATCAGATGACAGATAATAATAGCAACACTTATATGGAAATTGTGGCATGCCAGATACTAATGCACATGCTTTATATTTACTAATTGATTGCAATTTAATAACTGTGAGACAAGACTGTGTTTATCACCATTTCCCAGATTTAAAAAAAACAAGGCACAGAGAGGGTAAGTACCTTGCGCACTGACACAGAGCCAGTGGGTGGAAGAGTCTGCATTTGAACTCAGAGCCAGCTCTCACCTTAAGGGGCCATGCTGCTTCTCAGGTGTGCTCATTGCTGAGACATTACTTAGAAAGTGTGGGACATGTTGGTGGAGCAAGAATCTGTCACACTGCATCTCTCAGGTTTTGCAGCAGGGGCTAAGGCCCTCCACTCTGCCTCCACCACCTGGAGGAAATCTCACCCTCTCTTATGCAATAGGGAGGCAGGGATGGCATGAGGACCAAGTTGGCCTCAACCCATATTGGTGCTCCAGTCCTCTGAGAACAAGGACATCAACTATTAAGTGCTCCTTGGTTCCTCAGAGGAATGCAGGGCACTATCTAATCCTGATAGCAAGCATCAGAGAAACACTCCTGAGATGAACGTAGTGCAAATGCCTCCAATCTCTTCCCTGCAGGTGGGGGCCAACTTCTGAGGCCCTCCAGTTGACCTGCTGCCAGGTTTCCGACTTCACCACATTGCTCTGCCTGTCCTTAACTTTCTTTTCAGATTAAGAGCTCAGATGAGTTTAAAAGGACTTGTCAAAATTTGGGAAAGGCCTGAAGAATCTTGTCTTTCATCAAAAATATGGGGGGGCAGGCAGTGCTGAGAACATCAAAGCACCAGTGAAGCCACAGGATGCAGGTTGCCAAGGCCATTCTAGAGGCAGAGGCCAAAGGGACAGCCACACACTTGATCCTTCACCCTCCCCAGGCCTGCCCAGGGGGCTCCAGGACATAAAGAACCACGTGGAAGATTCCAAAGACTCAGGAAGGGGTCCACCCTGGGTTCATGCACCTGTTTATCAATACCTCTCCATGCATACCTCAAGCTTCTCGTGGGGTTTTGGCAACCTGAGCAGGTAATTGCTGTTCCTGTAGGTGAACAGATAGGGTTTCTCCTGCAGAGAAAGGCAATGCATTATAACCATAACCCAGAAATCTGTGTCCTTTGATCATCAGGGTTTATCCTGCAATGCCTTTGGCAAATTTGAAGCATCATACCTTCCTTTAAATGATGCAAAATCATTCTTTGGCTTTCCTTCTCCATATGCCCACTAGTTCCCTGAAGGAGCTCATTAGTACTTTGAAATTTCCCATTTGCACTAGTCAGCATCTTTTGCTCTCCACTCAAGCTTCATGCTAACAAAGTACATATATTCCCATGAAAAGAGAACTTAATTTTTTTAAAGCTTCCTGGCAGCCAAGGCAAAGAGGTAAACTGGGTGAACTGTACCATTCTTACAGCCTAGTGACAAAAACTTACCAATTCACCAAGAAAGCCAAAAATCTGACTAGCATCAAATAATAAAAGGAATGTGAACCTTAGGTGTGCTAAGTATGCAAAACTGGGCCAGGATCAGAAGAACAGCATCAAAACTCGAATGGGGCTAATGTGTCAGCCAGATAGGACTTCACAGCAAAGCCCACTTCTTTGGGACCCCATCTCTTTCCCAACTCAGCAAGAGATTCTCTCCCCTGCCCAGTCCTTGCCTACCTGAGAGGGACATTTCACCAGCCTGCTCTCTTTTGCACTAAATGGTTCACCTTTCTGTCCTGCTGGCTCCATCTAGAAAAGAAGGTGATCTTTAGGAAAGTCTTGCACAGGTAGAAGCATCCTGGGGTGCCACCAAGAAAGAGTCATTAGTCCAGCGTTTCTCGGAGTGGGACCCTGAGCTAGCAGCATCAGTGTCACCTGGGGACACATGAGAAATGCTCATTTCCAGGCCCGTCCTCCACCTACTGAGTCAGAAGCTGGGGAGTGGGGGCCAGCGCTCTGCATTTTAACAAGTCCTCCAGGGGATTCTGACGCATGCTCCAGATGAAGCCCACTGCATGAGAGGAAAATGAAGGCAGCTGAAGAATGAGATGGGGAAGGGATTTTTTTAAAGTTGATTTTTAAGTGTTCACTTATACATATGTCAACACTTAAAAATTCAGTGGCTTTGAAAGATGGCAGGTTTCCTTTACATGTGCTATTTTCTACTGTTTGGGGACCTCATGTTCACTGTCAGCCCTGCTGCCCACAGGTGCTGGGCTCCTGTGGTAACTTTGTCCTTCACCTCCCCTTCCAAGGACCTTGACAGGGGACACAAGAGCAGCAGGCTGCGGGATGGAGTGCCCTGTGCGGCTCAGGCATGGGCCCTGCCAGCCTCCGTGAGGATTTTAGATTCTTCAGCAGTATCTTATCCCAGCACGTGTGCCAAGCAGAAGCAGCGAGGAAAGAACTTTAACCCTTCTTAGGATCCGCTCTTCTCTCAAGTGGACAGACTCAGATAATAGGGCGCAATTAACCTTTTGGAGAAGGAGTGTCATCTTTTAGTTCAAAGGCTGGAGGAGCAACTGGGTCCCCACCTTCTTTCAGTTTTATTGTGACGTGGACACTCCTAGAAACGGGAGCTTGCACCCAGATTGTCCAGGGCTGTTCTGAAAGCGGGCATTCAGGGGGCCTGGGTCAGCAGCCCAGGGCCAGTCTGGCTGCCTTCTCTTCTCTGATCTTCCAAGAATGTCCTCAGTAATAAAGTCTGGAGAGAAACACTAAGAGACCCACACATCCTAATGATTCTGGTAGAATGGATATAGCAGAGCCTGCTTTTTAAAGGACCTCAAAAAAGGAAAATTCATAGGTTTTCTCAGTAAACTTCCATTAGGAACCTTGTCCTAAATGTCCCTATTAGTCAGCTACTTCCCTTACACCTGCTCTGGCCCTCTACCCTGCTCCGTCCTCAGAGTGGGAGGAGAACACACACGCCCTCCTCAAATGACCCCCTCGTGGGCCCCTCCCCCTGCCACTCTGTGCTGCACGGAGGCGCGGCCTCGCAGGCCCCAGGCTGCTCTGTGTGCACTTTCTCCACTTCCTGGTCCTTTGCTCACATGGCCTCTGCACAGCCTCTGGCTGCCCTGAAATTGTGGGGATCTGACCTTAGGCTCTCCGAGGAGAGTTCCCACTCACCCGTGACTGCTTGCTGAACAGTCCCACCTGCCTGCAGCCCCAGGACCTTATGTCACGGCCTGGCATAAGGTGGGGGTCACCGGCTGCTAGGCCAATCTGGGCATTGAGATCTCCAAAGGCAGGTCTCTTCAAAACTACTGTTGTGTAAGAATTGTCAGAAGTTATTGAGGAGGAGGCAGAGAGGGCCTGGGAAAGGAATTCTGCCCCAAACAGAGCCCTCCTCTGCTCTGCAGCAGGAGCTCAGCTTTGGGCAAGGGGCTTCTTCTGCTGGGATGGTTCTGGGTGTTTCACAAGCAGGGTCGCTCACAACCACTGTGGGCAGGCCATGGTTTTCTTTCCGAGGCCCTCAGAGCTCACACATACCCCAGGGCTTGGTCAGGGGCAGCAGATGCTGCAGTGGCCCTGCACAGCTCCCACTATTGTGTACTGGGGCGTGGTGCAGGACGCAAGTGATGTAACTTAGGCCCCTGTGGTCACAGCGATTCTGCTGGCCCCTCTTGGCTCCCCATGCATGACGGTGACCCTCATTCAGGGCTCTGTGTATCTGTGAATCTGGGCATGGCTTTTACCTCTGCGGTCTCGGTTAAGCCCATCACAGCAGGGACTCAAGGAGGTGGCGGCCGAGAGACTCCTGGCCTTGCTGTGTCCCCAAGAGGCTGAACCCTTCCAATGCTTTCCCATGGCCCTCTAACCTTTTCTAAGGTCATCATGCCCCTTTGGCAAGCAGAGAAAATGGAGGCCCAGAAAAGCCACGCAAGTCACCTCGAGAGACAACTAGAGTAACAGCTGGAAGCAGACCCTGTTCCTGGCTCCTTACCCAGTGCCCTTTGCCCCAACCTGTTATGTTCCTATTTTTCTCACGGACTAACTGGTGCCTGCAGGGGCCATCCATGTGGCCCACTCTGGGAACCATGGGATGGCCTAGCACTTGCCCCATGAGGGAGCCGGGACAGATGGCTGGGTCCCCTCCCTCCTTGCAGCCCTGCTGCAGGAACCTCGAGGACCCTCGCTGGGAAATGACTGGTGGTTGTTAGGACAGGTCTGGAGAGAGTGGGGTAACTGCCCATTCAGAAAAGCTGCCCCCTGCTCCTCTGAGCTCTGGTGACCCCTCCTGTGTCCTGCCTGTCCCCTCTGTGCCCCTGATCCTCCCATCCTCACCTTCAAGGTGGCTGTAACACACTATGTGCTGCATGCCTGTCTATACAGCATGACACTCCGCCTCAGCAAAGGCTGTTTCACTGCTGCCAGTGCCACGGTGATAATTGACAAGCAGCAGGATGGAGGAAGGGGGGCCTTTTCCCAGGATCTGCCGTCTCCAGCCTCTGGCACGCAGGGTGCCTCCCCTGTTCTTGGGGTCTCCTTATCCCCTCACTTCCTCTCCTATCAGCCCAGCATCCACTGCCCCTTGCTAATGCAATCGGGTCCTCCTTTTTGCCATGCCCTTTGCTCGCTGAGGTCCTCTTGCCTGGGAATGCCACCCTCACCTCCTCCCATACATCCCACCAAGCCAGTGCCAATCCCGTCCTGCTGGGGCTCTCCCGGTCCTTCCAACACTGGCAGCTGCGTGCAAGTTTCCCCTTGTTCCTTTGGGTTACCTGACCCTTCCAGCTACGCCCTGAGCTCGGTGAGGGAAAAGGCCATTTGGTGTCTCCTGTGTTTTCCTTGGACCCAGCATAGGGCAGGGCACATTGTAGGTACCGGTTTATTGCCTGGGAGAAAGGTGATGGAGGAGGAGGAGAGAGGTCTGGCTGAGCTGGGATAAGCAGTCCCTCTCCCCCAGAGAAAGGGCAGAGGGAGGGCGGCGCCTACAGGAAGGGTCAGATTCCCGGTCTCAGCCCTTCCCTGGAGATCAGCAGCAAAGTGGTTTTCAGGGGGCAATATCCTGCCCCAGGGTCAGGGTCCTTGTTCAGAGAAGTCAAATATCTTCTCCAAAGGACAGGGATTCCATTGACACAGATCCCTCCCCTCTGTCTTACTGCTGATGCGTGCTGAGTGCAGCTGCTCATGGTGCTCAGCATAGCACATTAGTAGAGGAGGGGGAGATCAAATATAGTAATCCAGGAAGAGGGCAACCAAGTTTCTATCACTGAAATTCTAAAAATAGGACAGCCAGGATGGGAAAAAAATGCATGGCAAAATCAGGTCTCTGGTGCCCTGGACAGGTTCCAAGCTTTGACACTACATTCCATCCTCTGACTCAGCCCACGTAGCCCCGGGGGACCTCTGAGGGATGGGGAAAGCCTGTCAGTCACAGTAAGGCTGCTGAGTACTCACTACAGGCCAGGAGTGAACCTCACACCGGACATGGACTGGGTCAGGGCTTATGGTCTGGGGTTTGCAGCAAGGCAGCTGAGACCCTAAATTCACACAGCTTGTGGGAGGTGGAATTAGGATTTGATCTCAGATCTCCATCACTCTGAAGTCCATGCTTGTCCCCAGGCACCACCCTGGGCCTCTGGAACTCCCCGTCCAAGGGCATATGAGTGTTCAGTGAAGGGAGGCACCGTGGGAGCCAAGCCCTAGTGGCTGCTCCAGGTGAAAACACAGGTTCTGAGGAAACATCCCTGCTGTCAGGAGGGTGGGGGGTTCAGAGAGCCCCCTCATGGGGGGATGAGGAGGTCAGACTCCCAGGTGGTCAGAGCAGGGCTGCCACTGAGTGTGGGCAGGATCCCTGGTGGCCCAGAATCATTATCCTGGGACCCTGCTGGCATCCTACAGCCCCTCTGTCTGAGGAGAGGGTGTGGTGGTGGAGGCCCTGTCCTTCTTTCTGCTGGCCAAATGTCCAGGCTGGCACAGCAGCCTCCCGGACCCTGGGCCACTCACCATACTGTTCCAGAGGCTCAAGGCGAGGGTGGTGGGATCCTCAAGTGGCCGCTGCCTCTGAAAGAGAAGCAGATAAGAACCCCTGCATGCCTCCAAGGAGGGGGAGGCTCTGCCGTGCACTTCGGTGTCCTCCCTGCAGACGGGGTGGGCCTGACCTGTCCAGGCTCTCTCCCAGCCACAGCCCCATCAGGAGCTCAGTGTCTGGCGCCAGGGCTCAGAGGCGAGGGCCCACAGGAGCACAGTAAACATCTGGCTGCCCTCATTATCTTAGGGGTGTCCATGCTGAGTAGATCAGCAGCAGGAGCAGGTGACAGGGAAGGGGTTCGTTGTGGTCTGAGTAGGAGGGGGCATGGAAGGTACTATTTTCCTCCTCTTCGACCAGTAAAGGTCACTGAAGTCCTAAAGGGGCACAGTGATGCCAACAGACAGGAGCCAGGGGCCCCGAGGGAGGGACGGTCCCAGACACAAGGGGCTGAAGCCTCAGAGGCGTCAGAGGGACCTTGCTGAGCACATGTGGACCCATCACAGTACAGTGGTGTGGGTGGCCCTGCTGAGGCAAGGAGATTTGCCCAGTGACTGGATGGGGGGCACTCAAACTACCCTCCCTTCCAGGCATAGGTGTAGAGAGCGTGCAAGGGTGAGAGTGTGGTGTGCCACCCTGGAAATTCTATGCTGAGGGCTTCCCAAGCCCCGGTGCTGCTCCAAGTTCCTCACATGGTCCGGACAATGGCCCTGCAGGGGTGGAATATGAATAATGACCCTGATTTCACAGATGAGGAACCGAGGAGCAAACAACTTGCCCAAGGTCACACAGCTGACCCACTGCAGAGCTTGAGTCCATGCTCTTTACCTCTGGGCTGCTCTGCCTCTAAGAACCTGCCTCATAGGCTATCCAACCCTGTGGGGAAATTGTCAGGAAAGGTGAAGAGAATATTCCATCACTTGCCGCCTGTGACTGCACAGCGCGGACCCCACGAAGACCATCTGGGCTGGGGCAGCGGCGAGGGTGGGAGCCGGGAGAGGAAGGTCCGGCTGCTCTCGGCCACGGTCACTCACCAAGAATGGTGACAGGGCCAGCTCGTAGAAGAACGGCTGGAAAACCACCGTGAAGGACTCCTGCTCGCTGTACTTGCTGGAGGCCAGGAGACGTTCCCAGCTGTCCTGAAGGGGGCAGAGAGATGTGTACCCAGGGGCAGGGGCAAGGCACAGCCTACCCTGTGCCCCCCCTAGGGACCTCTCAGCAGCTCCCAGGGAAGGATCACCCACTGTGTGTTGATCTCAGTTAAATGTTATTCAGAAGCCCCCTTTTGTCTCACAGTTTGGGGTCCTGATGAACTAAATCAGCTGTTTTAGGTACTCTGAAGCTCCAGTATCAGGTGATGCCAGAGATAGAGCTGAAATACATTCTCTGGGAGCTCAAGGAGTACATGCCAGCCCCGCAATGTCCAGGGCCCCCAAGCCCTCTTCAAAGGCTAAGTTCTGTAGGGCCATATTAACCACTCAAAAAATGTCATTTCCAGACAGAGAGAAATGCCATACAACTTCACGTACAACTTTCTTCTTAAATAGCATCAGGCTAACACATGTCAGTAGGAACTGCTGTTTGCTGATAGGGTTGATGGCTTCCACGGAGCCAGGCACACTCCCCTGGGTCTCTGCTCCAAACTGGAGTGCACGTCTCCCGGAGCCCTTGGCCTGGAGTCTGGGGTCTGAGCCCAGCCAGCGCAAAACAAGCTCACCGGCCACAGATGCAGCCGTACCGCTGCGGTGGTGTCCAAAGGCAATTCAGAAAGAATCTGTGAAGTTCTCCATGATCCTTTGCTTTAGGGAGCGCTGTGTCCCCACCTCCTCCCCTACCAGTGTTACAGTGCCCACTCTGGGTACAGAAATACCGAATCACCGCCGGGAAGAGAACTGACGGTAGCTCTTTTGTTCCTCTCTGCCCTGAGTTCAGCTGGAGAAGCCCGTATCACGAACTTGCTTCCTAATTGTTCCTACCATTTCTGATCTTCATGCCTGCTTGGCCCTGTGAGCTGGTAGCCAGCCTCCCAGAGTGGGCTCACCTGATAGGACCACTGTGTCACAACCTGGGACAGCCTCGATGTCTCCTCTGAGAGCCTGCAGCGCTCGGCTGTGGGGCTGGAGGTGAAAGCAAGCTGGACGTGAGAGCGTGGCTGTGTAGGGGCCATTTGGGCTGCCCCCTGAGCGAAGACGGTGAGGGCCTGGGAGGTGCTGAGGGAGTGGGGAAGGAGAAGTGGGGCGTCCTGGGGGGTGCAGGAGGGAAGCAGAGGCTGTCCCTTCCTCAGGGTGGGCAAAGGGTGCAAGGACACGCTCTCTCTCACTCCATCTGCTACGTGCCACCTGCCCTCGCCGCTCCCCACAGCAGGGCCCCACCTCCAATCCTTCCTTCCCCGGCTCTAGGCTCCTTCACAACTTTCCTCTTCGAAAGCCTTTCCTCTCTGCCCTGCTTCTCCTTCAGGTGCCCCCAACTCCAGCTCTCCTTGCCCTGACCTCTTTCACATGAACTACTTTTCTGGATGCAAAGCCAGAAATCTAATGAATTTGGTTGAATGTTTAAATTTCATGAAATATTTCAGAAATATATGGGAATCAAGTTTTGTGAAGACAAAATCCATTCATGCTAAATTTTTTTCTTTCCAGTTTCCAGAGGTGACACTTCTTGGCTTACAGACATTTTTTGCCAAAGCTGTTTTTTCAACTCTCAAATCATCCTGGTGGGGTGGGGCATCTGGCCCCACACTGACCAGACGGGTATTGCGTCCCATAACGCAGTCCCCAGAATAGCACTCGGTGAAGGGGTGACTGCCCCCGCTGGCTGTGGATCTCGCGCACGTCACTGACTCTCCCTCAGCCTCCAGCCGTGGGATGGTCCTCACGGAGCAGCCCTTGTGGCAGCTGCTCAGTGGGTGCTGGTCCCATCCCGCTTCCCCTTTTACCTGAGCCGAGTCCTCAGATGCCAGCGAGAGACCCTCAGAACCTCAGAGAGATCCACCAGGTTCACAAATGCTTTGGGGACCTAGGAGGGTACAGGGGAGATGAGCATTTGCAAGGTCACCCTTGCTGCCCAGGGGCTTCTCTGCAACCCCTTGTTTGAGCCCAGTTTGGCATCTGGGTGAACACGATGGGGCTGTCCTTGGTTAAACACGCAGGCCCCTTTGGGAGATGTTTGGCTGGGGTCGGTCCAAAGCCACCGGCCCTGCCAGCTGCACCGTTCCAGAAATGTGTCCTTTACTGTCCCTCAGGGATGGCAGGCCACCTCACTACCACAGTATAACAGGGAAGCAGGACAACTTCCCAGCAGGACAGTGGACTCTCTGATAGGAAAGATGCCCCTCCCCCTGGCCCTGCAGGAAGCAAAGGGGGAGCTGAGAGCCATGGAGCTCCCCTGGGTTCTGAGCGTGCAGGTCTCACCCTGGTCACTCTGGAAAGGGAAGCCTCCACGGTTCTCAAGACCCCTCCGTACTGCCCCAGACTCTGAGAGCCCCAGGGAAGAGCAGTGTCCCCAAGACCCCACTGAGGAACTGTGTCCTCCCCAGAGTCTTTCTCAAAAGCATCCTTTCCAAGAGTAAAGAGCTCCTGACTTGCGTTTTCATCAAAAGGTGAGAAGACCGGCTCCTCCCGACTTCCCCCCAGGGTCTAGTCTCCATCCAGGGAGTCTGTTTTCCCCATCCTAGCAGAGGCCATCTGAGAGTGAACCAGAACTGCCCACCAGCCCTCAGAAGGGCAAGTCCCTCGTAGCTGCCAAAGGTGCCCACAGAGAGCTATGGTGTGTGGTCCCTGGAGCCGGGGGAGCTGCAAGCCTTACCTCCTGGTGCAGGTAGTCCAGGATTCTAGTTAGCTTGTCCATGCCTCCCGTCACGTGCCTTTGCTGTAAGAGGAGAGATGTCACTGATGTGGGGCACTGAGGAGGGATGGCGATGTGGGGCTGAGGATGCCCAGGGTGATGCTGGCCTGCCCCTTTCACTCCCCAAACCCCCGTCCTTGGCTGAGATGATAGTGACAAAGGCCCTATCTGGACCCCAGTGCCCCATAAGTAAGTGGGGAGTTCCCAGCTTCCTAGGTTGTCATCTCTTCTCCGAACTTCTCAAGCCATTACTACCAGGGAACACCAAACAATCCCCCAAGTGAGACGTTCCATGCCGGAAAGGACAGTCAAGGCCAGTCAAGGCCAGGGCAATGCTAAAGCTCACCCGGAGGGCTGGGACACAGGACTTACTCCCAAAGGCTGATGCGACCACTTTTATCTGAAGAAAATCAGGTCCAAAGGGGGAACACAATTACCCCTGGATTTAAGGACCCAGATAGGCCTCTCAGCTTCTGCAAGGCACTTTTACCAGACCTCTCTGTGCCCCGTCTGTCTCAAGTAAGAAAAGGGTTCACAAAGTCTGCGCAGGCTCTTGTCACTGCACGTTTAAAGCCATCTCCTACCCACCTAGTTCCTTGCAGGAAATGAAATGAAAATAAATAAACAAATGAGAGCACCTCAAAAATCAACCCTGGTTTACATTTTCAGCAAACCCACCAAACAAAAATAAACTTGACATAAGACAAACTTCTAAGCTGCCTGCAAACTGGCTGTCCCCTGGGGCGACTTCGCTCAAACAGGAAGACAAGGCAGGCAGAGAAGCTGTTGTTTCCTGGGGGAACATAGGCATGCCCTGGGAGATAGCTGCCAGTATCTGGCTGGGACTGCACAGTCCCCTGCAGTAAAGCCTGCTGTCTCATTTTCTTTAGCCGAAGTGAGTCCGAAAATAACACTAAGCATCACACTTGCTTTCTCAAGAGTCTTGGGTACTCTGTCTAGAAAGGTCCTTGCCACCCATCTGTACCACACTCAGGGCATCCCCCTTCCCTAGGGAAACTGGGGGGCCCTGCATGGTTTCTCCCAACTGCAAACCTTGTTTTAGGAACCCCTTTCTTAAGGTTGCAAAGTGAATGGGGACCCACCCAGTCATTCCAGGTACTGAATAGCTGTCACTTGGGGCACCAATGGTTCCTGTTCCTTAGTGGGAGTCATTATGCCCTTATAAAATGTCCCTGGTCTATATGGCCACACATAACAAACTCTCTCTTGAGCCCAAAGTCTGGAACAAGCTTATTTCTTCAAATGAACTTGCACATTTCCATTTATATCTTTTGCTCCCAGATTCAGAAGAAGGATCTATTATCAAACATGTGCCTGACCCCAGACTTAACTTTTCTAATAAACTCATTTCTTGGGGGTTATCTCAAGGAGCAGGATTATTCAGTCAAAAGATACAAGCACTGTTAGATCTCTTGCACCATACTGCCCGTATATGCTCCATAATGTTACGCCTGCTCTTGAGGCACCTGCAACAAAAAGTGTATGTATTTTCTTGTAGTGTCGCTGGCTTTGGGGTTTTTTTTCCTTCACTTTTCTCTCTTCTTCAAACTGAGTTTTGGTCTTACTCATTAATAAAACTAGGCTTTAACTAGAGAGCAGTAAATATGAATTCAGACCCTCACATAATCTCCATCACCACCACGAGCCAGGTTACCAGTTATCACTGAGGCATCTGCCCTTGCGCAGCTGGCCCCACTGTAGGAGCCCGGAGGAAGCGCTGTCACTGCCTAATTGAGGCTCCTCACTTTCCTTACTTAGGACTTTGGTCTTAAGAAACCTCTCAAGAACAAATGCAGACACAGGCCCTTGTCCATTCCCCACAAAAGGAGCTCAAAAGCCACTTAGGGGAGGAAAATTCCAGATCCTCAGTGGGCAGGACAGGAGTTTGATATTTCTGGGAACACCTTTTTCTCAGATGAACTCTTTCCAGAAGGCAGAGTGGCTCTGTGAAGCCGGGTGGAGGCCTGGAGCCTTACCCTGGTCCTCAGAGGTCCCCAGGGGCCCTGGGACTTGCAGGACAACCTCTGAGAGAGAGACTGTGCCTAGGATGTGCTTCAGGAATGCAAAGATGCCATGTAGGAGCTTCCCTGATGGAGAAGGAGGGGTTCTGCCACAGGGTTAACTTGCAGCAGGAGCTGTGGCCCACTAGGAAGATTAGGAGGTGCGTGGGGGTCTGGGCAGCCCAGGTGTGACTGGAGGAGTGAGGGGAGCGCCAGCAGGCCCAGGCACAGAGGCCAGGAGAGCCAGACTAGGAGCCGTGAGGGCCTTTGGGGGAAATGGAAGTGGGGGAGGGGTTTATTCTAGCTCCAAAGCCTTGGTGGCCTTTGTGCAAAAGGAAAACCAACATGGAAGAAAAAAAATTCAATGAAGAGGGAACTTGAGTGCATGCTAATAACATTGCTACAAAAAGGAGCTAAATCTACGGTGCTCCAGTCACGGGTTTGCAGCCATTGAGGAACTAGGAATAAGGCATGATTACTTTTGTCATATGTTTGCAACCAGTTAAAAGGGTGAGGTTCTTACTATGAATAAACTCAACCCATATGTATTTATGTGGCTAGATCTTGAGGAAATTTCACATATTGACAAAAATCATTAAGCTTGATACTGGTGTTGGAAAGACTGTCGGGAATAGGCAATCTCTGGAGGAATGTAAATATGTTCAGTTGGAGAGCAGCTAAGCAGTCCCTGTTAAAAGTTAAAATGTTAAAATGTATGTATCTGATGACTGGCAATTCAATGTTTAAAAATTTCCTCTAGGTGCTTGTCTTCAAACTATTTTGGCCGTTGTGAGATGCTTCTCACTGCCATCCAGAGTACCTACCTATGAGGAGAAGGAAGCAACGATCCTCATGAACCAACACTTGCCCTATTATGTGCGATGAACTCTAGCATTCTGAAGTTTATTCTATTTCTATTTTTTGTAATTTTGGTTGCAATCTTTTAAACTGATTTTTGGCCCA